>NC_090925.1:710015982-710640982 GCF_040938575.1 Ambystoma mexicanum
GAGGGAGCGGATCCTGTGGTACTTATGAGCTGGAAAGTAGTGGATCACCCATGTACATCAAGCAAATGTATGGGTGAAATCCTGGCAAAAGCGGCATATAGTTAAACGGGACCTCTGGCACGTCTCCCCAGATATGGCAGCGACCCAGCCCATTTCACCAAAGTGTCGGCACTGATGTCGGCGCATGAAGCGACGGACAGACTATGGAACAAGTACGTGCAGTGAGAACGGAAGCAGCGCTCAGCCCAACAGGGCTTGGCAATCAGCAGATGAGAGCCGCGGCATCAGCCGGAAAAAGGACTACTGTGTGACACCGCGTTGTGCCAGAACAGGGCAGAGTATGTCCCTTGCGTAGAAGACACAAGCAGAATATGCCACTGTGAATGCTTGGCTGCTAGTCGCACGACAAGCGCACATAAAGGAGGCTCTTTGAGGAATGATTTAGCGGGGAGATCCCCATTGGTCACCCCCACCTCCTGTGGCCAGTATATCACAAACATATCATGAAATAACAACAGACAACTTTTGTAAGGTTATTTGGAATATACAAGGTCAGTTTATTTGGAGCAAACAATAAACTTGGGACGGTCCCAGCCACACATTACATTACACTCAGGTAAGGGTGAATCGTGTCACCCTATCTGCCAAAGGCACAAGCTGAACACGCTTCTGGTTACTACCAGGCAAACACCGGTTACTACCAGTGGGACACTTTGGAGCACTGACAAGGAGGTTGTTGGCATAAAGCCCTAAAAGGGGAGTCAGTGCCGTCGATAGATTTGGCTCGAGCCCGGCCAATCCTGTTCCACTGCCGCCGAAGCTGCAGTGTGAAAATCCCTCATTGGCTAGGACTGCCCCGATACTCCGCCACGCTTTGGGGATGGTTTATGCTGCCACCAATGCTCCCATACACTAGGACAATACTCACCATAACAATTATCTGCAGCCAGCTGTTCTTAGTGCAACTTGTATTGCTGTCAAGAACTCATTGTTGGCCTTGTCTGATAGGTGAACACCCTCTACATGGAAATGGGAAGGTAGGGAGTTCAAGCAGCAATGCCCAACATAACCCAAGCCGTCTGCCTTTGTGAATTTCTCCACGCTTCTATTAAGACGCTTCCTGGACTTTTCCATACCTGCCAAGGAAATGGCATCCCTCCAGACCTGCCTTTGTACCACCTCTGACCAAAAAATGTCTGTGCCCGGTAACTCCTGAGCTGCTATGCGCAGGCCCACATGTATCTGGGCCAGCAAGCGCCCGACCCAACTTGGCCAGATCGTTGCCGCCCAAATGAATTAACATCATCCTTGGTGCCCGCCTCCACCGAAGTTGCCAATGAATGGCGGGCAGCAAGGAGTGCCACCTCATTCCAGGTGTGCCCAACCATACCAACTTGGTCCCCTTGAATCCTAGGTTCGGGCCAACCATCCATTGTAAGGCCCTCTTTTGGCCCGCGTTATGAATGAATGGCCGATCAGCCATACTGCATCATCTGTAGGAAAACATTGAGTGTCATAAGTAAGCCATACTTTCCCTCCGATCCCCTTTTGACCAAAAACCTTAAAAACATGGCCATGCAGGAGTGGGGGGTGCACTAACAGTTTTCAGGGGATGTGCCAGGCTGTGGGCGTACATAAAGCCGATAACGGCCAGATTCCCATCTGCCCAACTTCATTATAGCCCAGGGAGACATGCCCTGCTGGAAAGCCATGGTAGCCGCACCTATCCTAAAACTGTGGGTGGACCACCCCTCCCCTGGAATGCCCAGAACCCTGAGGGACATGGCCAGCACCTTCCTGAATTGAAACACAGAAACAAGGGAAGCGTCAGCATTAATTAACAGGGCGCCAGCACCCAAGGACCTGATTCCCAGGAAGAGCTTGAGGAGGTGAACAGGGCAGCTATCCTTGAGGGGAGACCCATACAATTCTATACTAAAACCCTTACCTTGCTGGTCTGTTTTGCTTTTCCTCAGCTGGATCCTGACACCCTCGCCCTTGCCCTCACTGAACAAAAAGACCTCACCCAAGGCGATGGCCCTCCCGAATATGTCATTCTTGGATTTCGAAACCAACTCACTGATCCTGAAAGCCCCCAAAAAAGGCCATGCGAATGCCAGCCTGAATAGTGATATTTCGTATTCATTAAAACACACGGCCGACAAAGCAGACAGTAACTTTACAAGTAACACAAAGTCAATGGGCTTGTGCACGTCCTTTCTACTAGGCTGCAATCGGGCCCAGCCTTTCAGAGCGGTGCGCACGAGGAACCCTTTAGTGGGATCAGTCTTACCTTCCAGTTTAAAATGAAAAGCTACTGCCGCCAGGTGAGATGCAGCCCAGCTTTTTGATTTACCTTCCCTATGTGCCCATAACACAAGTGCGCGTACCTGTTCCTCAGCATTGCGCTTCATGCAATTCAAAGCCACAGTTACACTTCTGAATTTACCATAATTCTGCTGGTATCTGAACCTGACACCCGGTGTGAGCGAACGCTCACTTAACTCACAGAGCGCCCTGTCCACGCTACCAGCTGCCACCACTCCTTCCGGAACTGCACTCCTTCTATCCTGGCCACCGGGTTGGCCTTCCAAAACGTGCTCCACTGAAATCGAGAAAGAGCGTCAGCAGCAATATGCACCGCGCCCGGCACATGCTGAGCCCTAAATTCAATATTACTGTAAAGGCAAATCTCCACCAATTTCTGGAGCAGGCTCAGCATCGCCAGGTATGACGCTAACTGTAAATTAATTGCCTGGACAACGGCCTTGTTGTCGGACCAAAAGCGCACTCTATTGTTGGCTAACGCTTTGGACCACAACATCAGTGCCACCACAATGGGAAACATTTCTAAAACCATGATGTTTTTTGTCCTGCCCTTTTTGTGCCACTGTTGTGGCCACCGTTGGGCGCACCACTCTGGCCCTAGAATCACACCAAAACCCTCGCCACGTGCTGCATCAGAATACAACTGTAGTTCCACACTTGTCTCCCACGGGGTCCGCCAAATGTGCACCCCATTGAACCTTTTCAGAAATTTGAGCCACATCCTTAAATCTGCCTTCAGGGCAGCACTTATTCTGATATGGTGTTGCTTTTGGACCAACCCAGCTGTTGCCCTGGCTAGTCTGCGTGCAAAGACCCTGCCTGCTGGGATCACTTTGGCTGCAAAATTAAGTTTGCCAAGGAGTTGTTGCATTTTTTCCAAGGTAGTTCTGTCTTTTGCCAGATTATTCACAACCTCTGCCACCAACCCTTTGACTTTATGCTCCGGCAACCTGCAAGTCCCTTCCACAGTATCGATCTCAATGCCTAGGAAAGTTAGGACCCTACATGACCCCTCAGTCTTCTCTGGAGCCAAAGGAACCCCCATCTCTTTCATTAAAAGCTGGAAGGAAGACATAGCAAGAGCGCAGTCCTCGGATCCATCCCTGCCTGAAAACAGAAAGTCATCTAAGTAATCTACAATGGCGCCCGTCACTCTGAACTGCGCGCTGCCCACTCCAAGAAAGTGCTGAATGTCTCAAAAAGGGAACACGACACTGAGCAACCCATGGGCATACATTTATCAACATAAAAGCTACCTTCCCATTGGAAACCGAGAAGATGGAAGCCGACCGGGTGCACCGGCAGTAACCGAAACGCAGATTCGATGTCCACCTTTGCCAGCAGAGCCCTACTTCCCATGCCCGCTACTACCTCCATGGCCCGATCAAACGAGGCATAATGCACAGAACATTGTTCAGGGTTCAACCAGTCATTCACCGACTCACCCTTTGGGTAGGATACATGGTGAATAAGCCTGAATTTACCAGGTTCTTTCTTTGGAACTATGCCTAGTGGTGACACGATAAAGTTAGGCAGGGGGGGCTGGAAAAGGTCCAGAAATTCTGCCCAATTCCAGTTCCTTACATATCTTTTTTACAACCACGCTTGGCTGATGGCCATTGCAGAGGGTAAGTTCTTTGCTAACCGGCAGGTCAGTGGGCCCTCGTGAGGAATGCAGAATCCTTCCGTAAAACCACAGAAAAGCAAATCTCTTTGATGATGCTTGGGATAATTATTCAGATGTTCCACTAAAATGGGCAGATTAACTGGCGAGGGCCCCTTGGTCTGTAAATCATTGCTGTGTCTCCTTGGACTAGTAACCGGGGGAGGTACATCCGTATGTGGGTGATTACTGTCCCTTACACGGGCCACTGCCCCCGGTGGCACTTTCTCGCTTAATGCGCTTGACCAGCGGATGACCTCCCCCATATTTTTCACATTCATGGTTGTACTTGCACTTGGGGCCCCAAGTGCAGTTACCTTTGTTGAAATAGCGGCATGTGTTGCTGCCTGTCTTCTGCCCCTCTTGTGCTCCATTTGAGTTTGAGCTGTCAACTCCCAAGTCCTGCCCACCCGGTCCCTGAGGGCAGTTGTGAAAGGGGCGACCCTTACCGCCCTGGTCTTTCTTATCATAACGAGTCCGCTTACCTTCCTTGTAAAGATCAGTCCAACCACACTGGTCCTCTGCTTTCCTCCCATAAAAGAGACCCACCCCTCTATTTCTTTTTGGTCCCAGGTCATTTCCGGGCAATCCGCCATCATTTTCTTAAAATGCCTGTCATAATCAATCCAACCTGTAGACCCATATTGCTTAGCCTCCCCCACAATTGTCTCCCTATATTTCACCAAACCTGGCCCGTGCTCAGGGAACTTTTCCATCACTATCACAGTCAATATAGCGCACGCTTTTTCCCAATTAGCAATGTTCTCTTCTGGGTGATATTTTATCTGCCTTTTATTGTTTTCCTCAGTGCATAGTGTTAAGTTAGGGCCGGCATCCTCTACGGACAGTAGGCAAAATATGTCAAAATACTCTCTTGACCATACCCGCTCTTTCATGTAGCGGGGGATGTGCCAAGCTAATGAGACCTGCCAGAAAGGAGAGGGGTGACTGTTACTGCAGGCTGATTTGTTCCTGAAGCGGACAGGGGCAAGGTGGGTGCGGCCCCCAGGGCACTGCCGCTCTAGTTCAAAGTGGCAGCTGTGGGGGTGGGTGCAGGAGTAGTAGAACCATTGATTGCAATGCTTGGTGTTGGTCCTGCAGTACCCTCCCAAAAGCTCCTTACCACAAATGGCATGTCCAGCCTTATGGGTATTCCCCCACCTCCCCTGACCATCAATAACATTTCCTCCAAAATCAAACCAAATATTTCATTGCCCAGCATGCTCCCGCCTCGGGGTACCACAGCTTGGTTAGCAAGTGGAACTTGCACAAGTGTGGGTGTTGGTGCGACAGTTGGTCTGTGCTGCTATTGCAACACCACTAATTTGAGCCGGCTCGCCACCCGCCAGTGGTGGCGCCAGCACCTGACATTCCTCTAGTGCTTTCTTACCCTTCGGCTGACGCTTGCTTTTTGTGGTTAAAGGCTTCAGGGGGCTCTCACTTGGTGGTGGAGTGTCCACCAAAGGGGGTGGGCACATCTGCCCGTCTACAAGGGCTGGGTGGGCGGGCGATGTTCACCATTCAATAGCTTCTTAGCCAAGCCTTTCCCTTCACTGCGCATTTTCTCCTGGAACAAGGCCCAAAGTGCTCCTTCGTCCTCATCCTTGCTTGAACCCGGGGTGTTGGGGACCTCATCAATGGTGTGGAACAGGTCCTGTGATCCCTCCTTAGACATATTGGCCTAAAAGATGAGGCAAAAACTGAAAATGAATACACCAAGTGGGTTTTCCGGTGCACTACTGGGGCTGTTGGTCCTCTTAACCCTGTCCAGTTGTCAGGTGAACTATCAGAACATTTATTGGGACAAACATTGGCCTGTACACCTTACCAACTTTCTTCGTTTTGCGGGAAAGATTATACTCCGTGCTTACGGATTCGCTCACTACGAGACCTGCATTTAGTACAGAAAATGTTGTGTTAAATAAATTAGTATTTAATACACTGCACCACCCTAGGACTATGACAACCAGATAAGTCCCTTTGCCTGGATCTCACAAATTTGGGGCCAAAAACACACTGAGATCCTTTAAATTGTGGGCCACCTTTCAAAATTGACGTAAGGTTGAGCCATTTAATTCACCAATAGCGCTGTTTGCATGGTACCCCTGGCCTGCATGCTGACCTGTGTCCGTTCGTTTTACATTTAATAAACATGTGTAAAACAACCTAGAAACAAGAAATCACTCCATAACTCCAACAGAAATACAATCCTTTCCCTGCACATAGTAAACCTAGGCATGCCTTGAAGAAAGCACCCCTTGTGCGAGAGAAATGCAAAGTTGAACAAAACGGGATGTAAATAATAGACCCTTGGATAAACACGTGTAAAAACAATATGTATTCGGAAACCTTAAGAGAAAAACCCTGGCCTGGATGCTGACTTGGGTCAGTTCCTAAACTTGTGCCAATAAATTGTGTTCTAAAAAATTGCATCCCCGCTTGCTGGAAGGATGTAGGTGTTGGATACATTCTGCCCATCCTCCTCCTTGTTGCATACCCGGGTAACCTAGCAAGCATCCACCTTGCAAGCAAGACCAAAGGCAAAGAGCATGTCCCCAGCTTCCCCCTTGCTGTACTACACCTTGCGAGGAAGACCAAAGGCTGAGAGCATGGGCCCATCTCCCCCTGGCTGTACTACACCTCGGTGAAATGGACGGTTATATATGACAAACATGTGTAAAAACCCCAGTAACAAGGTAATCACTTCATCACTTAATCCCCCCAACAGTGACACCATCCTTTCCCTGCACGTGGCAAATCTAGGCATGTCTTGCAGAAAGCACCGTCCATCCATGAGAAATGCCCCCAACGAACATTACCAGGTAGATGCGCTGCACCGTGATAAAACCGAACGGAATGTACATAGATAGACACGTGGAGCGGTTCCTCCCACAAGACAAATTACAATAATTATTTCCTCCTTGGCAACCAACAGCTAACTGCCTGTGTGCAAGCCTGAAGGCACCTGAGGTATCCATTGCAAAAAGGAAACGTTACCCATAGAAAAGTGGCAGTATGCACTATGTAATCCCTTTACAATGCCGCCCATACGGTATTGTATTGTATTGTATTTATTTATAAAGCGCACCAAACCCAGGAGTAACCAGGCGCAAAGGCAGCAAGAGGGTTGCAAAAACTTAGTTACATACAATAGGGTGAGGTCCTGCTGCGGTTACAGTGCAGGACGGATCACGCCGAATAGGAAGGGAGGAACATATACACCATAAGCAGTACTATATACATATTTACATACGGTCCAAGTCACAGCAACCTAAAATCGGCACGAATCCGAACAATATTATGCAAACATCCTTTACCGGCTGCGCCGGCCAAGAAAGAAAGTTCGTACTAGATTCCGCCCAAAAACGCAACCAGGCAATTCCGGACAGTGGATTAGCACTCAAGCCCCGAGCATTCGAAGACCAAGCACTCACCACTTGTGCCACCCCTGGCTGTACTGAAACGCCATGTGACGGTGGCGACAGTAGGAACAAAACATCATACATTTAAATTGCCAAAGTGAAACACTTTCACCGAAAAGCATCGTGGTCTGAGTAGAATGACAAAGTGGCCAATCCAGGGATCGAACCCACGACCTTGGTGTTATTATCACCACCGTCTAACCAACTGAGCGGCCTCAGTCAACATACAATCCACAGTATCACAAAACACCATGGCTAGCGGGGCAGCGGCTTCACTTCCTTGAAAGCCTTGTGCGGCTGCTCGAGCCCGATTAAAGAAACCAAAACAAATCCGGCGCAACCAACCCATCCGGGGGCCTGTTTTGCACACTTGGGGCACATGAAAAGAGTCCGACGAGGATGAGGCACAAGGAATATAACTGACTGAACCAGGCCTTCCAGTGGCCAGCGTTACACCCTCCAATAAATCCCACAAGACCACCGCCACATACATTAAAAGTGGCGAGGCGGGCAATAAAACCTTCTCCTGTCGAAGGCAATGATCATTACAAGTGGGCGGCAGCCAGGCAACGTTCATAACTATTTGAATTGAAAACACATGTAAAAATATCTGACAAGATTACACCACAGCAGTTCATTGCAAGTGGCGCGGTGGCCACGCAAACTATTCGAAATGTAAAAATGTAAAAACATCTTAATCCTGACAAGAATGCGCAGCGGCCGGCGATCAAAAGAAGCAGGGATAGATTATATAATACCCAGACATGGGTAGCATTTTGGGCCGCTCCAGCTAGCACGGTGGCCAGCGAGTGGCAACACCCGAAACCACCCGATACCCAGGCGCTGGTGTGCGCCTTATACTTACTGCTGCGAGTCGACGGCTGAAGATGGACTGGATCACTGGTACGCAGCGATCAAAAACGGCGGGAGCTGCTGGAAAAAGAGACGCCTTATATAATAATAATAATAATAATAATTTGGCATTTATATAGCTCTACGAACCCTCAGGTATCTGAGCGCTGCTTATTATTACCCACGGTGTGTGGTGCTCATTTATCGACCTCGGAAGGATGAAAGGCTGTTTGGCCCCGCCGGGATTCGAACCTGCGTTAGCAGGCTCTGCACGGATGTCAAAGCGAGTGCTGTGCCACTTGACTGCTGTCAAGTGGCACAGCGGAAGTCAGACCCTGGGGGACGCCTCTTCCGCCTCCCCTGGGGATGAAGAGTAGAGGCTGGCCACCACCCGGAAGGTGGTGACCAGAGGTGACAGCCCGCTATGTAGTGTCATGATGCCTACCCCCGGGCATCCGGATCAAGCCCATCAGCCCCGGGAGCAGGCATCCAGGTATTTAATAAAACCCCAGCAGCCCCGGCTGGGGGCTGTCTGGGTTCAGTTAGGCGCCAGGCTCATAATAGAAATCAGTCCTGGCGCCATAGGCGCCAGGCTCATAGACTTTACTTACCTCATGCAGACCATGCTGCAAATGAATCCAAGCCAGCGTGAGGCCTGGATGGGACTATTTTTCTACAGGGACTATTTTTTACTCGGGTGTGGTTCTAGGGACTTCTTACCTGGAACTACTTTGGAGACTATTTAAACCATGCCCAAACAGCAGCACATGCTTCATGTTATTCTGCATCCAGCAGCGTAACGCTCACTGTGCCTGCAGTCAGCATCCAGTCTTCAGCCACGCCCGTCTCGAATCCAGAGCTCCTAGCAATAGAAGAAAGAAGAAGGAAAGGTTAGAAAACAGATATTTTTTCAATCATTACCTGAATTCCGGATCCATCACGACTTCAAACTTGAAAAGGACATTATTCTACACGCATCGTATCGCCAGCTGCAGCGCCGCGCCATACTCACCAGCACTCACAGCATTTTCCGATCCGGCGCAGCCTCCATCATTTTCTCCGCCGAATTCCACCTTCTAGGGGACAAAAGAAACATAAGGTGAGCCGAGAGAGCCAACAAATACAACCTTTCCACCATAGACTTACCTGATTAATAACCGGAGACATTATTCTGTAACAAACCGCAACTTCTTACGCCGCACCTGTAAGGAGAGAGAAACCAGCAATTTAAACACACGCATCTTTTGCCGGACAGTGTTGGGTAATAAAGACTCTTACCTCAACACCATCAGCTGCCACAAGACAATCTTCCCTTGGACCCAGCTGCAACACAAGAAAGGAATGTACAAGAGTGAACATCGGACATATTGAACTCTTTGAACTTTATACTTACGGGTTCTCGCCTGGAACCTCAGAGTCAATATTCATCCGGAACTCTTCCAACGCCCTCAAACCAGTGAAGTAACTGGTATCTACGCGCCCCTGCATTCCACGCAGGATGGAGAGCTCCTCATTTACAAACATAAGGTGAGCTTACAGAAAGTGAATATCGGTGGTGATTAGTGGGGAGAACAGTGGGGTGCCATTACTAAAATCCACGTGTGGCTGAATCCCTTTCTCCACTTGCAGGAGAATATTTCTACGAGTCAAGCAGACGAGATTAGGTGGTCCAGTCCAGTCTGTCATCTCTGCACTACGCTTCACGTTGGAGGAGGTCGCAGCTGTCTGGGTCCGATCGACGCCCCTGTGGGAGCCAGGTGAGCGTAACATGTAGGCTGTTCCCCTAGCGCCCCCTGCAGAGGCCGGTCTGCCTCTGAGCCTGCCGCAGTACAGGAACATAGTAATTGGAAGCTATTGTGTGAGGTGGCGGAGCAGAGGCAAGGAACGAGCGAAGGCATAGCACATCTCAACTCAATGTGACCAGCAGAGTCGCACATCCACACGGACACCGGGCTACTAATCATCAAAGAAGCAAAGTGGGAGGTGTGGGAGGGCAGGCACCTCTGCAAGAGTGGTGGAATGCCCCCAAGCAAAGCAGGTGCACAACATTATGCAGGGGAACCCCAGGGACATTAACAGTGACACACACAAGATACATATCAGTGCACACCTCCCCGCATCTCGCACGCCCTGCAGTGACAAGTGGGGATACCCTACGACCCCCTGCACGTTGCCAAAGTAAAGGAGGCTATTAACCACCCTAACAGTGAAGTACACACACAAAAGGACAAGACAGGGACAAGACAGCCCGAGTATTAAGAGTGGAAGGTGGGCACCCCGAAACAGCCCAAATAGCAGGCCAGTAAGACAGTACAACCTGCAGCATTACTCGAGGGCCCAACGGGGCACAGATGCAGATATACTAACAACAATAACAGCAGCATTGGACCATACTGCACTGTGCTCAGCTGGGCATTAGCAATATCTTCAGACAAGACAGCCAGATGCCTGGAGCTGACAGGAAAACCGGGTTACATACGCTACACGTTACAGCACATAAAAATTAAGAAGAACACAAATATAGCAACAAAAAGCACCCAAGAATAATTGCAAGCAACCCACGTTGGATACATTTGCATAAGCCGCAAATGCCAGCGAAATTACCACGCCAGGAACCCCAAGGGAACAAGGACAGTCAGAGCAAACGTAAGGAGACCAACAGGTACTAGCAGCAAAAGCGGCCCTAAAGATTGCGCTTGAGACGAAGATGGATGCCATTAGCTTAGATGTCTATCTCCTGAGGCAAGATGTCAGAGCATTGGCAGAATGCACGGGGACCCTGGAAAAGGAAGTCACTGACAATGTGGTAGACCTGAAAGACACTATAAAAGACATATCGATATTGAAACAACACATGCAAAACCTGGAGGGAAGAGTCGAAGATTTGGAAGAGCGTGTCTGAAGGAATAATGTCTGAATTATTGGGCTTCCTGAAGGTTAAGAAGGTACGAACCCCCTAAACTTTGTAGAAAACATGCTACTACAAGAACTAGGTCCTGGCAACTTCACAAGGGCTTCACAGTGGAAAGGGCACATTATAGCCAGAATATTAAATTATAAGTAGGGAGAAAAGATCCTGGAACCCTTCAGGAAAAGTGGCATGATGCAAAGAGCATCTGTGAGAATTACTGCATATGCACCGTGCAGATGCAAAGACAGGGGATGCATTTTATGTCAGTAAAAAAGAGACTTTTGCAAATCAAACCTCAAATATATGCTGTTATACCCAGCAAGGCTGAAATTAATAAGTAACGGCCGTGCTATGTTCTTCGACACCCCTGAAGATGCACATAGATGGATGGACACAGAAAACTTGCCAACGGGAGTTGACAGTCAAAAGGGGGAAATGGTGGATACATGAGGTGGGTGCCACAAGAGCGCTGGTGAGACCACGAATAGATCACCAATAAGTCAGTAACAAGAAGCGACAAGCTAACATGGAAGACAACCTTTGGTGCCACTGCATTCAGCGAGATGACAGGAGCAACCAACAAGGACCCCAGGTTATCGGGAGCAAAGACTAAAGAGCGTCCTTCACCCGAGATTAATTTAGTTTTTTGGATACTGGCTATTACGTATTCACCTGCTGCACTCAGGACACCAGTGGAAAAGACACTGAAGCAGGAGGGAAAACCGGGAATGCCTCAGCACAAGGTACAGAGCTGGGCAACTGTTGGGAGGTGGGAAGTTAAGAGGGAGGGTTGGGACAGTTGAGGGACAGCCTCTTTGACCACACAGCGTGTGTATGAAAGGAACAGTGTACCATGGAGACATGTAGAGGATTACAGCTATGAGGGGTGAGCTTAGGATAGCCTCTTGGCATTCCAAGAGGCTATCCTGAGCTCACCCCTCATAGCTGTAATCCTCTACACGTCTCTGTGGTCAGAGGTCTTAATAGTTACATTTAGAGGAACAGGGTAATGACATACGCCGCCAGAAGGTAGACCTTGCACTCCTGCAAGAGACACACCTTAATGACGAGAAACTAGCTACTCTCACAAAGAGATTGCAGAGCGTCACTGTGGGCTCGCTGTAATCAGCATACGCCAGGGGATCCTGATATGGATAGCACTGATGGTGACACAGAAATTGAACACTGTATGGGGAGGTGATTTTAATTGCGCATTGGATCCCAAATGACACAGGTCAGACAACAAATACACACACCCAACCCCCGCAGCTAAAGCCCTAAACATCCTGTTGCAAGCGTTTAACTTGTCAAACATCTGGAGAGCATGCCACCCGCAAGATCAGGGATGTTGACACTATGCTGCCCCAACAATCCTCTTTGCCAGACTAGATGACCTTTTCACAGGCGAGGAAACCCT
Source organism: Ambystoma mexicanum (assembly GCF_040938575.1). Classification (NCBI taxonomy): domain Eukaryota; kingdom Metazoa; phylum Chordata; class Amphibia; order Caudata; family Ambystomatidae; genus Ambystoma; species Ambystoma mexicanum. Next base: position 710,028,576 of record NC_090925.1, read on the forward strand.
ACAAGAATTTGCTACAGCAGAATATAAAGTACATGTGCTGTCAGACCACTCACCGCTAATAATAGCATAGTGTGTTTTCCCACCCAGAGCGCGCATTACAACATGGAAGCTTAGAAGCAAGGCCTTGAAAGATGAAGCATTTTGTGAGCACCTTAGGGAGGGAGTGAAAGACTACTTTGTACATAATACCGGCAGTGTAGCATCTGCTGGGACATTATGGGAAGCTTTTAAAGTGGTAATTAGAGGAATAGCAATAGCTACAGCAGGAGGAATACAAGCCACAATAGAGAAGGATTTGGCTAAGGTGGATGCCAAACTCACAGAAATAGACTGCATAGGTGGAATGACAAAGGAGAGAGCCCATGAGGCTAATGGATTGAAACACAAGTGTTTAAAACATTGGGATAGGTTGGGCACCCTGAATTACACAAAACATGTAGAAAGACAACATGCGGAAGACAAGCCAGGACGTCTGTTGGCCTGGCTCTATAAAAGCAAATCCAAATGTGAGGTGATACGGTCCATCATAGACAAAGATGGAACACTGTTCGTGTCACAAGAAGGGATCGATAACTGTTTCCTTGACTACTATAAAGAGCTATACGCAGAAACATCAGTGACATGGCCCTCTGAGACAGAGGAAGCCCTGGCGCACATACATCTCCCCAAGCTAGACACAGAGACAACTGAACAGCTAGAGCCCCCCATAACATTGGAAGAGTGGAATTTACCATTAAGGGACTCCCGACTGGTAAGACACCCAGGACAGACGGGCTCCCTAGCAAATTTTATAAAGAATACATATCAGATATCATGCCCCCATTGTTAAGCATTTGATACAGAAACATTCTCAATATCACTGAGTGAATCCCTCAGTATACCGCTGCTGAAGCCAAAGAAACCCGACACATATTGTGGTTCATAAAGACCCCTTTTGCTGTTAAATCGGGATGGGAAAATTCTCACAGCCTTATTGGCCAATAGGCTCAAAAGGGTAATAGCTAAGCTCATACACCCAGATCAAACCGGGTATGTCCCGGACTGGAATATCACATGGAACCTGTGAAGGTTGCACCATATTATACACCATATCAAGGACAGCACAAATCATTACACAATAGCCTCATTAGATGCGGTCAAGGCATTTGACTTAGTCAAGTGGCCATGGCTGCTTGCTAGCCTGAATAGATTCGGAATGGGGCCCAGGTATATGAAATGAGTACAATTGCTGTACAGAAAGCCGTTGGCTTGAGTCAAGACGGGCAACCAGATTTCAGAACAATGGGTGTTAGAAAAAGGCACGTGGTAGGGATGCCCATGGTCCCTAATGTTGTTTATACTGGCCCTAGAGCCCTTAGCAGTGTATCTCCAGAAAGAATACCAAGAGGCAGGCATAGAAGTACAAAGCAAATGGAATGTAATTTGCCTGTACACCGACAACATGCTCATCTACGTGCAAAACCCAGAGACCAATTTCCAATACATAATAGATGTACTCAATTGTTACGCAGATCTTTCAGGCATCACAGTTAGTGAAAAGAAATCATGCGAGTTCCCTTTGGCGGGTTATATCGGTAGGCCACTGAGCGCAGTCAGTGCGGTGAGTTGACAGTGCAGTGGGAGATAGACACCTTTAAATACCTCAGAGTCAATGGGCCTCATTATAAGTTTGCCAGTCCGGTAACAGTGGTACCGGTAAGCTACCGTTACGGTTGTTACCGGACGAGCAAACTACGAGTTCTGCTCACGGGTGCCTTCCTGCCCGCCAGGTCTGACCTGGCGGGTGTAGCGGCACCCGTAAGCAGAGCATGTTGGATGCATTCTCAATGGTGCAGGTGCATTCGACCTCCCTATTGGGCTCGAATAAGAATAGGGAGCATTTTTTTCCCGGCGCCCGCGAATGGGCAATTACCGGGTCCCAAGACAGAACACACACAAAACACACAGAAGGCAGCAGACAAAGTGATGAAGTCTATGGGCAGAGTGGCATTACTGAAGATGGCAGTGCTCTCTAGATTCCTACACTATTTTGTGAATGTCCCGTATAACATCCCTAAAAGCTTCTTTAAAAAGTTGGAAACAGGATGCCGTGGCTTCCTGTGATGCAATGGGCGATGTAAAGTAGCACTCACAAAACTACAGAAGCCATATGACCAGGGGGGCATTAAGGTCCCCAATTTTGAAGCATATTTCGTGGCGAGCCAATTACAGTTTGTCACGAAGTGGCTAGCAGATGATCAGTCGCAGGATACCCCTTTGCTCCATCGTGCTTGTATCCCATTTTTCCTGAAAGAAATTATCTGGATCCAAACTACACATATACCGAATCCCTCGCTCTTACTGACGCTAGGTAACTGGATGTAGCACAAAGCTTGTTGCCTATTTGGAGGGGTTAAGCCCTACTCTCCTCAAATCCCACTGGTAGCACTCAACGAAGATGATCTACAAACCAGATTACATGTAAGAAAGTACTGGGAGCCCATGAGAATAGCGACAACAGGCGATCTGCTACGAGAAGGGAAACCAATAGACTTTGCCGTACTCTCTGCAGAAACGGGATTGCACAAAAGACAACATATATTACATGCCGTATTCCTCACGAAGCTAAAACAACATGGCCTGAAACATTAAGAGAACTAATGCCGGCAGAGGCGATAGAAACAATTTATGACATCTCAGAAGGGGGTCACGAGGTATCTAGAATACATGAACTGATCATGTCCCAGGGCGGAAACGGCCACGGAAATACCTTACGTAGCTGGAAGGATGATCTACATGGACCAATAACAGATAAGCAGTGGGAGAGAGCAGTTGGCTCGGGAGGCTAGCTCAGGGGCAACGTGCTTGCCTTGGAAACAAGACGACACAGAGCAACACAGAAATCTCTAGGTATTAAGCATGTTATAAATGACCTATCATATCATAACATATCACAAACATGTGTCTAGAAACACGAAACTACAGCTCATACAGTTATACATAACGCACAGAGCGTATGTAACACCCAAGATAATGGCTAGTTTTAGCAAGATCACAGAGCACAAATGCCTGAAATGCATGTTGGGCAATGCGGACATGGTGCATATGTTCTGGGCCTGCAGGAAGATACAACAGTACTGGAAGGAGGTTGCCAATATGTTAGCGAAGTCAGACATAGCACTGGATAGAAGGTCCCCATGGGGATTTTTGTGCGTCCGAAAAGTACGAAACATGTTAACAAGCTAAAAGAGTTGGCATACATCCTGGCAAAACGTAGAATAGCAATGAGCTGGAAAGCAAATAAAAGCCCAGATGCAAAGTTGTGGTGGAAAGACCTCCAGAAATGGACACTGGCAGAAACTACAGTTTGACGAGAAGCAGCCCGACGTGACCAAGGAGAGCAAAACACAGACTTAAACTCATGGAAACTATTAATACAAGACCTACTGGCCTCGGCACACATCACAACCCACGCGGCAGCAAAAACCCAACTGACCTTGTCGATCATAGAATAATTAACATGTATATAATAGGTACAACCCATACAGAGGGAGTATAAGAAGCAACAAAGATGGCATAGGCTGTTAATGGGGTGGAGGCAGTTGGGGGGGTTGGGAAACCATGTGGCAGCCCTACAAATCTCCTCAACGGTGACTGCCTGAGCCGCGTCCAGGAGCTAGCCATGGCCCTAGTGGACCAACCCTGCACTCCAGTGGGAGAGGGAACAGCCATGGACTGATATGGCAGTAAAATAACCTCCTGGGCCCACCGACATGTGTTATGATGACTTATGCCGCACAACGCTGCCATTTGCATGGTCTCCAGGTGCTCACGTGGCTCTGTAAGAAATGTGGGTATGGTTGGTTAGTGAGGGAAGAAAGAGGAATAGATAGAAGTTGTGCTCCTCTGTTGGTGCTTTTAGAAGCAGGTGACAATGGCATCTGTGCATTTGAGTTTTCTGGGTGTGGCATACGGTGTCTGGGGTGTTTGTTGTTGGCAACCAATTGGTGTTTTTTGTGTGTAGTTTTGTTGGCCCTTTTGGGCATGTGTAGTACGTGAGAGGTATGCAGGTGTGGAAAAGAGGAGGGGGTGGTTAGTAGGTTTCTGTTTGGTTCCGGGTGTGTTGTTGTTTGATTGTTGGTTCTTTGATCCATATTGTCTCATGTTTGCTTTGGTCTCAGAGTACGATTTGTGTTGGTGCATGTTTTTATGCTTGTCTCTGTGAGTTGAATGCCAGTTTTCAGCCATTTTCTGAAAGTTAGGTGGTCTTCCGTCGTTCTTGTTTCCTTCGGTAACGAGTTCCACAGTTTGGATATCAAGTATGAGAATGCGGTTCCTCCGAATGTCCTTTCCTCGTAGTGTTTAGTTTCTATTTGGACGTCATTGCTTGATTTTAGGTTTCTTCCTGGTTAGTAGGCTTTGATTTTAGCTTGGAGAAATGCAGCTCCTTGTCCTTGTAGTGATTTGTGGGCGATGCAGAGGGCTTTAAAGTTACGCCTTTTTTATTGTTAGCCAGTGTAGGCTTCTCAAGGCTGGTGTCGTGTGGTCTCTTCTATTTAGTCTCTGGAGTAGTCGTGCTGCAATATTCTGGATGTGTTGTCGGTTTTTTGTGAGGAGTTCTGACTTTCCAAGGTAGAGGCTGTTTGCGTAGTCTAGTCTCAGTAGTACCAAGGGGTTGATTGCAAGGGTTCTGTTTGGATAGTGGAGGTTGGTGTGTATCCCTCTTATTAGTCGCAGGATGTAGAAGCATGTTTTTGCTGTTGTGTTGACTTGTGGTTCTAGAGAGAGTCCGTTGTCCATGAGGATTCTCCGTTTTTTTTATTACTGACAATGTCTCCTGTTCGTTTCCCATGCACAGTGACCACCTCGGGTATGTCTGTGCTGTATTGTCCTCTGGAGGGCAGACCATTATTTCTGTGTTGGCCTAATTTAGCTTGAGATAGTTGTTTGTCATCCAGGTGTATATGTCTGTGAGACATTTATTGAGGGTGTTGTTTAGGCCTTGGGCGAAGGTTATCTTGAAGATGAGTTGGTTATCATCTGCATAGTTGTAGCCGGTCAGTCCATAGGTTTGAATGAGTTTCATTAGGGTGGGACAACATGTTGATGTTGAAGAGGAGCGGGAAGAGGCTTCATCCTTGTGGTACGCCACAGGTAATGGTTTTAGTGTTAGAAGTAAATGGCGGTATGTGTGTTCTATCTGTTCAGTTGGTGAGGAAAGATTCCAGCCATTTTAGTGCAGAGTTTTTTATGCCACATTCCTCCACTCTCTGTATTAGTGTTGTGTGACTGATTGAGTCGAAGGCAGCTGATATGTCTAGTAGTATGAGGTTGGGTGCAGTTGTCTGCATTTATTTGTAGGTCGTCCCACATGGAGCGAAGTGCTGATTGATTTTCTCTCATGGATCTGAAGCCGACTTAGGAGTGTTTGAGTATTCCATTGCTTTCTACATGGTTGAGTAGTACTTTGTAGATGTGGTTCTGAAGGTTTTTGCCTAGGTAAGGTACATTTCATATGGCCTGAATCGAGGCCTTCGGCCCCAGCCGAGAGCCCAAAATGTGCCAAAGACATTGTCCACCTTTCTCAGAGCCCTGGAATTCACCAAGGAAACCAACACTGCCCCTAGGACATACAGACGACTCCGCTCCCAATCATCAGAGGAGCCCAGACAGGGATAAAAGGCAGAAATCAACACTTCCTGATACCAGTGAAACTTAGAGGACACTTTAGGCAGAAAAGAGTTATCACACCTGAGAAAAAGAACCTCATCCCGAATCACCAGAAAAGGTGACAAAGTTCGTCTCCTGGCAGACGTGCTAGCCACCAGAAAAGCAGACTTAATGGTGAGAATGATCATGTGTACATCTTACAGTGGCACAAAGGGAGGAGGTTTAGGCTCGGAGCACCAGGGGAAGATCCCAGAGAGCCAGGCCCGAAACCACCACAGGCCTAAGTAAGGAAAATCCCTTCAAGAGACTAGAAATCAATGCACCGTCCTCAGCCCCACAACAAGAGGAGCCCCGAAAGGCCCTGATAGCAGCCTGATACCACCAGACCCAGGTCCAAACAGTTGATTCAAATGACACAGCTCAGAGTGCGCCATTCATTTTTTAAATTGTTACTTTTTATGCCGTTTGGTTTACACGTGTTTCGGCCTAGTGGCCTTTTTCAAAACTGGACATAAGCCCAAAAATATATAAACTTGCTTCTTACAGGGATTGCAGCTGCAAGGGGAACGTAGCTCTGAGAATTAAGATGTTCAAGGGATTAACACGGGATTGATGCACCATTGAACTTTAAATCACCATCCATTTACAAGAAGCAAGTTTATATATCTTTGGGCTTATGTCCTGTTTTGAAAAAGGACCCTAGGCCAAAACACATGGGCATAACAAGTAACAATTAAAAAAATGAATGGCGCAGTCTGAGCAGTGTCATTTGAATCATAAGTTACCTAGGAAGGAGTCAGCTCACTCTTCTGACACTCCCCATGCGACACACCATGTCATTTGATATATTCATTGATTCATAACCCAGTGGCAGTGAACATTTCCCAGAATACCCCAAATTCACTGATACCAGGTCAAAACAGTCATGCAATAACTCCAGGACGTCCGAAATAGAGCTTTGAGGTCCTCACCACCCCAGCGGGAACCATGAAGCATTCCCAGTGCACCTGCCCTGTAACAGATCCCAGTGCCTAGAGTACAACTTCACTGTGGACAGCCGTCTATGGCCCTGGATCGAGTCCACCACACTTACAAAAAAAGCCCCTTGGCCTGCAGGCAGTCCCTTTCAACTTATATATGATGGATGGGTACTTCCCAATTTTTTGTTTACGCGGGACCTGTTTCAAGACAGGAAAATCTACGTAACACAATATGTATAGGAAACCAGGTTGCTCCTCGCTTTTGCACTGACACAATTCAGGATATCACATAATACCTGCCAGATGCTTCATAAGTTATCGGCATTAACAACAGAGCACTTTTTCATCAAAACTATATTTATTTATTTAATTTCATTAAAAACATGTAATAAAAATGATCATACACTTCCTATAAACATAAGTAACCTCTTTAAACATTAACTCAAAAAACATAGACAACATACTTTGTGCTCAGGGGATAGTAAAAAAAGGGGGAATTGTGTTTACTGAAACCACCAATAATTTCAAGACAAATATACAAATTTCATAAGAGAAACAACACCACCCCTAACACAACCAGTACATCAGGCAGTATTTGTTCAACAAAGCACCTTACGACCCTGCGGCCCTTCTCATGGGCTACCAATTAATCTGTGATGTACACGTGTGAAATGTTGTGGGAAGGAAAATGATTGTCCTTATTGTGGAAAAGACTGGTCGATCAATGGTGTCTATTGAACCACCAAATTTAATTCAGCTATATTCATGTGTTCATTCTCTTACCTGTACCCGCAGGATTAACTACCATGCTCTTCCTCGCAACACGCTGTTCGCAATGAAGAAGCCGAGCTGCAGCATCAGCACCAGTTTAAAAGTGCTTGCAATGGCCGCTGAACACCCTTAGGATGCTGCGTCCTCATATGACGGCCCTTTCATTGAGCTCATCGCAAGGTGGTTTTTTTCCTATAACGTACTTTTTTTTTTAATCAAAATGTATTGACATTTTAGTTATAACATTACAGAGTATTCAATGTGTCTCTCTTCCTTACAACAATTATAACTATTTCCCCTTCCCTTCCCGCCCCCTACCCCCACCCATGGATGCCGGTCAGCAAGGTACATCTGCAATAGCAACAGGGTTCATGATTAGTACTTCATAAGACATTTAAGGACTACAGCATTGTTCACACACTCAAGCTTTGGGCTCTGTACTGCCCGTTTGACGTGCCCCATCCCGCGCAACATGCCTCCCCTATCAAGGTGTAGCTCCCAGCAGTCCAGTGTGGTCAGGCCCTCCTCCCTTCAGGCCTCCACCACCTCAAGTCCCACGTCCATACTTCTCGAAAAAGGGAAGCCACAATCCTTCAATGTTTGTCTTGGATTCATAAATTAGATGCGTAAGAAATTCCATATCATAGATAGCTTGAAATTTGATGACCCATTCCCTCTCCCTAGGCAAGATCAGACATTTCCACTTCTGGGCTAGGCAACACCTAGCTGCAACCAACATAATCTGCAACTTGTGACCCTGTGCCGCCACCTGATCCCCGCCCACCTCAATTCCAAAAAGGAGGAGCCACGGGGACATGGATCTCTCGATTCCGTCCACCCACCTCTTCCCAATACATCTGTACCACCAGGCATTTCCACCACATATGCATGTAGTCCCCTATCTCAGTCCGACATTTCCAGCACTGTGGGTCATAACCCGCTTTCATCCTGGCTATTCTCTGCGGCGGGTAATGCCACCTATGGAGTACCTTCAGGGCCTGGTGCCGGAATTGGAGTGAGGCCGTTGAGTGGTAAGCCCGCTTACACATCTTGGACCATCTCTTATCATCAATTTCCTCCCCTAAGTCTTTCCCCCACTGTGTCTGCGCTGGCGATGGGTCCCTTGGAGTTGCAAACATGAGGAGTTTATAAAGCAAGGATATAGCCCCCTTAGAACCCTGCCTTGAAATTAGGAGTTTTTCAAACTCTGTAAGATTCCTTCTGTGGGTATCGCCACAATTAGATTCTGTGAGTACCACCGTCAGCTGGAGATAGCGGGACCGGGAGCGATTGCTAAGCCCCAGGGTGTCCTCCAAATCTTTCAGGGGCATAAAGAATCCCCCCGCCCACATCTGACCCGCCCTGCTGAGGCCTGCCTCATACCATAGTTGAAAGGCACTGGGATCATCAATCTTGTCTCTGATTGGGGGGGGCCCAAATGCAGCTCAGCGGGGAGGGCCATGTCGTAAGCCACCTATAGTACCCCCCTTCTTTCCAAACAGACCACAGGAACCCCAGTATCGGGTGCTGTAAGACCCTCCTAGAGATGCGTGCCCTAGGGACCCAAAGCCACTCATCCAATGTAACCGGAGCCAGGACCTCATTGTCCATTGCCACTCATTATTTCTCTGTCCCCGGGGTAAAATGATCCACCAGTATCCTTAATTGGGAGGCCTTGTAATAGGGTACCAAGTCCAGGAATCCCACCCCACCCTCTTCCTTGGGTCTGGTCAACACCTCGTAGGAGATTCTATGCTTCTTGCCTGCCCATATAAATCGTAGGAGGGCGTGCTTCACCTCTGTCAAAAATGTATTGGGTACCTGTGTTGGAAGCATTTCAAACAAAAATAAAAACTTGGGGAGAACCACTATTTTTACCAGGTTAAGGCATGCCATCCATCAGAGCCCCGATCTTGCCCACCCTTCGATGTCCTTCCAGATCGATACCCAAAGGGGAAGGAAGTTGGCGTGGAAGAGACTCTCCGAATTGTGAGACACTGGGATGCCCAAGTAGCGAAACCCATCCCTCTGAATTCTGAACGTGGAAGGGGAGCCCACCCAAGTATTCCGCCTCTGAGCCCGGCAGGTTGCCTGCCATAAATTCAACCGGTTTCCCAAGATTAACCGTAAATGCCAACAAGCTGGTACCTTGTCTGCCACAGGAATAGCAACAACAACCATTAAACAATTGAACTAGGGAGCAAACCCGTCTCGTCGGGGGCCCAAACCATATGATTCGCTTTCATTCAATTGCCACCCATGGGGGCAGCAAAGCAGGCCACAACCTATAAGTAACACCAAGAACAACTTCAACCTCATTTCAGGTGTCCCTCAGAAGCAAAGGGCGGGTGTCTGGTCTTTTGAAACTTCCGGGTCCCCTTCACCTTGGCCTTCCCCCCAAGCGCATCCGGGCCACTGGGACCCCTAGCTGGATCCAAGTCCCCCTCCTCCCGGCCCCCTGCGGAACTCGCCCGGCCTCTCACCAGGTCCTCTGTGACTCTCTGAATATCTTCGTCCGATAACAGATGGTATTTCTCTCCTTGCCACTCAAACGTCAGATAGAAGGGGTGGCCCCAGCGATATCTGACGCCCTTCTCCTGTAGCCATCTGGTGAGGTTCCCACATTTCTTCCACATTAACAGCATGAGGACACACAGGTCTTGGTAGATGGGGACCGTGGAGTCCCCATATTGTATGCTCCAAAGATTCTTGGCCTTTTCCAGGATCCTAGCTTTATCTCTATAATAGTGTAATCTTGCTAGCACTGAGCGTGGACCCCTTACTCCACCTCCAGCATGGTGCACTCTGTCAATTATGATTTCTTCTCCTGCGTCTTCCCCCAGAACAATCCGTATTATGTCCTGTACCTTGCCTTCCAGTCCATGTGGGCTTTCGCCCTCCGATTCCACCAGGCCAAAGATACGTAGGTTGTTCCTCCTCTCCTGATTTTCCATGTCGTCAACCTTGAAACGTAGTTCCTCTTCACGCCGTTGTACTTCCATGAATTTCGCCTCCATCTGAGTTTCCAAGAGTGCCGTCGATAGCTGGTTGTTCTCTACCCCCTCCATGCGGTCCTCCAAAGTGGATACATTTGACGTGAGATCTGCTAGTTTTGCCCCCATGTCAGTCCTTATTCCCCTGATCTCCTCCAAGATCATCTGTATGTTGTTCTGCATGGTACCCAGGTCAGGGGCTGGTGTAGGGGGCCCCCCAGATGCTATTTCAGCACTACCGGCCTGAAACTGGTATTTGGACAGAGCTTCCGTTCAGCTCATGGAGGTCGTACCGCTGCACAACTATGATAGGCAGACTCAGAGAGGGTCCCGATCTATATATGTGAATCCAGGTGATGCGCAGATAGAGGGCAAGACTGTTGCTGTGGCACTACACTGGCAGTCTCCGTACACGAATCTCAATGCTTGGGGGGGCCCTCAGGGACAGAGGCCATTCCAAAAAGTGTATTCAATCTCCGCCACAAAGGCCAGGCTCCGGATCTCTAGGGATTACACCAAGCCACCTATCTGCACCAGTGTGTAGTGTACCCCGGCTGCTCAGATATGTGGGTTAGATGTCAGGTCGAGGGGGGGACAGTATCCTTCCAGGTCTGCTGTGTGGAGTCTCCTGGGGCCTCAATGGAATTTCCTGAGCCATCTGATACCGGGAGCACCTCAGCCTGGTGTTTTCCCACTGTGCTCACGCCCGTCTCCAGAGCGGCGGGCAATGGGCAAGCACAGGCACCACAGTCGAGGGAGAAACATAGGTACGGGCATCTCATGGGCCCAGTTTTGAGGAGCGTTGGGTGCCGCGGTGATGCAGGTTACCAGCACTAATACTAGGACCAGTGAGGTTCCTTCAAGTATTCACCAGGGATCTTAAAGTAACTTAGCAGGGATCTCAACAGCCAGTCTTGAACTGGAATCCCCAAAAGTGATCCTTGTTGAAGTTGGCCTCCCTTGATATAATTCCACTAATTGGGAAGCCTTGTGCTTCCACAGAACTGCTCACACAGTGATGGCCCGGCTGGATCACTCAGGGGGGGAGGAGGGATGTCCCTTCTTTTACAGTCCTCACCTGGGTCTCTATGCGGCTTCCGTTCGTGTGTATGTGTCTCTTCTGTGTTCGGGGATGAGGGGGCAAGAGCACCCCTCCCAAATACTCTCCTGCTCACCCCTGCAGTGCCGGGTGCGCCGAGGCCCTGCGGCTTAGCCTCCGCTCCACAGCGCTCCCGTAGCAATTCCAGGGGCTTCTCCATGTCCCAGTGCGATCGCTGTGGTCCTGGGGGAGGGGGGGACCGGGCCCGATCACCGGGGCCGCAGCAGCTCGGTCTCTTACAGGTGCTGACACAGCGGGGCGCGCCCGAACTCCCAGCTGGTTGCAAAGGGGCACCGGCGTCCCGCAGGGCCGTGGGGCCAGTTCCTCCCCCTCTCCGCTGTCTTCCGTCGTCGCCGGGGCAGGCGTCCTGGGTGCACACTGCAGGCGGGCCCCCCTAGGCGAGCAGGCGACACGGGTGTATCTGTCAGGTCGCCGCCGCCTGGAGGAGACTCACCGCCTCTCCCTTCTTCAGGTCCGCCGGGGGGCCTGAGATCCAGGTTCGCTCTCCACTCTCTCGGAGGACTTTGTTTTAGGCGCGGTTTATGTTATGTTTATTATGTTTATTGAATTTATATAGCGCTTTAAGCCAAAGCGCTTTACAATATAACAACAGGTACAGAAGTGAGAGAAGCATATTTACAAACATGAACAGGTCATTAGAGCAATAAGTGGTGATGGGGGAGGAGCAGGCCCGTGTCGTTAGAGCGATATCTCGATGCAGGGGCCACCCCTGTTCACCGGGCTAACACCTCCAGGTGGGTAAGGAGGTCAGCCGCACGTTTCTGCTTCTTTTATGGGGATTGGGTTCCCATCTCCATACGAACTCCTCAGGATTCTTGGGGCAGTGGATAGAGCTACAGGCTCAGGCAGCCATCTTGTCTGCGCCCCCTGGAGTTTGGTAATTCCACATGAATTTTTAGATTTTGATTTTTCATTTATTTATTTATTGTGACATTTCAGGACAAGACCCCATGGTTTTCATCTATAAAGAAAAGAAAAAGCTCAGCTGGTTTCAGATCTCAAAGAGGGGCAACACCACAACTAGGGCGAGACCTCTGTGGTGGCCATTTTTAAAAATTTAGTTTATAATTCATTTCACCAGTCGAATGGTCAAGGAGGGTCACCATCATTACGAGGTATTCATGTTGCGTGCACCATATTGATGACTTAGGTGCGGTGAACTGAGCGTGAGTGCTACTTTTGTTCAGAACTGATACATATTAGCTTGCACGCGCACAGAACAATAAGGTATTAAATCCACCAAATGTAAAAATATGTATGCGCATTAATATAAATACATGTGGAATTAATGAATCTCAATATAAGTGGCTATTTACAATGAATCAGAACTCAGGGGTTAGGGCTTTCTTGCAAAATGCACTTTGACTTCTAAACAGGTTTTTCAGACGATAGAAGGTAGGTAAATGAGTAATCTCAACCTTTGCCATCAGCAGCTGCAGGAATAGTCTTGAGTTTCATGGTCTGATAGGTCTCGTAGATAGTAGATATAATCTCCTGCTGTTTAAGAGAGTGACCAAAGAGTTTAATTATTTATTATGGTCAGTAGTAAAACACAGGGTAAGCTAAGTTCCTAAAGCTATTTCGGAGTTTTCAATCGTGCAATAAAATGGGGGGCCTTGGAGATTGGAATGTTTCAAGGGAACAGTGACCTGGGAAATGAGATAGCGTAACGAATTAAGGTAAATCATTCACCCAGCCTCCTCATATTGCGGGAAATGTCCATACGAGGACCATGTGCAATCATACTTGAAGTTAAAGGTCTTAGGCCAGTTATTGCTAGCAATTAATTATGCTTTCAATACAAATATTTAACCATGTACTGACGTCAGGACTTGTTACAATAAATGCAAAGTAGAGGTGTGTTTTGGATATGATCTGAACATAATAATGAAGATAAGCCTGACCAATGAAAATGGAAGAATTGGGGAAGGATGGGATTTCTTTGGAGAAATTTTGCCCAATCATATTTGGGGGTTGGGTGTTAATAAAAGTATCTGGAAGTGTTGTAAATTGTTGCAAAAAGTATATAACCGGCCAACTGATGTACTATTGAGACTTGGGTTAGTTTGGTCCTGCAACACCATCTAATCACTCCCCGGGGCTTTTGTACAATAAACTTGCTTTATGTACAACTGTGTAGTCGCTTAAGTGGTGGGCCTGTCTTGGGTTAAGGTGATTAAAGGTCCACCCCTACAATTTGGTGAGCCGGGTAGGAGACCAGGCATTCCGAGATGTTGGGGGTCTTCTGTCCACACCTCTCAGCTGCGGCACCTCACGACGGGGACCAGTCTTCCATGCATGGCGAAAAAGAGGTCTGCGGACAACATATTGGTTAAAGGCCTGTCTGCTCCCCGGAGACGTGGTGCCGTGGCTTAGAAATGCAGAATGATTTGACGAAGCAGTACATCAGAGCACCACAGGTTCACGTGAGTAAATGGTTGGGGGTGTAAAGCAAGAGGGGAAATGGGGGTAAAAAAGGGGTTGTTTCCTTGACTTAAGGGGTTAGTTTTGTTTTTGTTGTTTTTTGTTTTTTTGGGGGTAAGGGTAGATTTGGAGTGTGTGTGTGGAATTAGTTGAGGTAACGGTTTGCAAAAATTAATGTTGTTTGATAGAGTGGTTGAATTGTTCTGTGTTGTAAGTCCTTTGTATATACTTTTTACCTAGTTTGTTAATTTAAAGGTGAAAGGGGGTATCTTACCGTGCACATCCAATGTGAAGCTTGTCCTCATACCCTTTAGTTTGCTTGTCTGGGTGGCTGGAGCCATCACCTGAAGGTGGGGTGGTATCTTAGGGTTAGTACAACTGTAGATACCTTTCTGAAGTAGGCCTTGACATTTGATTTTCTTGGTTAGTCGAAGTAGCGAAGGGAAACTTCCTGTATTCAGAAATAGATGGTTTCGTAGTAGAGAAAACCGTACTTGTGATGAAGAGAGCTAGAGCAGCGGTGCTGTAGTGGAAAGCATTGTAACCCTCCTATGCTTGAGTGGTGGGGCTAACTCAGAGATATTGGTCGGTGGAGTGTTTTTTATGGTATTAGCATACTTCATCGCAGGCCAAATTGACCTTTTCAATTTGACCAAAATTCTGTAATCGTTTTTTTGGGGGAATTTTGGTCAAATTAAATTAAATATATATGTGGGGTGGGGTAAGGGAACAGGTTAAGGTGGTGGGAAGTGGGGGTGGGTGTGGTGGACGTGTGGTCTCCCCCTGCATTTTTGAACAAAAATATTACCAAAAATAAATGCGGTGATATTGTAAGAGATCAATTTATTTCAGTCAAACAGACAAACAGACCTAAACCTTTTTTTTTTGTTGATAGGATGCTGTCTTCTGTGTATGAGTGAGAAGTATAATTGGAGTAAATAGTGAAGTGAGGTAATTGCATTATAGAGGAGTATGGTGAATGAGTGTGAAGTGCGACTAAGGAATTGGGGAAGTGTAAAAAGGGAGCTTTTGGGTGAAAATTCTTCATGCTGTAGGTTGGGCTTAGTATCAGATTTTTGTGAAACTATGTTTTGATAAATTGGATTGGAGTATGGAGATTCAGTTTAATCATGTGTGCCATTTGTTGCCCGGCTATGAGGTGAACATGTTACCATATCATAGGCGATTGTTGCAGAAAATTATGGGGAAAATGATACATTCTTGGCCTACTGAGAGATCCTATGATACGGGCCTATTGGAGAACCTGCATTCCTTTTTAAATACAAAGCACAAAGGCTCGAAGTTAGAACATTTTTAACATTTTGGAATTATGGAGGATGTATGAAAAAAGCAGGAAAAGCCATTATGTTGAAAGTGTGGGGGGAGGTCCAAATAAGGAGGGTGCAGGATTTTCCTCTGCACCACCCATATATGGGTGCTATCCTTTATCGCCCGCACAAGGGTACACAGACCCTGAGTTCGTACCACCATTTTCCCTAAAAGCTACTCCAGTGGTCGCAAGACAGACACAGTCACGATTTCTAAGAACAGTGATTTTGAGGAAAGTGGAAGGGTAACTCCTTCAATGGTTAGGGCTACAAAGGGGTTGAAAACAGAGAGCAGGAAGGGGATAACTCCCCCCAACTGCTAAGTTAGCAGATAGATTAATGGTGGAGGAGCAAGAAAGAGTGAGGCCGATAGAACAGCGCAGGAAGGATTGAAAATGAGAGAGAAAAAAGAGGTTAGGCCTCTTCCTGCTAGGATGAAGGATAGGCTGCGAAGAGTGGTAGATGACAAGAGCAGGAAGTAATGAAGGAAGGGCTAAGGCTAGCGGAGGAAGAGGTAGTGCTGCTACAGAGGAAAAAAAGAGATGAAGAACGGTAGGAAGTGAGAAGACAGGTAAAGGACGTAGAGGGAGGAAGGTGGAGACATGAGCAGGTTCTTATTAAATTTAACAACTCGGTTTTCTGAACAATTGAGGTGGATATGGAGAACAGGGATGCTGCAAGGGGTACAGAGGTTGAGCAAGGAGGACGGGAGACGGCAGCCTATGGTAGTGCTGAATATGCTTCTGTGCCTGTAGAAGGGGTAGAGGATGTAGAAGTCAGAGTAGATGATGAAGAAGGAGAGGAATGGGATGTCGAACAAGGAGAGCAGGGAGTAGGCACCCTACCTTCTGCTTCAGTAGCAGCAATAGAAAGCACACCATGCAACTATAGGGCACACAAGGGTATTCGGATGGCTGTGGTAAGGGGTAGGGGAGAGATGGAGGAAGCCCCAGTAAAAAGAGGTATACCTCAGTTTCTATTGCTCCAGAAGGGTCTAGGAAGGGCATACTATGTCCCGTGGTCACACATGAACCTGAGTAATTCGATGAAGACACTCTCTTTTGCTCACTGAAGGGGTGGGGAAGTGGATTTATGCATTGGAGAAGCATACTGCCGGTGTCATCTTGGCCATAGGGGCCATTTATTTTATTGTGCATTTGTAAGGCGCTTGTACATGAAGTAAATGTGTTTTGAAAGCACTTAAGAGCTTATTCACTGCCCTAATGGGGGAGCGGTCCGACGAGTTTTAGAAGAGATTGAGGTATCCGAGAGTTCAGTTGGATACAAATACCCATGATTGGGCAGCTTCTAATAATCTTAGGGCACAGGTATGGGGGGCCTTGCAGATTATGTATCCCGATACACATGATATCAATTTGATTTTAGCTAAGACTACAAAAGTGGATGATGATCCTGCCGAAAACATCCAGTTAATTCAGGAGATGTGGAGGGCAGAAACAGGAGAAGAATGGGACAAGAACATGGTGATTTTTTACCACATGCTGAAGAAGAGACTTCCCAAAAGAAGTCCAGCACAATTTAGATAAAGTAGTAGGGATGGAGGCCAAGAATTGGCCAGAAATCCAGGCACACATTGTGCATTTTTGCAATAGAAGACAGGAAAAAGGGAGGGAGAGTGTAGAGCAGGCACAAAAAGCCGAGGCTAAGCTTGTTCAAAAGAAATTGGCAAAGATTTGTTTAGAAGAGGTGTCACGCTTAGAGGTACTCTTCTGATCCCCCTCCTCACCTGATTCGTCTGATGTACCGCTTAGCTTCTTCTGATAGCTTCTTTCTTCGATTCTTCTTAGTCTCCTTAGATTTCTTTTCCTTTTTTGTGTGTAAATAGGGGCGAGCTCCTTCAGAGGCCTCCTTGACCTGCTAGTGTACATTACCAAGGGGAACCCCTAGGAGCAAGCTCCCGTAACCTCCAGGGAAAAAGCCTTGAACGGCGGAAAAAAACCCTGGGTAAGTTGGAGATGAGGTCTCTGTAGTCGTCAAGTAGTTCTTACAAACAGCTTCCTACTCCTTGGAGGGGGGAGTAAATTAACGTCTTAATTCTTCAATGGATAGATCCAAGTTAATGTTCCAAGATGCAGCGAGTCCAGAAAGTACTTCCAAAAATAAGGAAAAAAAAGATATTTAGGATAGGCTACCCAAATCAGAATATAGAAAGCAGGATGAAAGGATACACAAAAAGAATTCACCTATAAGCTATAAGATAAGACCGGACAAACGCAAAATACAAGAACGGAGGTAAGAGAAATAGGTATGGGAGCAAGGAGTAAGAACCCACAACAAGAAGAGAAGACCATCTAGAAAGTGTCAGTGGAATAGGTTAGATAGGAGCATACCGAAGTACAGAACACAGGGGGGGGAGTTACAGAACTAACCCGAAAAGAAACAAACCAGGGTACATGTAAAGGTAGATTCAGTATAGGAGAAAAGAAGAGCTCAAAGTGGAACGTACCGAGGAATGGACCGAAGGGGGAGGAGTTAGAGGATGGCAGGAAGTGCAAGGCTACCGCAGCGTACCGAAGTAAGAACCGTTAGACAACAGAAAAAGGAGAAAAGAAGGTAAGTTGCACAGCGGCACAAAAGATACAAAAAAGAAGGCGAAAGGAAAAAGAAATGAAAATTAATCCAGATAAATGAAATGCGAACAAAAACTGAGGCAAAAAACTTGACAAGACAAGGAATCTGAGAACGGCGGAATTGGCACGAATAATAAAAATAGCCAAAGGAGAGAGAAAAACAGAATAACAAGTAGCAAATTGCAGGAAAGTCAATAAGCAAAAACACAGAGCGGGTTCTAGACGGATACAACGCAAGGGCGTATCCGGAAGTGAAGCCCTTTATATCTCTGGCAGCCATATTGGAGGAACACTAGACCGCTCCGTGTGGTTTGAGTGGATGCAGCAACCCAATCTCCATCTGTGCCAACGCTTCCAAGAGCGGAACGTGACAGTATACCCCCCTCTCAAACCTCTTCCACCTGGCTTGGCCGGATAAAGAAGGTGAAAGCGACGAATGAGACGAGGAGCAGTTATATTGTGTACTGGTTCCCATGTTCTCTCCGCCAGGGAGTAAACCTTCCAATGGACTAGATACTGTAAGGATCCTCTCTTGCATCTAGAATCCACCAATCGATCCACCTCATAAACATCTGGATCAGGAATGTCGGTCTGCACGACAGAAGGCGTGTTCCTTTTAAAAGGGTCCTTGACATATTGTTTTAGTAGAGAGGTATGGAACACAAGATGTACCCTTTTAAGGATTAATCTTGGAAACGATTGCAAAAGGTCCGATGTAACAAGGCAAAAACTTTCCCGGATGGACTCATCTTGGCAAAAATCTGGTAGATAACCAAACTTGAGAACCAACCTTCCACTCTGGGTTGGGATTACGATGTCTATCAGCATCTTCTTTATAAGACTGTCGACTCTCAATCAAAGCTTTCAAAGCATCCTTCTGTACTTGTTGGAGAGAAGTCACCAAAACATCCACAGTGGGTGAGTTGGTAGAAGAGATATGATTCAGTGGAATATGTTGAAGATCGTAACCATAAGTACAATGAAAGGGGCTCATCTTGATAGCAGAATGAGTAGCATTATTGTAAGAGAATTCGGCCATAGGAACTTATCAAGCACAGTCACCATGTTCAAGTGAACAATAGCAACGGAGATACTGTTCAAGGGTTGCTTTAACCTTTCGGTCTGTCCATTAGATTGAGGGTGGTAACCCGAAGAAAGTGCCCTATCGATTCCCATCTGTTCACACAATGAGGTCCAGAACTTTGAGGTGAACTGCACACCTCGGTCAGAAATGATGGTGTGAGGAATACCATGCAGCCGAACTATTTCCTTAAGAAAGACATTAGCTGTGGTTGGTGCAGACGGAACACAGGGTAAGGCTGTAAAAGGAGCTAGTTTGCTGTATGAGTCCACAGTCACCATTATGGCAGTAGAATTATTAGAGACAGGTAGGTTGACAATGAAATACATTGATATTTGTTCCCACGGTCGAGAAGGTAGTTCACTCTGTTGAAGGAGACCAAGTGGTTTCTGTTACTCACCACTAGTTGAACAGGTCGGGGCATTGCTCAACCTAAGGAAACTAGTGTAGAGGGAGCCGCTCCAGTAAACCTTCAGTCTAAGCTGGAAAGTTCAGGGTGAGGAACTCTCCAGAACCAGACCTCCACAACCGGAGGAGCTCTTTAATGCAACACACCCCTTTGTTGTTAGTTACAATACAAACAAAGGAATTGGTCACCCAAAAGAGCGGGGATACCCACACCGCTATACCAAGCTGTGGAGAAAGAAACACAGTTATAAGGCGATGATTGGGTGACACAAAAATATACAGTGTTAGCAAGGGAGTATAGTACCTGAAGGAGGCTTGGTAAGGCTGTAAGTGTATCACAAGGAGTAGTCGAGATGCAACTACTAGAAAAGGGAAAGGAAGATGGATCAACCCTTAGTAAAACCGTACAGAATCTCAAAATGTACAGAATAGTGGGAAAGCCTACCCTAATAGGAAGGTTTTTGGATGTAGGAAAAACAACATCAGGATAAAACAAAAAATAGGATATTAGTAAGGGAGACTACCCCGAATGGCACGAGGGACCCAACTAGATCCGGGATGGTGCACAGGGTCAGGGTAGTGTTCAAGTGCACAGTATCACTTGTGATGTGGAAGTCAAAGTATTCCAGGTAGGATAGTCCCAAGGAAAACAAGGCAGAAACAGCAACTCAAAGTCTCAACCATTCATAAGAAAAATGCCCAAATCTGATGGAGTTCACCTGTATACAACAGTCTGTGCATATAAGGATAGAAGAAAGAAAAAACAATCTTACTTTATATGGATGAATGGAAATAGTTCTTCCCAGGCAGCCGTGGAACTGATGGACACAGAAATATAGGAAGAGCAGGGGTTCCTGTGTGGCTGAGTTCACTGCGCCACTGTGCAAGGCTGGAAGGGAACGCAGTGAAAAGGAATTCACTGCCAAGTCAGCAGAAGCAGAGAATGAATGGAGCCCGGAGGCGAGGGGGTACGGCAGGCAGGACGAGACCGCTGCCGCCGGATGAATGGAGTCTGGAGACACGGGAATTCGGCAGGCAGAATGAAGCCCCTGCCGAGAACACCAAGGCGTCAAATCCAAGGAGCAGGCAAAGAAGAGTCGTAGAAGGAATTCCAAAGTCGAATAAACAATCAGCAAGGTAAGTTCAGTCCAGCAAAGTAACGCTAATCAGAAGCGGCGTTCGAGTCCACGTGAGCTTCTTTTGAACACCTCTTCGGTGCCTGGGGGCGGAGCCTATCCCGCCATAAACACGGCCATGAAGTCACATGACTTCCACGGAGACGGGCCCATGAGGCTGTGAGTCCATGTCTCCATGGCAACCTCCAGCGTTGCCATACAGCAGAAGCACCAAAGCGGGGGAATTTCATAACAGTATCCACCCGCAAAGGTCACGGCAACCCGCTGGCCACATGAAAATTCCGCAGTAAGGCAGGTGAGTGCAGGTTCGATAGGGGTTCCCAAGTGCGATCCTCTGGACCATAGCCCTTCCAGTCCACCAGATAATATACAGAACCCCTAGAAACCTTGACGTCCAGGATGGCGGAAACCTCAAACTCCTCCTCCCCATCAACCAGCACTGGGGCAGGGCGATGGGGCAGGCGCGTCGCCCTGAGACAAGGTTTAATCAAAGCAACATGGAAAACAGGATGAATCTTCCAAGCCGTCGGCAACGACAAGCGCACCGCGACAGGATTTATAACTTTCGTGATCTCATAAGTACCCACATATCTAGGTAGAAGTGACCTTTTAACAGGAAGTTTCAAATTACGGGTAGAAAGCCACACCTTCATACCAGGGTGATAAGTAGGAGCAGGGCTACGATGAGCATCAGCCGATCTTTTTGCTGAGATTTGCGAACGTAGGAGGTGCAATCAAACATCCCGATGCAATTGGTCCATATCCTTGACGCTAGCCAGTGCTGCCGGGTTGTCCATAGGCAAGGATGGATCCAAAGGCAGGGAACGAGGATGAAACCTGAATAGGGCAAAGAAGGGGGAGACACCCGTGGCGGAATGAAGAGAATTGTTGTAAGCAAATTGAGCCAACGGTAAAGCAGTCAACCAAGAGAACTGGAACTGGAGGCACAGACACCTCAAATACTGCTTCATAGTGGCATTGAGACGCTGCGTCTGGCCGTCGGTTTGAGGATGGAAGGCAGAGGAAAACCGATCATCAATAAGTAAGGAAGATGTAAGCGCTCTCCAAAAGCGCGAAGTAAATTGGGGATCCCTGTCCGACACCATGATAGAAGGTAATCCGAAATGCTGAAATATGTGTATGCGCACCAGGTCAGCTAGTATAGGGGCAGTAGGGAGACCGGAACACAGAACAAAAACTGCATACTTTGTGAAATAGTCAATAATGACTAAAATAGTGTTTTTACCTTTAATGGAAGGAAGTTCAACCACAAAGTCCATGGAAACCATTTGCCACGGTTTGTATGGCACTGGTAGTGGTTGTAAAAGTCCCATGGGTTTAGTCCTAGATGACTTACAATGAGCACAGACGGCACAAGTTGACAAGTAATCCATGACATCTCTAGACATTGAAGGCCACCCGGACCATCGGCGAAGAGACTCCAGAGTCTTTTGATGACCCGGATGCGCCGCAACAACTGAATCAAGGGCCCATTGCAATGTATGAAGCCGTGCAAGACCAGGAGGCACATAAACGTGTCCCTGAATGAACGGAAGACCCCCCTGAACGTCCAGATTGAGATAAGAAACATCAGACGGATTAGCAATAACCCAATCTTCGATGATGGAGCGTAATGTAGGCTGAACTGTACACCCACAGACCACATTATCGGCAAGTAAACGAACTGGAACCCTCGGAGTCAGTAGATCCCCTGATGACTGTCTGGATAATGCGTCTGCAGGAACATGCAAAGTAGCAGGGCGATAGGTTATGATGAATTGGAACTGGGAAAAGAAGAGGTGCCATCGAGCCTGTCGGGCGGTGAGACATTTCATTGTCTTCAATGCCAGCAAGCTTCTATGGTCTGAATAAACAGTGACCACATGTCTGGCGCCCAGGAGACAGTGTCGCCATTCCATAAAGGCCTCTTTAATGGCAAGTAGTTCCCGTTCAGTAATGGGATAATTACGTTCATAGGTTGTGAGTTTTCTGGAGAAAAAGGCCACCGGGTGTATCTCTCCAGTTTGAGCACATGTTTGCGAAAGGATAGCACCCACAGCGTACCCCGAGGTGTCAGCTTCCACGAAAAAGGGTATATCTGGGTTGGGATGCTGTAACAGTGGAGCCGCAGTGAATGAATAAAGCGACGGTAAAAGTTAGCAAACCCCAGAAATGATTGTAAATCTTTGATTGTAGTAGGGGTAGGCCATTCTAAGACGGCCCTGACCTTGGATTTGCTCATTTGTATGCCATGGTTTGTAATGTTGTATCCCAAAAACTCCACTTCCTTGGAATGAAACATGCATTTTTTTCGGCCTTTGCATATAGATGATTCTCTCGAAGCCGCTGGCGAACAATAGCGACATGATTGACGTGTTCTGCCTTTGAAGTTGAGTAAATAAGAATGTCATTGAGGTATACCACGACGAATCGATCTTGAATGTCGTGAAAAACATCATTCATGAAAGCCTGAAAGGTGGCAGGTGCATTACAGAGACCGAAAGGCATCACTAAATACTTAAATAGGCCGAAACAAGTTTTGAAGGCAGTTTTCCATTTGTCTCTGTGTTTAATGTGAACGAGATTGTAAGCCCCTCTGAGATCTAGTTTGGTGAATATACTAGAATTGCCCAACTGATCGATAAGAGTTGATGTCAAAGGCAATGGGTATTGATTCTTGACTGTCACTTTGTTGAGTGCTCTGTAATCAATACAGGGGCGCAGATCCCCTTCTTTTTTAGGGACGAAAAACAATGGTGATGCAGCCGGGGATTTGGAAGGCCGAATAAAACCAATGGAAAGAGCTTTATCCAGGTATTCTTTCAGAACCTGATCCTCCTTAAGGGACAGTGAATAAACACGACCCGATGGAATTTTAGCTCCAGGTATCAAGTCTATCGGACAATCATATACACAATGTGGTGGTAGGGTGTCAGCCATTCCCTTATCAAATACATCGTGAAAACGTGTATATTTAGGAGGTACCGGATTAGTCGATGCCCTTGTGACTGTCCCAATATAGGAAGACAGCCCTGACAGGAGTCGACTAGGATTTTCGTCCACGATTCCCAAGGAAGATAAGCAAGAACTGTTGCAGAACATAGAAAGGAATTGAACCAGACCCATAGCCCAGTCGATCAAAGGATGGTGCAGCCTGAGCCAAGGAATGCCCAAGATAACTCTATAGGCGGGGCCTGGATGACATCGGAAACGATGCTCTCAGTATGTCCTTCGGATGTGGTCATGGTAATTGGGATAGTTTGTTGAGTCACAAGTCCTGAAACTAAGGCTGACCCATCAACAGCACTTCCATTCTCGGGTGTGGTTTCTCCGCTAAAACTATCCCATTTTTAATGGCAAAATGATGATCTATGTAATTCCCGGTGGCCCCGGAATCAATCACCACAGTAACTGGAAATGAGGTCTTCAACTCCCCAGAAAATGTAACTGGTAAGGGGAATAATGTGGTTTGTAATTGGCATGAGGAGTCCAAAGCAATATTTCCCGACGTAAGGACTCTTTTTACTGTCGGGATTTGGTGTTTCCCGCCTTCTTCTTAGGCTTATTATTGGCATTCAGGAAATAAATGCTCAGAGGAACCACAATACATGCACAAATTGTGGCTACGGCGATAGTCACGTTGTACCGGGGTCAACGGCCCCCGAACCGCCCCTATCTGCATTGGCTCTGGGGTGGGGGCTCCAGCCGTGGGAAGGTCAGGAACAGACAGCGGTACATTGGGTCTCTTTTCTCCTTTACATTCTGCTCATCGAGCGTCAATTTGGAGGACCATATCCAAAAGCTTGCTGAAACCCGTAGAACCCAGGAACCGTTGAAAGGGTATCTTTTAGCTCCTCAGAAAGGCCTTGATAAAAGACAGCCGATTTTTTCTCTTCCGGCCAGTCGGTTTCAGCCGCTAATTGATTGAACCGTGCCAGATAGGAGAGCAAAGGAGTGGATCCCTGCTGTAGCTTGAGCAGCTCCAGGTCGGAGGCCTGTGATGTGTACCTCGTATCAAAGACCCGGCTCATTGTGGCCAAGAGTGCATCACAGTTGTACAGCATATGGCTGTTTGATTCCAAAAGGGGATTCGCCCAGGCTGCGGCTGTGCCCCCTAAATGGGATAAGATAAATGCTGCCTTAGTGGTAGAAGTCAGAAAAGAGGTGGGGCGACACAAAAAATGCAATTTGCATTGATTAACAAAAGTTCTGTAGTTCTTAGGATCCCCCAAAAACCGTTCCGGCGGAGCCAGAGGGGATTGATCGGAGAGTACGATAGATGGAGTTTCCTGGGTGGACGTAGGAAAACCTGTGCTAGGAGCAGAGGCCCCCGCTGCTTCCCCCTGCATGGGCGGGGTAGCAATCACAGATTGTATTTCGGTAATCCGCTGTTGGAATTCATTTTTCATGGAAGACATTTCCATTCTTAATTCCGCAATGTGACGGAGGATCTCCGCCATGGTTTCGGAGGGTTCCATTATTTAGGCTTCTGATTCTGTTACTCACCACTAGTTGAACAGGTCGGGGCGTTGCTCAACCTTAGGAAACTAGTGTAGAGGGAGCCGCTCCGGTAAACCTTCAGTCTAAGCTGTAAAGTTCAGGGTGACGAACTCTCCAGAACCAGACCTCCTCAAACCGAGGAGCTCTTTAATGCAACACACCCCTTTGTTGTTAGTTACAATACAAACAAAGGAATTGGTCACCCAAAAGAGCGGGGATACCCACACCGCTATACCAAGCTGTGGAGAAAGAAACACAGTTATAAGGCGATGATTGGGTGACACAAAAATATACAGTGTTAGCAAGGGAGTATAATACCTGAAGGAGGCTTGGTAAGGCTGTAAGGGTATCACAAGGAGTAGTCGAGATGCAACCACTAGAAAAGGGAAAGGAAGATGGATCAACCCTTAGTATAACCGTACAGAATCCCAAAATGTACAGAATAGTGGGAAAGCGTACCCTAATAGGAAGGTTTTTGGATGTAGGAAAAACAACGTCAGGATAAAACAAAAAATAGGATATTAGTAAGGGAGAGTACCCCGAACGGCACGAGGGACGCAACTAGATCCGGGATGGTGCACTGGGTCAGGGTTTTGGTCAAGTGCACAGTATCACTGTGATGTTGAAGTCAAAGTATTCCAGGTAGGATGGTCCCAAGGAAAGCAAGGCAGAAACAGTAACTCAAAGTCTCAACCATTCATAAGAAAAATGCCCAAATCTGATGGAGTTCACCTGTATACAACAGTCTGTGCATAAAAGGATAGAAGAAAGAAAAAACAGTCTTACTTTATATGGATGAATGGAAATAGTTCTTCCCAGGCAGCCATGGAACTGATGGACACAGAAATATAGGAAGAGCAGGGTTTCCTGGGTGGCTGAGTTCACTGCGCCGCTGTGCAAGGCTGGAAGGGAACGCAGTGAAAAGGAATTCACTGCCAAGTCAGCGGAAGCAGAAAATGAATGTTGCCCAGAGACGAGGGGGTACGGCAGGCAGGACGAGACCGCTGCCGCCGAATGAGTGGAGTCCGGAGACATGGGAATTCGGCAGGCAGAATGAAGCCCCTGCCGAGAAAACCAAGGTGACATATCCAAGGAGCAGGCAAAGAAGAGTCGTAGAAGGAATTCCAAAGTCGAATAAGCAATCAGCAAGGTAAGTTCAATCCAGCAAAGTAACGCTAATCAGAAGCGGCGTTCGAGTCCACGCGAGCTTCTTTTGAACACCTCTTCGGTGCCTGGGGGCAGAGCCTATCCCGCCGTAAACACGGCCATGAAGTCACATGACTTCCACGGAGACGGGCCTGTGCGGCTGTGAGTCCATGTCTCCATGGCAACCTCCAGCGTTGCCATACAGCAGAAGCACCGAAGCGGGGGAATTTCATAACAGTTTCTGCCTGGAAATCTTGCTAGATGCACAAACTGGACAGGTCTCAACACATAAATTACAATCCTGATGCATGTTTGGCCACCAGAATCTTCTGGATAATAACTCCAAAGTTGCGTTCTGGCCTTTATGCCTAGACAGAGGGATATCATGGCACCATTGCAGAGCCTGTCGTTGTAATGAAGTAGATGATAAGTATAGGGCATCCTGATGAAACAGCAAGCCCTTCCTACCAATCAAATCCTTGGGAAGATCTTCCTTCCGAAGCCTACTAGTAGCCTCCTGCACCTCTCTCAAAAATGGAACCACAGAATCCACAACCCATAGGTTAGGAAATATAGGTTAGTTTCCAGCATAGATGTCGGACCACTCCCCAAGACTTCTAGAAAGAGAATCCGCTACAATGTTTTTGGATCCAGGAATGTAAGTTATAAGAAAATCGAACTGGGAAAAATAGTATGCCCATCTTGCATGGCGAGAGTTCTTACATTCCATCTGTTCAAGAACCTTCAGATTGCGATTGTCCGTTCTGACCAAAAAAGGGTGAGCAGCTCCTTAAAGCAGATGTCGCCATTCTTCACATGCCTGGCCAATGGCTAAGAGCTCCTTCTCCAAAACAGAATAATTCCTCTCACTGACGGTTAGAGTTCTGGAGTAGTATGCCACTGGATGTTCAACGCCCTTTGTTTCTTAAAGAAGTACTGCCCCTATAGCCCCTCCGGAAGCATCCGCTTCCAATATGAAAGTTTGAGTTTGATCAGGTTGAATCAAGATAGGTGCAGTAGTGAATAGGACCTTAAGATTCTGGAAAGCCTCTTCAGCTGTCTCTGAAAATTCAAAATGCACTCCCTTCTTAAGCAAGGATGTGATGGGTAATATGAGGTTCAAGAAATTAGGTATAAACCATCTATGAAAGTTAGCAAGACCTAAAAATCTTTGAAACTCCTTAACTGTTGTATGTGTCGTCCAGTCCAGGATGGCCTTATCCTTGAGTGGGTCCATTTGAATCCCTTCTGGAGTAAGGATGAATCCCAAGTATGCTACTTCCAACACTTCAAAGCAGCACTTCTCAGGTTTAGCAAACAGCTGGTTAAGCAGAAGTCTTCATAACACTTCCTTGACATGAAGACGATGTTCCTCTAACGAAGATGAGAATATAAGAATGTCATCCAAATATATGACCATGGAAAGGTACAAAAGATCTGCAAAGATCTTATCGACAAATCTTTGGAATACCGCTGGAGCGTTAACTAGTCCAAAAGGCATTACGCAGTATTCATAGAGACTCAGTGGTGTCCTGAAGGCTGTTTTCCACTCATCACCACTCCTGATGCGTAATAGGTGGTACGCTCCCCGAAGATCTAACTTAGTAAAGTATCTCACTCCACGGACGGCCTCCAAGATATCACGGCTCAGTGGCATAGAGTAACGATCACGGATGGTCAATTTGTTGAGACCTCTGTAATCAATACAGGGTCGCAACTCTGAAGACCCCTTCTTGGAGACGAAAAATAATGATGCTCCTCCAGAAGATCGAGATTCTCGGATTAGACCATTTTGTAAATTGGCATCAAGGTATTCCCTGAGAGCTTGTTTCTCAGGTATAGACAAAGGGTACATTCGACCAAACGGAATCTGAGATCCTTCATATAGATCTATAGCGCAGTCCTCTGGTCTGTGAGGTGGTAGAAGACGAGGGAGTCTGTCTTCAAATATCTCTTGGTACTCTTGATTGTGTTTAGGTTCAGAAGAAACTATGGTCTTTGTCAATTCCACATGTTCACTAGACTGAGTAGTCTCTTGAGTGGGTTGCAAACAAAACTGAGTACAATAAGTGGAAGCAAATCGATGGGTATTAGACTTACAATCAATCTTAGGGTTGTGACGCCTTAACCATGGTATTCCAAGAATAACGGGAAATTGTGCTGCCCTTATAACATCAAAAGTCAATATCTCCGTATGAAAGCCCAATGAAATTTGAATAGGAAAGGTTTCTAGGACAATAGGCCCAGAGGACAATGGAGTACCATCTACCCCTTCAACAGGTACATGTTTCTTCTTGTCTTTAAGCAAGAGTAGATTAGTCTTAGCCCAGGTAACATCAACAAAATTGCCAGCGGCTCCACAGTCTAACATGGCTAGAGTCTTGAGTGTCCGAGTAGGAGACGTCATAAATTGAACAGTAAATACAAGCAGGCTGTTATCCTCTTCTTCCTCTACAGGTCTGGTGTTATTGCAGGGGGTAGAGCATAATTTCCCGATACCTCCCCTGCCTAGGTTTCGGGGTTGGAAGTTTCCTTGGCGCTTGCGTGAAATCTCAGGACAAGCATTGAGTTGATGTTTGTCCGATCCACAGTAAGCACATAAACCCTTCTCTCTCCTTCTTCTTCTTTCCTCTGGCATCAAAGGACCTCTAGCTGTTCCGATCTGCATGGGCTCTTCAGTAGCATAGTGTTCCTTGGTCATTGGTGAGGAGGCGGGCAAGGGAATATAGTACCTTCCTTTCTTCTTCTCCTTTCTTCGTTCCAAACATCTGAATTCGATCTGTAAAGCTGCTGTTGCTAGATCCTGAAAATTGTTAGGCCGAGGTATCCAAGCAAACTCGTCTTTAATCTCTTTGTGTAATCCTCTACGAAAAAGTGTCTGTTGTGCCGAGTCTGGCCATCCCGATTGTGAGGATATACGTTGAAAATTTGAGATATAGGTCTGGACATCCTGAGTACATTGCCGAATGTCAACCATAGCCGCAAAAGAAGAAAACTGGACCTCGGGTCTATCAAATCGGCTCTTAAAAGTCCTGAACAAACAGTGGATAGTCAGTCATAGAAGGATCAGCATTGGTAATCAAAGGTGTAGCCCAAGACAAAGCATTGCCAACCGAGTTAGCTACTAAAAAGCCTAACTTGGATCTATCAGTTTCATATGTCTTGGGACGAAAGGAGAAGTAAACCTGACATGCATCCAAAAATTACGACATATTTGCCAAAAGGAAATGGTAATGGAGGAAAATCTCCTCTGGTGTCCTCTCTGAGAGCAACCTGCTGTGTTAATAACGCATTCTGAACCTTAAGGGTTTGTACTTCTATTCTGAGACTTTGGATAGCGTTAGCCAGCTCCTGAAATTGTTCCAGGGAAGCCCTCTTTTGGCGTTGTATACTGTCACGCTTAGAGGTACCCTTCCGATCCCCCTCCTCACCTTATTTGTCTGATGTACACTTAGCTTCTTCTGATAGCTTCTTTCTTCGATCCTTCTTAGTCTCCTTAGATTTCTTTTCCTTTTTTGTGTGTAAATAGAGGCGAGCTCCTTCGGAGGCCACCTTGACCTGCTAGTGTGCATTACCAAGGGGAACCCCTAGGAGCAAGCTCCCGTAACCGCCAGGGAAAAAGCCTTGAACGGCGGAAAAAAACCCTGGGTAAGATAAGGTCTCTGTAGTCTTCAAGTAGTTCTTACAAACAGCTTCCTACTCCTTGGAAAAGGGAGTAGATGAACGTCTTAATTCTTCAATGGATAGATCCAAGTAAATGTTCCAAGATGCAGCGAGTACAGAAAGTACTTCCAAAAATAAGGAAAAAAAAGATATTTAGGATAAGCTACCCAAATCAGAATATAGAAAGCAGGATGATAGGATACACAAAAAGAATACATCTATAAGCTATAAGATAAGACCGGACAAACGCAAAATACAAGAACGGAGGTAAGAGAAATAGGTATGGGAGCAAGGAGTAAGAACCCACAACAAGAAGAGAAGACCAACTAGAAAGTGTCAGTGGAATAGGTTAGATAGTAGCGTACCGAAGTACAGAACACAGGGGGAGGAGTTACAGAACTAACCCGAAAAGAAACAAACCAAGGTACGTGTAAAGGTAGATTCAGTATAGGAGAAAAGAAGAGCTCAAAGTGGAACGGACCGAAGGGGGAGGAGTCAGAGGATGGCAGGAAGTGCAAGGCTACTGGAGCATACCAAAGTAAGTACCGGTAGACGACAGAAAAAGGAGGAGAAAGGAAGGTAAGTTGCGGCACAAAAGATACAAAAAAGATGGCGAAAGGAAAAAGAAATGAAAATTAATCCAGATAAATGAAATGCGAACAAGAACTGAGGCAACAAACTTGACAAGGCAAGACAAAGAAGCCAAGAACTGCGGAATTGGCACGAGTAATAAAAATAGCTAAAGGAGAGAGAAAAACGGAAAAACAAGTAGCAAATTGCAGGAAAGTCAATAATCAAAAACACAGAGCGGATTCCAGGCGGATACAACGCAAAGGCGTATCTGGAAGGGAAGCCCTTTATATCTCCGGCAGCCATATTGGGGGAACACTAGACCGTTACATGCGATTTGAGTGGATGCAGCAACCCAATCTCCATCTGTGCCAACGCTACCAAGAGCGGAACGTGACAAGAGGCATTAATTTCAAATTCTATGGAGGGACAGCAGGGGCAACCAGGACAACAGGGACACAGTGAACCAGGTATGACGCAGGATTGGGTGGACAGGTATGTTTTCAGTCCAAGGCCAAAGAGAAGGTTGAGAGCTGAACTCCAGATTGTAGCCTCACCGCACAGTCCCGTTACCCCAAGGGTCACTGGATATTCAAGCCTCAGATTCGTCCTGCAAGGCCTTCGAGACAGACCGTAGGCCATCCAGCTCCATCCCAGCAGTATAAGAAGAATATATGGCAGAGCGCAATGATAAGTGAGCCCCTGCAGTGGCCTTCCGCAAGGACCCATCCCTCTTCCTATAGGTCACATCCTTAATGGCCCCCACCGGGGCCATGGAATAGCGATTCACCAGGCTAGAGAGAAAGCTGCCGACCCAAACAGTCTGAGGCAGGAGTGTCTCCTCGCCCTGAAGAGGGTACAGTTTGGCCAGGAAACAGGGAATGACAATTCGGGCAGGCTCCCACCGGGCATCCACCACCACATCCCTAATTCCAGTCAGGAGTCGCAGCCTTGCCTCCAGAACTGTTGTAAACTGTGGAGGGTGGATCCTGGGTGCCCCGTCCACGGACTCAGGAGCAAGCTCTAGAGTGGCAAATACCAGTACATTGCACCACTTCGATAAGAACAGATGCCACCGCCCTCTTATCCAAATACTCCCAGCTCTGCTCACCTTCCTGGGAGGACTTGAGGGAGACAGAAGAGACAGTACCAGAGGAGGAGGAAGAAGGGTTGGACGGGAAAAGGCATGCCCAAGCCCCCTTCTGGCCCCTGGATTTCGCCTCCTGAATAGCCCTTTTAAACAGTTGCAACAGCCTCTCCTCTGACCCTTCTGCCTTCTTGGAAGGCCTCGCAAGAAAGGACGAGAAGGAGGACATCTCGAGGTGCTACCTCTTCACTGCGTGCTTCTCCTAGAACAAAACAGAGATCACCCCCTTCTCCCCCGACTCCTTACCACAGCCCCCTAACCAGACTGGGTACCGCCAAGCGAACGGGAGCAGGACCACCCAGCAGGGTGACCCCAAGCCTCGGCACACACCGGCCGCCGAAGCCAGAGCTCCACAGGGATTCAGTGACCAGAGTGACATCACAGCATTTCCGGGATCTGGAGCTCAAGGTCCAAAACAACACAAAAAATACTTGCTCCACCTGAGTGAGTAAGATGCAGCACTGCCTAGAGAATCACCGCTTATGAAAGTCAGTGAAGGACACCGAGGAAGAACAGGGAGGGCAGTTGGTGGAAAGAGAAATATCACATTTTTAGATACACAGCTGATCTCCCTGTGGCCAGTGCTTTGGCTTGCTGAACTATCTGGCCACGCTGTTTTCAATCTCCTGATGGAAAATACAAAGGCTTAAGGATTCCCCAGGTGAGGGTTGCTTCCCTACCTGTGGGCGAGATACCCATGCTCAAGCCTGGATGGGGTCGGTTTGCGACACAAGGCCCAGGGCATGAGGGTTGAGCATGCGACACAAGGCCCAAGGCATGAGGGTTGAGCATGCGACACAAGGCCCAAGGCATGAGGTTTGAGCATGCGACACAAGTCCCAAGGCATGAGGGTTGATCATGCGACACAAGGCCCAAGGCATGAGGGTTGAGCATGCGACACAAGGCCCAAGGCATGAGGGTTGAGCATGCGACACAAGGCCCAAGGCATGAGGGTTGAGCATGCGAAACAAGGCCCAAGGCATGAGGGTTGAGCATGCGACACAAGTCCCAAGGCATGAGGGTTGAGCATGCGACACAAGGCCCAAGGCATGAGGGTTGAGCATGCGACACGAGGCCCAAGGCATGAGGGTTGAGCATGCGACACAAGGCCCAAGGCATGAGGGTTGAGCATGCGACACGAGGCCCAAGGCATGAGGGTTGAGCATGCAACACGAGGCCCAAGGCATGAGGGTTGAGCAGGCGACACAAGGCCCAAGGCATGAGGGTTGAGCATGCAACACAAGGCCCAAGGCATGAGGGATGAGCATGCGACCCAAGGCATGAGGGTTGAGCATGCGACACAAGGCCCAAGGCATGAGGGTTGAGCAGGCGACACAAGGCCCAAGGCATGAGGGATGAGCATGCGACACAAGGCCCAAGGGTTGAGCATGCGACACAAGGCCCAAGGCATGAGGGTTGAGCATGCGACACAAGGCCCAAGGCATGAGGGTTGAGCATGCGAGGACAGCTGCTGCTAAAGAGAGGACACACAGGGTGGTGGTGAGGAAGGGGAGCAAGCGAACACTGTACACACACACACACACACACACACACACACGCACACACACACACGGTTCCACACACCCTGTACGAGATTCTAGGGTGAGCCACACAAGATACACAAGATGCTGTTTTCCCTCCTTTTCAAGCCTCACTGCATTTTTAATGAGAACGGAAACAGCATTCAGAAAACCTCTGCTGAGCAGCTCCTTATTCAGAGGCTGGAGTGACTTTACTGTGAGGCCTCTGGTTCATGCAGACTTCAAGGGGGGGTTTATGAAAATGGAGACGAGGTGGGTGCTTCCAACTCCGTAACCCGCCAACCTTTCCCCAGAGAAGAAATGTTTGCTGAGTCACTGGAGGAGTCCGACAAAGGCATTGTCCCCGAACCTCCCACGGGAAAGCAGTTAGTCATGCCAGGGGTGGAGCCTCCTCCTTTCTCTGTGCTATCTCCAGGTAACACGCTGGTGCCATGGGCTCAGTCGTTAAGGGCATTTGAGGATTACATTGATGCATTGGATGGAAAAATCATCACTCCCAAACACAAAAGATCTTGCTGCACAATGTCCTGGGCACCGAAGGACAAAGACTCTTTGAACTAACTGCCGCTGCCACCAGTGCCCGTGCCAATGGCACTCGATAACTGCTGTGTACGAGGAAGCTCGCACCAGACTTGATAAGTGTTGTGAGAAAAAGGTGAACACTGTTCTGTAACACAAACAATCAATACATTAACGCATTCAAGACTTGGTCACAGGGCTGCAGGAGGTGGCCTTTATTTTTGATTGTAGTCCTTGGCTGATCAATAAATTACCACTTCACTGTAAACACACTAAATTGCAGGAAGCTTTTGGTTCAGCACAGCTCCTATGTTGGATGAAGGCATCACTATTGCCAAACGCCTAGAACAGTCCATGCAGTGCATGGTGAAAGTCCAAGCGCCAAAAGAAGGGCGAATCCTTCAACACCCGAAAAGAAGGCTCCAAATGCAGAGAAGAGTCGTCAGCGTCCAGCGCGTCGTGTTCAGGGATGGAGAACTCCACAAAGAGAAGGATAAATGCAGAGGGTGCTCCGGGATGCCGCAGTACATCTTACTCAGCTGGACAGTCACACATCCCCCACCAGAAGTAATGATGACTGTGAGGGAAAATGTGTAAATCCACACAACTGGACACCAACCGATTGGTCATGGTCATCATACCTGGGCAACCTGACACTTTGAAGAGAAAAAAGCCATTCTGCGCTATTCACATTGACCTGGTGCTGGCGGACTCAGGCTCTGACTACACTATAGTCTCCCACACTGTCTACAAGGAACTTTTTCAAAAAGGCAGCACCCTCCTTCATAAGCCTGATAGTAAAACTGTACGATAACTATCATGTGAAGAGCTACTCACCAAGTATGCCATCATTTTCTACACCAACAGGGGGTCAACGACTGGATGCCTACACAGAATCAAGCTACAAGAGGGAGTGTAGGTGAGGGAGGGTGCCTTGACTGACACAAGGTGCACCCTGTTGCACTCACGATAAGGAGTACTTACGCACTGTTCTACAAACCATGCAAAAAGATGGTGTGATCGAAGCTGTACATTCCACAGAATGGGCGAGTCCCATAGTACTCACAAAGAAACCTGGCCAAAAAGTGTTACGACTATGTGTTAACTTTCACAGTTTGAACACCAGTGTCATAAAAGATCTCTACATGTTGCCCAGCATTGCAGACCTAATCCTAAAATTGAGTAAAGACATTACTTTTCAATGTTAGGTGTCAGGAAGGCATTTCAACAGATATGCCTGCATCCTGAGTCCAGGAACCTCACAGCATTGGTGACTCCTGCGATCACCAACCAGTTCACCCGTCTGCTATTCAGACTGTTACCGGCTGCTTCCATTTGCATGATGTCACATCTTTTCCGCAACATTCCTTGAGTCAAATAATTTCAAGATGTTGTGTTGATGTGAGGGCACGTCCAAAAAGAGCATGCCCAAACCATGTGAAGTGGTTCTGAGAGTGTGTCGCAAGTTCATGACTCGACAGCGATGCACAGCACGCTTCCCAGATAAAACCAAAAGAAGGGATGTCAAGCTAAGGCTTTGCAATAGGTTGGAGACAAGAGCCATCATGGGGGTAGAGAAGGAATACTACACATTTTAAGAGCATGTAGGTTATGCAGAGAGGAGAGCCAGATTGAAATGTTAAATACCGTATTGTTTACTGTGGGGCACTGGATACCGTTTGTTATTAATTTAAGTACATTTGTGGAAAATGTGTATTTATTAAAAAAGTGAATACCTTTGGGAGTATATTTTATGTGCAAATCAGTTATTGCTGTTTTTAAGTACATTGGAATTATGGGATCTAATTCTAATTTTATTAAAGGAGAGGACATTATGAATTGTATAGGTAATTGTTTGTAATGTTGTTCTTATTATCGTGGACTGTTATATTTATAAATAAGTTCAGTGTTTAAGGTTTATTTAAAACCAAAAACACATTATAAAACAAATCAATGAAATAACAGATTCTGCAAGAGAAGACTAACCCATCATAGCGTTAAGGGCATTTTTCTTCAACAATCCATGCAGGGAACAGCATTTCTCTAGGCGGCGTCACTCCAAGGATGAGCTCACTGAAATCCATTCAAGATGCCACCCAACCCTCAAGCTGCCACCCAACTCTCAAATTAAGACGATCTCCACCCATTCACGAGCTTGGCAGAAAATGACACTACATTTGTGCAAAATGTTTCAGAGAAAGCAGAACCACCAAGGGCACTTTTCAAGACGGGAGCCAGTTTCTCATGGAATGACCATTGCGTGTATCCTGGCCTTTTGTCAAGAAGGAATGGAATCCCCTCTCAACCAGTGGTGGGAGGACTACTAGGGAGCAATCCAGAGCCAGTCCTACCCCTGAGAAGGATGGTGGCAGTTGACAGTGCCCCAATTCCTGTCCCCCCTTGTGCCAACTTATAAATGTACAGTACTCCTTGCTCTCACACCATGCCTCTGAAGCTAAATGCTTAACCCACTTACTCAGTTTCTTCAGAGTCAGCATGTCTGAAGTGGACAAAGGTGAGGAGAAGCGAGGAATCAGCAGCCCTCCCACACCAAACGTGCTTTTCCACAGCATCTGGACCAGACCCGGCAGGAACACAATCCTCCCGCCTCCCTCAGAGGTAATAGGGCTCCACAGGAGACCAGGGAAGAAAGAGGCCCGACAGCACAGCAGCTGCGTGGCAGCAGGGGAAGCCACGATGTGCTCTGCAACAGCAGTGGCAACTCCCTCCATCCACTGACAGACACCTTA
This sequence comes from Ambystoma mexicanum, assembly GCF_040938575.1. NCBI lineage: Eukaryota > Metazoa > Chordata > Amphibia > Caudata > Ambystomatidae > Ambystoma > Ambystoma mexicanum. Next base: position 710,064,893 of record NC_090925.1, read on the forward strand.
GACCACCAGGGAGTCAACAGGGTAGCACAGACCTCTGAGCAAAGCTTGCTTTGCTTACCTTGGTGGAACAGGCACCAAGACCCCCTAATGCAAACGTGGACATTCAGCCCCCGGGGCCGCTATACCTGTTCCAGGGAAGCCCCACTCAGAGAAACTGGGTGGGGCTTCACCCGTTAATTGTAAACTTTGTTTGTTTGTTTGTTTGTTTTATTATTTATAATGCGCGTCAGACCCAAGGGTATCAGGGCGCAGCAGTACATGAATACGCAAAGCTTAGTTACAGGAATCTGTCAAGGTAAAAGGTACCTTCGAACAAAGTATTATTTACAGACATAATATTGTACATATATATATACAGATAATGCAAGAAAGCATAAATATTTTTACAGATATTACATGCAGTGTGTAAAGGTTGTGGTTAGTTGCTGTGCTGGATTCTATAATGTATGCGTAGTGGTCATTGGATTTCAACCACGCAGTAATGTTAGTTCTTAAATTTTGGTATGGTTGGTTAATTCTCAGTGTGGATGGCAGGGAGTTCCATAATTTGGCCGCCTTCACTGGGAAGCTGTTACCTCCAATCGTGGATAGTTTGAATCTGGGGATGGATAGGCGATCCCTATTTGCAGATCTGGTTGGTCTTAGGGAAACCTGTTTGTGGAATCTGTCAGCAAGATAGATGGGGGCAGATTTGTTGAGGGATTTGTGGATGAGCAACAGGGTTTTTAGGAGGATTTTATCATTAGTCCGGAGCCAATTGTTCTGGCGCCTAGTCTCAGAAATGTCTTCTTTTCTGGAGACGCCTAATGCCGCTCTAAGGGCATTATTTTATAGGGTTTGGATTCTTCGGATGGTGGATTTGGAAGAGCCTAGGTAGAGGGCATTGCAATAGTCCAAACGGGACAAGATTAGGGCTCTAGCTAGGATAATGCAGTTGCTGTTCGAGAGAAATGGCTTACCCATTCTGATGAGTTTACACGTGTAAGCTGTGGTGGAAGCTAATGAATTACCCTGTTTGGTAAAGGAGAGAGTTCAGTCGAGATAAACGCCTAGCGTTTTAACCTCCTGTTCTACCTTAATACAATTGCCGTCGATTATGAATGAGGAATAGTCAGGTCCTCATTTTTTTAAGTTACTGGGGGTGCCCAGGATGATGAGTTCTGTTTTGTCATCATTCAGGCATAGACCGTGCAAGGCCATCCATGCCTTAGGATGATGTACACTCTGTTCACCAAGGCCAAATCCTTGTCATAATCCCCTGAAAGTGGGAGGAGGATCTGGGTGTCATCTGCATAGTTAGTGTAGGTGATAGCGAGATGATCCAGATCATCGAAAAGGGGCTTCGTAAAAATATTGTAAAATGTGGGCGAGACACATAACCCCTGGGGCACTTTGCTAATTCTGATACCTCCCAGGTGGGGCAGAAAGGGCCAGGTTGGCCAGGGCCAGTAATTCAAAGAAGGGAGGAGGAGGACCATAAAAAAGAAGACAGGAAACAGTAAGTTGGTGATAGTTATGGTGATGTCAGAGAAGGAGGAGGTGGCATACCAAGAGACCAGCAGAAGAAACGAAGGAGCAGCAGAGCATGGAGGACATCTTTTGAGAAGTTAAGGTATTGATTAGTGAGTGCAAGTGGTACTGTGTTGTGAGTGTGCGTGAAAGTGTGGCAGGTGTGGTGAGAAGAAGGAGAGTAGATAATGAATGTGAAGTGGTTGTGAGAGTGTACAGTGGTGCCTGAGTAGGAATTGGGTGGAGTGGTAATTGTAATGTGTGGGAGGGAGTTACAGTGTGGAGTGGTAGTTGTAGTGCAGAGGAGGGGGTTGTAGTGTGGAGAAAGGAGTAGTAACATCACAGGGTGGCGGCGAGACTTGGAGAGAGGGAGAGATATCGGAGGGACAGAGTAGGAAGACAAAGGGATTGGACAGAGTAAGATGGCTGGAGTTGGAAGGAGGCGAATAGTGAGGAAAGACCATCTGGGAGGGAGAGGAGTAGGTGGTTGTGAAAGGAAGACAACTGAATTGGGCAGAGTCTCTGTACGGCACATCTCAGTTATGCCTTGAGATCACTCACCACTGGATAGTATAGGGAGAGTAAGGAAGTCCCTGAGGGAGTTCATCTAGACAATGCAAACAAACTACCTTTCGGTCTCCACTCCTAGCATAAGTAAGAATCTAGGTAGTAGGATAGAATGTGCTGTGTATATTAACCTTTTGTGTAGGGACGTCTGGGTTAGGAAGGAGGGTGCGTTATAGATGAGAGATAGTGGTCCCTTCAAGAATTTAATAAAAACCCTTAGACCGTTTCAGAACGTTCGGGTATTGTTTAAGGCATCTGTGACATGTTGTATCTTCCTCATCTCTCAAACAATTTGATTACCAGAAACAAACCATGCCAATAGTAGATGCCAGTGTATATGCATTGGGAGCTGTACTCCTTCAGAAGTAAAAGCATTAAAAGGTTAGTTGCCCTTGGCCTCAAAACCCCTCTAAGCTTTAGAAGCTAACTACTCAATCATGGAGAAATATTAGCTTGTGCATGGGCCACTGGACATTTTCTAACATATTCTGGGGCAGATGTTTCAGCTTTCGAGAGGACTACAAACCTCTAGTCCACATCTTCCCTCCAAGAGTGATGAAGAAAGCCGCATCTCGCCTGTCAAGGCTTGCTTAAGAGTTTTCATTCGACATTGAACGTGTTCCAGAATGTAGGAACATGCGCGCAGACTGCCTGTCACACCTCCCGTTTCCCTCCAGTGATCTCACCCACAAGAGCGGTGAAGAGTGTGTTGTGGGGTGCATAAATGATGCAAATGAAGTCAGTCTGGGAGCGATTCAGATGTCCAGCTGTTACAAGAGCAGTGCAATGGTCACTTTACGCAGAAAGTATCTATTGACCTATGGGAGAGGTGAGGCTACCAACATTAACCAGGAGGAGCTATGGATCGGGTACAGGACTGGTACTGATACACCAATTATGTATCACTTGACACACTTGTGTGTGGGAAATTGAAAGGTACTTATGTTCTATGGTAGCGAGATGGAAGTGGAAGGCCATTGGAGATAGCACTCCTTTTCCCTTTTCTTTCCATTTGAATCGTGTAATATGCAACTCGTGTGACATGTCATAATGCATACAAACACTAAAGGGATTAGATTGGATGAAATACTAGGAAGCGTTTCCTTTTTCAATATTTTAATATTGTCATTGTTACAAGTTATTGCACTGTTGCGTTTGTATGTACTACTTCGTTTCTGATATCGGCTTTCTGTCTTTCCAGTCAGGAGAGACATGCCGTTCCCATGGCAACGCCTGCCACGTGTCATTGAATTCCTCACGCGGAACACGATTGTGTGTTTAAGGAAAGGATCTACGCAGTCACTCTCCTGTTTATTTCTCCTTTTCTTCACATTTGAGCCACTCAGGGAAAGCTAAGCCTGTATGCCGTTCTTGGCCCTGTCTTTCAGCCTCTGGTTGCAGCGTCCTGCCATAGGAACGCCTTACTTGGGGACTTATTTATGTTTTCTGAGTTATTCAATTCTCCAGATCTCTTCACTGCTAGCTCACCAGTTTCCTTCATACAGTAAGCTAACTGGGAGGGTGTTTTCGTTATTCGTGAAATGGCACACACAGCTCAGCTCCTAGAGCATCTTCTAGTCGCAAATTAATTTACTTTTGTTCCTTTTTTATGTGTTCCCATGCATCAGGGACCCGTATTAACTCAGGCCTGGGTTACATTTCCTCTGCATTCCTCCTTCCCATTGAGGGTCGTTTGCTTCGCGTCTCGTCACAGGGTAAGCTATTTTGGCAAACCTGGAGGCAGTACATCTGTATCATCTGCATAGTATGTCGATCATTAAATATGACTCATGTTTTTTATATCGTTGGGTCTTGAGTTTAGTCCTGACGAAGGCGGTCAATTTTACATAATACCGCCAAAACGTGGAAAAATGGGAACCCTTTTACGACTGCTTTCATGTTAAAGGCCCAATCAGATCCGTCCGCGATTCCACGCTCACATCGACATTTAGAAGATCCAGCATTCATTTGATTTGATTTCGAACCTTTGTTTCAGCTGTCTAGAAGGATTTATTAACCTCTAGATGTATCATTTTTCAGCTGCCTAGACAGATGTATTCCCTTCTAAATGTTTACCAGAAATTGCATGAGTTAACACACTGCCCATGGACACTGAGAAAGCTTCAAGTGTCGTCACTATGGTATAACGATGCAAATATGCATCGCCAAGCACCTGACATCAGGTTATGTGTGTTTTTGAATGAATGTTCACAATTCCAGTTATTGGTGATATTATCATTGAGGATATATGATTGGTTAAATGACTCCTTGATTACTAAAGTGCTCAGTCGTTATTTTTTTCTTTTTCTTTTTTTTTTAATTTTTATTTATAGACTTTTAGTTTTGTAAAGAAAAACAAACTTTTTGTCAAATACATTTATAATCCTCAGCCCACGTCATTGCATTACTGCATTTTTCCGTTCGGGTTATGCAAGCGGGGGCATAATGATTCGTCTAAGATAGTATCCTTGTACTGCTGAACCAATGTTCTACAATAATTATATCAATACCATGTCCATGAAGTTGATCACGGTGCCGGTTAACTGCACGTTTCTTCCCGTTATCAAATATGACCACCCCTCTTCCATAGTGCCATTTTTAGGGGCATAACGTTCAAGATGGAGGGAGCGCTGTTCAGTGATCTGTGGGCATTTGATTATGAGATGTTTGATAGATTTGAGTTCCTGCTTACAAAAGCGACAATTAGCATCAGTAATCATGGGATCTTTTATTCTCCTCTTGCGTAGTTTAGTGTTGGACAAATTAAGGCAAAACCTTAGAAATTGATTCCGGTGATAATGAGACGGAAACTTAGACAGGTATTTCCTCTATCATTCATTGACCTCTCACTTCTCACACACTCTGCACCTTTGGAGGGCTCACCCCTCAATCGGGTCTACCGCTCTTTTGATGTTTTCTATTTCTCTCTTGACCAATGAGATGGTTTTTCATTGATGAATTCAATGTCATCATCTTTGATATGCACATGATCACAGACTAATAAATATTGTGGAAATGTAATAGTTTTTGTTTTTACCTTCCAGTTTATTTTGTTACCCACAATATGCAGATGGCTGTGCGGTGACTGGTGTCATGAGCACTTGAAACATAAGAATGTAGGATTTAGATTAAGGTTGATTCTTCTGATGGAAGTGATTGTTTTTTCTCAGTTTGGATTACCCCCATTTCCACTGTGATAGGGGATTGCCCTATTGGTAAGCAGCATTTGTATGAATGGTAATTTTATTCTGACCATTTTACTAAATTACATTTTTCTAAAAATCATAAGATTCTACAGGCTGTCATTAGACACACCCTTGGGTGATGGCAAACAGAATTGCAATTAGAACCTCCAATGCATCCATATTGGAACATAGCTGTAGAACTATCCGTAGACTAAAACGGATAGTTTTAATCAGAATGGGGGTCATTCCGAGTTAGGCGTTAAGGGGAAAACAATGCCGGAAAAGGATTACCGCCATCGTTTCCCGTTACGGACTATTCTGCCCTACCAGACCGTTATTTACGGCGCCGTAAAGTACGAGGTCGTAAATAGCGGTCTAGTGGCACGCGCCCGACACTCCATGCCGAAATTAGCGGCATGGCGTAAACCGGAGCTGATCCCAAGTAATGCGGACATGCAAAAAACGGCCTCCACAAGGCCGCAAAGTACCTTACCGGCATGTAAGGTACTTTGCGGCCTAACGACATCGCAGAGAAGGTGTTAAGAACCATGAGCAGTGTATCCAAGAGGCACAGGTGCCCTCAATCAGCACAGGTGGAGGCAATGGAGTCTGGCACAGCACAAAAAGAGCACACCCACACACCACACCCCCTCCCACACCAAGATGATACCAATTGTAGCAGCATTCCTGGAGCTGGAGGCCCTTCTTGCAAGGCAGCAACTACAACAACAGCAACAACAACAACCACAGCCCCCACCACAGAGTATACACAGGAGGAGAAGGAGGGTGAGACAGGCCCAGCATTCCCTACCGGTGCAGCCACCATTACCACGCCGCCAGCCCCCAATCCTCTGCATCAGAGCCACCCCCTTCAACCTCACACCAGAGCAGATCCACACCCTGTACCGGCTTGACTGGGACACCATCACCACCATAGTGGACCTGATACATGACGATATAGTGAGCCTCATAGAAATCAGCACTGCCATCCCCCCTCTACTGAAGGTAGTGTCTGTGCTCCACTTCCTTGCCACAGGCACCTACCAGCATACAGTCGGACACATGCATGGCATTTCACAGCACATATTTTCCCGGATACTCAACCAAGTGCTGGATGCCCTCCTCAACCACACAAGGGACTACATATCCCTACCCCGGACTCCCCAGGAGATATATGATACAAAAGTTGCCTTCCATGCACTGGCAGGCATGCCAAATTGCATAGGTGGCCTCGACTGCACCCACGTTGAATTGGTGGTCCCGCATGCCATGGAGGTGCCGTATCGCAACCGCAAGCAATACCACTCCATCAACGTCCAGATGGTGTGTAATGCCAGTAAAGCCATCACACATTGCAATGTCCGATACCTCGGATCAACTCATGACTCCTTGGTCCTGCGGAACTCCACACTACCACGCTACATGGAGCGACATGCCGGACAATGTGCCTGGCTGCTTGGTGAGTAACCTGAATGGGCCATGGCAGTGCATTGGGGCTGTGAGTATGTTGGCTGCCTACTTCACCTGGCTGGGAAAGGGGGGGGGAGATGCCTACTTCACCTGGCTGGGAAAGGGGGGGGGGTGCCTACTTCACCTGGCTGGGAAAGGGGGGGGGGGATGTCTACTTCACCTGGCTGGGAAAGGGGGGGGAGATGCCTACTTCACCTGGGTGGGAATGTTGACGCCAGTGCACGAGTTGCACCTCACAGAACACTGTGCCCCAAGGCAAGTGACACGGCACATGACTACCTAACCACACAGTGATGATTTAGAGCCGACACCTAACACAACATGACTAACAGGAAACCTGCCCAAATACCACAACACATGCCACACTCATCGGCGGCCTTTACACACGGTAGGGGCATCCTGAACCATGCAGTGCAATAGCACCACTCCTGCATCTCACCACACAGGACAGTCATCCCTGGGAGTGCATAGAAGTGAGTCCAACAGGGATCCCACAGCGTGTGACTGGTCCTGCACACCCATAGGATTGCTGCAAGTCACCATGGCACAGATCAGTGCAGAATGATGAGTTTGCTACTAACTTCAGGCAACCCCCCCCTGTCACCAAAACCCGCACAACACATCAATGAATGCAGTCCAACACTGTTGCATGCATATACGATGCACATGCAGCAAGACGTGAGTGCACACCATAACCCATCATGAAGAAGCTACCCCCTCCATCATTCCATTGCACAGGACACATAGCCGGGCCAGTAATGGGGTGAATGCATCCTGGGACATGTGTGTTTGGCCAGTAATCACCTGCTGACATGTAAGACTAGTACAGTTCTCCACCATGAATTTACAAACACTTACCTTCATTCCACCCTTATGCAGGTGATGCTGGCTACCCTTTGAAGCCATGGCTCATGAACCCGGTGCGCAACGCACAGAACAGGCACGAGGAGGACTACAATAGATCCCATACCAGTACACGGGTGGTGATAGAGCAGACCTTCGGCCTGTTGAAGGCACGATTTCGCTGCCTCAGCCGGTCGGGTGGGGCACTCATCTACAGCCACGAGAAGGTGTCTAAGATCACCATGTCATGTGTAATGCTGCACAACATGTGCATCCGTCGGAAACGTGCCACTGCCCCCTGACGTGGAACTGCTACCACCAGATGATGATGAGGGGGAGGATGAAGGAATGGCAGGACAGCATCACGGTGCCGATGCACAGGAGGGACGTGCCGTGCGGCAATCATTGATCGGACAATATTTCTGACCCACTAGTCAGCTGAGGGTGTGAGGATGACAGGACATCAGGCACTGGGTGTGGGGATACATGTACGCCATGCACTGTGGAACATTAAAAGACACATGCACAATGACCAATGTCCACTCTTTTTTTTGGATGATCAACCGGTGTATTGAATGATAAAATTCTAACGTGTACAACAAAACCTACACCACCACCCCACTCCGCCTCCCCCCCAACTCCCACACACACCCTCCCCTCCTCCCCCTCCCTCCAACTCCCACATACACCCTCACCCCCTCCCCTCCCCCCCAACTCCCACACACCCTCACCCCCCTCCACCTCCCCCCACAACAACCCCACAATAGTTCAATTGGGGCAACATAGGCCACATGTGTGTGCCGGGATGGTCAATGTGCACTCCCAGAGCCAGGGGGATCCATGTCGTGGCGGCGCAATGTACGCAGTGAACGACAGACCGGGCTGGTCAGGGTGGAGGAGCTTTGTGAAGGTGGCTCCTCCCGCTGGGGCTGTGGTGTGGGGTGTGCTGCTTCCAGGGCATCTGCGATCCGGCCAAGGACGTTGCAGAGCCGGTTTGTGTTCGCTGTGATCACCTCGCCCAGAGCCTGAAGGTCATTGCGCCACTCCACCCTTGATTCGCGATTGTCCCTGATGAACTCCTCAATGAGGCCTGTGAGATGCTGGGAGCGCACTACATCCATGGCCGATGTGGCCGATGTGCTTGGCAGGCTTGGTATTGGGCCTGCAGGCCTTCGCAGAGATTCTGCAGGGGAAGTAGATACAGGACAGGCAGGTTGTACTCCTTGCCCTGTGAGCCCTGTGGTTTCACTCTCCCCGGAGTCACTGTGTGCCACCTGGCTGTTGATGGTGTGTCAGGGGTATGGCCAATGTCAATGGTGTCCTCCACGTTGGCTCCTGATATTGATGGGGGGCTGTCTGGCACATCGAGGAGGCACATGGCTGCATTCTCACCAGCCACACTGGACTCCTCAGAGTGCAGCGTGGGACATGTGTCCAGCGGCACAGCAGGCATGGGTAGGGATGCGGGTGGGGGTTGTGCACCCTCCATGGGGGTTGCTGGAGCAGGTGGTGTTGCCTGTGTTGTCTTCCTGCTTGCAGGTATGCGGCGGCCCCTGACTCTGCCCCTGGAGGTACTGGCCCCGGTGCTTTCCTGGTCCTCGCTGTCATGCTCGCTGCCTGTGGGGGGGGGAGAGAGAGATGGCATGAGCAATAATTTGGGGCTCAGCATTTCTACATGCCTATGGTGTCACAATGGGATTGCAGCGGTTTGTTGACATTTGGGTGGTGAGTTGGACAGTGATCTGGGCTTGGATGGTCAATGCATGCAGGTGTGTGGGTCACTCATGTTGGTGTAGTACTGTGATGACTCACATTCACAATGTTACAATCACTGCCCCGTGTGCCTCACAGATTCGGCCTCTTTGTGTGGTATGGCCCATATGGGTTACAGATTTCCACCTGACATCGGCCTGGGTCCCACTTGTTACAGCATGATTTCATTGGGGGGTGGGGGGATTGCCCAACCATGACGTGACACCTTGCCCAGCCCTTGGCAGTGACTTACGTTAGGGATGCATGTTCTGTCTTGACTCATGACACTCACCTCCATCAGCGGATGACGCTGCACCGTAGTCCATTTCTCCAACACCTTCTATGGCTTCTGTGCCCATCATGGCCGCACATGTTTCCTCCCACGGCATCATTTTGATGGGGGAACCTGGCCCTCCTCCTGTCTCCAGAGCCTGACTTCGGTTTGCCAAGAGAATGGACCACACCCTGAGACAGAGGTCATCCCAACGTTTCCTGCAGTCCTTGGTGGTGCGGGGGGTGTTTCCCATGGCACTCACCCTCTGTGCCACCAAGGCCCAGATCTCTTTCTTCCTGACGACGGTGGGCCTCCGCATATCACTGCTGAATACAGTGTCTGCATGTTCGTGCAGAGTGCCGACCAGTACCTGGAGCTCATCCTGGGTAAAGCGCTCCTTTCTTATGCGTGCAGCACCCTTTTTTAATGCTTTGGGCATGATGCTGGTCTCCAAAGCCTATTTCTCTGATCACTGTATGGCTAGGGGTCCTGTATGTAGAGGATGGCAATGGATTGTGATTTTAAAGATGGCCACCGTGCTCCTTCCCATTCCTGTGCGATGACGTTTTTTCCGGTTCCGTTTTTTAACAGTGACCGTAAATAGCGGTGACCGCTATTTACGGTTACCGCTAAATTCTCCATGTCGGTATTGTTATGTACGGTGCCCTTGTTGCCGGTAAGGGAGTTTGGGGCCCTTTTACGGCATGGCGGTGAGGTGTGTTACCGGCATGGCGCAAAGCGCGTGCACGCGGATTCGGTATAGGCCGATTTTTACGGTCTTGTGCCAGCACGGACACGCTCTTTACGCCATGCCGGTAATCGCCTATATTTACCGCCCTACTCGGAATGAGGGCCAATGTGTTTATTCCTTTGGAATCATTAAGCCCTTGTTGGATCTCTCTAGTGCATGAGAGTCAAATGGTGATTACAATCACCAAGCGCAGGCCGAGGGAGAAAAACTGGTTGCCAGCGATGGTCCGTAGAGACCTATGTAGGCAAGTGTGCCATTTGTCATGAAGAGACATGGACTCCACTCATGAACAGTGTAGAGTTGAATGGTCGTGGGAGATTTTAGGATTTAGGAGTCTACTTCATCGGAGCTCTGAAAGGGCCCTCTTCCAAACAGAAATATGCATTCTTATTCACCAACTATGCGTCACAATGGCTTGATGTGTTTGGTCTATTCTATATACAAAAAGAAATCCTATTGGTTATTCAGGTATCACCCTTCACTCTTCCCACATCAAGTGGAAAATTACAAAAGATTATCACACATTTTATTAATCATCAATTGCCATATTTTCTTAAAAAACACAATCATAAAAATGATCATAGTACATAAAACACATACGAAGTACTAAAACAACGCAAGTAGAACCACCATGAGTGAATCGTGGTACAATTCTTCTTCAAAGGATCAAACATGTGTAACCAACTGACACTTTGATTCCATTGCCTTCCTGCTTTCAGCTTATTCCCTATTAATATATCAAAACCCGACTTGTACAAGTTTCTGTCCTTTTTGAACACCAATGTAGAACATTCTTCAGGGGAATGTGTCTTGTGTGGAACTTTTAAAATGTTCTTTAGTTGGGGAGAGTACCCTGTTGGTCAAAAGGACACCCTATTAGTGTTGAATTTACAATATTAGTTTCTATTTCCATATAATCAAGCCCTTATCCCTAAAGGGGCTATAACAGTATGTTCATTATTACATACCTCCACTTCCCTATATTGACTATTGGACCTTTACTGATCCTTGCTGCAGATTCCCAAATTTCTATTGTAATTCTCGCTCTTCCGCCTTTTGATTCTCATCTAGATATTCCCATCTACTTTTTTTGTCTCTTACTACCACCAGAACTCTCTGTTTTCTAATCGGTGGGTATCACCCTGTAAAACAGAGTACTATCTCAGTTTTCCATATTAATCTTACAAAATGGCCAAACTCACTTCTGAATGCATTGTATAATATTTAACATGAGAAACAGAACTTACTTTTTTCAATGGGTGATATATTCTACCTCACTTGGACTCAGTTTCATTCCAAAATATTGGCCTTGAATTCTTTTTCCTTTTTCAATTTTGATTCTATAAGACACAGCCAAAATGAAGGTTATATTATGGATATATGACTCACTTCTACATATAATCTTATCCCAATGTCACCAGACCATAGAGTCATAGGCCCACTTACTTGGAAAAACCACAAATGGTTAGGATCTGCTTCTAAACATCCCGTTCAACTCTGGATACTGCCACAATCAGATCTCCAACAACATATACGCGCGGTAGAAACGAACAGAAAACCGCGCATCACGTGACGCGATGCCATGACGTCACTGCGCACGCGCGGACGTCTACGCGATGACGTCAGCGCGCCGGCGTCAATTCGATGTTTCGCGTCTACAGTCCCAGGTGTTAGTGGGACTTCTAGGTGGAAAACGGGCATGAAATATCATGCCGTTTAAAACCCAACATATGGGGGGTGTGAAAAACCCCTGATGAAAAACGGGCACAGGCGTTTGTGGGACTTGTAGATGGGAACAGGCATGAGATATCATGCCGGTCAAAACCCAACACATGTTTTTTTTTTTGGGTAAAGCCCCTGATGGAACCGGGCCCAGGTGGAAAAAAGGTATGTGCGCAACAAATATGTGCACTAAAAAGGAAGGGGGGGAGAAAAAAAGACCTTAAATATACAACTCAACAAAAGTGGGAAACTTTATTTGATACAAACCTCCCCGTATTCCACACTACACAGACTTTTATAGTGTATGGACATGTGGTCTGCATATACAAAAACAGGACAAAAGTGGATGCACTAACTCAGTAGGTGATAGAATATATGGAACATTGTATTTTGATTATTTATAATTGTCTCATTTCACCCACTAGCTCGCTAAATGAGGAGATATGTGGAGGTTGTGCTCTGATTATTTAGGCATTATGCCATTCCACTCCCTCGTTTAGCCCACTAATGTGGCTTTTTAACAAAAAAATAAGTTTCTGTTCCAAATGCAATAATTTCTTATTGATCACCAACTGTGATTTCCCCTTGATTTGTTTCAAAATACACCATTCAAAGTCATTACATGTATGTTTCATTTCTAAAAAATGTTTGACCATCAGTGCTTGTTCCACCTTATTCTTGATGCAGCTCCTGTGTTCAATCATTCTTGTTCTGCATTTCCTATTTGTTTTGCCAATATACATGCGTTTACAGGGACATTTTATCAAATAAATCACATTGCTGGTGTTACAATTTGTGTGTTCACTAATGATCCACAATCTTTCCATCCCCAGGTCTACATCAGTTGTCTTTTTTGTTTGGGTACACATAGTACAATTTCCACATGGATAGTGACCTGTCACAGCCGGTAAACCCCATAGATTAGTCTGTTGTAGGGGTTTCTTCTTGGCACTCACATCGTTTCGCATGACTAAGTTTCGTACAGTAGTGCTTTTTTTAAAAGCCACAATGGGTCTGCCTGCTTCTTTTGTCATGATTTTATTCCAATTTCTGGTGATAATACCCTTAATCTTGTATGACAAGTTGCTGAATGTATTTACAAATACTAGGGGCGTTTCTTTGGTACTTCTCTCTCTCTGTATTTGTTGATCGAGTAGGGATTCCCTATTGTTATTGAAAGCCCTCTTAGCTGCTTTCTTGACCATGGGGGCAGGATACCCACAATATACCAATTTGTCAATTAGGTTGTTTGCTCCGTTCTCATACGACTCGTTCGTACTACTGTTCTTTTTAAGTCGTAAAAATTGCCCGAAAGGGAGATTGTTCTTTACATGTTGGGCATGGTGGCTTTAAAATGTAACAAAGCATTTTTATCTGTGGCCTTTGTATAAGTGCGTACCAATAATAAACCATTATGATGATGTACACAAATGTCCAGATAAATGATTTCCTTATTGCTACTGTTACAAGTAAATTTCAGGTATCGATTTTGTTGATTAAGCCACTGTATGAAGTGAACAGACTCTTCTTCATTCCCTTTCCATATGACGAATACATCGTCTATGTAACGGAGCCAACACAGAATGTTATTCTGAAAAGGATTAGGATCATTGTAGACAACGGTTTCCTCAAACATATTTACATACAAATTGGCTACATTAGGGGCCATCACTGACCCCATTGCTGTCCCCTCAATCTGCTTATAGAATTGCCCCATGAATTGAATTTCTTTTCTGTCAGAGCCATCTCTGTACACCATTTGATGAAAGAGTTTGGCACTGGATTTTCACCCTTCTCAATAGGTTCTCCTCCACCACCTCCAGAGTTGCCAGTTGTGGTATATTCGTATATAATGCTTGGATATCCAAGCATAGCAGTAAAGTCACACTGGGATCAAATGCGTTCCCCTCTATTCTGTTGATTGCATCAGTAGTATCTTTTATATAACTCTTTTATATAACTCTTCATAGTAGGGATAAAAGGTCGTAAATAAAAATCCACAAACTTGGATAGTGGTTCCAATAGAGAGTTAACACCTGAAACAATAGGTCTGCCCGGGGGGGTTCTCTAAATTCTTGTGAATTTTGGGGAGTATGTAAAAGATGGGAACTCTACCATTCTCCCGAATCAAGATATCTCCTTCTTGTTTGCTAATCAAGTGTTCTTCCACAGCTCTCTGAACCTTGTCTTTGATCACAATCAAGAGGTCATTACTCAGGTCTCTGTCTATTTTAAGATAATGGTCACCATCTGTCAATAGATTATTACACTCTTTGATGTAATCACTCCTGTTTAATATTACGATCGAACCGCCTTTGTCAGCTGGACGGATGATGATCTTATCATTAGACCCCACATTTTTTAGAATATTGTGTTCCACTTTGCTCAAATTAGAATGGTGAGGTATACCTCCGGCTTCCAATTTGGTAATCTCTTCTAGCACTTTCCTTTCAAAGACCTTTGATTCTGCAGAGTGAGAATTTGGAGGGGCACAAAATACAGAGGGATTTCTCAGACCACTGCAATTGTCACCTTTATCAAAAGTATTCTCCATGAAAAATTCTCTTAGATGTACTTTCCGCATAAACTGGTTGAATTCAATCCTGAACTTGAATGGATTGTGAAATTTCGTTAATACGAAATTCAGTCCCTTATTTAGGACTTCTTCTTCTTTTTTTGTAATCTGGATATTGGAAAGATTCACTACCAGCCCCTGTAGCTGCGTGTTTGCATCCGTTCGGGTTCCCACTGTCTCTGATCTCCTCCTCTTCCTAAAAAAGGTTGTCTTTGGTTATTGCCTCTCTGACCATTACTTCTTGTACCTCTACCTCGAAAGGAACGGATATCTCCCCTATTGTTAGCAGTTTCACGTGTTTCTTCATATTCAGAAGACCCTCCATCACTCGAGCTGTAGGAGGTATTCCGGAAACGTACTCTCCGGTTCTGTTTGACATTAGGTCTAGGTTCTCCAAACTTATAATCCTTGTTAGTATAACGGAACACCTTTTCATGGGAGAAATCATGTATATCTTTCTTCATTCTCTTTACTCGTTCGGAGACGGTTTCATTTTTGAATTCTTGCATCTCTTTTAGATGTTTGTCTAGGCCTTTTTTAAAAGCTTCGACATCAAATTTACTTTAAATTTTTTCTTCTACATTTTTTAGATCAATCTCAATCTTTTTAGCTGTTTCCTGTGCTGTCTCAATAATCAAAATCAACCAGTCACGGCCACATTTATTGGAGATATAGCTCCATTTCAATTTAAATTCCGGATTGTCAAGGAAATGTCTGTGTTCATTTCTCACAGTAAGGCCTTGAAGTAAAGCTTGATTTTTGACGTACTCTAACATGATAATGGCATGAAGTTCTGTGCGGATGAGTCTCTTCCTCATCTGTACTAATTGATCCCATTGATCATCTTTGTTGAAGGCTTCAAGATCTTTATTAAGGCCCACTATGGGTAAAGATTCTATTAGTTTCCGGACATATTCATCATCATATGCTAAACACTTTTCGGAATCCATATTTGGGGCCCGAAAATTCACCTAATCGTACACTAGATAGATTACAAAAGGCTAGGAAAAATCGTGCTACTTATTACGACCGCCACACGTTGATGTGGTTGGTCTACATGAAATAACAAGAGCATCAGCTCTCATCTAATTCCAATCTCGTTTTGCATGAGGGGTACACCCAAATAACTCCTTTCAGGCATTTGGGTCCTATTTCCGTCCCGCTCCAGGGCTTCTTACTTCATATGGCATGTGATAAAGCACCACACATCATCCTTATACCATCCGAGAGCTAATGCTCTGGTTGAAACAAAACACAGATTCATCAATGACTGCCTACAAAGAGCTAACACAGCAGGTAGTCATCAGTGGCATGCAGGCTAGGAGGAAGTGGTCATTCAGAGTGAAAGCGCACACCACAACAGGGATCAGCCCATTTGAACTTAAGAGACGAGCATCTCTGAACACTAAACTAATCCTGCATGGACCACAGAGAAATCTCCAGCATGCGCCCATACATTGAGAAGAGAAACCCGAAGCACAGAACGGTCAAATGTATTGAGATACACGTTTCAACAAAAAGCATGGCACCGCTACCCACTCTGTAAAAGTAGGAATATTGGGGGAAACGTAACTACCCACAAAAAACACAGGCACTGCTTCAAAGTTCAGTGTTGTAGGGAAAGTAACGGTTCACTTGAGAAAAGGCAGTAAATGGTACACAAACCACACAGCCATGTCCAGAAAGGGCAGGGCCAGGTAAAACCACGATGCACTAATAAGGAGGCTCTCGAGACTCTAGAACCTCTGACAAGGTACTCAACCAGAAAACCAAGACAGTTGCACACTAGTGACATCACCAGGAATCACATTTAGGAGGGGCACAGAGGGGGCCAAAGACTAAAGTAAGGGGGACTCAGACAAAAGTGGGGGGTGCCTATGATGTGAAGTCACACGCACTCCTGCAGAGAAGCTTTTGTGCAGACCAACTACCCACACCCCACTGCACCCCCCCTCCAATCAGAATGCAGGCACAAAAACATTCAGTGACTAATGGCCCATCATTCACAGTTTCATGGCTACATTCTGATGGGAGGTGCTGCAAGCTGCTCTGCACACTATGGAGGTCGCTGTGCAGAAGCTGGACAGGAAAACCTGAGAAGTGGCTCGTGCTCATGTTCATCCCCATGCCAGAATGCATAGCAATATCACTGCTAGCTTTGAGACAACAGGCAAGTATTTGTCGTTTGATATGCAGATATTTGCCTTAGTGAGTGTCACAAATAACATCATGAACAGAGAACACGGTCACTGCTCGCCTTAGGTAGGGGGGCACAATGGGAGGCTCGGGCCCCCCGAGTACCTCCCCAGCAATGCCACTGTTGCACACCACCCAAATGCACGCGCTTGCTCACTTAACAGCTGCAGGCAGAAACAGAGGCCATACAGCAGGAAAACAGAAGCACCAAGGGAGAATCCAGCATTACAAGGTGTCCAGCCAAAGGATCGAAAATAAAGGATCGAATGCCCTTTTGTTCGAATACAAAAGGACCGGAAAAAAAGGGTTGAATGTTTTTTTAATTTATTTTTTTATATATATTTCTAAGTGTAGTATGCATAAAAAGTTTTTTATAAAAAGAAAAAAGGGGTTTGGGGGGAACCCCCCATAAAAAAAATAATTTGACCCTTTTTTTCGGTCCTTTTGGAGTCGAAAAAAAGGCATTCGAGCCTTTTGTTTTCGATCCTTTGACCTACAACCGCATTGCAAGAGTGGAGGTGAGGGGGGCAGGTGGAGGAGGTGAGCCACGAAAAAAGTCCTGCTACTTTTCACCCAAATGTACCATGGAAAATGAATGCTAAACTGACACACAATCGTTCCTCCCCCTATATGATGACTTTATGCCCTCGCCCTGCCACATTAGGACAAGAGTGGGGCAAGGAGCTGTGTGGTCCAGCTCTGCATCTGGCCCTGCCCCTTATTGTGCCTGCAGTGCAGTCAACGGCCTACAGTGGGACATAGAGTGTGTCCTACTATGCCCCCTATTGTGCATGGAGGGTACAGAGCAGGAGCATACACCCACAGTGCTGTCCGAGTTCTGCTCCAGTCCGCTGTTCTACAGGCAACCGGGCCAAGCAGGAGCACAAGGCAACACTGCTGTCCTGGACAGGATGCCCAGAAAAAAAAACATGCCACAGTAAGAAAGGGCTAGACTGGCTGCCCCCAAATGCAAGTTTATCCAAGTAATAACACATACCATACATGTAAAACTTACAGAAAAGGACATTGCAAGGAGCATCATCAGTCTTTGATACTTAGAGGCACACACACTGGAAGTGACTTTAGAGTAAGTTGCCATCAGTAAGCTAAGTGGTAAATAACTTTGTGGTGCAAAATATCTAAATTGCACTATTATTTTATATGAAGCAACTATATAGTCATTAGGCTTTATCTATAATAGCATGATATATTAACATAAGCTATGAAGTGAATCACTCACAGAGCTGCAGATAAGACGCATTGTGATTAAGTGATTTGCCCAGTGTTAGGGAGAATTCTCAGAAATGTGCTAATTCCTCTCTACCTTAGAGACCTGCAGCAGCTTGGCTGGATTTTAGGACTTTAGATTTTTAACCTGGAGAGAGTGAGACCCTTTTCCCCACTCTCTCATGTATTTTTAATGTGATTTGAACTCTGTGTTTCTTTGTTAAGTATGGAGTCTGACAAACTCCATAGGCATGATCTTTACATTGTGTCACACAGTACCCTCAGTGCAGTGGCACAGGGAAGTCTTTTAGATTTCCCAAAGATTTAAATACCTTCTCTTGGTAAAACTACTGTTTCCAAGAGCAGTGAAGTGAAATTGACTTTACTTACACTTTCCAATTTCTAGACCCAGCACACACTATCTTACAATAGGGTGCTGGAGGGGTTACTTAGTATCCCCTTTGTCTATCTTCTGATGTTACTTTTATGTTACCCATTCCTCGATGAATGGCTGGTGGCAGTGGTTTACTTTTAACTAACGTTGTGTGCTTTTACCACAGGCTGCGTTCGCAGCTGCAGTACAGCACCCAAGGGTGCCATTTTTGCCAAAATGGCCCGGTCTTCTTTTTTTGCTATTTCTTTGTGGGAAGGTCCTTCTTGAGATTTACTCTGTAGGCCAACCCAGGTTTGGTCCCTTTATTCGTTTTGCCTTTGGCGGGATTCACGAGTGAAGCCCACCTCTGGCTCCAGAGTGTCTGGCGGGGGCAGGAAGTGAGGGGGGTGCCCGAAACTCCCTCTGCTTAGTCTCGTAGGAGACAGAAATGCACTCTTAGGTGATTGGCTGAATAGCTATTCAGCAAGGACAGCCACCCTGCTGGGTGACTGACAGCTAGGCTGGAATGAATTGGAGAAACCTGCATAAAAGCCGAGGATTTTTGGCTTGGAAGGCAGAGTCGACCACTGGACGAAGGAATCCGAAGAAGAACTTGGAAGAAATGCATGCTGCATCTCCTGGACTGTTGGTTTGCCCGGTGAAGCCCTGCTGCTGTGCTGAAGCTCTGAAATCGCATTGACTAAAGAAGCCCTGCAAGGACGACTTTTCCCCTTGAGTTGGTGGGACCAATCAACTCCAAAGTAAGCCACCTGGACATCCTCTCGTAGCTGGTTGAATTTCCACTGCAGTTGCTGCTGGAAACCGTAGAGCCAGGGAGAGGAACACCAGTTTGTGTGCTTTGCTTTTAAGTTGGCCAAGAGCTCCAGGAAGATCATCCGGACTCCCAGGAAGCAGGACTGACCGAACCTGAGCCACCTCAAGAGAGTGCTGGACCCCATATGTAAGGAAAGCCCATCTCAACAGCCAAGAGTCCAAAGTGGTGCTATTTGCTGAGATGCGAGGAGCTGAAACTGCGAAGTGCCACTGAATAGAAGTTGGTCCTTTTCTGTCGCCGACCGTCCCATTGCAGTGCAGGAGTCCTCCAGACGTCCTCCCTCTTGTCCCCATGACTGAGGCCCAGGAACACAGGATCTGCTTAGCTGCACAGGAACAGAAGCCCGCTAGAACCGTTTTTCTTCTAACCAAAGGTACTGTAAAGTCTAAGAGAACTTACCTCTTGTTGTATAACCTTACTTGTCCTCATTGGAGACTTGTCTTGGTTGCTTCTGTAGAGTTCCTATCACCTTTTTTACCTCACAAGCCTAATCAGCTTGTGACCCCGCTTTGATTTCTTCTTTTCTACTTACCTGCAAGAATTGCTTCCGCTCCCCTAGACTTTTGCCCAATTGACTTTGGCCTGGCCTGGCTCCCTGAATGACTTTTCTTCCCACTGACATTGTGTTTTGTCTTCCTTCCAGGAAGGGGTTAACTTACTTTGCATTGGGGGTTACCAAAAGTACTTACCTGCTTCAGAATATTTGTGAGATCTCTTGTTTTATTCTAATAACCGTTCTCTTTGACAAACTCCTAAGTATTGCTCTAAATGCAACATTGATATCCACAGTGCCCTAGTTATTTAAGTCACTTGAGGGTGTAGGAAGTGTCTGTGTGCCATCCCAAATGGGTACTTGCTGATTTAGAGAAACTAAGCGTGTGTATTTTGGAGTGTATTTGTGTGTTACTATTATATTGGCCCTTCTGAATAAGGCTTATTCAAACTGACTGTTAAATATGTTAACAATTGTTTAATCAAGAAACCTTGTGTGTAAGAGTTTATTTGAACACTCGTCACTGTGAATCTCTGTGTAACTCGCCTAGAGCTCACATTGACCCTGCTTGAGATAAGCCTGGCTGCTCAACACGCTACCAACCTGTGTAGTACAGACGTATACCAACAGTTGGGTTCCTATTGCCAGGAGGTCAGGGTTGTTGTAGTGCACCCAAAGGGTTCTGCATACAATCTTGCCTAATACTGGCAAGGATCACACATTTTGGAGAAATGGTGAAACCGGGATGTGGACAATGTAAGCAACGGAATACATCTTCACAAGTCTAGTTGATATAGATATTTATTAAGGTTTTGCTTTGCATTTTATGTGCTTAAATAATACTTTATTCATAGCAGTGCATTGGTAGCAAACAACATTACATAATAAACTAGCCTTTCATAATAAATTAACTTTACTCTATTTACATCGTCATAGAAATATGCTGAGCAATAAGAGTATGTCTTTAGATGTATTCGCTCCAGCCTGCATGCAAAGTCACAATAGCATCATGCAGAATAATGTGAGCCTAACACATCTCCCTTTGGTTTTAAAACCATTGTCATTATGTCATAAAGCATGCAACATTATTCACCCTTCTCACTTCTGATCACCACACACCCACTCTACATTTCTTAAGGGATACAAGTCCCTGCTAATAGACCCTCCTTCCTCCTATCTGTGCCTAATGGCTCCCATTGTAATGCTCTGTAAACACAGAGCAAAGTGTCAGTTCCCTGGGAGAGCTGCTGTGCTGTACGGAGAGCTAACGGGAAAGGTGTCCTGCTACCAGCACAATGAGGGTGCTGAGCAGAAGCACTGAGCTCCTGCTCGGCAGCCTCACTGTGTCAGTCTGGCACTTAAAGTAACCACTGGGGGTGGGGGGAGGGGGTAAACTGTCCCCCTGCTCTGTATGTGACTGACAAGCATACAAGAACAACTGAGCACCATAGAAAAAAGGTAGGAAGAAAGCCATGTAAGCAATGACACCCACATTCCTCGCTCCAACATAACAAAGACAAACACACAATGCCTGCAAGACTGAACTTTACTGACTTTTTTTATTTCTCCAACTATAGGAGATGTAGTTTCCTGGCTGTTGTTAGGGCTGATATTCTATACTCTGGCCTGGTGGAAAGATGTATAGAACGCCACCTAGTATTGTGACAGGGACAACTCTGGGAGCTGTAACTAAACCAGTTCAAGATAGCAAAGCGATTGGTCTAGGCTAAATCTCAAGTGGTGGTGAGCTTGTAAGGGGTCTACAATGAGCACATACACAGTGAAGCATTCAAGGAACACACACAAAGAGGTATACAAATACTTCTTTACTTATGGTCAAATAACAGAATGAAAAATGACTACTAAGAGGTAATCATAACACACTATACTAAAAATAGATACATATACACAATCATTGAAGTAGGGCAAAATACATATCAACTCCCTGAAAAGGAAGGTACAGAATAGCATTAGCACTACAGGCCCACAGAGATACAACCCTAATTTTAGAAGTCCATCCCATAGTTGTATGGGGCCTTGTCCCCAAAAGTTCTGCAAAGTTCCATACAGTTTTGTGAAGCTGGATAAAATGAAGGTAGAGTCTATGGGAGCCAATGAACAAACAGTTCTAAGGGATGGGGTAAGTTAATTTAACTAACAAATGTGTACCCAACTTTGGGAGTGCTTGTCTGAACAAGCAATGGCAAAGCCAAAGTAATGCAAGTTTATAAAAGTTACCAAAACCTTTAAAAGGCAGTTAGGGGTTCAGGTAAGTATCGCTACAACTCACCCCAATACTCCGATTCTTCATAGGAATTGGCAGGTCTGTTGAAGAGGGTCCAAGGTCACTTTTCCCCCAGTCAGCCTCAGCCCTTGATCCGCAGGGGTTGCAGGTTCGAGCAGTTCTCCGGTCAGTGTCTAATGCTGGTGCAATGTCTTCCAGGTGCAAAATGCAACAGAACTCTATGCAAGGCCCCCCTCAGGACAGGACTGGGCGCAGGTAAGCAGTTTCGGTCAACGGCCACCAATGCACAGCGACACAAAGGTATTCACTTGACGCTGTCAGACTTTGCCTCCTATCTTGGGTGCCCTTGATGCTAGGACCACCAGATTTCGCAGAGGTAAGTCTTGTTGCACACACTGAAGATCCCTGAAGTTCCAGGCCTCAACTTGGAACAACGATGTCCGCAGCACAGTAGCCAAAACTCAGAGCTGGTCAGCCACTGGGCGGTCCAGGGGCACTTCCAAAGGCTGTTCTTCGTAGGACTCTGAGCTGACGTTGAGATTGGATGGTCCCTCCACTCCAAGGGTCGCAGCTTCCTTGCAGGACTACTGAAGATCACCTACAAGACAGGGCTCTCTCAGGACAGCAGCAGAAGTTGTTTGCCAGGCCTTCTTCCAACAGGTCTCTGGTCTCCTTGTGGGTCTTGCAGCTGGACATGAGTCTTGGCAACTTCAATTTCTTCCAGGATCTCTAGAGTGGGTGCAGGGGTCCTCCTCTTATCCTAAAAGCCCGGGGAGGGGAGAAGTGCCTGGGGCGTGTGGGAGGATGGATAAGTGCAACACAAGGAAACAGGAAAACAAAAAGTAGTGCAGCCGAGTGGCAAGTGCGAGTGTTAGGAGTGCAGACAACAAGTGTCAGATAAGTGCAGGAGAGGGGACTGTAGGGTTACAGTTACAGACCACAAGTGCAATGGGGGCCGAGAGGCAGTGCCAGTATGCAGCTGGACAGGCAGAGACCTGGGCCCGGGTTCAGAGGGTTGCCAGGTGACCAGTGCGTGTAACAGGCAGGAGATCAGCAGGGCAGAGGAAGAGAGACGGCAGAAGCAAAAAGGAAGGTCTTGAGGTGCTTCCGGAACCGGAGATGGTTCTGCTCAAGTTTTAGAGAGGTAGGGAGGCTGTTCCAGATGGAGGCACCAGTAGAAGAAAGAGATCTGCCCTCAACTCATTGCTTGTAGAAGCGACTGACCCTCAATGAGTTGGAGGTGGAGGAGTGAAGAGCTCGAGTAGGAAGATATTTCGGTAGAGAGAGTTGGATGTATTGCGGTCCCAGGCCCCAGAAGACCTTATGGACAATGCAAAGGGTTTAGAACTTGATCCTTGTCACCAGCAGGAACAAATGAAGAGATTTCAGTGCTGGAGAGATATGATTCCTGGGCTTGAGGCCAAGGACAAGTCTTGCAGTCCTGTTCTGGATGAGTTGTAGAGGACCGAGAGTAGATGCACGTAGATTTAAAAAGAGGCTGTTGCAGTAGTCCAGCCTAGCGAGAACCAGAGCTCTGGGGACAGCAAGCTTCTGGGGAAAGTGAGGAAGGGAGGAATACCTCTGAGGAGGTGCAGCTGGTAGTTTGACTTTTTAGAGATGTCAGAGATGTGAGGAGAGAAGGAGAGTGTGGTGTCGAAGATGACCCTGAGGTTCTTAGCCTCACAGGTAGCAGTAGGAAGAGTGCCCAGAGTGGGCGGCCAGAGAGTGAGAGGAAAGGAAAGTGCTAGTGTGTCGATGAGGAGGATCTCCATTTTACTAGCATTAAGGCAGAGATCATTGGTGGCACACCACTCCTGGATTGCAGGCAGACAATCTGGTGATGGGAGAGGGAGAAGAGGCGGCTGAGGGGAGCCTGAAAGCGAGCTGAGTGTCATCCGCATAGCACTGAAAGTTGGAGCAGAGAGCTGCTATGGGGTTGGTGAGAGGTGCCAGTTATTGGTTGAACAGCAAAGGAGAAAGATTAGACCTCCGGGGGACACGACAGGTAGAGAGCGAGTGATAGAGGAGAGGAAGGACCCAAGTTGGACCTGGGAGGGTCGGTCAGAGAGAACGTAAGTCAGCCAGACCAGGGCCTGATCGGTGATACCCAGGTTATCACAGAGCCAATTCAGCAGGATGGCATGGTTGACAGTATCAAAAGCAGATGAGATCAAGAGAATGAGGACAGAGGGGGGGTTAGTGTCAAGGTTTGAGAGCAGGTCTCATGGATATTCAGAAGAGCAGTTTCTGTGCTTCTAGCTGCTCTGAAGCCAGACTGATGGTCATGAGACAACCAACAGATTCATTGTGAAGGTTACGCTGGGAGATGCCAGCCTTTCCAACAGTTTGTCCAGAAAAGTAGTAATGGAGATCGAGTGATAGCCGGACAGGAGGGGTTGGCTGAGGGTTTCTTAAGAAGAGGGTGCACAAGGGAGGGCTTCAGGGGGGCAGGGGAAGTTTCCAGTGGCGAAAGAGTGATTGCAGAAGTCGGCCAAGGCTGGAGCGATGGTGTCAATATGTTAGTAGCCAAACGTGGTAAACGCAGTAAGGCTAAAATAAAATGCACCCAATTCTATTAAAAGTAACTGCTGCCACCAGCGTGTCCATTTAGCACACCTAGAATAACCCAAAATCCTCAGTGTTAGCCTAGGGCAAAACAAAAAGTGTGCCCCATTGTACTGCATAGTAAGATGCTTTGTACAATGATAATAAGTGATACCAAGTTACCAAAAATAGTAACAAAGTAACAAGACTAAGGGAAACAATGTTTCCCAGTACTGACAGCCTGAAGGACTTATTTATTTATTGTTCATTTATAACGCGCTTAATATCAGTGAGTGGTTTCTAAGCGCAGGATTGGGATTCAAAACTTTGTTGCACTGCGTTGTCTTGCTTCCAAGAAAAACATGTTGTCCCTGAGCTATCCTTCCTCCCCTATCAGTTTCACTATGACAGGTGAGCAAAAGCCAGTGTAGAGAAGCTTATGGCTTCACTGCACTGTCAAACGAGCAGGGCAGAATCAAAAATAAAAGCAAAACGTTTGGGGGTCCATTGAAATGGTAGGAAAGGTGCTGCAATGAGAAATCTTTCCTAACAGCTGTGTTCATACCAGGCATGCATAGATTTACAGGCCCCCAAATTCAGGCCCTTCGCAGCCGCTATAGCAGCTGTGAGCCACGCAAAGGAGTATGGGGTGGGTCCGTGTTAGCGAACATAGAAGAGCTAAATCCATTGAGCCGTGTAATTCAGTGGCAGGGACCCATTATGTGTAGACATACACGTAGGCAGGTCCCTGCTGGCTAATTTGTATTCTTTTTCATGGCAGAGTGCAAAAGTGCAGGGCAATTGAAGTAAACACCACATGCCGTGTAGGCATGGCACGCTGCATATACAATGGATCCCACGGAGTCCGCCTGCTTTTTGCTGGTGTAAAAAGCAAGTAGGCTCCACAGGGATCCTCAGCATTTGCACCAGCATGAAAATGTATGCAGGAGAAAATCGTGGAGTAATTCTATGGTGGAGATGAAGGGAGCGCTGGAAACGCAAGTTGTGTTCCGCCCCTCCTCTTGGCCATACAAATGGACAAAAATGGGGTGGCATGAATGAAAGAAGTAAAAGCCTTATCCAACTAGAGGTGTAGACAGGGTAGGGCTTGCACGGGCAAGGCCCATCCAAAATATATAAATACCCACTCAGCAACGATGTGTGGACATTTACAGATGTTAATGTCACTGTGGTTTGCCTAACTACATTAGCTTCAGGCCCCAATTGTTAGACAATCCTGGCTACGCCTGTCTGCTTTTATGCCTTCCAATTATGTTACGCCCCTGAAGAAAATGAGCTCCCAGAAGTGAAAGGGTGCTGTAGCACGCTCACAGCCTCTTACTGCTTCTACCTCTGCTGCTTACTGCTTCTCCTGCTGTTTTCGGCCCAGGCGCCTTTTAAATGAGAAATCTTTCATTTGTGTAGGATATTCAATAAAGCAATGTTCGACTGAACAGACCCTTATTGAGAGGTTGGAATCACTTTACTGCAAGGTCCCTGGCTCAAGTAGATATGGGGGGGTGGTTATCAGACCCATCTATACACTCAAACCAATACAAGCCCTTGGTGTCGAACCACAGCCAACTGTTGGGGAGCAGTATTGCATGTCCCAATAGCCCACAGGGCCTACACCGCTGTAGTAATTACACGGATGTGCATGCTTTGGTACTGACCTTGCGCAACAGACAGGAGCGGGTACCTTTTATTAAGGACTCCCACATGATCCAGGGGCACTTATGACCGGGGTCTCATGGAATGTCAGGGCATACTCAGTCACAACACACCCTCCCAGGTACAACAAAACAATACAACATTCTTTAAACCCTCATCTTCTGTTCTCTTGACAATTGCCTCATCTAGGGTTTTTTCATTCTGGCTGATAGCCACTTCCTGACCTTCCACGGGTCTCCAATTGTTTCAGTGATATAAATTACATGACTATGTCAAATTACTTAGAAATATATATATATATATATATATATATATATATATATATATATATATATATTCACCTATATTCACTAAAAAAACTTTGTTAACGGGACATTATGGTTCGAAGTAAAACCGAAAAACCCTTGAAATTCGCCAGTTATGGTAAGCTAAGCAACCATAACTCGCGCCACCACTGTGTACTGCTAACACTAACACCCAGGACAGCAAAGATGACATCAGAAATGTCATTGATGACATCACTGATGATATCACATGTCTGACTCCCCCTTTTCCCTTTATTGACATATCTAGGCCACATGGTTTTCTTCAGTAACAGTCAGGAATTAAAACTATAAAAAGTACCATGTTTGTAGACTTATCCTTCAAGTATGTTCTTACAGTAATTCCCTTAGGGTCCAGTCAAATCATGTGATATATATGCACAGGGTAAGTAGCACCTTTGAAACAGGGAAATCATTTCTCTACATGAAGATAATCAGTTAGGTTATGAACACTTATTGCTACTACCGCTGTTTTTTTCCTTACTTCAATTTTCGTGTATATACTCATATTTTTATGTGATGTTGTCTCTTTGTGTTTTGTCTATAATAATGCCATTATGTAGTAAGTGGTTTTCATTACCTACTTATCACATGTTTCACAGTACCCAAAACTCTAATAAGAAAACAGTTATCATTTCACTGTTCAACATGGCAAACTTATGAATATTGCACCTCCATCATGTATGCTGCACACAATGCCTATGTTTCTACATGAGTACCTTAGTATACTGCATAGAACTTCATAATAGAATGCTACGTATATCAACACATTGCTTAATGCACTAATTAGCACTTGATATTTATTCCAATGATCCTTGACACTTTTTGGTCAACATTATAATAAGAATACCTTCTACAGAGTTTTCATTCAAAGTGAATGTACATGTGATGTCATCAGTGATGTCATCAATGACATTTCTGATGTCATCTTTGATGTCCTGGGTGTTAGTGTTAGCAGTGCACAATGGTGGCGTGAGTTATGGTTGCTTAGCTTACCATAACTGGCGAATTTCAAGGGTTTTTCGGTTTTACTTCGAACCATAACGTCCCGTTAATAAAGTTTTTTTTAGTGAATTTCATATTTTTTTAGTAGCGCAACTTAACCATAACATCCCTTTAACAAAGTTTTTTTTACTGAATTTCACAGGTTTTTAGTAGGGCAACTTAACCATAACGTCCCTTTAACAAAGTCTTTTTACCGAATTTCATCGTTTTTTAGTAGCGCAACTTAATCATAACATCCCTTTAACAAAGTGTTTTTGGTAAAGTTGATCGGTTTGTAGTAGTAGCACGTAACCATAATGTAAAGTAACATCTGACTTCATTGCACACCTTGCGGAGAATGCCACATGACCATATGCTGGCGCACAGCACGATGACGTGTCTGAGAATCCGTACACACTTAACAATAAGATGTATGCCTCCTGGACAGTGTGGAAATACATTTTTTAGTGATGTAGGAACTTCCACCTTCAACATTTCCCTTGCACAGCTCGAACACTTATTCGTAGTCAACCATTAGCAATTTAGTACACAGTACATACATTTAGCAAAAGTACTAGTTATATGAAAACGACATGAGCTAAGGCCATCCCTCCTACCCAAGAAACAGCACCACTGCTGTAATGAAGGAGCATGAGAAACACTGCCCCTACCGTACAAATAACACACGCACAACATTTTACCCCGTCCACCTACCCCCCCCCACCCCATAATACTGTTTGGTGCATCTTTGCTCATTTCCATCCGCAACTTTCCTTCTTAGCTGTCCTTCCCAAAAAAAGCCATCTGTAAGCAAAGTAAATGTTCCTTTAAGAACCACCTTTCAAAGTTTAAATTATTTTTTTTTTAAATCGCATACACTCCGTCTACTTAATATTTCTCAGTAAAGGACATAGACGCAATAACATTTGCCATTAACAATCTAGATTTGCAAAACAGTAACGTGTGCTACTGAAAAAGAGGATTTATTTTCCAAGATGGCCATCATAGAAAGGGAAGGCGGATGTTCCATACATGGCCCCTCTTCGCTTTCCATGGCAGCCTGCAAATAGCAAAAAGGAAACGCTGTTAACATATTACCACCAGCACTTTTTTCCTCCCTTTCAAATGTATCGTAATGTCGAACAACTTTACCACAAAGCCAGTCCCAGGTGACATGGCCACTGTAATCCTATCTTTTCTCCCTTCTGGTCATGGCCAGTAGCCACATTGTGCGGATCATGACCTTATACCATGACCCCGACATTCTGCCCACTCCCCATGGCTGCAGCCTACCCCTCAGTCAATAAATGTATACCGCTATGTTTTTTAACTACATTACGACACTTGTGTAATAAGAAAACACTCCCACATCTCATCACATAACCAACCCTAATGATATTGTACACTTTACAACATAGTACGTTACATTTTTAAATAATAAACTGTTTTTTAAAGGAAAACATTAACAATTTTAGAATTTGTAAAGTACTTTAATTTCACAATAAACTGTCCGAGACCATCGGACTAGTGCCTATTTCAATCAAATAGTAACTTTGTTTGTTCGGTCGTCATCGAAAATGGTAATCGTGAGGCACACGTTAATCTTTTAGCATACACTAAGTATTCGCTTTCCATAAAGCAACCGCTTCGGTCGCACAGTGATTTCCAAAACGTCGGCATGAACTTTGGCCTACACCACCATAAAAGATGTTATGTTATTCCTAATGGCCACTCCAGCGTATGGACAAATGGGGCCGGGCCGTCGTCCCACAATACAGTGACGGTTAGGCAGCCGGTCACGAGTACGTGCATCTGGCGTTCAAAGAACCCATCACTTGGCATCTGGAATCCATGGCAATCACAGTATGGAAGAATGTAGCTGTTCGGAAAACGTAACAGAAAATGCGTATCAATACCCATCCTTTACCAAACAATTTCAAAAAAGACAAAAAGAATGGGGAAACTGATACACAAATCGATGTGGTCATACATGACATTTTAAAGAAATAATAGTGTTGAACATGGGTGAAACTAATGATAGCCTACAAACGGTGAGAATCTGCACTCTCCATAAATTTAAAAAAAATGACAACTACACAGAAAATAGTACCTCAGTTACAATGCCAAAATTATTGTTCTGGTAATAAAAAATTAAAACTCATTCCGGTGTAGAGTTGTCAAAAGTAAACTTACACAATATTTACTGTCTTCATTGTCGTCGTTAAACCCAGACAGCGATGTACTTGCAGCAAAGAATCTTCATGAACTTTGGCATACACCACCATAAAAGATGTTATGTTATTCCTAATGGCCACTCCAGCGTATGGACAAATGGGGCCGGGCCGGTCGTCCCACAATACAGTGACGGTTAGGCAGCCGGTAATGAGTACGTGCATCTGGCGTTCAAAGAACCCATCACTTGGCATCTGGAATCCATGGCAATCACATTACGGCAGAATGTAGCTGTTCAGAAAACGTAACAGAAAATGCGTATCAATACCCAACCTTTAGCAAACAATTTCAAAAAAGACAAAAAGAATGGGGAAACTGATACACAAATCGATGTGGTCATACATGACATTTTAAAGAAATAATAGTGTTGAACATGGGTGAACCTAATGATAGCCTACAAACGGTGAGAATCTGCACCCTCCATAAATTTAAAAAAAATTACAAGTACACAAAAAAATAGTACCTCAGTTACAATGCCAAAATTATTGTTCTGGTAATAAAAAATTAAAACTCGTTCCGGTGTAGAGTTGACAAAAGTAAACTTACACGATATTTACCGTCTTCATTGTCTTTGTTAAACCCAGACTGCGATGTACTTGCAGCAAAGAATCTTCTTCAACTGATATTGCATGTGTCTTACAAATGTTTTGAATACAAAACCTTCCCAAATGGTATTTTTTCCAAACTTGCACTCCCTGCATTCTTACTGAATTTTCCCTTTCGCTCAAGGTCAAAAAACAATTGACCCTTATGGGTTCAGTCGGATGCGTGGGCCTACAGAGTTCGCAACCAAAAAAGCAAACCAACTGACCTTCACTCAGAATGAAAATACATTCTGACTTTGCAACAACATATCTGAATGCATGCATGAGAACTGCTACTCCCATACACTTGCAGAACCGCTGTTTCCATCAAACAGTGCAGGTGCCTGCCTCGGTTAAGAAGTGCAATGGTGTGTTGTTTTATATGTGTTAGCGGCAATGTCCCCGTACACCAAAACACAAATGAAAGATGGTGGGTGCAGCGACAGAATCTGACGCACTTCACACCATTCAACATCCAATCAGTGAATGCGCCACATGTCCGCGAACATTACACTACGGATTAGCCAATCGGTATCTAGATATCACTAATATTTTCAGACATACTTTTTGGTCGTTTTAAAGAAAACTACTGGACGGACTGGCACCAAATTTACAAAAGCACGCTTTCGGGACCAAGCTCCTGCCGCAAATTTGGTGAAAATCCATCCAGCGGTTTGGGCTGTAGACGTGCGCAAAGTTTTTCCCGCATTTAGCCTATGGGAAAAAAAGACATTTTGAGACCCCTCTATAACATTTGCCCCCCCCTGGACCAAACATCACCAGAATTTGCAAAATAATTCACAGTGGCCCATACACTTTCTTTGGAAAGTTTGTTGTGGATTCGTCCATGGGGAGCGGAGTTATAAGCCGCCCAAAAAGTGCTCTTCCTATGGAAACAGCAACTTAACCATAACTACACGGCCACTACCCAGCCCGTATAGTTATGGTTAAGTTGCTAAACCCATAGGAAGACCACTTTTTCGGCGGCTTAAAACTTCGCTCCCCCTGGACGTATCCTCACCAAACTTTGCAAAAAAAAGTATATAGCCCGCTCTGAATCTTTTTGGCAAGTTTGGTGAGGTTTCGTGCAGGGGGGAAAAATTATAGGGGGGGTCCCAAAAATAAATGTTTTTCCATAGACTGAATGGGCACAAACTTTGCGCACGGCTGGAGCCCGAACGGCTGGACGGATTTGCACCAAATTTAAGGCAGGAGCGGGTGTTGGGTCAGAAAGCGTGCTTTTGTGTGTTTGGTGGAAATCTGACAAGTACTTTTGTTGCAAAGAACTAAAATGTTCATCTCATAAAATTAGTGATATATGGGTCCGCTCCGCGGACAGAAGTGTCATTGGCTTGCAGTACGCCGTGCTGTCGGCGAACTTTGGACATGGCCGTTGGTTGGCTGCAGGGAAGCATGCTGTGCGTCAACGTTTTTGGGAAACACCGCCATGGTGTATCGGAGGACAGTGCAGCGCTGAAAGGGACTGACAAACATAATGTACGGCATGTGGTGGTGGGAAGAGGGGATGGAAAGGGTGGGAAGAGAGAAGTGGTCCATCTACGATGTGTGATTATTAGGTGGACGAAGACGGTGGTGGGCCGGCAATATCCGTGCGTACTGCGCCAATTCGCCAGTCTCTGCAAAGGCAACTACCATGTGTGGTGAATGCAAGCAGCCTTCGTTACTACACGATAGCTTGTGCCGCAACCTCTTATTGCGCTGACTGGTGGTATCTGAATAGCAAACGGGGAGTGCATTGCAAAACATATAGTACCCCATGTGGCGGTGGGAAGAGGAGATGGGAAGGGTGAGGGAGTGAGAAGTTTTGCACTTCATCCTCCCATTGTCGAACATTCTCTTCTTTCCATTCATCATCCCCCGTGAAATACCACTGTTGTTGCGAGTGCAGGCTCGTGCTGGGCAGCTCCTCATCGGGTGAGGCCAGAGCATCCGCCCCACCGCTCCATTGATATCTTGTTGGCGGGGCCGTGCCGACCCCTGCCTGCTCCTCTCTTCTTGGGCAAGGGGTTCTCTCCTCCACCCTTTGCTCTTCCATTCTAGGGGCTGCGCTGCACCCTCTAGTCTGCTCTCTGCATTCTTCCGGAGGGGCTGTTCTCAAGCCCTCTCCTACCTCCATGGGGGCCGTACTATGCCCTCCGTCTACTTCCCTCCTAAGTGGGGAGGTCATTCTGCACCTTCCCCCCGACTCGCTAACCAACGGGGACCGATCCCTTCTCCACCATCCTGCACACTTTTGCAGGTATATTGCTCCTCTGCCCCTCTGCCCCGCCGCCACTCTTTGGTCCGCCCTGGCCCTAACCTCGCCCCTAGCCTGACCCGTGCCCACCTCTGCCCTTGCTCTGCTAGTGTCCTCACCCGTCCCTTTAGCTCCTGTCCCAACACCCAGCCCTTAACCAACTGCTCCCCCGCTCCTGATTGCTCTCCTGGGTACCTCCCGTACCTCCCTCTATCCCATACCTCCCCCTACCTGCCGATGGGCTGCACGCCACCACCGCTGTGAGGGCCTCATCTGCTGGCGCTCTGCGATCTCACCTCCCTTGCGCCCTTCTCCCCCGTAACTCCCCCCCGGCACCTTCCAGCTGTGCTTTAGTTGCCCTGCTAATAATAATCAGGGCCTCCCTCAATACCTGTGCGTCCACCACGCCCTGCATTCCTGTGCCCTGTCCTGCCATCCTGATACAATCAAATGGGTTAATAAGGTGACACTGCCCCAGACGCCGCTTTAACTAGCTCGCTCCCGGGCCAAAATAACTCACTGTAGCCTAATTTGGGTATATGTGTTGGAAGCAATACCAGGCTTCCCCCTGAAAAAACCCTATGGATCCCCTTATATTATATTATCCACTGATGGCAGGCAGGCACTGACCCCTTGAAAGGGGGAGAAATGTTCCCTACAGCATGGAAATGGTTGCCGAATTTGAACCCTGCCAGACTTGCTATCTCTCCTTCCCTTTTTTACATTTTTTTAATGTTTTTTTTTTATTTACCCTAACCCGTGCCCACCCCGCTGTTTATCTCATTGTGATGTGAAAAGTAGAAAGCTGGGTACCTGCTAATGTGGCTTCTTAGCCCACACCAGTCCCTCCATAAATATGCTCTGCCCCCTTAAGGGGTCCACACTGCCCCCTGGTGGATGAAAGCCGGCACCGCACTAACATGCACACGTAGCCTGGCAAACAGCCTGTGGACCAGCACTTCACGGACTTCTCCTACAATTCGTCCCCCTCGCTGTATCCTTTTCAATGGGGGGACCACGCGTGGGAGACGTAATGACTGGGCCCAAAAGGGTCACGCAGGCCTAACGAGCACAATGACTAATCCCCCACACTAACGTGAGATGGGGGTTTAGATTCTATTAAAGACAAGGAGGCGATTATTATGCATTACAATCTTTACTCTGAAACCACAGCAGCAAAGAAAAAAACTTTTACAAACAAAAAAGTTTCAACAACAGAACTAGATAAAGTTCAATGTCAATGCATGGGGAACTCCCCAAACCATCATGGAGGATAGGTCATACCCTGCAGGGGACCAATGAGCAGGGACCCTCCTTTATATATGTCCATTACTCTAACGCCAACCCCTCTTTCTGCAGCTGACTTGCACCAGACGCCCAATGGAACGGTTGAACTGCGTAGCGCAGAGAAAAAGGATCCAGCGAAACCGGAGATCTCAACCTTTCCGCAGCCTGAAGCAATGAAGAAGTTCTTCTGGATAGGACTTCTCACCCGAAATCACGCACTCCAGAACTTGTAACTGCGATCCACACTCCTGAGCAGAACCTCAACTCGTACCTGTAAGAACAACAAGCAAGAAGGGTGGGTGGTTGGGAAGAACAACAAACCAAAGAATGTTCTCACTTGAACCACCTGTGTACATGCGTATCACAATTGTCATATCATATCATATCATATCCAGGGTGGGTGGGAGGGATAATAATCGCCTCCTTGTCTTTAATAGAATCTAAACCCCCATCTCACGTTAGTGTGGGGGATTAGTCATTCTATGACAAGACAGGAGGCTCATATTATGCAAGTTCAAAGCCCTTGCATCTCATTAGTACGTACAAAATGATCCAATATAATAGATAATATAATAAAATAATAGGAAAGGAAACATTTTTTAAATGATTTCATTAAATCAATCTGTTGACCAATCAGAGAATTGCCCAAGACTAGGTTGCCCGAAAAGCTGTCTTATAAGGCAAAGTCAAATCCACTGCAAGAAAAACAGGAATGTGCCAAATCCAGCGTTCCTTACAGGCCACCAAAACCAACTGGTTAAAAGAGGGGAAAACATTGAACAAAGTTTTCCTATACTAATAGGTTAGGACAAAACCATCTGAAATAAACACCTATGTTGTTCAATCAAATATTCAAAACACTTAAATTCGTACCATTTTTGGGGACCTAGAAAGCAAACCAATGAAAACAAACACCTAGCTCTCCTGGAGATAAAGAAAAGTACCCCATAGGGGTGAAAGTCGTATAGGTTCCATCCCATGCATTAAAGGAAGATATCGCATTAGAAACAGGGCATGTCACAGAACTACACTGGGGAACCAAAAGGGAAAGACAAATCTTCAAAAGGGTAAAATGGGAGTAAAAAATCATTTTTATAAATTTTGTAATAGGACAATCCACCCTGAGCGGAGCTGAAAAGCAATAGAATTAATCTACAATTGTCTTCAGACATATGTGTATACTAAGGAGGGAAGTCTTCTGGAGGCAGAAGCAGAATGGAAGAGAGGGCCCCACCTGAGAAGCTAAACCCGTCAAACCGCCAACACGGAGACCCTCAGACCTCCCGAACTCTTGAAGAAGGACTCTGCTACCATGACAAAAGGCAGATATTATAAACCTGATCCTTAAGAGGCCAAACTTGGCAAGAAGAAAAAATGTATCCGACATCCAATCACTACCATTATAGTGATATCTAAACTCCTTTGTAGGTATGCCCGGTGCTTGAACCTTGATCCCTCCTCCCTGGTGATAAATCCCCTAGCGGATCAAAAGTAACCGAAGGAGGACACCAGATTTCCAAAATCTTAGCAAGACTCTAAACTGCAAAGAACTGATCACTAAATGGTTAAACTGAAGGTGTACACCAGAAGAGGTCCAACCTATATTTCAGCCAATTTGCAGATCTTTGAAGCTCACAGCACCCTGAGCTGGCACCTTACTGCAAACAAACTCTTGTGAAAACCCCAAAGGTCCACCTGCCATGCAGGTGACTATGATAATCAAGTCATCAACCAAATATATATCCCAGCACTCTGGTAATCGTAGCGGCAGACACCGTCTGAAAGTTAATATATAGACTCTGGAACGCATCGTGATAGAGGGTCATAACGTGGATGGGGGATAGTATCACTCCCAGACCCCTCTATCCCACCAAGGGATATTGAGCCTTCCCAAAAGAGGAGAAACCTCCCCCACTTATCCAAAGGAAAAACCTTGCAATCCAGAAAGAAAACTACCCTGAGGACCACATTAAAGCCCCGCTTTACACCGTTAAGAGAAATAAATACCCACTAGCGCCTCTAACCAATCCCCTGACTGGACAGACTCCAGTTAACTTATTGAAATACCAGAGATTGGCACAAAGGAAATTAACAGACGGGAGGGAAATGCTCAGTGCGAGTCTGCACTGGCACCCGCCAGAACTCCTGTAAAAAGGAAAAAACTGAAACCATTGGATACTCCCAGAGGTGTAATATTATGATGCAATCTCCCCCAAGGATGGCAGGAAGGGGAATGAGGGGGAAAGAACTCTGGATAATTACCAATGCCCTGTAAATGCAAGGTTGAGAAGAAATCTGGGACCACTGTCCCCTCCAACCCTGAGGTCTGAGTCACTGTATTCATGTGAGGCTGACTGGCCACTAAGGGAATCAGGGGAAGGAAAAACTAAGCACATTGTCCATAGCAAAACAGTACTTATACAGTACTACGAACCCTCAGGTATATGAGTAGTGCTTAACACTACTACGAGCGTTGTGTGGTGTGAGGTGTTCACTTATCGATCTCAGCAGGATAAAAGACTGATGTAGACCTTTCCAAAATTAGGAACCTGTATCAGAACGGTCAGCACGGATATGAAAACAGCACTCTAAAGAGGTTAAGCAACGCTCATGAGGGTACAGAAGCCTGCGTGTACTCCTCGAGCAGAGGAGAAGTTGCAACACACTGTTAGACGGTTAGCTGAACCATAGGCCAAGCTTTGGGAGGAAAAACATGAGGCAGGCGCCAGCAAGTTATTATTTGGCAACTCGTCTAACTGATACCATCAAGTGTTTCCAAACACTCCATCCAAGTAAAACATGGTTGCTCAACTTGTCATGTAAAAAAAAAAACTGAACGGTTACCCTCGAGCTGACCCTGTCTCCACCAGAAACCAAAAGAATAAGGAATGTCCAATGGGACAAAAGTAGGGGAGAACAAACGTCCCCACTAAAGAGAGCCTTAAGCCCTACAGACCTCAATAGAGGCATAACGCATCATCTTTATTCTTCCTCATGTTGAGAGAAAATACTGTAGCTTAATCAGCACTGGTATTGGGTGGAGCAATTGAGGTCGGGAATCAAAACCTAAGGAAAGGACTGAGTTGTCCTGAAACTAACTAAGGTAAAGGGTGACAGAATTTTTAACTAAAAGATGAATGATAACACCAGAGAGATGTTAGAGAGGAAGGTACAACCCCATATGGGTCTGTTTACAACCACTTCACACTCTTTTCTTTAAAGCACTTAACAAATAAAGAATATATAATATATGAAATATATATAAAATATCCAAAGAAGAGGGGTTACGCCCTCACAGGGGACCGAATCCCCGGCCCTTATATAAGCTGATACTCACTGAGCTTTCTGGGCCACTGACAATTCTGA
This sequence comes from Ambystoma mexicanum, assembly GCF_040938575.1. Taxonomy (NCBI): domain Eukaryota; kingdom Metazoa; phylum Chordata; class Amphibia; order Caudata; family Ambystomatidae; genus Ambystoma; species Ambystoma mexicanum. The sequence continues at coordinate 710,102,158 of NC_090925.1, forward strand.
AAAAACGCAAATGTGTTCCAGTCAACACTTAAACATATTGTTTATCAAAGCGTACACTGAGCAAGTGCACCTCCACTGCTCACCCCAGCAGGGTGAGGCAACCAATAGTACACGAGGGAGCACCTCGCAGTAGGAACAAGGTGAAGCCTGAAACCGAGCAGGTTACTGCACGCCTACAAGACCAAACAATGGCGTCAGCCATATGCAGCACCTAAACAAAGCTGCCGACCTTAAGGAAGGAATACACTGAGCAAGTGCACCTCCAACTGCTCGCCCGAGCAGGGCGTGATAATCAGCAGTACACGAGGGGGTAACCGCGCATTAGAACTCAGGCAGAGCCTGAAACCGAGCAGGTTATGGTGCATGCCAGTTAAGGTAATTACCCAAGTTGCCCACTTTAAGGGAGGAAACACTGAGCAAGTATACCTCAACTGCTCACCCTAGCAGGGTGTGGACACAGCCGTATACAAGGGGACCCCTCGCAGAAACCCCAGGCAACCTTGCCATCGAGCAGGTGACTGCACCTTTCCAGGGAAGATAACCCAAACAAAAGAAAACTGTCAAGTTGAAGGTAGGATACACTGAGCAAGTGCACCTCCAACTGCTCGCCCGAGCAGGGTGTGATAATCAGCAGTACACGAGGGGGTAACCTCGCAATAGAATCAGGCTGAACCTGAAACCGAACGTATGGCACCTACAGTGAAGGCAAAGCACATAACTTAAGAAATAAGTAAATGAATAAATAAACAAAGAAAATAAAATAAAACTGCAGACTGGCAGTGCATCGGGCTCTTGCGCTGGATGGTCAGACTTTGACCTAACAAACCCACAGTCTATCAGTAAACATTCTTTCTTTCCAGCACTAAAGGTAAGGAAATGTGTTGTGTCACCAGGGATACGAAATTACAAACATTTAACAAAACCACATTTTTACTATTAAAATGTTTGTGCTATAATCTTTCTGAAGAAGTCATGAACCAACCAAATGCCCATTAGGAAATCCCTGCTCAACTGAGCAAAAAAGGTGACAATCAAATACCTCCACTGTAAAATACAATTATTTAAAATATAACAATTAAAATATACAAATAAACATGTGCTGGTCGGGTCTTCCTGCATGGGAGACCTGCAGCTCTATATTTGAGCTAACTTGGCTCAGTACTGAAACAGAGGCTTTTGTTACAAACATAAGCCACAGGGGCAGGCCGAACCCAAAGCCTGCAGCACCTGGAATCCCCAGGTGACCATAAATCTGTCAAGGGGCACGAATTCAAACAGGCGAAATGAAGAGGGAACAGTGTAAACAACACTGCTCTCGCGCACGCTGGAGCGAGTTCATTAATGCACTAGAAACACCTGAGTTTACAAGCGCGAGAAATTTTTAAAGAAGAAATAAATTAGAGAGCTCCCTCGAACTCACAACCTCATGGACTGTAGTCCGAAATTCAACCATTGCACCACTGCTTCAGCTGAAACAGGATGTATGAGCATAATACATATTTTCTTTTTGAAAGACACCAAAATGAAACCAACGGCCGCACACGGCTATCCAGATACATTGTATCAAATACACAAATTCCTTTATAATAAAAGGTAATTAACACATATTTACCATATATGCCATATTCAAACTAATAAAGCCTACTACTGACAAACAATGTAAGACACAACTGAAAGGGGTGACTTAGCTCTGTGGTGTCAGCAAAGAAAGAGGGGTTGGCGTTAGAGTAATGGACATATATAAAGGAGGGTCCCTGCTCATTGGTCCCCTGCAGGGTATGACCTATCCTCCATGATGGTTTGGGGAGTTCCCCATGCATTGACATTGAACTTTATCTAGTTCTGTTGTTGAAACTTTTTTGTTTGTAAAAGTTTTTTTCTTTGCTGCTGTGGTTTCAGAGTAAAGATTGTAATGCATAATATGAGCCTCCTGTCTTGTCATAGAATGGGTGCGCCGCCGCCGTCCGGCCCACCAGCGTACGCAGCTACCAAAGGCATACCCCGGGGGTGCGCGGCGAGTGCAGGGCACGACTGTGCTGCTCCCACACCAGTAAGAGGGAGGGGATTTATTTACAGCAACTCCCGAAATTATAACAATATTTCTGATTTAATATTAAAATGTATATCTAAAAAAAAAAAGCCTGCCACTATCTGAAAAATATGTCCGACCTTAAGCCCTACCGCCCTACCCCCACTGACGCTGAAAAACAAAGGCCCCAATGCAGGGAAGGCTTTGGAGCAAGCGACCTGGACAAGGGCGCGTCCAAACTGTCGCTTGCTTCCGAACCTTCCCTGCCCCCTTTAATACCCTCCCCTGAGGCTCTCGATGCACTGCGCAGCACCCAAAATCACCCTGGGGGGGGTAAACGCTTCACGTTCCCCGCGGGGAACCCACTTCTTCATGCACTGTATCAATTATTTTGTTTATGAACCTCCCAGTGCCCCTGCAGTCCTGGGCATTAGTCATCTATGTCTGATCCCATATTGTTGTATGAATGTCTAAAACTCCTTTTTTTGGAATGGCAGCCCATTATCAGACCTAACCATTTCTTTTATGCTGCAAGCTAACAGTGTCTCAAAAACCAGTATCAATCGGCGGTGTTCTCAAATGTGCGCCGGTCGCTTGGAACCATTTTCACACGAACAAAAGTTAGTCCACATCAGATTGGGGAACCAGACTCATAGCCTTGTGTTTATCTTGCTGGCCCCTTGATGGACTATTTGTGCTAGAGAAATAGTTTTCGATAACCGATTCAGTGGCATCACCAGTCGTGAGTGCCACAACAGCACCCCTCCTGCACCTGCGGAGGGTACTGACCTCACCCTCCAAAGTCTTTGCAGGAATGCTTGGTCGGTCAGCGTTTTGTGTGTATGATCAGGCAAAAGGTTCTTTCACTGCCCCGTTCTGAGTTTCTCCAGTACCTCTCCTGATGCTTGGCACTCTCTCCTGCGATTTCTGTCAGAGACATGGAATTGGGGAAGATAGCTTTAGTGATGGTACAGATGTGTTCTTCCGTTTCTCCATCTACAGGCTGTTCTTGCTCAACCTGTATGGCTGGATGGAGGTAAACCTCTGGATTCTCTGCCCCATATATCAGGAAGTGCAGTAGCACTCCGTAATCCTGTAGTTATAGCAGCCATTTCTCAAGTCCAAGCGGGTTATAGTCCGTGATCACGGTTATTTGTGAATATCACTGGTCCTTGGGTGCGAGTCCCTTACTGGTGTACGCTATCGGTTTGGTTGCACGAGCACTGCTCACAGCCACACTGGGCTAGCGTCTAAAAGGATTTCGGACTCCCTGTTGAGGTAAAAAAATGCCATTGTTGTGTCAGCAAATTGGGTATTCTTCTTGGTTTCAAAAGCTGCAGCTTCCTGAGGCCCCCACACCCAGGGACTGTCCTTCTTAGTCAACGTTCTCGGGAGTTTGTTACTATAATGACACTCGGGATAAATATACTGCAGAAGTTTACCATCCCCAGAAAGCTGCAGCCACTTTTCTTGGGTTGCTGAGAGGCCCTGAGCTTGAACAAATGTACTTTCTTTGCATGAAGTAACACTTCCTTCTATTTAATGTTAGCACATGTAGCTGCTGCCTCCTGAACACTGCAGCCAGCTGCCTCATGTGTGTTCCTTTCCCGATCTTAAGTGAATGAAGATGTTGTCACTCACATGAATTACTCCTGGAATCCCCGCCAGCACATCTCGTATTCTGTACTGGAATACTTTGTCAGCTTACCAGGCTGCGAAACGAAGACTTTTGTAACAAAAGCGTCTGATGTGGGAAGCAAATGTAGTGATAGGCCTTGAGTCAAGGTTCCGGGGTAACTGGTGGTATCCCGCATTGAGGTCCATTGTTGAGAAAATCGTGGACTCTTTTCAGGTCTGCCATTATGTCACCTATAGAGGGTTCTGCTGCCTCTCTCTTTTGATGGTGCAGTGGGAATCCTCATGTTCACGCAGATCTGTACCTCTTCGGGCTGTTTTGGTTTATATGCTAGTACTATAGGGGATAACAACAGTGTGTGGTCCTTCACCCTTTCTATAGTATCTTGCTGTTCCAGCTATTGTAGTGCTTCCTCCACTTTATTCTCATCTAAAATGGAATTCTGTGATGTCTCAGTACCACAGGTTACACTGGGTGGTCGATATGCAAGCGCACCTGTTGTCCCTTCAGGCATCCTAGGCCCTCGAAGAGCGTTTCATATGTTTGGAGGAGAGCATCCACCTCTTCTTCATACACCCCTAATGCAAAATGTACAATCCCCAGATCCTTCATTGCGTCGCACCCCAAGAGAGTGTCTTTGGCGTCTGCCGTTACATAGACTGGCTGGGGTGGACAGTCTGGCATTCGTCACTTGAGTGTAAAACACACCTTCAAGAGGGAGCGTTTCTGAGCCACCATAAGTAGAAATATGTATTTTCGGCAGTCCCAATCGCAGGGCATTAAGACGCCGGAACTGTTACAGAGACCGACACACCAGTGTCTTTCAGCAACGGTACTTGGTCCGTGGCTACCATAGCTACACAACAGGGTTGTCTCCTCTTTCTGGTATTACCTTGAGAGATGTCTGATAGAAAAACAAATCTTCCATGTCATCTTCTGGTTTGTTTCGAGTTATGGACTGTTGATCCGCTTTCACTTCCATCCCCACTTGTCCTGGCTTAAACCTTGTGGTATCCATTGACCGCGGCAATTGGGATATCAGCCAACTCTATACCTTTTGGCAAAGTGGGTTTTTCATCTGCGGCACATCATTCCTGCAGCATCCATTCGGGTCTGGGAGTCCCCCTTCACATGAGGTACATGGACCTCTGGGCATGTCCCTCCACATGGAGTTTTGATCAGGTGATCTTATGCCTTTCCTACTCGGTTTATTCGTAAGTCTGTGGAGCGTCTTCATGGCCTCCTCCATATGAGTGTAGCACGCTGCTGCAAGCATGTACGCCATTCTGCCCTCTAGTATTCTTTGTAGGGATATGTCCAGTTCTTTTACAGTCTGCCTTCTGAGATGGGAAGAGTAGCAGTGCTGATTTATTAGGGCTCTCATCTCATATAAGAGGAGTCATCTTCCTTGTCCGCTAAGGTGTAGGACATCGTTAGTTGCCGTAGGCGAGCATGAAACACATCATGGGATTCTGAAGACCCGTGGCGTGCTTGAGGAAGCTTAAGACTGTTGTAATCCTTGTTTACGAGTGAGATGAAGTAGCTGTGAATTGCGGACTTGGTACGCAGGTAGGATCCATCCTCCCCTTGCAGAGTTTTGAAGGTTTTTTGGGTGTCTACGCCTGTGTAGAAAAGTAGCATAGAAGCTTTGCCACATCATTTATCCTGGTGGCCGTGAAAGACATCTAGCCCTTCAGCCCACAGGTACCACCTTGGGCCCGCCATAGCTGAGGAGCTGTGCAGGACAACTTCCTGAATCGGCACTCAAGAAAGGTGGAGCGGACTGGTGAGCTTCTTCTCTGTCCCGCCTCTGCCTGTTATAACTGTCCCCTGCTGGTGTCATTTCGGGGTGTAGATGAGGCCATTTTTCTTGGAATGGAATAGGTGCCTTCATTCCCACAGGAGGGTTGCCTGCAGTCGTTGGAAGCCTCTACAGAGATGGTTATCCCAGCTCTCTTCTATTCAGAGGTGGTTAGTCCAGTCCGCCTTTACAGCACCCTTTTCCTTGTTCTACTTCATTTGGGTGTCTTTGTAATGCATTATTATTAATATCATGTATTTATTTATTTTTTAAAGCGATCACACAAGCAACCACCCAGTGGGCCCCTGTCCACTCTAGTCCGCCCTAATCTTGATACTGAGGGGGGAGTGCCCTCGCGTGTCTGCCTGGGGTGCAGCAGCTCACTGAGTGATGCCCATTTATTTCCAGGCCAAGATGCAGCTGTGGTGGCGACTGGCATGTATTTCCTCCACTGGAGCCTGTCCTCTGCCTCATCACCCGTTATTGTAGGGGGTGCAGTAGCCCACAGTGTCTATGCCGATCAGATTAGTGTACTTAGGTACTGACCACGCCTGACGCGGGAGGGTCCCGCTCAATAAAGGGTTCTCAAATGATCCAGTGGTACTCCTGATGGGGGCATCCTGGAACGTCAGGCGTCCTCCGTCACAGCAAACGGCAGGGAGAGTTTGTTACATCTCCCACCCGGGACAGCAGCAAGTCTTTGCATGTTGACAATAATTAACTGTCAGCACCAACACACTGACAGAGGTAGAGGACAGACACCTTCCATATCCACATCAACACACCAACCCTCACGATGCAGCCAAAGGCTTAGTACTCTGCTCAAAGTGTTTTTAAGAAGGCTCGCAAATCCCCAAAATAGGCATCTCTTTGTGAAATGAAACATCCTTTAACAGCCCACAATCTTGCTCGGTGTGATAATTGCTACATAGGGATGCTATCATGGCAGAAGGGAGGTTAGGGGACTTATGGTGAACTAAAACATACTTTTTAGGTTAGCTTGATCAAAAGGGCAGAAAATGCCTCCTCCAGGAGTGGGGACAGAGGGGGAAGAAATGTTTTTTTTAATTTTGTTTTTGGTTAAAATCAAACCTTACACAATTGACAATAATAAAAGAAAAATTACATTATACACACATGTCATATAGAAATATACAAGAGGCAGATTAAAATAGACAGTAACATTAAAATGAGTCTTCCCACCATCTAAGATGTCACGAATCATTTATAGGCCACTTAAGTTAGTCCTATGCAAAAATGCTATTAAAGAGGTCAGTAATGCAATGGAGTGGCCACTGAGTACCCCGTCCCCCTCCCTGCACCCCCCCCCCCCACACCTCCAGGCTTTCCCCGGGCTGGCACCTAACACTGCTATACCTTTTACAAAGCACCAGAGTCTTAAGTTGCTCAGAATTTCACAAAACAGCATTGTTTCAGATTTTCAGTGTGCTGTGAACAATATCAAGGGTATAAACTATTCAAACGATCCCACAAACTCAGATTCTCTTTGGTATACAGAAGAGTTAGTCTGAATCTCAAGACAGTCTTTGTGAACCATGGAGAGGGAGAGTGCCCCAAATCCCAACTTTTCATGAGTAGCCGCTAGACTTGAAAGGCGCTTGTACCTCCATTATCCTCTTACAGGTCAAACTCGAGTCCCCCCTCTGAAGGATTTTTTTTTATAAGTAAAAGGATTATCCATAACGTCAAACACGTTTAAACCACAAGAAGACAACAAATCATGGCGTTTTATTATGTACGGATTTATAAAACAAACCATAGTGTGGGATAAGTGCTCACACAATGAAGGACTAGGAGGTTCAAAGAATTGCCTACACAAAAGCAGTTGTTGCCACGAGAGACGCATATTCAGGGAAGTGATCTCTAATTCACAGCAAATGGCTGGCATTGGCGTTCACTCGTCTATAAGAAGCACTCCCGCACAGTTAAATCAAGGTTAAATAACATGTGGTAGATCTCAAGACCATAAATTAGGGCGGGCACCACTTTCATTTCATAGAATTTAAGCACCGGCAAGAGGAAGAATTTGCGAAATTTTTTGTGAAAACGTTTCATTTGAGTTAAGAGATGGAAGCTTTACTTTTCAATTGCTTCATGAGGAATGTATTATTTGATTGTGCTGAAATCATATATCCCAAATATTTTAAATCATTAATCATCCCAGACCTGATTTCTTAGTGGCTTCTGCTGGGATGCAGAAGCTGCCCAAGTCTTCTCTGCAGAGAAGCATTCAGGACATTTAGTTGACATGCAACCTTTCTCTTAGCCAAGTCTTAAGGGTATCTGGAATCTAGTTGCTTTTTTATGCCACTGACCTGCCTCTTTTCTGACAGGGATACTGCTGTACGTCTGCAATTTACAAAGCAATCTGTATCTTGAATCTAGCTGCTGTTCTGTGCCACTGCCCTGCATTTTTTCCCACAGGGTCATCACTGTATGATTGCTTTTTCTCCGCAGGAATAATTCACTGCTTCTCTCAACTTGCATCCCTGCCCTTCTCCTACCCCCATCCCTGCCCTTTTCCTCCTCCTCCCCACGCGAGCCTACACAGTACACCACTTAATTAATCCTCCCACACTCCCACACTGCTAGCACAGACGTCACTCTTCACTAAGACTGACCGTGGGCCCCTGCTACCCTTGCACTCCCCCCGCCCTCAGGGCTGAGGCAGCTGATCCTTGGTCATGCCAAGCAGCTTTAAAGTTAGAGGGGCACTCTGGCACACCAGGAATCTGCCTCCCCTCACCCAGACCCCACCCCTACTCACCCGCGCTCCCTCCTCATCTGATCCCACACAGCCCCCCCAGCCTTCACAGACAAACCCCATGTTCTCTCTCACTCGAGTCTCCCACCCTAGCCTCTAGGTCCACCCGCACCCCAACCAGCCTCTTCCCAAGCACCTCCCCCTTCAGACCCCATTACCCCCTCTGACTCCGCTTCCTATCATCCACACAGTACAAACCACCCTTTGCATCCCGAAACACAGCCCCAGCTACCCTAGCAATTACCCCCCAATCTGCTGCCCTGCCGACTCTCACACACATACTGGCTCAGAAGAATCGTCTAAAACACAGACCCTCTCATCCCTGCACTCCTCACCCTATCTCTGCTCCAGAACCTTGACGTCCACACTTACCTAGACCCTCACAGCCTCCCCCACATCACCCAACCCAGTGAACTCACTCTTCAGCCTACCTTACAACACTCCCAGCATTGACTCCAGACTTTCCCCACCCTGCCCCCCTAGAAGTCAGCACCCTGACCCGACTCCCAACTTCAAAAGACACCTTCCTTGCCACCCTGCATCCCCCTTCCCCATCCCAGCTCTGACTCCACTTTCCACACAACAGACCAGGGTCTCCACCCCACTACCCTCTCACATACCCCCTCCACCTCTCATTGCCACACCCGCCAACTGCCTAAGGACCATCACCTCACTGGCCTTCTTCTCACACACACCAAGAGTACACCGTGCTTCCCTCACCACTCCTCAGAACAGAGACATTAGACCCACCCTTAGTTCCCCCCACCTCTCATCAACAACCAAACCTTTCCCCACCCTGCTCCCCAAACCATCTTCCACTTCACTCCACCCTCACCCACGGGCCCCCCCTCCCCCAAGGGCATCCCAGCTCTAGCCCTCACCCATTCCACCTCTGCACCATCTACCAGTGAGTTTCCACCACCGTCTCCCCAGTCCCCCATCCCGCAATCATCCACCCCTCACAGCAAATGCCCACAACAGCATCGGACTATCATGCATCCTAATTAACGCCAGATCTGTTGCTAAAGGTCACCTCAACATATATGATTTAATATCTACAGAAGACCCTGACATCCTTTTCATTACAGAAACCTAGTTCTCCCAGGATTTCCAACCCATAGTGCACAAGGCATTTCCCCTGGGCTACACCCTTATCGTGCACAACAGAACCAGCAGGGCAGGCAGAATTGCCGTCCTCTTCAAATACTACCTCACCACCTCACACTCCAAGGAACAAGCCTGCAAATCTCTCCTAGTGAAATGTATCATTACCCCCCACCGTTACTCAAAGCCTTTTACTCAAATTCAGCCTCCAGGCTACAACAGAAATGTTGCTGAAACCCTCAGCGACTCCTTAGCGACCATCCCGGTTACTCACCCCTCCCATACCATGCTAGGAGATCTCAATATTTGGTTCAATGTCCCACATAACTCCATGACACAACCACTACTGGACAACCTGGAAGCCCTCCACCGGACTCAACTGGTATCTGGCCTCACACAATCTCCAGGTCACTCTCAAGGCGCAATCCTCAGCTCCTACAAACTGATCTCCACGCTCCCACCCGACCACTAATCTGGAAGTACCACGCTGCCATCTTCTTCACGCTCTGGATAGCAGACCCTCCTTTGCCCCCGGACTAACTAAGGACTATCCACCCGCTTCCCACTATGGAACAAGGTCAAAGTAACTCCACATCTGGCTGCCTCCCTGCTTGCCTCCCTACTGTCCCTCCCATTCCAGTTGAGTGAAGTTCTACATCAACCATTTTGACAAATGGCTCTCCAAAGCTCTTAGACCTCTCACCCTTCAGACCCTCCTCCAACAGACAAGGTCCCACCCCCAGATGGTTCTCCCCAACCCCTAAATCCCTCAAAACACAAAACCACATCCTGGAACGCAGATGACGGGCTGGCCCCTCACCTCAGAATAGGTCTGCATACGCCCAACAGATCAAAGCCTACAAAGCAGAAATTAAAAAAGCCAAACAATCCTTCTACTGGACCAGAATCTCCAACACCCAAAACACCAGCAGGGAACTCCACAAGATCATCTCAGTATTCAAGGCCCCCCTGTGCAGTTCCTCCCCACTCCCAAGCACTCAGAGACTCTCTCTCTGACCACTTCCACAACATAGCCGTGAAAAGAAACTACGCCATCGTCTCCAGACTAGCAGCACTCCTGCCTCGCTCCCTTGCATCCACGTACAACCTCACAGTCCTTCCCACCACCCATCCACTCTTCTCTACCTTTGCACCCGTCTCACATCTTGAATTCCTCAAGCTACTTGCCAGCAACCATCCCTCAGGATCTCCCTGCCCTCCCACTCTCCTAAAAGATATCCTTTTCTCAACCTGTGCCGGCAGCATTGCAAGATCTATCATTAACTCATCCCTCACCTCCAGCACATTCCAAGCAGCTTTCAAGACATCCCACATCAAACCCCTGCTAAAAAGAAAAACCTTCTCCCCGTTCTACCGGCCAACTAAAACTTGTTCATAGCTAAACTAATTGACCAAACAGCCTACTCCCAGCTATGCCTTTTCACTGAATCCAACCTCCTCCTCAACCTCACCCAGTCCGGCTTCAGACCCCTACAAGGAACTGAATCCTAACTAGTCTCCATCTGGGATGATCTCTAAAGAACCTCAGACTCTGAAGGTTGTGCCACACTTATCCTCCTCGAACTCTCTGTGGCCTTTGACACCATTAACCACCATACCTTCACGTACAGACTCCACTCACTCGCATCAGGGACCAACAGATCGCAAATCACTCATCTGCCTCCATTCTCCCCACCAACGGAGTACCACAGGGTGCTTCCCTATCACCCCTGCTCTTTAACCTTTACCTGAGCCCCTCCCTGCTCTTATCCGTTCACATGGTCTGGCTTGCTACATCTATGTAGATGACACCCAGATCATCGTCAAGGTCCACAAGGACACCTCCTACCCCTACCCGACCTCGCCTCATGCCTCACAGAAATCGACCACTGAGTGACAGTAAACCACCTCCTGCTCAACCCTGGTAAAACTGAAATTACGATCTGTGGGAAGACTGTCCTCTTCCCCAACCCACCCCATGGCCGTCCTCTCAAGGCCCTTCATCCCCTACCTCAAACACAGTAAAGAATCTTAGATGAACCATGGATGCAGATCTGACACTTTGACATCACAACAACTCTGTGTCTAAATCATGCTATCGACAGCAATGCATTCTCCGATGCATCTTCCCCTACCTTTCCTACCCTCCCAGAATCGCTGCTATCATGATAATCATCCTCTCGCGCCTAGACTACACCAAATCACTATATCCGGGCGCTCCTGCATCTCAACTCAGAAAACTCAAACGGGTCCAAAACACTGCAGTCAGGCTCCTCCTAGCGCTAGGCCATAGAAAGCACATTGCACCCACCCTCTGTGTCTTTCACTGGCTCCGTCGGGCGACGGTCCACCTTCAAAGTTATGTGTATCACCCACCATGCTCTGCACATGACAGTCCCAGAACATCTTCAACACAAGCTCACACCCTACAGACCCAACAGAATCCATAGCTCAGGCACTGCTCTCCTGCTTGCCATCCCTTCCATCAAATCGACAAGAATAGGGGTTAAAGGGGCCCCTAGGGGACCCTAACGTCTATGGAAACAAGGCGGGTCACCACACACGATAGAGACGCCAGACACGAGGTTCCTGTGTCAAAACCGCCAATGCACATCCTTCACTTTCACACACAAATAGTCTAAAAATGTTCTCATAGTTCGGCGTACCCAAAACTGGAGCCGAGCATAATGCAGTTTTCAATCCATCAAATGCTCTCTGACATTCCTCATCCCACTGCAAAGGCATAACCGCATCTTTTCTAGTTAAATTCACTAATGGTTTCACAATTAACGCAAAATTACCAATCCATTGTCGGCAATATGAAACCATGCCTATTATGGCTCTGACTCCTTTTTGTGTCTTTGGAATAGGCATACAAGAAATACTTTCTATGCGTTCTGGCGTTAGTCTTCTCCCTCCTTTCAAAAGTAGGTAGCCCAAATAAGCCACCTCCTTTCGATTATACTGACATTTCTTCAAACTAGCTTTATGGCCATGTGCCGCTAGGTGTGACAGTAGTAATACAGTGCATTCTTTACAAATCTCCTCTGTGTCTGCAGCTAGCAATAAATCGTCTATGTATTGCAAAAGTACACAACCCATGGGTAATTCCAGCATGTCTGGCTGTTCTTTTAATGCTCTACTGTAAATACTTGGACTTTCCATATAACCTTGCGGAATCCGCGTAAATGTAAATGATCGTCCTCCTAATGTGAACGCGAACAAATATCTACTGTCCTTGTCCACTGGAATACTAAAGAATGCGTTTTTCAAATCTATTACACTAAAATATTCTGCTGAAACAGGTATCATTGTCAATATTGTAGTGACGTCTGGCACTAGAGGAAATTGCGGATCTACTACCTTATTCAATGCGCGTAGATCAATTATGAAACGGTATGGTACCTCATTACATCCTTTTTTATAAACCGGAAGAATCGGGCTGTTGCATGTACTGCCTGTGATTTCCTCTATTACCCCTAATTTCACCAAATCGGAAACAATACTCTTCAATCCTTTCTCACCTTCAACCCAAATTTTGTATTGGGGTATTTGTGGTAGGGTAACACCTTCTTTCAAAATAATCTTTACTGGCTCTATCTTTAAACATCCCACATCGTTGTCATGCATTGCCCATATAAAGGTTGGTACTTTACTTAGCTCCCCTGGTAACGCTTCAGACATGAATTCTGACACCGGGGCATCGTGTGGCCATATCGTTAGAAACACTCTGTCTGCCGTGCAATGTATAACAGAACCTAGTTTTTTCAACAAATTTAATCCCAACAAATTTTCTCCACAATTTTCTGTTAGAAGGAAAGGACAATGTTCGGTAAATGGTCCTATGGTAACTGGGACTGGTTTGGACACTGGGTTTATGACTGGTGTACCTGCGAACCCTACGGAAATATTCTTTTGCCCTGACAGTGGTATATTCGGAACCAAGTGATGGTCTATTTAACACTTCTGTGCTCCTGTATCTACAAGAAAGCAGTGCTCCTCATTCCCGACTCTCATTTCTACGTAGGGTCCTCTCTGATTCATGGGAATAGACACTGGTTCCGACCCCAGTCCTGGGCTGTCCTATTGGGGAAATAACACATCTTCCGATGTGTAATCATTACTATTACTGTAATGCGTGTTTGGCTGTGTATCAAAAACATTTCCACTCTTCCCTCTATTTCCCCCACTCTGATTTCCATATTGTTGATTTTGCTGTCCCTGATTCTGGTTTGGGGCATTTTCGTTTTGGCCTTGGTTTTGATTACCTCCGTTATTATGATGCTGCTGCATACGATTCCTATTTGGTCCATTCGCTCCTGGGTGTCCTCTATGCTGTCTCCTCTGACCAGACCCATTTCTATTCTGTAGATGCAGGCATTGCGCTCCCCAATGTCCTTCCTCTTTACAATATGCACACTGATTCGGCCCCACTGTTCCCCCATGCATATTCAAACTACTCCTTCCTTGTGCATTCCCTCGCCCTCTATTATGTCCTACTACTTGCTGCATTAATACTCGTGTCTTTAGATTTACCCTATCCCTCTCTTCTTTTTCTTTTCCTGCAGTCACTCTGCGCTCATAATATTGGGCCATATGCAGTACTTCGCCCAACGTTTTTGCTTGCCATGCACTCTCTGATGTCATTATTAGATCCTGAATTGGAAGTTTTAACCCACTCACATATTTGTCAACAAATAACCTCTTTCCTGCTTCTGAACCCACATCCTGCCCGCTGAAGACTGTGAATACTTCTTCAAATCTATTCAAATAATCTGTAGCCAACTCATCTTTGCCTTGTACACATGCAGTCAATTTGTCCCATTGGATTCTTTTCTCTGGGACAATTGTTCTTAACTTCTGTACTATACGTGCTGGTAACGCCGCCAGGTTCGCTCCTGGTGTCCCTCCAACCGCTTTATTTCTATCTTCTATTATCAAGTCCGCCCATGTGGCGCCAAAGGCCGTTGTGTCATCTACCTTCCTTATTTATTTCCATATGTCTGCTGGCAGGATCACCGGGAATATTAGGTCTATATCACCCATGCTAAGCACGGATGATTGTAGGCAGGACTCTACTTCCTTGTAAAACCCTGCAGGATTCTTTCTTATATCAGGAATCGTCTGCTTTATGTTGTTCACCTCCTGTCTGGAAAAAGGGACATGCACATATTGGGCGGTGTAATGGGCTGGTGTCACCTGCGCCGCTGCACCGCCCACTGCGGGAACCTCCACTTTGGGCACAAAGGTAGGTGGGACCTCTCTCATAGGAAATGCCCCACTTACCGTCCCTCCCCCTTCTCTTAGATGTAACAATATTCCGAGATCCAATGATAGGGCTGTTTCTCCTGTCCCTCGCTCTAGTGCTCTTCTATATACTGCCATTATTTCGGGCGGGCTGGCCTTATCGTTTTTTATATCTTTATCTAATAAATGTTCAACCATCGATTGTAGCGCTTTTCTTTTCATAGGCATGGAATATTCATCAAATATCTCGTTTATCTCCATTGTGGGAATACTAGGATCTGACATCCATCTAAACGCTTCTCGCATACATACTTTTAACTTGTCGCCCCTTTGTACTGACGACATCGAATGTCGCTGTTGTATATATGGCTCTACAGTTTCCTTCCTATTTCTCCCGATATCTCTACTCCTGTACCCAGGTGCAGTAAACATTTCGGCATAGTCATTATCTAATTCATCTTTAAGCTCAAAAAGTCTATACGCATGTTCTCTCAATTCTTCATCCCTCTCCCTACAGCGTGCTAATGCATTCAAATCTAACAATCGCTGCAGTGGTAATTTCCCAATTAGTTGTTTCCATTTCTCCACCAAATATTCACCCATGCATTCCAACACTACCTGTCTTTCGTTGCTTCTACGAAAGTCATATATCGAAGCCAATGTTGCCGTCCCATCATTCCTGTCTATATACATCTCTGCCTGTTGCTGCAATTCCACCTTCCTTTTTTTGCTGATTGCGCTGCGGGTTACCCTCGTGCACCCCCTTTGGTCAGTCCCGGCTCTTGCCCCCGCGGTTTCAACTTCAACCCCGGGAGGAACGGACGGTACCGAGTCTGTGTCTAAGGCGGGAGGTGCGGATGGGACAATGGGAACAGGGAGTGTCTGTTGTGGGCCTGGTTGGCTAATAGGAAGTGTTACGTGCGCGGTCTGTGGCTGTGGGAGGGCTTGAGCTACCGGAGGGGGAGCTTAGGCTACGGGCGGGGTCTGGGCAATAGCTACTGACGTGTCTGGTCTTACTTCTGATCTTGGGCCTTGTTTTGTATGGGTCAATATATTTTCTATCAATTAATCTGCTATGTGTAATTCTCGCTGTGGGTATATCTTTTCTATATTCAACTGGTCACGCCTGCCTGCCCTTCTTAGACTCTCAGTCCACTCCTCCTCTTTTTTTTCTTCCGCTACCTCACCTTTTGATTTATGCCTGCGCGCATGCTTTGCTCTGCTTTTAAATCGGAGCATTGCTTCCTTTCTCCAGTCTTTAATAGTCTCAAATGCTGCAGGACGCGCTTTCTTTCTTATCAACACCCTTTCCAAGTTATCTATCCTCGCCATCTCAAAACTACCATTAATCGGCCACTGATGGTCTTGTTGCTTTCTGGTTTGCCTATGCCAAGTCTCACAGAATATTATCGCACCCACTCCATACTTCACATACATATCATACGCCGGCGTTCCCCCAGGTGGTACAATTTGGCCATCTTCCAAAGATTGTCTACCACAGCGGAAAAACCCTGCTAGGGTGGACAATACCCCAGGCATGTTTCAACCTTCCCCCTGGTTAATCAACCTTACCTAGGGCGTTTGATTTTGCAAAGTCAACTCTCAACCAATATCAGGATGCTTTGAATCGGGGAATGACTCACCTGATAAATCAAGTTGTCTGTATACTGATGCACCAAAGGACGTCGTGTCTGCGTTTCTTGGCTTCCGCCTCGTTTCGGGACCCTCGCCTCCTTGTTCTTTAGCCAGGCACGTCGATCAGGGATCAGATGTGTGCAGATCTGCAAAGGAGTCTCTCATCACTTTTACAGGGCGCCCCGAACACCTGTTGATCCCGGCTCGATCGTTCCGTCCTCGCCGTTCTCTGCCTTTCTCAATTACAACGTTACACGAAGGAACAAGTGGGGGAGGGTCCCTATTCGGGCGCCATCTTGAAAGGGGCCCCTAGGGGACCCTGACGTCTATGGAAACAAGGCTGGTCACCACACACGATAGAGACGCCAGACACAAGGTTGTATTCCCAAAGCAAATGTCTCAGTTGGCCAACTCGGTCGCACGCCCCGCGACGTGTATCTCTAGACCTCGAGGGAAGCAAGAGAGTGAATTACGTACATCAGTTACATATATACAAAATGCATATCAAACAATCAGCTATGACATGTTTAACACCCCCCTTTATTGGGTTTCTTTGAACTTGGTGTGATGATGGACATCTCCGACCACTATCACACCTTCAAACATCTATTCTAGTAACAATTTGCGAGTGCGAAGGCATCTTTCGGTTATTGGATAGAACACGGCGCTTCTGTTCTTGGAAGCGAACTACATATGGGGGGATTTGCATTCCGGACCTTGCTATCTATCAGGTGCTATTTGCGTCCTGGGAGGCGACATGCTCTAGCGGGCTCAGCAAAGGGGGGCCGTTAGAACAGCATAATTCAAGCCTTTAGTGGTATTATTCTAACATATTCTACCATATAACAAGACTGGCTGGCAGCTGTGAAATGATGAAATACCCTGCAGCTCTGCTTCAAGGCTACATTCGGGAGGGAGCCGGGCATTCTTCCTGGCGCTGCCTACGTTTGTGTTTCAGCGAACTCTTGTTATCCTCACAGCCCTGCGGCCTTGTCCTTTTCACATACAGACAACAATGTTCCACAGTCGAGCAGTGTAAGCGGAAAATATACTGCGAAGCAATAGGAACAGAAAGCAATGAGCAATGGTTAGAAAACAAAATGGCGATTCTTGCTACATCAAAATGGCCGTTCATTGGCAAACTCGAAAACCTATATTTTGTCGTATCGTGCATGAGACGGTTGGTCCACGGCCACCAAAATGCGTTTGCGGTCTCAAAGTAGAGGTATCTGTATTTCTAGATTGACAGGGGATCCTTCTTTTCTGTCCGAGCACCTACAATATGGAACTCCATCCGTTTCAGTATCCGCCGCATACAGGATCACCTCACCTTCTGGAATGCACTCAAGGCATGGCTCTTCCCCCCCCTGTGTCTTGGTGGACCTAATCTGCCTCTCAGGTGAATTTCACTGCCTGACAGATAGGCTGGGGCATCAAAGACTCCTTCAAAGAAAGTACTGAGCATGCACAGAAAGGACACCCATAGACCCGCAGGACAGGACCTGCGCCCCTCCAGCGGAACAAGAAATCAGCCATGACTCACAGGCACGTATCACACTTAATCTTGATGGAAGATAGCCGTATCCCTCCAAAGGCATGACCACCCACCCGCACACCTAAAAACTGGATGAGGACTGGGTTTTTTTTAGAATGAGGTCAGGACCGTGCCCCTAACACACTAGAAAAATATTTACTAAAAGGATCCTGCACCTCACTTTGTCTCCTTTTCTAGTGAGAAAAATGCTCACAATAGCCCCTAGAGGGTGTGCAACTCCACAGTTCAAACCAAAAGACAATTCTGGACCATTATAAATTGAGAAAATATATATATTTATTTTATTTGTACCATATTTCAGTTTATTTAAAAAAAACATATACAACCTAAATGGGGTTGCAATGTACACCTTTTTTTTTAAATTTAATAGAAAAATATTGTCTAACATACATTACCTACGTGAAACACCACATCAAGTATGACACAAATTAGAAAAAGGAGAAAAGAGGAGAAAAAAACAAGTGATAAATTCAGCAATAAGCTGGTAACACTAGGTTCACCACAAACGTCCTCCACCTGAATGTTAACACTAACACAGTTCATCAACACATACACAATGAGTAAAAAAGTACATTTACATAAAATCACATTAAAAACCTACAAACAGTTCTGAAAAAAGCAAACAACGCTACTAGTAAAGCTATATACGTGTAATATTTAGCTGCCTAGTACTTCATCCTTAGGTAAGTTCGGATTGTTCAATACATTTTTAATAAATACACACTGTTAATGCTCTATTACGGCCGTGTCTTAATCACACGGTATCTTTATCCCGACATGTTTCTTTCCCTAAATCTGTGGATCTTGTGCAGGGAAATTCTTCAGGGGTATTGCTTCAGAAAGATGAACAGTATAACATTAAACACAGTTGTATAATGTTGGTTCCTTATAGAGAAACTTGGTTTGGCCAGGAGTTGCTGCCCTCAAGGGTTTCCTTCTTGTTATACTTAATTATAACCTTATGGAAAAGGGAGGGGGGGTGGAGAAAAAAGAGAAATGGACACACCATCAAAGTGGGTTGTGTTGGGCTCAGAACAAAGTCAAGCATACTTCTCAACCTTTGTTTATAATTAACACAGTGAGGCTTACCACACTACAAACTTATACAGTAGTCTGAGGTGTAAGGAGCGCTGCTTTAAAGTAGGGCGCTGATTCCCTAGAGGAAAGGGAGAGAGAATAACATATAACACCAGGTCAGTGTTGCGTCTAGACAAAGCAATTTATCACTGTAAAACAAGGTGTAGGTAGCACCGATAGTCTGGACCTCAGAACAACTTAGATTTATCAAGTGCACCAAATAGCCTTGTCTAATTTCAACTTAACGTCCAGTCAACAATGGGATTTGAGGATACTAAAGAGTTCATACTAAAGGATTTGAAAATCCATATGAATATGGTAAGACCAAGTCTCAATAATTAATGCTAAGGGTCCGAGATTGAAAGCAAGACCCTTAGATCGCAGTAAGTAGAAAAAAGGAGGGGGAAGTAGATGTACATGTAAGGCAGTTGGAATGTCTAGTAAGGATCCAACCTGCCGTATTAAACTGATGTCAACATAAGCTTCCTGTCATATCAAAGCCTCCATTCCACATACCTGTCTAATTGCAACTCATGCAATTTGTTAAATGCTTATTAGGAAGGCAAAAAGAACGCATACCTGACACGGCGTGAGGGAGAGGTCCCTTCTTGATCAGGTTTTCCTGTTAGTCTCTATAGCCGTTTCCCATGGAATGCCAGCTGCTAATTAGATTCTGGTGCGTGGGTTCTAGTATCAAGCTTTTTTTAGTGACGCTGTGAAATCAAATGTAATAGTGCAAAAAATAAACACTATTGCTCATTCCTGCTCGCATGTCTTCATCTGCATTTTATTAGAAATTGTATACGGTTATTGTTTAGTTTAAAAAACGCTGTTCTTAAAGTAGCGTCATGCACGATGTCGCATAATTTAAAGTCGATGCGGGGCGCCTCCTGTAGTAGATACCACTAATCTTTGTAAAGCCATGCTTGCACTGGCTCCGCACATGGATTTTACAAAGAAAGCTAGTAGCGCGAGTGTTTGCAGCTGTTCGTAATGAGTACAACGCTCCCCCATGTGCTAATGGAAACTGAAACTGAATCTCAACACGCCTGCATGCGCCCAAAACGAGTGAATGCAGATCTGTTCCTATACGGGTCTTTTGCTAAAGCTGGCTGTATAAGGAAAAATATATATAACGGGCAGTTTCTTACCTCGCAGTTAGTTTTCCATGCTGCTGGTTCTTGGCATGCGTGATTGTTCCACATTAGCCGTCGGATCTGCTCGACTGATCCCTTCTGCAGTCACACTGCTTAAAGCCTCGCTCTGCCGGAAGTGTGCAATTAGGCTCCCGTGACAAACCGACGGCATGAACACTAGTACGTTCAAACGCGGGTGCTTTTTTGTACTTACTGAACCTCCATGGTAGTGGAGTGGCAACACATACCTACTGTGCAATGAAAAAAACGAAGGCTGGTGGGGGCCCGAATCTGACACATGGCTAAATGCCAAAGAATAACACAGTGGATGTCTCTCATCCATTGAAAGTCTTAAAACTTGCTCTAGGTTGTCAGATACATACAATATAGGATGAAACTCCTTTGTTGTTAAACGAGTGGCGAATCTGCCTGGTCACTCGAATTTCTGTACTCAATCTAAATTTATTAAATATGGCATTTGGTCACTTCATGTAGCATACTTAATCTGATAATAAAGGGTAGATTCAGAAAATAGTATAAAGTAAAAATAACTGAAAACAAATGCCTAAACTGAAAAAACCTTATATACATAAATTGGCTTTGTAAAGCGCAATATATGGGGCCTGTATCTGCCCTTCTTTACAAAGACTTCCAGTCGATCAATTCATTTAAGCCAATGTCAACTGAATTGCACAGGTAAATAAGTCTTTGTTCCTGGTTGATGAGTTTTTTTCTTGTTGACTAATGTTGGTTCTGTTGAATCCAACTGTAGGAGTACGCTCCATGTAAGTGACTCGGGTGTGTGATCCATGGCCAACAAAATGGCCTAGCATTGGGGCTGTTGTTTGCGATTGCGTATGCAACTTTTATGTTCTGTGATCCTCTGTTTCACTTTCCTTTCGGTCATCCCAATATAGATTTTTCAGCACGGGCACCAAATGACATAAATAACCATTTTTGAGTTGCAATTCGTAAATTGTCGTTGTAGCCATGGTCTCTTCAGACCTAAATCTACCTCTTTGGTGCGTTTGGTACTGGCACAGCAACTACAATTGCCACAAGGAGTGTGACCTGTAGGTTTGCTCATGCCCCAGGATTCAGTGAGCGTTTTTTGAGGGTGTTTAACAGAGATATCATTTCTGGTCACCAGATCTTTGATGTTTGGACCTCTTTTAAACGCACATAATGGGCGTTGAAGAGGGCATTCACCTCCATTCAATATGTGCCAGTTACGTTTAATAATGGCATTCACCTTATTGGAAAGTGGGTTAAAGGTACTCACAAAGACTATTTGATCTTCCGTTTTGGCCTTTGTCCTATATTCCAAGAGAGCTTCTCTGTTATTATTCCTAGCCCGTTTCCATGCTGTTTTTACAATATTTTTAGGGTATCCTCTTGCTGTTAATTTGGCACCTAAAGCTGTTGCTTCATTTTCAAACGTACTAATGTCAGACTGTTGCGCTTCAATCTGAAGAATTGTCCCACAGGGAGATTTTCTCTTGTGTGTCTCGGGTGACAACTATCAAACTGGAGCAGAGAGTTACGGTCTGTTGTTTTGTGGTATGGTTTTACCTTTAAGGTATTGTCAACGGTGTCGGCCCAGATGGTTAAAACGAGAAAGTTGATCTCATTGGCACTGCTTACATCTGTGAATTTCAGAAATGTATTCTGTTTATTGAGCCAGTTCAGGAAGGCTTCTAGTTCGGGACTGCTACCGTCCCAAATTAATAAAATGTCATCTATATACCTTCGGCAGATCTGTAGATGGGAATAAAATGGGTTGGAAAGGTCATAGATGACATTTTTCTCGAAATATTCAACGAACAGGTTTGCGGCCGAAGGGGCCACTGATGACCCCATCGCTGTCCCGTGAATTTGATGGAACAATTCCTGATTGAAACTGAAAAAGTTCTCTTTTAGAGCCATGGAAGCGCACCATAGAATGAAACTGTTTGGACACTCACCTTCTGTTCTTTTGGTTAAAAGAACGTCTTCAAGTACCTCTAGGGTAAGATCTTGGGGAATACATGTATAAAGTGACACGATTTCGAGGCTCACTAACAATTGTGTTTGATTATTGAATAGGTAATTCTCAATTATTGTGATAACTTCTGTAGTATCCTGAATATAGGAATACATTTCTCGCACAAAAGGTTTCAAGTAGGCGTCTGCAAATTTAGATAAACGTTCTAAAAGTTAACCTAAACCAGACACAATTGGGCGTCCAGGAGGGTTAGATAGTGATTTATGAATTTTGGGTAAAATGTAGAACCGAGGTATGGCCGTTTTTTTGCCAATAAAAATTAATGTTCTTGTTTACATATCCAACCTCTAACGAGAGCTTTATTGATTTTGTCTTCGATTATGGACTTCAGTCGAGGTGTTGGATCTTCTTGAACTTTCTTATAGAATGTCTGGTCTTCCAGTTGTCGTTTACATTCTAAAATGTAAGCTTCCCGGTCTAGCAGTACAATGGCACCGCCTTTGTCTACTTTACGCACTACTATCTCCGTATTATTCTTCAAGCATCTTAAGGCTATACGTTCTGCGCGTGTTAAATTTTGAAATTGATGTGTGGTGGTGTTGTTTTGTTCCAACAATTTTAGTTCTGACAAAACTCTTTTCTCAAAGACCTGTGCTTCTGGTGTTTGACTTGTTGTAGGGGGACAGAAACTTGAAGGGTTCTTTAGACCGCTGTTATTTGGCTCCTTGTCATAAACATTTTCGTGGAAAAACTGTTTCAAATGTATCTTACGAAATAACTGATGAATTTCTGTTCGTAGTTTAAACCCATCATAGGATGCAGTTGGTACGAAGCCTAAACCTTTATTCAGTAACGCTTCTTCAGTTTTGGACGGGGTATATTTTGATAGATTTACTAGTAACCCCTGGTGCTCCTGAGTTGGCGTGGGGCATAATCCCAGTCCTCGTGTTGCGCTTCTTCCTCTAAAAAACGCTGCCTTTGAGGTGGGGGGCCTGACCGTCCTCTATTGGATCTAGTGTACATGGGGCGTCCACCACCATTCTGTCTGCCTCGTCCCTGTTGTCTAGTGGGTCTGCTATTATTCCTTTTACCCCTTGGAAATGAAGTGCTCTCCAGTGCCTTAAGTGGCACTACAAATCGAGCCGGGGCTCATCGAGGGGGCGTGGCCTAACAGCGGGGGTCTTGATGGCCCGTTAGGCCACGCCCCCTTGACGAGCCCCGGCTCAATGGGCTACTGCCACCCCTGCCAGGCAGCCTTTTGTAGAGATTAGCACCCTCTCCCCTATTGGGGAGAGGGTGCTGACCTCTGCATTTATTTTGTGTAGGCTTGCCTGGCAGGGGACAGCGCCTGCCTATTCAGCCTTAATGGTGGTGCTGCTCCTCGCCAGCTGGGGAGGGGCAGCACCACCATTAAGTTGAAAGGGTGAGGCCACTGGAATCAGAGGTCTTTTTCCTAAATACTGAAACTCCCGCAAATCCGCGGGAGCTCCAGTATTTAGAAAGCAGGGCCTCTGCTTCCAGCGGCCTCACGTTTCTCCATAATGGTGGCGCCGGCCGACGGGAATCTCTTGATTAAAGGGATGCCTCGCAGGTGCGGCGCCACCATTATGGCTGAAAGGCATTTTTTTCTGTAGCCTGAAGCTCTCGCACACGAGCGAGAGCTTCAGGCTGTAGAAAAAAATGCCTTTTCGTGTAGTGGCCGGGGCTGTCAGGGGAGATTACTGGGCCCCGGCAGGGCCCCGCCTCAAAACGAAATTTCGGAGACTGCCGGGGCTCAGCCCCGGCAGGCCCCGGCCCACTTAAAGCCCTGGTGCTCTCATCACCTGAAGAACCAGGTGTATATGAGGTATTGCCAAAGTTCACTTTCCGTTGTTTCTGCAACTGACCTGTTTGATTTTTCAATGGATCATATCCTTCCTGCGTGTAATTGAAGGCCTTTTCATGTGAGAACTCTGTGAGATCTTTTTTCATCCTCTTTATCCTTTCTTTTGTTGTATATTCTTTAAAATCTGCCATTTCTTTCAAAATTTCACCTAATCTCCGTTTGTACGTGTCTAGAGGGACTAGTTTCTTAATTTCTGCTTCCATAGTGGCTAATTCTGCTGTAACTTTGATAGACACCCACCCGCACACATCTGAAATCATCTGCTACTTGAAGACACATCGCACAGCACCTCTGCTACTGGTACAACGTCCTTTCATCGCCAGGAATTTCAAACGCGTACAGAATAACAAAAAAGTTAATCCAATTTTCTGGGGAGGGTGGGAAAGGGCATATAATGGGCTGGGGGGTTGGGTATAGTTAAAAATAGGTTGGTCAGGCAGGGTTTGTGGGGAAACCCCCCCAAAGACTAAAAAAACATTCAATTAACTTTTTCGTTATTCTTTACACGTTTAAATTGCAGGCTTTGAAATGCCTTGCGATGAGATGACATAGAACCCTGCCACTAGAATGCAGCTAAGTCCCATGATACAAATTTGTCCTATCTAGCCACATAATCAGTCTCCTTGAATGGTATACTCTCCCGACAACCTTAGAGCACCCACCCACAAGCCAGCTTTTCATGTGTCGCTAGCAAGGACTATCTACTGTTACCTACCTTTATATGTGCTAAAATGCACACATGCATTCCAAATTCATCTGGCAAATCTCTCATACCGCGGACTTCAGTCCTCCAAGGGCGTTCAACGAACAGCACTTTGAGGCCATACTAATGGAAATAGGCACTATACAAATGCCATATTCCATTAATTACATCTCCAATCTACAGACTGATAACCATCAATTGTGTCTGCTCCGCCACTGTGTATTGTTCAAAAGCAGAGAGTAATCAATACACATCTGTTTGGGTGCAATCCAAAAGAAAAACATCATCTGCGTAGGAGATCCATGTTCGTTTTGTATTACACATCTTTGGAGAAATAAAAGCAACCCTAGAAAGTATGCTTCCCATGTCAGGAAGAAATAAACTAAAAAGAAACAGGGCCAGAATACAATCCTGATGCAATCCTCCATAAGTGGAAATTGGGGAGGAGTCGTGACCAAAAAGATTTAATCTGATTCTTAAATAAGTGTCGGTGTATAAGCAAATTACAATGCTTAATGAAGGGCTAGAAACACCTATGAGAAACCTGAAATTGTGTCCCTAGCTATTCCCCGGCATCTGTCATCCAGGCGGCCAGAACACGGCCATAGCTATTGGATCCAGTTCCTGGGGGTGGACCACAGAGGGAGGATCACCTGGATGGGAGGTACCTGGGGAGTTGGGACACTGACGGGTGAGACGTGGTATCCCCCTTCTTTCAACACCTTTTCCCCATTATACCATGTAGGATATTCCAAAACACTGCCCCCCTTTTCCGACACGAACACTTTCGCACAACACGAAAGACAATGGACTAACACCAGAGCCATTTGCCTGACATGTCCTAATACAAGGGTCAGGCAAAGTCAGGCAATTGACTAAAATCACACACAGCTGACGGTCCTTTCCCTTCCCCGCAGGGATAAAAGGTGGAGCATGAGAGCACACAACGAGCAAGGCAGACCGCACAATGTGAGAGCTAACTCAGCACAGCAGTTCAAAAGGAGGCAAAATACGGCACATACGGAAGGGGTGACTAGGAGAGAAGCGACCTTGCCCTTTCTGACCAAGGCCTGTGAAACCTCTGCAGATGGAAACCTAAGACTGAGAACAATAGCCAGCGTGTATTGCAACAGATGTCAACGGTACATAAGACCCTCCTCCGCTGATTACCAAACCGGGGAAAGACGCTTGTCTCAGAGGTACCAACCTTGACTCAAAAGAGAAGTAAAGCCAGGTGGTTCATAGCAGCCGGTGAGTCGTGTTGAACGAAAAATAGCTAATGGCTAATTTGAACTTTGAAAGGTTTAAAGGAACTATTGAGAAAAGAGGGGGGAAAACCAGCAACAGAGAAGTCCGGCACCACATGGGTGCTCACACAGCAAACTCTGGGCGATTCTCCGATGGTATAGACTACCATAACCAGAAGGCCTTGGGAAAAGGTGAGAAGAGGTCAAAGTGGTCATACAGGAGTCTTGTAAAATCCTCTGTATCGTTGAAAGTCTTTGGCCGACAGATGATTGTGAAAGAAAGGGAAATTAATCCTGCTTGGTGAATTGAGCGCTTGAACAGTGTGTTGCAAAACCCGGCGGAGGGATGCTAACGAGACGGGGCAAAGTCTAAAGTCCCATAGTGAAGTGTTGGTGAAAGTTGGCAAGAGTGAACCCTGCAGAGGGAAGCCGACACAAAAGAGCAAATCCTGAAGAACTGTTTAAAAAGACTTTGACTTGTGAAAGTAAGAAGTATTGGAAGACCGGGGAAGTATTGTCCCCCTTGTCAAGTGGGTTTGAGCCCGGTCGACGGAGATCCAAGGGTAAAAGGTCCTCACCCAAAGTCCATTTGCAAAGGAACTCTTTGTATGTTTGTTGTAGACTACATCAGGCCTCAAAGGAGACTTTTTATTGAAAGAGGCGTAACCATCGAAGAACCTGAGAGCTGAAACTAAACTGTCAGCTCGTGCTTAGAAAGCTTGAGCGTGTGCCGTGCTCCAAGGTCCCATCTTGTTCTGTGCTGAAAACGTGGGGAGACCCGTGGCAATCACATCGTGACTTATTAATTGTGAACACTAATTTCTTTACTGAAACTCTATCCCACACTCTTTTTGTCATTAGTTTTAAGGAATTGGCAATAGGTTTTTCTTAGTATAGGACCTTTTATTTTGACACAACGCCACAAGGACTGCCTTATTTTCATTTGATGGTCGGAACTTTCTCACATCTTAGATTTAGGTTTAGATTAAGCATTTTTCCACCCTGCATTTACAGTTTAATAAACATCCTTGAACTGTGATCACCTATGTCTGTCCTTACTGTTGCCACCATTAGTTCCTTGCACACCCCATAAATCCAGTTTGGCCCATGAGAGATTCCTGTTAACCCCATCAAAGGCATGAGAGTTCAATGCTGGCCCCACACACATTGGGGATCTCTCCAGACCCTGCATATCTTTGAACAGTATCAACATCGAGTCTAGAAAGGTTAGTACCTATTCCCATTCAAAAACCTGTTTAAAAAAAAAAGATGTTATTCAGGGTCACCCACTGATTTAATTCCCTCAGCAGAAGAGACCCGAAGATTTTAGAATACATGTCTAAGAGGGCAATGGGCTAATAATTCAAGGAGTTAAATGTATCACCTCTAAAGATTGTCACAATGTGGGAAGTAATCCACGTTACTGTGATCTTTTTCTCTTTGGGAATAGACTAAAAGAGAGTGTGTAGGCTATTAGCCCACATAGTTGGATCTTGTTGTACCTGTTACATAAACCATTCGGATCTGGTGCACGGGAGTTGCTGCTCTTATTATTGATCCTACTTATGTCCTTTGCATTGTACTTCAGGCAACACGCTGTATTAATACCAATTGCTGGAATGGAGCTCAGTGGCTGGTCATATTGAGTCAAATAAAATGCTGCCCAAATGTCATGGTGCATGCCCCCAAAACCCTGAAAACCGCGAGCCCAGCCCAGACTCTGGCTTCCTTTGGGACTTCCCAGGCCCCAGCTAAGCTCTCCTGGGCTCAGTCATGGTGCCGCTGGCGCCAGGCTCATGGTAAGCGTTAAATACATGGTCCATTTACATGGCTCTGAGATGCTGGAACTACTTGCAAGGCTATTTAAACCGTACCTTGCAAACTGAACACGCTTTGCATTAATCTGCACTCCTGCAGCGTAACGCTCACCATGTCAGTTCTTGCTTCCTTTCTGCCACGCCCGTCCAGAGTCTTCTATCCATCAGCACCTGTGAAAAGGAAGGTGACCTTAGGACTTGCATTGACTACCACGCATTGAATCAGGTCACTGTTTAAAACCGTTACCTTTTGCCTTTGATTCCTGACCTATTGGATCAAGTTAAAGATGCCAGAATTTACACCAAGTTAGACCTTCGCGGAGCGTACCACCTGGTACGGATCAGGAAAGGGGGCGAATGGAAGACCGCTTTCCGCACCAAATACGGGCTATTTGAATACCAGGTGATGCCTTTTGGCCTTTGCAACGCCCCAGCCGCGTTCCAGCATTTCATGAATGATGTTTTGCGAGAAATGATTGATGTGTGTGTCGTAGTATACAATGACGACATTCAGGTATACTATCGTTCAGAGCAAGAACACGTGAAACATGTCTGGGCCGTTTTGGACAAACTTCGACAAGACAAACTGTTTGCAAAGCTGCAAAAATGTTTTTTCCATGTCACTGAGGTCGAGTTCCTTGGATTTGTATTAACCCCTCATGGTGTGTGCATGGATTCACGAAAGGTTGAAGCCATTCTCAACTGGCCATCTCCAACTTCGATTAAAGGAGTTCAGAGCATGCTCGGATTTGCAAACTTCTGTCGTCGTTTCATTCCAGGATTTTCGCAACTAGTGCACCCCATCACCACTCTGCTGCGCAAAAACAAGCAATTTCAATGGTCCGAAGAGGCTTAGAAAGCCTTCCAGGAGCTAAAACAAAGATTCATCTCAGCCCAGATCCTGAAACACTCTCGTCCAGATCTTCCATACGTGGTTGAAACAGATGCTTCCAGTCTGGCATTGGGAGCGGTCCTTTCCCAAAGGGACCCTGAAACTGGTCAACTACACCCAGTAGCCTTTTGGTCACGGAAGTTTAAGGCTCCTGAGTTGAATTATGCTATTACGGATAAGGAACTGTTGGCCATCAAGACGGCCTTCAAAGCCTGGCGGCATTACCTCTTAGGAGCTAGGCATACCATCACAGTAATTACAGACCATCGTAATTTACAGTACCTGAAGGTGGCAAAAGCTCAATCATCGTGTCAACTCCGATGGGCATTATTTTTCGCAGAGGTTGACTTTGTAATTACTTACCAACCTGGCTGTCGAAATGGCAAGGCAGATGCACTGTCCCGTATAGGAGTAGACGAGGAATACTCCAATCCCGATCCTGTGCCCATCATTCCTGGTGAAAAGATTCTTGGAATTACTACATCTCTAACGCTAGAAGACATTCAAGAAGAAATCCCTCATATGATGGATTCCAACGCCCTAAAGAATTGGCCGACCAAAAGTCCTTACCATTCAGTCACTAACCAATTACCCTATTTTCGAAGCCGTCTCTACCTACCCAGCAAAGAACTTCAGGAAAAGGTTGTCTCACATTACCATGACTCATTAGTAGAAGGTCATCCCGGAATTGCAAAAACTGAGGCCAAGGTCAAGCGCCATTTCTGGTGGCCGACATGGTGTAAAGACATCAAGCAGTTTGTACTATCCTGTGGTGTTTGCACTCAAAACAAGACCCAGAAAAAGAAATCACCGGGCCTGCTTCAGCCATTAGACATCCCACCTACACCTTGGCACACACTATCTCTTGACTTTATAACGGACCTTCCTCCTTGTGACGGGTTCAACACAATTTTAGTAGTGGTGGATTTATTTTTGAAAATGGCCCATTTCATCCCACTAAAAGGATTGCCCTCAGCTTCAATTCTGGCTAAAGAATTTCTGGAGCAGATTGTTCGAATTCACGGATTTCCTTCCATCCTAATCTCAGACCGTGGCAGCCAGTTTATCTCACACGTCTTGAAGAAATGTTGCAAGTTAGCTCAAATCGACGTAAGGCTTTCCACCAGTCACCATCCCCAAACTGATGGTCAGACAGAGAGCACAAATCAGACCTTAGAGCAATATCTCAGGTGCATGTTACATCAAACCAAATGCAGCTGGAAGGATGTTTTATGGATCACCGAGTATGCCTACAACAACTCCCTGCACTCCAGTGCAGGTCAAAGTCCCTTCTATACAATCTATGGGTTACATCCGTGAACTTCCAATCTTGACCCACCGCAACTTCTGGAAATGCCAGCTGTGAAAAGTTTGCACTCTACCATCTCCCAAGCCTTCAAACAAGTGACGGATCATCTAAAACAAGCTAAGGAAAGGTACAAGAAATCAGACGATATGCATAGAAGTGAAGCTCCAAAATATCAGGTTGGAGATGAAGTCTGGTTGGCGTCTAAGCACATACCAGTGAAGGGACCTCATACCTTCAACCCCAGATATTTAGGTCCATATACCATTAAAGCCATTATCAATCCAGTGGCTATGAAATTGGACTTACCTCTGCACATGAAGATTCAATCTGTGTTCCACGTCTCACTATTGAAACCAGTGCAACCTGGAACATGAGTTGTGACACCACCGAAACCAGTCACTGTAAACGGGGAACCTGAGTTCGAGGTGAAAGAAATTCTTGACTCAAAAATCACTGAGTCAAAACTATTTTACTTGATAGATTGGAAAGGATACGGACCACATGAAAGATCATGGGAACCTAGCAAGAATGTGCATGCTCCACGGTTATTAAAAAGGTTCCACCGCAATCACCCAAACAAACCAGGACCAATGGGTGAGTCTGCCATTAGGGGGGCTTTGGGGGGGAGTGCTGTCATGGTGCATGCCCCCAAAACCCTGAACACCGCAAGCCCAGCCCAGACTCTGGCTTCCTTTTGGACTTCCCAGGCCCCAGCTAGGCTCACCTGGGCTCAGTCCTGGCGCCAGGCTCATGGTGAGAGTTAAATACATGGTCCATTTACTTGGCTCTGAGATGCTGAGCCATTCAGTACAGGGTGTGGCTTGGGACTACTTTTCCTGAGAGGCAGGATACGATGAAGGGAACTATTCTCCTGGAACTACTTGCAAGGCTATTTAAATCGCACCTTGCAAACTGAACACGCTTCGCGTTAATCTGCACTCCTGCAGCGTAACGCTCACCATGTCCGTTCTTGCTTCCTTTCTGCCACGCCCATCCAGAGTCTTCTATCCATCAGCACCTGTGAAAATAGAAGAACAAGAGTTATTCATGCATTGAAGGCCTTACCTGCAGAACATCCGGACCTCGCCTTCATGCTTATCCAGGGGCCTCCGCATCTGTGGAAGATCAGAACAGAATGTACCCTCTCGGGTAGCGACGCACCTGACTCGGCCTCCTCCAGGAACTCCAGCGAGCAGTTCTCCATCATTCTGCATTGCGCCGCATCTCGACACCGTCAGTCGGACCTTCCATCTTCTTCCGGAAAAGCGCTGCACCTGCCGAACAGAAAAGACAAAGCAGGTTAGTCGCACACAAGAAGGCTAAAATAAAGCGAACTATTAGCGCATCTCACACAGCGCTCTACTTACCGGCAAGAATCCTGCACATCATTGTCAGAAGAGTCATCCATCATCCGAAAGCCGCTTTTGTGCCGCACCTGAAAGACAAAAAACCCAAAAATTAGATATCTTGCATGCAAGGACTTAAAGCAGCTATTTCAAGGAGTTATTGGAATAGAGACTTACCTGCTTACTCCGGTCCGTCCACTTCAGCAACCTCCATCGGATCAGTGAAGTAACTTGATCCTGGAACTACTGAGTAACCGCGCCACTGCCAGAGAGTGTGCAGGATGGAGAGCTCACCCATATAATAGACAAGGTGAGCCAGGGAAAGAGAAGGATAACATGGAAGGAGGTGAAAACCAAATCCAGCTCCACACAGTTGGCTAATCTCTTGTTTCAACTTGCAGACAAACATCTCCTGAGGCAAGACAGAAGGGAAGACGTAAGCAGGCCCTCATTAAGCAGAACAACACATGTGCAGACATCATCCTTCGCACACGATCACGCCCCCCTGGAGACCAGATGAGCGTGACACCAAATCAACTCCAGGAGCTTCTTGAGAAGTTAGTTGAGACCGACCCAGTGAATGTACCAATTTCCAATAATTGGAACTAGATTTTGTCATAAAACAGTTTAACATAATTTCACTAATGCGCTGCAGTGAGTTAATGTGTAGCATTTGTAATGTGTTTTTATATTTTTGCCTAAAGATACTAATTACTTCTGTGTTCTTCTCTTTCGCCCAATCACACTTAACAATAGCTTTAATTCCTTTTTTAGAACTTGAATCTTCGGGTTAAATGTGTGAGCGAGATGACAAGTGAGACATAGAAGCGGATTGCATAACTATGGAATTCCTAATACATGTTGGAAAATTAAGACGATTCAAGGCTTCTATTCTCGACTCCTTGGGATGTGAATCCAGACTTCTCAGTAATTTACAATTACATTTGTTAATAATATGCAGATTCCAAGTCAATCTATTGAGCCCCGTAGAGACTATCAATTTGGAGTAATATGTTTCTTAGTTGAGGGCCCACCATTAAAAAAACATGCAAAGCATATGGTCATCACTGGCCACACCCTCCTCAATGGAAAAGTGATGACATTGGAGGAAAAAAAACTATGAAACAAAAATAAAATCAATACAAGAGTGGAAAGGATCCCGGTGCCAAGTACTCCAACCCTCCTGATCACCTTCCACATTTCCGTTTAACCTAAACAGATTCCATGCTTTAAAAAAGGTCAGCCACTGTTTCCTCTGGCACATGATTTCAGATTATAATTGGTGAGAGGGTTGTTTACTGCTTCTTAAGTTGTTTCGCTACCTAGGCATTCTGAATTGAAGTCCTCTGCAATCAGAATTATGTAATTCACAGAAGCATCATGACACTTAAGCAAAATAGTTGCTAACTTGATCAAAAATTATTTTAAAGTGCTCTGTGCCTTGTTAAAATCCAAATGAATTAATAGGACATCCGATGGGAATCCCTGAATGGTAATACGAAGTACCAAAAGACCCTCGTAAGTGTCATCGAAGTTTTTAACATTCGAAGCCTAGCAAGAATTTACAGCAACAAGCAAGCTGCCTTCGGGTCTTCCCTTTAAGCCCTATATTGCATGTTGCACAGTCATGGAGAAGCCATCCAAGGTTACTTCATCACGTAGAAATGTTTCCTGAAGCATAATAATGTTTTGTTGTTGTTTTTTTTTGTTTTATTGGTTTATTTCAAACCTTTGAAAATTAACCAATAACTAAACATAAAAATGAAAGCCATCCATATTCTCTTATACAGCAGTTAAAATCATCCAGAACACTTCAACGTATTACATGTCACAAGGAAACAGAAGAAAAATGTAGATAAAAATGTAGATCAAAAGAAAAGGAAAAAACAAAAGATATTGAAAGATATGGAACAACACCCTCTTTCCAATAGAAAAAGAGGAAAAACATCATAAGAGAAACCCGATGAGAAGATAAAATAGGCTATCAGATCCCTGTCACCACTCCCGTTGTCATACAGACTTCCCAAGTCACATCGATTGGCCCTGTATCTATAACATGACATCAATACTAGCACTCCAAAGGTATTCCATTGAGAAATGCTATCAGCGCAAAACAACTGGGTTTTATGATGGCTTTATCATTTTGTACAAATGTTAAAATTTTTCTGAAGGTGGGAAAACCCTCTTGAGTTCCTTTACACCACACTAGTAATTAGTTGTTCGCTAAAGGCCTGGATGCTTAGTTGAACCTTTAGGATTATGTGATGAATCTGGCGATGTCATCACTCCTTTCCCAGAGCAAGTCTTTCCTCATGTGTCCAGGGAAAGGCAGAAGCTACCTAATCCCGACCTGGGGGTGGCTATCTGAGGGAGGACTACATGTGGGAAGACGACATTGCCAGATGAGACATGGTATCCCCCTTTCACCTTTAACACTGACTACTCCCCTCCGCCCCATGCTCTAACCACAATTCTGCCTCCCCCTTTAAAACTCCTAAAATGTTTTATTCTGGAATTAGTGAATCCTATATAGTGAACGGTAGGAAAAGACACCCATGGACCCTTGAGGAACCTAAACTAATGAGATCTGAATCTACTAAGATATACTCATGTGATGTCCTTTCCTTTAAGTATGCTAGTCATAGTTCTGTTGAGAAGGCGTAACTTAACGAATTAGCTAACTATAGGTTAATTCCCTTTGAACCTACTGAGACAGAGAAGAGGGATGCAGTAATGAGGATAACCAAACATGAAAATCCAACGCAGCGTTCTAGTAGTTGGAAACTGCTAAAGAAGACCGGGATATTTAAAATGGGCACAGCTGAGGGAGGGAGGGAGGGAGGGAGGAAGGGAGGGAGAGAGGGATGGAGGGAGATATATATATATATTCCCTGCTTCCCTGTCACGGTCAGTTGGAGCTGCCAGACACAGAGGGAGGCCAAGCGGGAACAAAGTGCCTCACAGAAGGCACTGCTGGTCAGCGGGCGAGTAAGTGAAGAGGACGGAGAAACACGCCAAAGGGAATGAAACAGAATGTATACAAACGTTGGGAAAAGCCAAAGTTAAGTTAGTAGAATTAACACAGAACCTAACAGTGTTGTAAAGACAGTACAAATGATACAAGAGTTGCGAAGAAAGGGTCAGTAACCCAATACTGGAGAAGTGTTGTTTTTAGATACATAAGGGAGTGAAAAGAAAGTGAATAAGCCCTGGCAGGGCAGTGAACCAGGCAAAAAGTGAGTCTAGGCCTCACACCCAAATAAGAAGGTTGTGTCCCTCTGGCAGGACAGTAAACCAGGGGTGAAAGGCAAAGTGATGAGAAGTCAAAGAAGAAGTGAGAAGAGGCAAAGGGTTTAAGACCCCCATCCTGAAAGTGTGAAACAGTAATCAAAAAAGAAGATCCAAACCCCTTTTCTTGTAGAATAAACTACACAGCCCTGGCAGCAGTGTAAACAAGGGGTATGAAGATAATTGAGTAAACCTGAAGTTGTGGAACCCCTCGATAAAGGAACAAGATCAAAAAAGCGAGAGAAAGCAAATATCTGAAAGAACTGTGACATTGAAAGGAAACCAGTCAGAGAGCGAGAAGAAGGAAATCCATGTTTCTTCTGAGTGACAAGAATACCATAAAATAAGGGAAGATTGAACGGATTCAAGGGTGGAATCGTTCCCCCTCTTTAAATCTTAAGATAGCAGCATGGATAAAAAGCAGCAATCAGGGAGATAGTCATCTTCATGGGAAACATTGGAACATTATTGACTTTACCGGAAGTGCCAGACAGATTGTGAGACAGAGACACCAGAAGAGAGAACTCCTTTCCGGGTGGAACATTATTCCTTTGCGTTTCTGCACCTTAGAACCCTATGTTTGGAATTTCAAGAAAATGCTGCACGTTTATAGCTCAGAGAAATCCCCATTTTTCACCTTGCATTTAGTTTAGCATCTAAGGGTCAGTTTAGGGTTTTGGATACAGACCTGAGGATGCTTCATTTGTTTAACATCCTGACGCAGACATTCCTTAGTTTTGTTGAGGCAGGAAAACCCCCCGTAGAGTTGGGGATAGACTGAATTTTTCCCAACCCGTCTTATTATTTTTACAATAAAAGTTTATAACCAACATTTAACATGCCACTGGGCCTCATTACGAGTAGGGCGGTAAGGGATACCAGGCACCAGTAATGAGACCGGTGCCGGTAATCCCTTACCGCCCTACTACGAGTTCCCTTAGCGGGTCCCTCCTTTAATGCCTGGTCTGACCAGGCGTTATGGACGGGACCCGTTAAGGGACTTCAGAGCTAATAATGGTACCGCAATTTGCGGTGCCGTTATTAGCACCTTCCCCATTCCCATTGAGCCCTATGGGGGCTATAATGGGAATGGGGAATGGCTTTTTCAATAGGGACTTACCGGTCCCGCAAAGGTCGTATCACACCGGTAAGTCCCCATTGAACGAGGCCAGTGCCGGACACATTATTGGTGGCAGTCATATTATGTCAGGAGTATGATCCGGCTCAGCTTATACAAACTGGGGAACCCCAGAAATTGCCAAATTAACTAAAACTAGTCCCAGTCCCACAAATTATACATTGGGTGAAAAAGTCAGCTCCAACCTTCTTTTCCACCAGTGGGTCGGGATCTATGTGGAGAAATCAAGAAACCATGTATCATCCATATCATAGAATGCAAATCAGATTTTTCACTTTGATTTACCAAGTCATCTTACCCATTAAGGGAAAGGTGGAGGGAAATATGTATAACCTTTTCTTTCCCAGTAGGGACAAAATCATAATTTCCCTAGAACTCACGATAGAGGTTCCCAACAATTCTTCTATCTATCTTATGCCTCTGGGAGAGATTAGGCAGAAGAGAAAAATAAGGATACTACATTTCCTATCTCGCAGAGAGGACATGAAAGTTGCCCTCCTGAAGGTTTCCTATAAATTGATCCAGATCAAAAGAGGCAAACTGGTGGTTTCTATGGCGTATGAGGACCATATGGCAACCTCCCTTCCCGCAAACCTCTAAGAAAGGGGGTGATGGGAACCCAGAGGACCAAACCAGTGGGAAATGGAATCACAAATATTGTTGGTGTAACCCCAAGCTGGAGACAGAGTTAAACCCTGACTCCAATTACGATTCATCGGAGTATGGATTTTCATGGAGAGGGATGAAATGTCCAATTACCTCAATCTCACACAAAAATGAAGGTGAAAGTACCACTCAATGGCCCTCATTACGACCCAGGCGGTAAGTATCGAACATTACCGCCATGGCGTAATTTACGTTTACGCCCTGGCCCCATGTCGTAAAGTGCGGCACATTCCGACCCATCGCGCACGAGCATTACGCCATGGCGGTAATGTAAAGTACGCGATGCCGTAAATGACCCCAAAACGGCCCCTGCCGGCATCGTACGCCGCGCAAGGTGCACTTCCGCCACCCATCATAGCGGTCACCGCAATTAGCGGTCACCGTAAATAAGCGGAACCGGAAGTAGCGTCATCGCGGCGGAACGGGAAAGAGCACGGCGGCCATCTTTAAAAACATAATCCATTGCCATCCTCCCCAACCAGTCCACATCCGACCCTGAGACCTGTCAAAACCCATTAACCACCCATTTACCAACTTGAAAATGCCAAAAGCTGTCAAAGCCTGCGATCGGCAGCGCCAGGACCGCTTCTCTCGTGAGGAACTCACCATGCTTGCGGAGACCCTCCAGGACAATGCTGCGGTGGTCTACTCCACGCAAAGACAGGCCGGCAATTGCCAAGAAGAAGGCCATATGGGCCCTGGTGGCAGAGCGGGTCAGTGCGGTGGGAACCGTACCCCGCAACGCACAGCACTGTAGAAAGCGGTGGGACGACCTGAGGCTCCGCGTCAGGAGCATCCTCTTGGCGAACAGGAACCTGGGCACGGCAACCGGGGGAGGATCTGAATCACCCATCAAATTGCAAGCATGGGAGGAAATCTGTGCCTCCACTATCGGAATGGAGAGCATAGAAGGAGTAGGAGGGATGGAGAGCGGAGTCCCGACATCAGGAGATGCAGGTAGGTGGCTCAAATTAAGCCATGCAAAATTCACCAAAGTCCAATCATGTGAAGTACAATGTTGCCCCATAGTGCAAATGCAACACAGCAGCAGGAGACTGCCCACAGACACATCCGATCTCCACCCTGTACACATGAAGCATGCACACCCTAACTGCCGGCACCCACATACCTCCATACTAATTCCACACAAAAGGCAGACAACCTGTATGCCCCTGCCTCAAATGTGCTGCATGTATTAACTGATAAAATGCCATTCGTCACAATGCAGGCCCTATGTCCGCTAACCCATCAATAACACTATCCCTCCTTTGCTCCACCACAGGCTCAGATTCAGACCCTCAGGATGAGGACACCACTGCCTCCACAGCCACCAAGAGGGCCAGGACAACTGTGCCAAGACCGCAAGCCTCCACATCTGCCGTCCCGAGGAAAACACCACGGCAGCCACAATCCCTGCCAGGGAAAGAGGACAGGGCACTGACAGCCACCACAACTGTCACCACAGAATCAGCAGCAGCAGCGCACATTACACAAATCGTGCCCACCGAAGGGACAGGCTCTGCTGCAAGCAGCACTCTTGGCGAAATCGCTGCCATTGCAGCCTCCTCCGAAAGTGAAGCTGGGATCTTTGAGGAGATTGAGGATGCAAGCACCCCAGCGCACCTACATTCCCCCTACATATCCCTAAGCAGCCTGCATGCGGATGCCACACAGGGGCAGTTAGAGGACGAGGATTGGCCAGCCACCCCATCCCCGCTGCCGGAGGTGAGCAGCCCAATGGGTATGCCAATGCCATTAGTCATGAGCCAGAGGAATCAACAGACTCTGGATGAGATCGTCACCCGGCAGCAGCAACTATCCTCGCTCCTCAATGAGCACGTTACAGAGTGTGGGGGAGCAAGGGATGCAATGGAGAAATGTGCAAACAGAGTCACGGCTGCCATTGAGTCCTCCACGAAGGACATCTGCACAGAACTCGCCGCTGTGCGGCACGTAATCTCAGAACTGGTGCAGACCATTCGGGACATGCATCCAAATGTGCATGCAGGAACCTCCTCGTCAACCAGCTCGGCACAGAGCAGCCCCATCCGACGATCAGGGAGGAACCTGCGCAGCACAGGCAGGGGCGCCCCGGGGGCCAGGGGAGGGGACTGTCATTAGTGGCTGGATAGTGGAGAATTACTGCATCACACACTGCTGCACAGACTTACTCACACCTTCGTAGGGATTCCAGGGGGGAGGGGGAAGTGGGTGTTTTGGGGTGTTCAGGGCGGAGAGGGGAGGGGGAGAGTGGGTGTGTTGGGGTGTTCAGGGGGGAGGGGGGAGTGGGTGTGTTGGGGTGTTCAGGGGGTAGGGGGGAGTGGGTGTGTCATACCTTTTCACAATCATAATACACTTTTTCGTTTAGCACAAATCAAATGTGTGGACATTGCTCATTGCGTATGTGTGCTTTATTGTTGTACAGTCCACAGTGTGCATGTCCCAGACACACACAGTGCCCCAAGTGCCGTCTCCATGTTACACGCACACGCCGTGTGTGCTAGAAGCATTGGTCAATGAGATTCTGACGCATTTCACGCCCCTCCTGTGCATCGCTGCCTCCTTGAGGTGCTGCCCCATCCCCACCCTCATCATCCTCATCGTCAGGTGGTTGCAGTTCTGCGTCAGGGGGCAGGGGCACATTTCGTCTGACGCACATATTGTGTAGCAAGACACATGCCATGACGATCTTCGCAACCTTCTCATGGTGGTACAGGAGTGCCCCGCCAGACCTGCTGAGGCAGCGGAAACGTGCCTTCAGTAGGCCGAATGCCTGCTCAATCACCACACGGGTATGTGCATGGGCACGGTTGAAGTCCTCCTCATGCTGGTTCTGTGGGTTCCGGACTGGTGTAAGGAGCCACCTCTTCAGGGGATAGCCTGCATCACCTGTAAGTGGGCAACAATGTATGTGTCAGGGATGAGATTGATTTCTGTACATGACGTGCCACCATGCCTTGCATTCAACTGTTACTTTGCACCACTTTTAGTTGCGCTAATGGATTCACACTATGCAACCGGTATATGTTCATGGCACTCATGTACAGTTTTGCATGCCAAGACACAATGCAGGGGGGACAAGTGCCTTGTGAGTGCCCATCCACTGTGTCCGTTCAGGCCGTTTCTTTAGGTGACCTGGCACGTGTCCTGTGAGGTCAACGCTCACATGATTGCAACATTGCTGTCTGCCTCATTATGACCCCAGTGAACAATACTGATGCCAATAGGGACAGTTTGTGGGCCTTGCTGTCTGTGTTGTGGTGTATTGATGTTCCTGTCCGTCATGTGCCTCCTTTGTGCGCAGTTATGGGGGACAGACCTTTCAGTTGATGGTGTTTGATGACGTGCATGTAGGTGCTTTTCGTTGGAGTCAGTGTGGTCACATTTTGTACAATGCACTTGCAGATGGTTGTGTCATGGTTGGCAGACACCTTCATTCCCATGTTAGGGCTGCTTAGGTCAGGCATCATGTGTACAGTTGTCAGATGACGTAAGTGCTGCCTCAGGGTATGATCTGGCTACTGCTAGTCGCAGCCAGGTGAAGTATGCATCATTTCCCCCCCCCCTTTCTGCCAGGTGAAGTATGCATCATTCCCACCCCCTTTCTTCCAGGTGAAGTATGCATCATTCCCCCCCCTTTCACACAAGTACACAATCCAGAGAACAAACATTTCATTTGGGGAGCCAGTTTTCTCCCTTTAGCATAGAGGACAGTTTTCCATGCTTCCGCTGTAACCTTATTTGTAAGATTATAACCCAAATAGGCCACTGAAAGTAACTGTACCAACTTTTCAGGACCCATCACCCAGTGCCTAACTTTCAGTTTGGTGCCCTTTGAGAAAACTATGACCTTAGATTTAGATGCATTAGGGGAAAGGTTGTTAGCTAAAACTCTAAGCAGATTCCAGCATATATTGAGTAGACGTAAGGGTGATTGTCCCGAGCCCAAACTAAGCTTGATCGCCAACAACCATTCATTCCTAAAAATCAGTTCCCATATGGCCCCAAGATTTCGATCTATTGCCAGGGCGAGGCCTCCGCTAGGACGGCCCAGCACCCCTTTTGCTGCTGGGCTAGTGATAATGTGAAAACCCTCAAGTTCAAAAGGAGTCGTGAGCATGGTTTCCTGGAACATGAACATGCGTAACAAGCCCTCACTGGGAGTTTTCTCAATGAATTTAAAGAGATTAGATTAGTAAATAGATCCAGGAAATCAGCTCGACCTTATTCTTGTCAGGGTTGGCTCGTGCCTTTTTTGAGGGTTTCAAAGGTTTTAAGTGCAGGTCCCACACATGACTAGTACTGCCCCATTACCCAAGAAGGTTGCGATTAGTGACGTCACATCCCCATGCCCCCTTGCAATATTGTCATTAGAAGCCATTATCTCTTTTTCTTTTTTCAGGGATTCTATTGTTTTGAAGCCCAAGAATTGTTTAGCGTCTTCTGTACTTTTCAGTCCTGTAATTGCTCCCAAGACTCAAAGGCCATTATGTCCACAGTCACTGCCCGTATAGAGGAAGAGATGAATAATCACAGAAAAGGAACACACTAGAGGTACAGTGAAGGTACAAATGAATCAAAGTGTCCTTCCTATGCTCTGTCGCGTGGGTCAGCTCAAAGGCAATAGTTCCCACAGTCACTGCCCGAGGGAAAAATCCAAGTTCTAGGAGCGCAGCTTACAAGCACAACAGGTTAGTGTCGCTTTATAGGTCTGCAGTCAAGTCGACACTAAGCACCAATCACTGTGTTAACAGCCCTCACCACCCAGGAAACTCAACAATTTTATTTTAAATGTTTTTATTGGCATTTACGTTTAAACATAGAATCATTACAATCATGATGTGGGTCGAGACTTGTGTTGCAAGTCTGTTATGCCATATAGGGCATGAATAACTTTAAACAGTAAACAGGTAAACAAATAACAATGGTAACTTTGACTGTCCTTCTATCCTCTGAGTTACTGTGCTCCTTGCTTCATTGTCGAACCCCAGCCTCTGCTCTATTTGGCTCTGTTCGCTCTTCGTGGAACGTGGTGGGGGAGTGCGTGTGGAGTTAATTCTACAGTTCATGGATTAGGCTGTCATGCAAAGTGCGAGGGGTAGGATTCAGGGGGGTTTGTAGCTTGTTGAAAACATCATGTCTCTCAGAAGGGTCTTCCAGGCTTCTAGGGTAGTGCTCA
Organism: Ambystoma mexicanum; assembly: GCF_040938575.1. NCBI lineage: Eukaryota > Metazoa > Chordata > Amphibia > Caudata > Ambystomatidae > Ambystoma > Ambystoma mexicanum. The sequence continues at coordinate 710,143,617 of NC_090925.1, forward strand.
AGTCGTCCCCACCCCGGTTGTTCCACTCCTCCCAGGGTCTAGTTTCTGCCGCCGTCCATCTTTCCATCTCCTTGATCCAGGGTTCGTACCTGGGGCCCCGCGGCGATTTCCTGGCCATGGCGATCGTTCTTTTTGTGAGGACACATGCTATGTCCATGAGCTTCACCAGGTGTTTGATTTTACTCAGTCTCGGGTGGGTGCCTAAGAGGCATTCTTTAGGTGTCCAATCATATGCCTCCAGGCCCGCTTTCCTACAGGTCTGTTCAACGGCGAACCAAAGTTTCTGCGACTTAGGGCAGGTCCAAAACATGTGGATCATGTCGGCCTGGTCAGAGGGGCACCATGGGCATGTCGGGCTGGATCTGTCGCTGAATGTGGATATTCTATGTGGGGTCATGTAGGTCCTATATAGGACATTGAGCTGAATTAGCCTGAATCTAGCGTTCCTAGAGACCTCCTTCGGGTACGATAGGGCTCTCGACCATTCTCCCTCTGTGATTTCAGCCCCCAAGTCGGACTCCCACCTCTCTCTCAGACGTGCACTTCTTGGGTTGGGCCTGTCATTTATTTGGGTGTATAACCTCGATGTCGGTTTCCAGCCATCGCTAACACCGTAGATCTCCTGTACAAGGGCATGTGTTTCAGGTTCCTCGGGCCACATACTCCATTTCTCTTTGGCGATGTGCTTCACCTTTTAATACCATAAGGATTGGCCCGAGGGGAGTCCGTCTTTCCCCTGCAGTGATTCAAAGTCTCTGAATAGCCCCTCCTCGAACATATCTCCCCACGTGTAGAGGCCAAAGTTCTCCCATCTCCTCATTATTGATAAGTCGCCAGGGGCTTTGCATACGTCTGCTAGGATGGGAATCTCAGGTGAATATGAGTGTTGTAGCCCAAGCATAGAGCTGACCTTTTTCCAAACCTGTCACCCCACCTGGACGATCATGGGCAAGTTAGGAGGCCCCATTTTGGTGTTCCATATTAGTTCTTTTGGATGCATGGGTGAGGTTAATTGGCGGAGAAGGTTCGTTTCGGCTGTGGGTTCGTCACATAGCCACTTAGCGACATGGGACAATTGTGCCGCTAGATAATATCTTTGGAAATCGGGTAGCTGAATACCACCTGTGGCATAGGGTAGTGTAAGAATGTTCAGTGTTAGTCTGTGCCTGGTCCTTCCCAAAGAAAGTCTCTTATTAAGGATTCCAGCTTCCTGAAGAAGGATGGGCGAATATAGTATGTTATATTAGTGAAATAATAGAGGAATCTAGGTAGTATTATCATTTTGGATATTGCCGCTCTGCCCATCACTGAAAGCGGAAGTTTTGACCAAAATTTAATGGATCTGCGTACCCCAGACATAGCGGCCTCTGTGTTGCACTCGTGGGTGGAGATTGGTTTGTGCTTGATGGTAAGGCCCAGGTAACTAAAGGCCTCCACTTGCCATTGAATCCTGATCTCAGGGAGTTCTTCTGTGCTTTTTCCCTTGAGTCCAGCTAAAGGGAAGGCGCATGATTTCTGCCGGCTGAACTTTATCCCTGAATATTTCGAAAAATTATCCAAGATGTCTAGGGCTGTAGGGGCATTCTTCTGGGGGTCTCGAAGATATAGTAAAACATTGTCGGTGTACAGGGAGATGATGTTGTCTGTTCCACTGATGTTGATACCCGCGTCAAAAAGCTGTTTCCTAAAATAAATTGCTACTGGCTCCAGACCCAGGATATATAGCATTGGCGAGAGCGGGCACCCCTGTCTGGTCCCTCCCTGAAGAGCCCAGGCCCCAGATACCAAGCCCTCTGTATTTACTCTTGCCACTGGGTTGTTGTAGAGTACCTTGACCCATCGGATAAAGTGTTCAGTCCAAACTCCCTCAGGGTCTCGATCAGCCACCCCCAGAAAATTGAATCAAAAGCCTTAATGGCATCAAGCGAAAGTACCGCCAGGTTTTCTTTGCATTCCTCTGTCTGTGCCATTATGTGCTGGAGCCTTCTCAGGTTGGCTGTGGTGTTACGCCCTGGGACAAACCCGCTTTGGTCCACGTGTACAAGGGAACCTATCACCCTTGAAAGCCTCTTGGCCAATATGGTTGTTAGAATTTTGCTGTCGTAGTTCAGGAGCGCCAGCGGACGATACAAATCACATTTTTCGGGTGGTTTGCCAGGTTTGAGCATTGGGACGATGAGGGTTTCTCTCATGGTACCTGGTAATGTTCCAGTCTCAAATGCCTCCGCATAGACTTCATGGAGTATGGGGGACAAAATCTCCTCGTATGCCTTGTAGAACTCTGGGGTAAGGCCATCTGTTCCAGGGGTCTTACTTGTGGAAAGGGATCGTATCGCCTCGGAGATGTCTTCGATCGTGATGGTCTGTCCCAGCATGTTTTTTTGCTCCTGGTCCAGTGTAGGTAGGCCAACTTCTGCCAAGGTGTCTCTTATGTCTGCTTCAGGAATTCGGTCACTGTGGGCATATAGTTCCTCATAGAAATCGGAGAACACATCATTTATTGCTTGTTGCGTTCTGTGGACTATGCCATTATCGTCTTCAATCTCATTAAGGGCCAGCTTTGGGTGTTCCCTCCTGCACAGCCAGGATAATATCCTACCCGGTTTATCCGCTTCTTTATGAGCTTTCACAGTGCGAGTAGAGAAGTTAAATTTCGAGAGCCTCTCCCATGCGATTCTGCAGTCTTCTCTGATCTCCCTCAGCTTGATTTCCGTCTCGGTTGTGGAAGAGGGATTGTTTTCGAGTTGCCTGATCGTTTCCTCCTCGACCTCTAGTTCCTTTCTCAGCTGCCTCCTAATCCCACCTGCCTCGGCAATCACCTCACCCCTCGTCACTACCTTCATTGCTTCCCAAGGAGTGCTCCATTTTTCAACTGTTCCCTTGTTAATCTCTATGTACTCTTCTAGCTTCTCGGCCAGGGTCTCCTTGAATGCGGGGTCGGTTAATGTCTCTACTGGCATCCGCCACATTGGGATAGGAGGTCGGGGGGGACGCAGGCATAGTTGTATCATTAGTGGGGAATGATCCGAGATTGATCTTCCCAGGTAATTCGCGGACTCGACCTGTGGGGTTAGCTCATCATTTATGAAGAGGTAGTCTACCCTGGTGTGCAGGTTGTGAGGGGCCGAATAGTATGAGTAAGATCTGTCAGCAGGGTGAAGGTCTCGCGAGATATCGACCAAGTGCAAGTCCTCAACCGCTCTGTGGAGGGCCTGAGCGGGGAGGTTATTGTGTTTTCGTGGTGTGGTGGATCTGTCCATTTCTACATTCATGACACAATTGAAATCGCCTCCCTATAGTAAGGTGTAATCCCTGTGGAGCATAACTTTGGCACATAGCTTCTAAAGGTCTGAGGGCATGCCGTGTTGGGGGAAATATGAGTTCATTATGCATATTCGAGTGTTCTCCAGCATGCCCCAAACCAGCAGGTACCTGCCTTCATTATCTGATTGTACCCCCATCTGATGAAATGGTGTGCCTGGACTCACCCATGTGTACACTCCTCTTGCATACTTCGAGTATGATGAACTGTTACCTTGGCCCCCCCAGTAGTTTGATAGTTTATCTGCAGAGTCAGGGGAGAGGTGTGTCTCCTGTAGAAGAGCAAATGATACTTTCTTCCTCTTCAGGTAGGAATATATACGATCTCTCCGGAGATAGGATCCCATCCCTCTGACGTTCCATGTGATCACCCTTATTTTTGATGCCATTGCATGGTTGTATTGATTGCCAAGGGGAGATCTTTGTCTTTTCTGCGGCTTAGCAGCATGTTGTTGTGAGCCTTGTCTAGTTCTGTTCGTGTGGAGTGGTCAATTCCACTGTTTAGTTTCGGGTTCATTTCTGTTTGATTAAGGGTCCTCAGAGTTAGGGCAGTCGGAACAATAACAACTTGTGTAAAACAATTATAACTGGTGCACCCAGCAACTGTCACAAGGGTGGAGTGCTCAGGTGCTCTCGCACTGTCTTCCCCAATCCGGGTGTCTGGCGCGAGTAGGTACGTGCTGACAACTGGTCTGCATTGGTTTCTCGTGGGGTCGTGGTCTGTGTACATGTGTGGGAGGTCAGGTGAGCCCCGCAGTCATTCAGCATTCTCATTTTGTAGTTTTGCTTCGTTGTTAGTAGTGGTTTCATGAGTCCTCAAATATATCGCGGGGGTTGCTAGTGCCTGTGTCGGTGCGTTTAGCCCTCACCCTGGACTGTCTACGTTAAGTTTCCCGTGGGTGGATTCAATAGGGACCTCAGCCAGGTTATTATGTTCCATCCACATGGTAGCCGCGGTTGGTGTCTCGAGAAATACCGCTCTTCCTTTATAAATCACCTTCAATCTTGAGGGGTATAGCAGCATATATTTTAGGTTTAGTTTCCTAAGCCTGGCCTTGACTGGGACAAAGGAGTTTCTCGCTCTTTGAACCGACTGAGTATAATTGGGGTATATGGTGATTTTGGAGTTGCCCCGCTCAATTTCTCCACCCTCTCTTGAGAATTTCAGGATCACCTCCCGGTCTCGAAAGTTGAGGACCTTCGCTATGATGGGGCAAGGGTAAGAGCCTGGGGGGGGTTTCTTCTGGAGCGACCTGTGAGCTCTCTCTATGGTGAAGCCCTGTGAGAGGTTTGCTACCCCGATCTCTTGTTGTATTAAGGATTCCACGAAGGCCGCCGGGTCCACAGTCTCCGTCCCTTCTGGTATGCCCAGTATTCTTATGTTACTGCGCCTAGCGCGGCCCTCCGCCTCCTCGGACCTTGCTTCTAGGAGGGACACCTTACTTCTGAGGTCTGCGACTTCAGTTTTCAGGGCCACTGTATCATTTGCCATGTCTTTCTGGGAAGACTCAACAATGGTGACACGTTCCGTTAGGTTGCGGGCATCTTGCCTTATCAACTGGATGTCGGCTTTTACTTCGCCAATCCTTGTGTCTATAAATGATCTTAGGGCCTCAATCGCCCCCATCACATGATTGTGTCTGGTGTCCGCCTCCGGAGTGTCCCGTGTTGATGGGTCATTTGGTGTAGACTGGGGATAGGGTGAGATTTCGAGGTGATGAAGGGGTCCAGAGTGGCATTTTTGGTTTTGTTCCTTGCGGTGGCCATAATGGATTGTCTCGGCCCCGGTTGATAGCTGAAAGGATCTAGAGTTCCCTACTTAGGCATATAGTTGTGTACAGTTTTCCGGTCTGATTATGGCGCCATACAGATGTGCGGGGTTACCCGGCTCAATGCAGTCCAGGGTCCGGGCGTTCACAGGATGTGATCACCTTGTGTTTGTGGTACAGGAGAAGTTGTGGCCCATGTCGTTCAGGCTCTGATCCTTTGGTGTATTGTGAAGGGCTGAGGGGATTCGGGGTGCTGTGGAGCAGGTAGGACAAGGGGAGCAGCGCAGCGTGGACCCTTAATGTTGCCCAAGGTAGACAGGGGCGTCCCGTAATTTGGTAATTGATTTGTCAGGCCCAGCCTAAGAAATATGGTGGAATCAGACCTAGCGTGGGGAGTATGGTGGAATCAAATCCCAGGAGGAGGGGGGTCCCACTTATATGAGGCAGATCCCGCTGAAGCCCCAGTGCGTGCTCCGGGGGGAGGATCACACTGCTCTCAGAAAATTAACCCTGACGAGCGCTGCCGCGGGTCCCAAGTCGCCCCAGATGATCTGTGTGGGAGGGAACCTCCGCTCCCGGAGAAGCGGAAAATTTGTGTGCGGTGCCCCGGGTTGGGGTCGCAGTGGTGAGAGGCTTGCGCTGGTCGCGCACCGGCTTCGTTTGGCATCGGGGCACCAGCACCAGGCGCCCAGGGTGTTCAGCACCCGGCGCGGGAGCCCCCGCCTCGTCTTCACCCGATCCCCAGCTGATGCTTCAGTGGGGCCCGCCGATCCGCTCCGGTGGGTGTACTGTGCCTCCAGGCAGCAGTGAGCGACGGGGGAGGTGCGTAGGTGGCAAGGTCGGGCTCCTCTTGAACACAGTTACGTCGGTCGTTCCAGGACCGTTAGCTGGATATGGCCGCCATCTTGTGTGCCTCCCTCGGGGGATAGAGGGGGCCGGACTGGAGAGCCCCAGTGGGTCCGCATCCTCCGATTATTGTCGGAACGAGTTGCCGGGCGAAGCCAGTCGCCTGATTCACCACTGCAATAAAGGATGGGTAATGTGGATGTGATTGTAGCACCCAAAACAGGATGAGACTGCACGGCTCGGCCGGGTCTTGAGTGCCTTCCCCAGGGGGCAGAGGGAGTCGGACCGGAGTGTCCCAGCTAGTCCCCGTCTTCTGATTTTTGTCGGACCAGGTTGCCAGGTGCAGTCAATCGCCTGATGTACCACTGCACCAAAGGATGGGTGGTGTAGATGGGTTTACGGCACCCGAAACTGGATCTGGTTACACCGCTCGACCGGATCCTGAGTACCTCCCCCAGGAGCCAGGGGAGCCGGGCTGGAGTGTCTCAGTAGGTCCCTGACGTCCGATTTTTGTCGGGGCAAGTTGCAGGGTGCTGCTAATCGCCTGGTGTGCAACTGCACCAAAGAATGGGTGATGTGGATGAGTTTTCAGCACCCAAAGCAGGATCTGACTGCGCGGCTCGGCCGGAGCTCGAGGGATCGACGTCCTTACACCATGCGCATCAGGCCACGCCCCTCAGGAAACTCAACAATTAGGCGAAGCCCCCCGCAAGTTTGGTGCATGCACCAAGTGTATGTTTTCCAGTGTTCCAGAAGACCGGTAGGCTTTCAGTCCGGCTTTCAGTCGTATCTCGGCTGCATAAAGTAGTACAGCAGTGTGCAAGCAAGCCGCCTGAGAGCAAAACAAACAAAACAAAAATAAGTAAAAGGATCACAGTAATTAGGCACTCACTTCGGAGGTCTTGGGTGCAGATGTTTTACCCTCACGAGCATCATGAGCATAAGTGTTGTCTCCTAAAGCGTTGGACATGCACGGACTGCACAGACAGCTTTACTCCTCAACTCGCCCAACTCCGCCTACATTTTCTATACAAAGCAATAAGATTAAGAGATCAATTATAAAGAATTGGGATATTCTTAGAAAGGACAACAAATTGAAAGAACCTTTCAATGCGTATCCGGTTTTTGCATATCAACATAGTAGGGTATCCGGTCATTACATCTAAAACAAAGCATCGACAAACCAAAGCATTGAAAAAAATGCATCGAAAAAAAACATTGAATGCATTTTTTTCAATGGTAAAGGGTTTAGTTTGCTAAAAATGTGTTTTTAACCATTAAAAAAAGGGGTTTGGGGGAACCCCCCATAAAAAAATAATAAAATGCATTTGATGGGTTTTTTCAGATGCTTTTTCTTCTATGGTATGGTTTGTCGATGCTTTGGACGTCAAGGCTATCACTAGGAACCACGTAGTAGTAATTTGACAGACATGTTAGTAAGAACAGATAACACCAAGATTAAGAGTGTTGAGAGGGAATGTTCAGCAGGAACCTACCCTTGCTATAATTGCACAAATTGTAATAATATTACTACAGGGATGTGGTTTTTCACCCCTATCAGGCAAAAAAGGGGTCCTTGTGCAATTAGCAACATGTGATTCCATGAATGTAGTATATAGTATTAGATGCCACTGTGGGATTTATTATGTTGGTTATACAATTGGGAAAGTCAAACTTTGATGGACCAAACACTGATCTAATGTAAGGACAAAGATCATGCTCTCACCAGTTGCAAGACATTTTATGGACTTACGACACATCATAACACAGATAAGGATTGAAGTTTTGGAGGTCGTGGATTCCAAAGGGGGACATTTGGACATAGGAACGCACCTTGAGAAGAAAATAAACCTTTCTGATAGAATCATGTACTCGCTACAGGTCAATGGAATGAATGACAAACAGGATTTTGCATGTTTCATATGAATGTTACATCCTCCTTATACCAACGGTTTATCTAATGAGTGGGGTTTGAGATGATTGTCTAAGCAAATTATCACTTTGTTCTGTCACTGTCATTTGAAATATGGATGACCCATTACTTTTATTCTTATCTTCAAAAGACTGCAGTGATATGTGTGGAGGGTCATTTATTAACTGAGGGTGTGAACTACTAACTTTCCCTAAGCTATGGGTCTTCCCTACTTAAATGTTCAATCAAAGAAAGAAAAGATCTTAATCAGTTATTGATGTTTCAAAGTAAAAGTAAACGTTCATTAACCAAAGTTCCATTTGCAAGAAATCTCTTCTCCTGGTTAAAAAAACTACTTTCTACTTCCAGAAAAATAGCACCAATGGTAATCCTAGCCACAATGTTTTGTTACCTCTTCAAGAAGATTTTATCACAAAGGAAGTGCAATATCCCCAATGTTAACAACACACACAGTTCTTGGTCACCAGTTAGGAGTTCCTTAGTTACAGTCTTTAGCATTCACAATGGTATATCCGTCAGGATGACTTTTCAGTGCTGCTGCTTCCACTTCAACAACCACACTTCTACTTTTGCCATGAGAACAGTCACCTCTTGTCTCACAGTACTCCACCTTGTTCAGACTACTGCAACGTTGTATCTACTTACATTCAGATACACTACAAAAACTGCAGCATTTTGGACTACTACCACAGCTTCAATGATTTAGACTTTTAGACAGGCTTCGACAAGATATACTTCAAAGTACTTCAACACCTTTGGATAGGCAAGACACTCTTCCTCTGAATATATCCTTTCAAAAGGGGCAACCTCTTTGCCTTTCTTGTCTGTGTGCCACAATGGTAACCTGTATTTAAGACACACTTCTCTCTCTCCTTGTACCTTTCTGCCAGCTATAAGCCCAAATAATTACCTAGACGCGTTGGTGCCACTCTCTTAGCTTCAGGCAATGGGTGCACACTTGTAATGTAAGCCACTTAACTGGTAGTAACTTCCCAGTACAGTTAGATGTCTTTCCCACTTCAAGAAAGGTGGATATTGCTGTTACTATGGAGAGACTCTTGGCTTGGGCAATGCGTGTTCTCTGTTTAAATGATTTATACACTTTAACTTCTCATGTGTGAAAGGTATGCCTTGTTAAAGTAAAGAATAGAAGACCGTTTTTTCTTTAGAGATCACAATTAGGCACAAGCAACCACTCCTTGTTGTAGTTCTCAGAGTTTAAAGATGTTAAAGTTCGGTATGGAATTGTATTCCCTTGTAACGTGAAGGATAGAGTTCAGACCTTTTTTGGGAACCACTATTAGGCACACGTGATCACTCCTTGATGTAGTTTTTAGAAGTTAAAGACTTTAACAGTGGATTGAATATGATTAGGCATTCTGTAATGGTGTTGGCAACGTTCACTTTCATTAATTGGTGACACACGTCCACTGCTTCAAATAGTATCAGTCCTTTAATGATTAACAATGGATGTAAGCAGTAGTTTTCTCCTATGCGAGTTAACAGTATTCATTGACTCACATGTGTTACATTTTTGATCATTCAGGTACTTCAGATTTAATAGACTACTTCTTCTTGCTTTACTCATATGTGCGTAAATGGGGAACTGGATACTGTTGCCGGCAATGCTTGTGCAAGGTATTAGAATGCTGTGCTTAACTAACTGGCTTCTTCAATACTTGCTCTGCAGGTTGCACTGCTTCTACGACCTCCACCTCAACCTCTGCTGCTTCTGGCTGCTTAAGGACCCACACCCTTTCTTTGTGAAGGTGTCTTTAGTTCGGCCACATGTTTCTGGAGCCCCTCTCGCTCCTGAGATTCACGGCTTGGTAACTGCTCCTCGCCTCAGTCTCCAGCGCATTCAGAATGCGACAACCACAGCAATCAGGCTCACATAGGGAAAGCAGTGCAGCAGTGCCCCAACCTAGAAATCATACCTATGATACAAGGTAAGCCTGGGCGCTTTCTAAAGTGCCTTGCGCCATCAGCTGTACACCCGGCATTGCCGCAATTTTAATGCACAGTTCCCCGCCATGATTGGAAACACACCCCAGGATCACAGCATTGTACTGCTGCAACGAAGGCTTCATTCTTTTCTCACTGCTTCATAATCATCCTCCATTGCCCAAAACGAGGAGGAACCCAGCACAAGATGGCTGCAGCCTAATTTTTTGCATTCACCCTACCACTGGTATCCACCAGCTTGCCGGAGCCTGCATGCGGATTGGCTGAATTTGCATTCATCAGCCAATCACGCAACGCCGGCAGGCAAGAACCGGCCCACAACCAAAGGCTCACGACCTAAGGCTCCTGTCCCGTGCCTTCGCTACAGCAGAACCTCTCATCCTCCGAGCAGGAGCTCGCCCCGCGCTGCTGGAGCAGTGCGCCAACCTAGAAATCATACCCATGATACAAGGTAAGCCTGGGTACTTTCTAAAGTGCCTTGTGCCATCAGCTGTACACCCAGCATTGCCACAATTTTAATGCACAGCTCCCTGCCATAATTGGAAACACATCCCAGGATCACAGCATTGCACTGCTGCAACAAAGGCTTCATTCTTTTCTCCCTGCTTCATAATCATTCTACATTGCCCACCACGAGGAGGAACCCAGCACAAGATGGGCGCAGCTTAATTTTGTTCGGATTCACCCTACCACTGATATCCATCCACCAGCTTGCCGGAGTCTGTATGCGGATTGGCTGGATTTGCATTCATCAGCCAATCAGCGACGGCAGGCAAGAGCCGGCCCACAACCAAGGCTCTTGTGCCGAGCCTGTCGGAGCCGGGCAGAGTGGGCCACAGGACACATCGAATCTTTAAGGTAACACTATTATCGCAATGACACTTGTCATTTAACTTTGTCTCCATACTATAAATCATATTGGATTCATGTGCGACTGACTCACAAAGCGTTCCCAAGCAACGCCCTCCAATCCCTGACCCTACGCGCCCATCCTATGAGGCAGCATACCCTCCCTGAACTCAGCCTAAATGGCTAAGGAACCTAGTCACCTGCCCAAACAATTCCACTGCCTTGTATGAGCTATACCTGTGCTCCTCTTACAGCCAGTTGTGTTCCTTTAAGGTATCGCTGTACACCCCAATGCATGCGTACTAGTGTTTATGCCTTGTAATAATGTTGCTTGTACTAATGTTACCTGCTATCGTCTCCTCATTGATGTACTCACACCATGCTGCATGTTTGATCACGTATTAAGTACTGTACAGGACACAGATCTATATAGATAGCCCAAATCTCCTATTTGCCTATCTAACTAAGCACCCACTGGCCCAGGAACTAGATTTGTACTAGCCCATTCCTTTTTTCGTTTAAATCAAATACCACAGTCTGCGTTACTGTTCATATCATGCGTGCATATTATCTGTACGTCACGGTGCTAGCACAGAAATGCTAAGTAGACCTCTCCACCTTACGTTAGCACCTGCTTTAGCACCCTGCCCGGGAGCCAAGCACACACTACAAAATGTAGCTCCTCCCTCTAGACTGTCCGATCAGCTACCCACCAGTCCCTGACCAGCACGTGACAAAGTTCCTATGTAGAGGAGAGTCACCTCACCTACAGCTTAATCACTCCACTAGAAGCGGGTGTGTTCGACCAATCGCTACTCCTGACTCCCTTGACTAGTACCTATAAACTCAGAGAACTACCTACCACTGCTTTATCGTCCGGCTGCGTATGTTCAGTAATCCAGCCCACAGCATAGCCTGACCGCCTAACCCCCAGCTTGCCTGAGAACGGCCCTCCAGCTAGCACAACTACCAGCTGAATTACATCCCCTTCAGCAACCTCCACTATGGACCCCCCATGCGCAAAGGGGCTTCCTCCTTGTATGCTAGGTACCTTCATCCCAAGGCGAAACAGTCTCACCAAACTTGATTGTTACTGCCACCAGCCCCTCCCTTACCCCAACCCTCTCCTACCTATTACCCCCCTTTCCTCCCCTGTAGCTCCTAAATGACCTGCACAGTGTGACTTGCAGCCCCACCGCAGCCTCTATGTGTAGGATTGAGATCACTGCCAACAATAGTCTCAACATCTCTAGGGATAATACCATTGCCTGCACTGGCTCATCAAGACACCCCGCCTTGGCTCCAGACTACCCATTCCTTTCAAATCCATTATGTTTCCCATCAGAGGGAACACCAGACTAACAAGACTGGCATTACGTCTTAATTTCCACATCCCCGCACCTCCAAGCAAAAACACCACATCGATGTTCAGAGACCCAACTTAGATCAGCATCGGACGACACAAACCCCCACTCTGTCCATATCGCAAGTCACTAAAAAAATAAACCAACACTATCAGCCTAGTACACTGCAGTCACTGAAGCCCACTCCTGAGCCCACCTCTACCCTTAAAGGAGCCCTTCTGAATGTCCACTCGCTTGGAGCCCATGCTATCCAAATCCACTACCTCATTTTAGACCAACAACTAGACTTCCTAGTGGTCACCGAAACCTGGCTGCACCAAGCATCAGGCCCACAACTATTGCTAGCCATCCCCCTGACTTCAATATACGCAGAACAGAGCGGATAAACTCAGTAGGAGGTGGTGTTGCCATTATTGCAAAATCCAGCCTCGAACTCAGACCATGCCAACTAGAAACCTTGGAAGGATAGGAAATGCTCCTCACGAAACTCACCACACACCCTAAAACTACTACTAGTATACTCATTATTTATAGAGCTCCCAACCATGCTAACCAATCGGAATTGGACATTCCCCTTCTTTATCACACCTTATCTCAAACCTAACACCAAATTCATAATAGTTGGTGACATCAACCTAGGGTTTAATGACGCCTTAGACCATAAAACGAGCACCCTTCATGCCTCCCTCATGGACATGAACTTCACCCAACTGGTGACAGCCCCCACCCATGAAAAGGGCAGAACATTAGATTGGATTTTAACATCCAATGTCCATGCAATGATCAACTCCATTACAGCAATAAATTGGTCAGACCACCACTTAATATGCTTCCAACTACTAACTCAAAATAACGCACCCCCACGGCCATCCCACACTGCTCTATCGAAATCAGAAACACTCGCAACCTCACAGCGGATAACCTCAGCCCGGGTCTGCTGGAGGCCCTATCCACCCAGATTACCACAAATTCCAATCCTAACTATCTTGCCAACTTCTACCATAAGTGCCTCAAAAACAACATCAATGCAGTAGCCCCACAACAAAAGATCCCTAGAACACATTCATAAAAAAGCCCCTATGGCCAACTCAGCCAAATCTGTTTACGAAGCAAACAGAAAATATAAATCTGCCATCACAGCACACAAAGCGAATGCACTAAACACACATATTAACAGTGCAGCCTCAAACTCCAAAGAACTTTTCACCATTCTCAGAGTTGGAAAACCCTGTCCCACCAAATTGCCTGATCAATACTAGCAAAGCATGATGACCCACCATACAGAACGTTCTTGCTTCCAAAATTGATAAACTCCAAGACAAAATCGTAGCCAAAAGAGAAGTACTTAACAGCAAAAAAGTTGTTCTTCCACCACCGAGCACAGACCCTAGAAATATAGAAGCGCCCTTCAAATTTGCACATGTTAGCCAAGACCACGTCTTGGAGACAATAGCCAAGCTCAAACCATCCAACTGCAAAGGAGACTGCTTCCCTGCAAAGATAGTTAAACTCTGCGCTCCAGCGCTAGCACCCATCATCACTAAATTCGTCAATGCTTCCTTTGACACCAATGTTGTCCCTGCAAGCATCAAAGAAGCATGGGTCACTCCTCCTCTTAAAAAACCCTCACTTGACCCCTCAGTACCTACCAACTACCGCCCCATAACCACTGTCCCCTTTCTACTGAAAATAATCGACACAATTGCTTACTCACAAATACAATCCCATCTTGAGCACAATCGCCTACTAGGAGCCAGACAATCTGGTTTCTGGGCCAGTCACAGCACAGAAACTACTTTACTGGACCTCAAACTACAGATGCACTGCATAAGAGATACCGGTAAGCTGCGCATCCTACTACTACTAGATCTGTCCGCAGCATTTGACCTGGTCTCCCATGATAAACTATGCAACACCCTGGCAGAAAACTTCCCTTTCTCCCAAGAAGCCACCCTCTGGGTCAAATCCTTTCTCTCAGAACGAAACTCTAGAGTTTCATTAGGCAAGGAAGCTGCTGACGCTATTCCAGTCGCCATAGGGGTACCGCAAGGATCATGCCTATTGCCCACTCTCTATAATGACTACCCGAAACTGCTATTTGCTGCTCTTGACACCATGGGTGTCATCTATACGAACTTCACAGATGATACCCAGATCCTGATCCCCATTACAGTGAATCATGAGCAAGACACTATCACTGTAAATAAGATCTATGCCATAATCCAAAACTGGATGGCCCCCAACAGTTTATGTCTCAACGATGAGAAAACGGAGATCCTCATCGTGGGATTCCCTGCCAAAATCAAAGCCCTCCATCCAGACTACTTATATATAACGATTGATGGAACACTAATTGCCATCGTCAAGCAGGTAAAAACGCTGGATGTCCTCTTAGACACCAATTTAACAAGGACTAAACAGGTGAACACCCTTGCGTTATCCACCTTATACGCGGCCAGACTCATTGCACTAAGTCGTCAATTTTTGACTCCACAAAATTGAATCACAATTGCCCGTGCGCTTATCTTGTAAAAAATAGACTACTAAAACGTACTACTGCTAGGCTCCTCAAATACCAATATTGCGATGCTCCAATTACTGCAAAACAAAGCGCAGCGAGCAGCACTAGGAATACAAAAGTCTGACCACATAACCAAGACCAGGAGAGATGCCCACTGGCTTCCCGTGAAAACAAAAATCATCTTTAAAACACACAGCATCACACATAAATGCCACTCCAAGACAGCACCCTCCTACCTTAACAATGCTGTTACCATCAACAGGGCCACCAGAACACTTAGATCTAACAACTGCATCCAATGGTTTATACCCTCTAAGTCAGGAGGAAGCAGTTTCCCTGGGCTGGCACCCAAAATCTGGAACTCCCTACCTACTCAAACCAGAAATGAGCCGTCTCACCAGAGATTTAAAAAGCTACTAAAAACTTGGCTTTTTGATAAATACTAAACTGAATTAGATACGCGATCAGGATGGTAGGACACAGGGTCGGATTGGCCCCTCGGCCTTTAGGCCCGTGGCCGGGCCAAAATCATCCCTGGGGACTGCGGGCCGGTTTCTGGCCATGGCTGGGCCAGTTTAGAAAAAAAGAATTTGAATAATTTTTTAAAAAATGTTTCATTTTTTTTTTTTTCAAAAAGTCTTTCATCCTTTTTAGGTCGATAAATGAGCACCAACACAGGTTGTGTGATATTGTATGAATATTTGTTCTAAGCGTAAGTGCTATACAATAACATCATTTGGCCTTGGACGTCTGCTTGGATGCACAGTGTTTAGTGTATTTAGGAACAATGCTATTTGATGACACTCCTGTTTTGTCAAGGGGTGAAATGTCATGTTTTATCGCTTCCCGTGATGTCACTTTGGGGTGGGGTGAAATGAGATCACTTCTGTGATGTCATCAGAGGTCAAGGGTCGTGAGGCGAGAGGTGGCCCACTTTTTTGAGGCGAGGGGTGGGCCACCTTTTTTTTGGGTGACCGGGCCTATTTCTCGTCCCAGTCCGACACTGGTAGGACAAGACGGCCACCCCAACCATTCTTGCTTTTTCCTCCCAACCTACGCATGCTCTTGTTGTACCACCCGGACTATTTAAATTGTATACTCATTTACATGCAACTACATCACTATCAACTACAAGTCTAATACTGTAATCGACTATGTCTGAAGTAACTATGTATGCATCTTACCCATGCTTCTTTTCCCGCTGTAACCAGAGAATTTAAGCCTACAGTAACCTATGCCATGATACCTCAGGGTTTGGGAGTATAACAAATGAAATACATTAATTAATGTATTAATTAATTAAAAAAGACAGCTCTCCTGCACTCCTTCCGCTGTGCAGCCTCTGCATTTCAGAGTTTGGGGGAACAGGACCCTCTCAGAACAAACATGTGAAATCTGCTGTTTCCACGTTCCGGTATCCTTCTTATTCTCCCACCTCTGCTTGGTTTGCCAGCCTTGTGTCTTCTTTCTTCTGCTACTATTGCTATGACTTGCATTGCCGTCACAGTTCCAGCTCCCTCCTCTCCTTCCTCCTGCCTGCACCTGAGGGGGCCTTTTATGCCTCCCAGATTCCTTCAGGTGTGGGTGTGTTAGGCTGAATTGCCTGACTCATGCAACTGCATGCCTCTTCAGCCCTCTTCTTTGTCCCATAATTCTAGAATTCTGGGACTTGTAGTCCTTTCTGCAAAGTTGTTTCTTCTGACTCCAACAGTTTGGCAAAAAGCCATCACAATTGTGGAATTAACGGGAAAGTTAAATAGGGGGTTTCCCAGTTGTCCTGGTCCGTTCACCCACCACATTTGATCCCCCTGCAGTACACCACCCCCAGCGAGGATCAGGAATTGTCTGCCTTTACCTGGCGACATGAGAAGGGTTCCAGACCAGGTTTCTGGGAGGAATCATCACTAATTCATCACAAAGAGCAGGACGATGTTCCCAAGATGGAGGAATACTGCTGGGCATATTTAGACATCTCGAGGGGAAGCACAGAAAGGGAGTACATATCCATAAAGACTTCCTAGAATTAAGACTGTGCCAGACTGTCCAGAGATTGTAATACAGATAGTAACATTAATTATTATCTTTGGGAAAGGAACTCCTTATCTTTTGTTCATTTTATTTGCAATAATTCTTCGTTTATTGTCACTACAACCACTTCTGGCCTCATCTATTCCACAAGTCCTCTGTCCAAAACTAACCTGCTTTGACCCTACCACTATTTAGAACAACTAATGAACAGGAGAATGACTCCCTTCTCCTGTTATGTGGGTCTTCCACCAAGTTCAGTTCAACAAGTGTAAGGAACTCATGGTGGCAACAGTAAAGACAGACGCAAGTGATCACAATTCAAGGGTGTTTATTAAACTGTAAATGCAGGGTGGAGAAAGGCATAATCTAAACCTAAATCTAAGATGGGTGCAAGCGTCCACCATCAAATGAAAATAAGACAATCCTCGTGGCGTCGTGTCAAAACAAAAAGGCCTAAAATAAATAAACAATTGCCAATTCATTACAACTAATTACAGAAAGAGTGTGGGATAGTGTTTTCAATAAAGAAAGACGTGTTCACAAGTAATAAGTCAGGATGAGATTGCCTGGGGTCTCCCTTCCCCATGATTTCAGCAAGGGACAAGGTGGGACCTTGGGGCACAGCACACATTGGAGCCTTCTCGGCACAAGCTAACAGTTCCGTACCAGCTATCAGGTTCTTCGACGGTTAAGTCTCTTTTCAATAAAAGTCTCTTGGCTCCGAGGGCCTGATGCATTCAACAAACAAACACAAAGTTCTATTCCATGTATACTTTGGGTGAAGGCTTCATCCCGGGGTCCTTCTCTGGGCGCAGACCCCTCACAAGTCCTATTAACCAAACAGTTCCCTTCTCAGCTAACTTTGGGTGATGACATTCCACCTCTGGATCTCCCTCTGCCGGGCTCGGACCCCAAATGACAAGGGGCACACTTCACTTCCCCTTGTCTCGCAATCTGTCCTGCTTTCACAAATCTTAATGTCTTTTCAAACAATGCAGTGTGACTTTCCCTCAATTTGGTTCACTTCTGTCAACACACTGTTCATAGTGACTTCAAGCCTCGCGCTTTTTCATTAGCATCCCTCTGTCAGGTTCACTCTTGTCAACTTTAAGAAACACAGTTTATTATGGAACTTTAGACTTTGCCCCTTCTTGTTAGCATCCCTCCGCTGGGTTCACTACGGCCAACTTTACGAAACAGAGTTCATTGGGCTCTGCCTTTGGTTGTCGGCTTCCCTCTGCCGGGTTCACTCTCACCGACTTTTACCAACAATTCCTCAAAGGACTTTTAGACTTTGCCCCTTTTCATTAGCATCCCTCGTCCGGGTTCACTCTTGCTAATTTCCATGAAACACAGTTCATGTGCTACTTTTCAACATGCAGGATTCACTTCCCCTAGCTTTCACAGTTCTCTGTCGGTCAAAGACTGTTGACGGTACAGAGGATTTTACAAGACACCTCTATGACCACTTTTACCTCTCTTCGCCTCTTCCCACGGCCTTCTGGTTTTGGTAGTCTCTACCTTCGGGTAATCGCCCAGAGTTTTCTGCGTGAGTACCCACATGGTGCCGGATGCCTCTTTTGCAGGCTTTCCCCTCACTTTCTCAAACGTTTCTTTAAGCTTTAAGGGGTTTCACAGGCCTTGATAGGAAAGGGCAAGGTTACTTCTCCCCTTGTCACCCTCTCGGTATTTGCCGTCTTTCGCCTCTTCTTGAACTGCCGTGCTAAATTAGCTCTCATGTCGGCAGTCTGCCTTGCTCTTCCTGTGCTCTCATGCTCCTCCTTTTATCTCTGTGGGACAAGGGAAAGGGCCTTCAGGTGTGTGTGTGATTCTGGTCAGTTGCCTGACTTTGCATGACCCTGTATTGAGACACATCAAGTAAACGGCTCCAGTGTTAGTCCTTTATCTTTTGTGCTGTGCGAAAGTGTTTGTGAGGAACAAGGGGGGGTGGGCAGTATTTTAGAATATCCTACATAGTTGGATGGAGAAAAGGTGTCAAAAGAAGGAGGATACCACGTCTCGCCCATCGGTGTCCCACTCCACAAGGACCCCCCTCCAGGTGATCCTCCCTCACTTGTCCTCCCCCAGGAAAAAGTGTCCTGGCCACATGGATGACAGATGCCGGGGACTAGACAGGGAGATACTTGTCTGGTTTCTCACACAAGTTACTCTACAACAGTTCTTGGTAATTGCTATTATCAAATTATACAGTTTCGTTATAGGACTTTTCCAAATATCCAAAATCACTTTCCTTCAGCAAATTGCCATGAAAGAATAAAACACATGAATATATGCCATAAAAAGGGTAAAACACATGTGAACATGCATGAATACATCAAATCTCACGAGCAGTACAGAGTTCTAGAAAAATACAGATGCTGGGGTGCAAGATGGAAACTCTGTTTATGCCTTCCAGATACCACAAGGTTAAAAATGTATCTATTATCAATGGGAATGATAAAAGACAAGTATCTGCTACATACGTTTTGGTCAGGCGTTTCGCAATGTGCACATATTAGGATGTGCCTCCGCAATTTGTTATTATAGTTCTGAGCTGGGCCGTTTCTGTGATATAACAAGGCTTGTGGGCATTGTGTAAATCGTCTGTCTGTGAAGACTTGAGCCAAAGTTCTTGCTCTGATGTCCTTAAAAACTGGACAGAACAACACAAAATGCAAAGTATCCTCCACGGCATCACAACCAAAAGGGCACACATTGCTCTCCCCGCCCCCTGACCATCGGGAGAGTGTAGATCATATTGGGAGACAGATGAATCTTGCTCGAGTTATGATGCTTCTTTCACCGGGATTGTTTGCCCATAGTCTCAACCTTTTCTTTAACCTTATTATTCCATCTCTCCTTTCTGGTTCCCTCTTGATCACATTTATCCTTCTTCTTTTATGGAACATGTATGCTTCTTTCTCTTTTCCCAAATGTATAGATAGCCGGTAAGATAGCTTAGCGGGTTGAGCGCTCGCTGCTGCGATCTGAGCGTGATCTGCAGATTGCAGGTTCAAATCTCGGCAAGACCAACTCAGCCTTTCATCCTTCCGAGGTCGATGAATGAGTACCAATTTTGGTTGGGTGATATTGTATGTAAATATGTGCTCTAAATATGTGCTCTATAAAGCGCTTTGGATTAAGGCCTATATAAATAACACATCAGATTTCTAGTATTATCATATGCTTTTAATACTTTCTCTTCACTATGGAAGGAAGAGACGTTCCATAACGATTTCCACTTTCTTTATTAGGACTGGGACAGGTATGAGCATAGCATTCCAGGCATTATTCTTACTTTCTTCAAGTATTTTCACTCCTTTATCAGGACTGGGACGAGTATGAGCATGCCAGTAATTATTCACACTTTCTTTTAGAATTCTCACTGTATCACGACTGGAACGAGTATGAGTGCTCCAGTAATTATTCTCGGTCCCCCTCCCGGGTCTTCCGTTTTCCCTGTTACCTCTATTCCTCAGGATAACATCACTGGGGCTCGCATGCGATTGGGACCTCTTCCGGTCAGGCTCGTGTCTTGTTTCTTCCTCATTACTTTGAACAATCTCTCTGTTCCTTCTTCATTTGATTGGTTCTGAGTCACTTTGTCAGCGTCGTGGACGGACCTCCTGGTCCACTGCGCTGCGTTAGTAGTCACACCACCACTTCCTTCATGTTCGGAATATTGAGCGCTCCTTTTGGTCTCTCGCTCCTCAGACTTTCCATTACACCAAATGTTGGGCTCAACAACCATGCGCTGCTCCAGCCTCAAATTCTGCATATTCAGTCTCTCTTCGCCAGCTCTCACACAGCTGATTTGAACTTCCTGGGTTCTCACGACAACGTCTCTGCCTCTTGGTTGTATGGCGTTGCCTTGGGGCTTCCCTGGCAACCTGTCAGTTATTCTTCTCTGTGTGATGAATCCCAGGATGTTGCCACTGCTTCCATAGGGCAAGCCCTTTACCCTGAGGCCAGGGAGGTGAGGCTCCTACACAATAGTCTCTCTGGGTGGTACTCAGCATGTGGAGCTCATAGGAGGGGAAGCCCCCTGTGGGACCAGTGACGAATATTGTGGGAGAACGCGGTGTTTACCTATCACCTACACCCCTCCTTCACTCCCACTCTATCCACCCCAAACCTTCTACCCCATGTACTGTTATAAGATGCAAGAAGTAGAAAGGACTGAGACGACGTAGATTGGAGGTACCTATCATGAAGATCTAAGCCAAGAAACCATGACGAGGAAGAGGTGCCGATCCACAGGTATTCATCAGAGGAACTTGCATGAATGGTATAGTTTCCAACCACAGACCTTACTGGATAACGACATAAAAACTGACAACAGACTGCCCTGACAAGCAGACCCTCCCTGGAGGAACTGAGAGCGTGGCAGACGCTCACGACGTAGACCCACAGGGGGAGACTGGAACACCGGATGGCAAGAAGCACAGTGTCCAGGGGGCACGAGAAGAGACAGCGAACCAAGAGGCTGGCTGGGGAGAGCGCCAGCAGCGCAGCACTGCAGGACCACGCAGGCTGGCAGAGAAAGACACAGCAAACAGGGTCAGAAGCATCAGAGCTGCTGCAGCATGCTGGAAAGAGCCCCAGAGCGTCAGTGAGCAAGAGAGAGATAAGTGGAAGTCCGCAACTGGCCGGCGGGCTGCAGCCAAGACCCTAAAGGTATTTGGGTTAATGAGCCTATGGTTGGGGGTCACCAGAGGGTACAAGGAACCCCAAAGACAACAGTGCAAGGAAAGATGGGGAAGAGCATAACCCCTATGGGGCATTGAAAAGAATATTATTAACACACTATAACACAGAGAATAGAGTCTGGGTCCCTTATATGAGAAGGACACATCATGTATCAAGGTTACCTAATCTTCTTTGTGACAGTATTTGGGAAGAAGGCAACCCAGGGCTGTCAAACATCAGAAGAGGGAGTGAAGACAACTAAGAGAGCAGCTTTGCAATTAGAGTAAACCAAGTCTGCATATGAGAATAAAAGACTGTGAATGTAATACATATGAAGCCAGAACTTGGCAGGTGAGTAAACAAAGTCCTTGTTTGAGACTAAATACCTGGTAAAGAATGGAACCAGGTCTACCAACCAGGGTCAGGGACCCATTACAGTTTGGAGGAGCATCCAAACCACTCTTCTTCATCACAGTGCCTGGTAAAGAAGAGTACCAGGCCTGCCAACCAGGATCAGGAAACCATCAGTTTGGAGGAGCATCCAAACCACTCTTCCTCATTGCAGCACATTTTAGCAAAAGGAACCAGGTTGGCCACCCAAGGTCTGGGACCCAGAGAGACAGCACAGAAGCCAAGGTCTGGGACACAGAGAGACAGCACAGAAGCCTGAGAAAGTCTGGTTGGGGGAAAGGGAGACATTCCCCACCAATTTGTGAACTGTACCAGAAGCCTGAGAAAGGCTGGTGAAGGGAGACATTCCCCAACCAGTGGAAATTGACCTTCGAGAACTTTCAAACCAAGAACTGTCTGTTGTCCATGGGAAGGGAGCCATTCCTATGGATCAGGAAGATATCCTTTTGATTTAGTTTAGCATACAGTGAGGGACAGAGATAGGATGTTGACATTTGACATAGGACTCTGGACTTCTAAGAGATAGGGCAAGATAGGGGTTTCTTTTCATTTCCTCGCTCGAATAAAAGTTTTTACTTTTTACTTCTGCACCCTTACATCTGTTAAACTCAGCCTCTGTATTGCTCCCTGGGTTTTCTTCATCCTCGTACTGTCTGAGTTTTCTTTTACAGGTACATTTAATGAGTGACAATAGCATACTCTGACAGATTATTTATCATTTTCTTCAAAAGATATAAGTAAAGTAGGGTTAATAATGATGTGTGATTTAGGTAATTCTTTACCAGACGTTCTGGAAGGAGGTTGGCTGGCCTGGATGTGGCTTTGGGAGTTCTTCCCTCAGAACATGAGCCCTTGTCTTCGAAGGGGGAGTCTCTCCCAGTGAAGTCTGGTTTGCCTCTACCCCCAAGGAGGGTATTCCATAGTGGGCTCACCTCCCTAGCCTAATAGGGAACCCCCTCATATCCCCGAGGAGAAGTGACTGAATCCTGTGATTCGTCACATACCATTTTCCTTACTGGGCTGGCTACCCCTTCCTCACTGATGCGAAATCAACTAAGGGAGTCTACATTTCCTTGTTCCTGTCCTTTCCATTGTTTTACTGTGAAGCAAAATGGCTGTAGGTCCAAGAACCACTGCATGATTCTAGCTATTGTATCCTTTTTTAAACTCATCCAAGTTAGAGCAGAGTGATCAGTGACCAATCTAAATTTTCTTCCAGTCAAATAGTATCTGAGGTGTCTTACGGCCCACTTAATTGCTAAGGCTTCCAGTTCAATGGTGGTATAATTCTATTCTCTTGGAACAGTTGTCTGACTGGTGTACAACACTGGATGTTCTAGATCATTGTAGTCCTGTGACAATACAGCTCCAAGACCTGTTTTTGGAGGCATCGGTCTGTAAGATAAAATCTTGATTGAAGTTTGGGTTCTTCAACACAGGTTCACTGCATAGAATATTCTTAGCTCATTGAAACTGGCATGATCTTCTCTGTTCCAGTTTAGCTTTTGAGGTTGTGCTTGGCTGTTGGATTAGTGCGTATGGTGGAATAATTTGGTATGGACTGCAGGTAATACCCGGTTAGTCCCAAAAATGCACAAAGCTCGCTCTTAGTTTTGGGGTTTGGAGTCAGTGGTACGTTATTGTTTTTCTCACTCTGAGGCTGGACCAGACCATTGCCTACAAAGAAACCCAGGTATTTTACTGTTGACTGAGCTTAGTGGTGCTTTCGGGAATTAGCTGTGCATCCTTTTTTCTTAAGGCTCTGATGACTTCACAGAGATGGAACAGATGGTCTGACCAACTCTCGCTGTTTATTACTATATCATTGCGATACGCTCCCACAAAACTGTGAAAAGGGTCTCAAAACATTCTCCATAAGGCATTGGAAAGTGGCGGTAGCCCCATGAAGGCCCAATGTTAGGACCTTCAAATTGAATAATCACTGATGGGTTGAAAACACGTTTCTTTCCCGGTTGGCATGGCTAAGAGGGACCTGCCAATTCCCTTTTGTAAGATCAATTGTGGAGATGTATTTAGCAGAATCCAACTTGTTGATCAGATAATTATCAAACAGAGGCATTGAATTGAGTTTCCAGAACTCAGTGCAAAATCTCCACGATTGATCGGGCTTGGCAACTAATACAATTGGTGTTGGTCAAGTGCTTTCCGACGGTTCATGGATATCCATGTGTATCATACTTTCCACCCTCTTTTCAATTATTTTTCTTCTGTATTTGGGAATCCTATATGGCTTTCAGTTCATGATTTTTCCTGGATGTGTTCTAATGTGTGTGAAGAATCTGATGGGATGCTCTCCATGAGCCTGGTCTCAGACCCTCCTGATGTTCCAGGGAAAGGCAGGCGCTCTCTGATCCTGACCCTGGGGGTGGTGTAGTGCGGGAGGATCACATGGGGAGGGGCGATCCGACCAGGAAGACTGGGAGGAACCACCTTTACCTTTTCCTGTAAGCCCTGGCTTGTTGCCAACTTAAAGAAGTGGAAAACCTAATTTCACTAAAATGAACTATTTGTCCCAGAATCCCTTTGGAACTGAGACATAGAAGAGGGCCGTAGAGGCATGTCAAAGTGAAGGACAGGCAAACAGACCTAACAGTCTTTGCCAGGGTCAGGCAATTAACAATAAGAGCCTGCACCTGAAATTAATTGCCCCACCTAAGAAGCATAAAAGGCTGCAGCAGGAAGGGGAAGTAGAATGGAGCAAGAGCTAGAAAGCTGGTAGAAGTAGCAGAAGGAGAAGAGCACGAGGCTGGCAGTTCATGGGGAAGTGTGTTCACTTAAGGGACGCTGGGGCAAGAGGAAAGCAGATCTCACCTGCAAGTCCTGAGAGAGTCCTGTGTTCACAAACCCTGCTTTGTCGTGGCTGCACTGAGAGAGACGTGACGAAGTTGAAAGGCTTCCCAGGTGCGCCTAATGGCTGTGACTGCAGAGCCATAACCTTGCTCCAACCCGAGGCCCATGTACCAAAGCAAGCTGAGGGCAGAAGAGTATGCCGAAGGGTGTTGTTCCCTAGAGTGCCTAAAGTAGTAGCAGAAGCAAAAGTCAAGAAGTGGAAGCAGCCCACAACTGCAGTGTTCCTGGAGCCGGTGAGTGGAGTACCATGTTCAGATTCACTTTGCAAACCTTGCCTGTAACTATTACCAGCTATATAATAACTCGCGTAAAGGTAGAAGTGTCCTGCTGACAATGAAAATTTATCACACACACTTCTAATGCAAGTCAGAGTGCTCGCGTATAAAGAAAAGCTTCATTTTCCATTGTTGAACTGTTTAAATATTACTGGAGTGGTCGTGTGTCGCAATTAAGAAGAGGAACACTTCTCAAATCACTTGGAAACCTAAAGCTGACTTTCACAGATTGTTACAAGGTATATTACATCAAAGAGAGGTTGCGTGTGAACAATTGTGATTCCCGACCGGAGTCAGAGTATGTACCTAAATCTGTTTCTCTTTTGAAGACTGAACCTTGTGACATCCAGAACAAGTATTCCATACATGTAGAACTTGTTGAACTGATTAGGAAAACAAGCATTGCCCAAGCCAGTAGATGAATCCTTTCTATAGTGAAACTAGCCCTGTTGAGATCTATCCACCTGCATTCTGAGATTGTTAAAGTTGTTACAGATCCAGTGTCCTCTGATACAAGTGTGACATTGTTATCCAAAGCTGGAAGTGTGGTAGTACAGCTTCAGAGTAGCTATTGGTGCCAGGAATGTGTGAATGAAGCTGGGGAAGGGAGCTGGATGCTTGTAAAAAGATTATTAAGTCGACACTCTGTAATGCAGAGACTGCTGAAGTTGAAAGAGGAGCAGTCTGGAAGCACAGGCAGATTATATTGGTGGTAATAAAACAGACAGAAGAGGCAAAGAGGCTGCCCTTTTCTAGTAGCCTAGGAAAGAAGAGTCCCATGCCTACTTGTGGGGGTCGAAGAGTCTTGTCTTTAAAACACCTCACAATTCTAAAGTATCAAGTTAAATTAGAACTACCAGAACTGTGGTTGTGTATAATACTGTCAGGGCTGGTTGAAGTAGCGGTATACTGTGAAACAAAGGAGCGTGTTCCGACAGTAACAGTTGTAGAAGGGGGTTGTCAAGAGGAAAGCAACACCCTAAGAAGAAGCATACTGACAATTATACCAAAGACACTGCAGGAGTCAAAATTACAAGGAAGGTTGATGAAGCAAAAGTTGTTTCTTTCTCCTTTGAACTGTGGCAAACCAATTTTGGAAGGAGATTAACATTGGTGCTGTTTTCTTGGCTAGAATTGGATGGGGAACTTTTCAACAGAAAGCTTGTTTGGTAAATTTTTTATTTCATTTGGAACTTACAAGAACTGGTTCAAGACTGTTCTTTTCTTTTTGAACATTTGGGAGAAAGTGACTTTGAGCAATCCTGGGGAAGAATATCTACCCACCCAGGAGAGGTGAAGGTCACCCACATCACTGGTTGTTGCGTATTCACTCCTTTTTGTTGTTTATGTTTTACTTTGAATGCTTTGTTGTTTAGTGTGAAGGCCAGTTTTGCTAAGGGTATATAGTGTTTATGACGAAAAAGAAATAACGAATTACATTTAAAAACAAAACACAAATAATGAAATATATGCCAGGGTGGGGAGGGGATTGGGGTGGGTTTTTAGCAAGGGGAAACAGGGAATTGGTGGGGACCACCCCAAAAAAAGATTTGTTATTTTTTTTGTTATAAATTCATTTGTTATTTATTTATTCGTTTATAGGGCATGGAACCCAGATTGGCATCTGAATTATTTAGGAGGGATTTAGATTGAGATAGGTAAGGCATATTATACAATTACACAGTGCAAAAATGCATGTTATGAGCATTGATGGTATAAAAGCTGTTACCCATTTGTTCTATATTTCTTATATTTTCTCTTTATATGTTTTACAGACACACCCTGAAGATGGACTGCATGCAGTCCAAAATGCATCTGGACTGATTTTCGATATTGTCTCCATATTAAAATTGGTTTTATTTTGTTACTTAAAACTGTTCTGACTGATATTTGGTGGTGTGAAAATTTGAATGTGCTTAGATTACACTGCAGTAACTAAGGTTGCAGGGGAACACACAGTGCTAGGGGAAGGTTCCCCAGGTCACCAGCTCACATGTGGGTGCTCGGGTCATCCCACAGTCTTCATGCCCCTAAATTATTATTATTATTACTATTATTATTAGAGTATTCACTGAGCATAGACCTAGTTTCGGGGAGTAACAGAACACTTTATAAGTCATAGAGGGAAGGATGCTGTGAGGGAAGCAGAGATACAAGGAAGTGGGGGAGCTAACAACGGGGAGGGGTAGGGTGGGCAATTTGTCAGCAAGGGATCTACAAGCAACCAGGGGAGGATACAGGGGAGGAGCAGCTCAATCAGTCGCAGGTTAGGTGGGCAGTGGAGGTTATGTGGACCTGGGTGTTAGGTAGGAACCATTCCTTGAAGAGGAGGTTCCTGAGTACAAGGAACAGATATCAATCAAGTGGCTGACTGCCAGTGCTTCTAATGGAAAAGAAGAAGGGCAGGTACTCACCAGTCTAGGTTAACATGGGTGGCGACTTAGACACAACAGGGTCCTAAAATTGCACTTGTGCTACATCCTTGTGAGGCCCACCCACCTCACTTCAGTTAATCTAACTGTCTGTGTCCCTCTCTATTTGCATAGTTCTCCATTTGATGCACTTTCTGTATGTTCCTCACTCTTTTTGTCTCACTTTTCATGTCTCGCTTATCATGAGCCTCTCACTGCCCCTATTTGTCTGTCTCGTCTTCCCCTTCCCCTTCCCCTTCCCACGCCCCTCCCCACCATTGCATATAACCTGTTTGCACAGCACGAGACATGCACACCTGGCAGTGGGCAAAACATATTGCATGTTACAGAGAAATGATGCATAGCCACATCATTGAGTCAGGACAGGTAAGACTGATAAAGTTACCTGCTGATGTAGTGAATTATGATGTCGTGGGGCTGGGCAGAGATACTGTTGGATATAATAGGATACAGCACACTGATGGCAGCATTAGATGTGTTGTTCATACAGCATGGCGATACTTCAGACACACAGGGTGTAATGCAGCCTGACAATATCGCCAAGGGATCTCAAGTAGTTTTGCCATTTATTTATTTGCATTTATGAAGCGCACAGGCGGCCCTGGGGCATCGTGGCGCTGTTACAAGAAGGCTTACTTAGTACATAGATAATCAGACAGTACGGTGAGAAGAGATCCATGAATGAATACAGATCATACTGACAAGTCAAGACAAACAGGTTCAGCTCATACTGAACAAGTCAATTAGGCAGGTTCATAAAATACAGGTTCCAAGGTTACAGGGGGTACCAAGAGATTTTGTTTTATTTCCTATGGTAGAATTAACAGACAAGCTTAGTTTTGAGAGCCCTGCGAAAAGCTGGGTGAGAGGCAGGGGTGTTGCTATGTCTGGAAAAGACCCGGGGCTACGCTAATGTCGGGACTGTCGGGACTGGGGGCTAGCTAGCCTTTTGGTTGAAGCTCCTGAGATTCTATCCGGGGCTACAACTAAAAGACAAGGGGCTATAGCCATCTTAGCCCCCCACCCCTAGCAACGCTTCTGGTGAGAGGTCTCATTTCTGAGTGAAGAGGGTAGGGCATTCCACTTTTTAGGAGCTAGATATAGGAAGCTAGAGCCCCCCCACCCCCCGCTTTGGCTCTTTTGAAAGTGGGGTTGATGAGCTGATTGGCGTGATGTGATCCCTTGGGTCTCAATGAGGTGGGTCTGATTATTTTTTCAAGAAGGTATGGAGGTGCTGTAAGTGAGAGGCACATATGTGTAATGGCAAGCGTTTTAGACAGAATGCGCTCTTTGACTGGGAGCCAGTGTACATCCCGTCTGGCCTGGGATATGTGTTGCCTTTTGGGCATGCATAACAACTTTCTTAGGAGAGCATGGGTTGCCCCGCATTTTAATGCACAGGGTAACCTGTGACACACTCCACCCTAATTAGAATGATTTACTAAAACATTGTGTGCTCTGTGTGGATAGTGAGTGCTGACACAGTTAAAAAATGATTTAACACACATGAACACTTTTTGGGCTCCACAATTTCAGTGTGGAGGCTGATCCTTATTTTGGTACCATTTAATGGGTGACGTCAGAGGACAAATTTCACAGGAGGTTCCTCATAGCATATGGGGGCTTCTGTCCTTAGGCATGGGGTATATGGGACTGCTGCCCATTTCAGAGATGATTTTGTTGTTTCAAAGGAACTTGGGGCCACATTTCAGAGAGGAAATATTTTTTCTTTTATTGACCTTCATAAGAAGTGTGTGGTCCCCGAGTCGTAGATCACTTGATGATTCTTTGTCCTCTGAGGTCACCCATTAAATGGTACCAAAATAAGGATCAGCCTCCACACTGAAATTGTGGAGCCCAAAAAGTGTTCATGTGTGTTAAAACATTGTTTCGAATAACACTTCGGGAAAAACTTTGAAGTTCAATTCATCGCCTCCCTGAATGTGATCCAGTACAGTTAAAAACGAAACATTAAAAACACACTGAAAAGACAATTAGGTTAATTGTAGGCGCTATAACAATCGCTGGGAACGGGCACTGGTTTGACGTGGAAGTAAATGAGGCATATGCACTGCTGGGCTCACAAGTATCACCCAATAGGTTTCAATAGAAGGCATGGTTTCACCACCAAACACAACAGCAGGGGCTGTATGCTTACCCCATACTCTGTGAATCAGCTTGTTCCTGCAGTATGCAAACCATTAGCACATCCACAAAGAGCAAAACGAGACGTACCCAGGCTCAACCATGGACGATTAAAACAAAAACTTGCTACTTCTTTTATTTTTGTTATTAGCATTTGGTTTTACAGTTATAAAAAACTTAAGCTTACACAAAATTTGAAAAAAAACACAGAAAACCCCAAAACAATTAAAAATAAGAAAAAGAAAAAGAAATAGATAAAGGTTTCACCTCATCATTTTCGTACACCGGCCCACTATAAAACATTTCTGTGTAGTCCATGTAATAAAATAACCAATCCTTTAAAAGCAAAATTTCCATAAAACTAAAGAAGGAGAGAGGTAGTCGAACCAAATCTATGGGCCCGTCAGCCTGGCCTATGTTTGAAAAGATTTCTTTCAAAAATCCAAGTACTGCTAGCACCAGTGCAGTATGTCCGCCTTCTAAAATCTCAGACCACCAGTAATCCGATGATCTTGTTGCGAATTTCCCAGCTAATCTTCCTATCCATCTTTCTCTCATTGTGTTCAGGCCTGGGAATTGCATGATCTTGCTACTTCTGTTTAGGATGAGAAATGCTTAGCATAGGACATGGTTTGGAATACAACTCCCATACGCGCATGTCATTGTTGCTACCACTGAGGGATCATGGGAGCTGTAGTTCAGATAATCTGGAGAGCCACAGGCTGCTGAACCCTGGCATAACAGGATAACTCAAAGAAAGGTGTATGGGGTTCATGGGTTTGAAACTCAGCAAATCATTCACTGCCAGGGGCTGTATCAATAACATGGTTCAATACAAATAACCACAGGAAAGGGCGGACATGTTATCACATGGCCCTTCCAGAAATCAATTGATCAAACTTAATCTGAATTTACTGTATAAAGGAGTGCAAATTACAAGCTTATTTTATTTGTTTAGAGGTTGTTTAAAATGCTCCATTAACAAGTCAATAATGAGCATGTTTACAAAAAACTTGCCTCAGGCTACGTGTTAAAGTTCAGTTCAATTGTGCTGCTTTGGTATTTTATGTTTGCAGCTGAGCTATTTCCACCTTCTCTGAGCAGGGGGCCTCCTGTTTGATGACAGGAGCGAGGCCTTAGCCATCCTGTTTTGCCCTGCCTTTGTTTTAACTTGTGCAGGCGACCTGCCATCGTAATGATGTTTGTCTGCAGGGTGGTGCTGAAAGGTGTCAGGACGCAATGGGGTGAAAGGAGGGGGAGCGAGTGTAGCTTCTCAAAGCAAAATCTGCAGGAGCAGTCGCGCTCCTGATAATAAAATGCTTTCATTGAGTTAAACCTCACAAAACCCCCAGACTACGGTATAGTGGAAAAGGTTGCTTTAATGTGACAGGCCACAGTTTACAACAAAACACTAACCTGGCTCTTTGGCCTTACAGCCTACTGATTGTTAACAATTAACCAAAACCAATTAATTAATTCCTTAATTAATTCATGTCCCCTCAATTCCTCTCACCCTTCTTTCCCGAGTTCTCCCCCATCTTCTCCCAGTGGCTATGCCCCTCCTTCTTCCATACCTTTTCACCCTTCTCATGCCTCCAGGAAAAAATGTCTGTGCAAACAGAGCTAACTCCCTCCTTTACTGCACTGATACACCCTTCTGCTTCCTCCAACCATCCTCCAAAGGACCATGACCCCAACACCCAGAAAAACTCTCCCCCGAGGTGTTCTTTCTACCCCACCCCCACATCTTGTTTACCTCCATATTTGTATCAACTCTTCCACTGCCATCCTCAGATCCAGCAAATAATATTCATTACCCATCACCGACAAGTGCACACCATCCTCCCAAAATAAATACAATTCCTTGTATCTGATGTCCTGGTGTGCTACTGTACGCATCCCCCAGGACCCATCTCCCTATTGATCTTTTTCCGTGTGCGCTCCAATGCCCCTCCCTTAATAGCTCCTCTCCAGACCCTCCTAGGCATCAACTCCATCCAATGTAACGAAACCGCCGGCCAAATCTCCCACCCTCGCCCAGCTCAAATCCATCTTCATCTTCTTTATCGGCTGCCGCTCCACCCCTGGTTCCCTGACCAAATCGTCCTCACTCATTTGTAAAAACACTGCTGCCAGCATCCCATGCTGCTACCTCAGCCCAGCCAACATGGGCAGCAATTGGTCCCACCTCACCACCCCCCCCACCCTGACCATCTCAACACTGCAACTGTATAACTGCACCCTAGCTGGGTACCGAAATCTCTCTTTGCAGCCCTCCTCCACGTCCATTTCACCTTGGAGTGGCTGCATTTCCAGATCTGGGGAACCTCACTACTCGCTTGTGCTGCATCTGCAAAAGAAAAAAGCATGAGCTCCCCTGCTGACGAGCCCCCACCCCAATGTTTAACCCTCCTCGCCTACCCACTCTTCTCTCTGATGTACACCTTGTATTTTGATGACTTCCACTGCCCCACTCTCTTCATTTCCCCCTCGGTCAACCCCAATTTCTTCCCTTCTGGTGCTACTCCTATCCTGAAAGAATGAGTCCCAAATTCCTCAACCCTTTCCCTTAACGCTGCCAATCTATTCTCATCACCCCAAGAACTTGCCCTGTTGTCACTCCTTCCCCACTCTCATGTATGAAAACCAAACCCACCCTCCCTGCACATCTACTTCGACATGTTAAACCAGCCCTTACAGGGCACAAAACCTGTCCTCCCCTGTTTAAATGAACCCCCCTTGCTTATCTTAATATCTAGACTGTCCTCTGACAGTAACATGTCCTCCCACCTCAAAGCCCCTTCTCCCCCCACCCGCAACACCAATTCTGACACCCGGAATGCCCCAAAAAACAACCAAGTAAAGCATGCCCTGAACATGACCCTCTCCCACTGGGACCAGCATACCAGCTCCACCCCCAGTAGCCTGACACAACCTACCTAACAATTCTGCTCTTACCACCGTTCTCTTATCCTTCACGTGCCCTTTGTCCCTTGCCCAACCCTTCAGCATCTTATTTGCCATCTCCCACACGCTAGGCTGAAAACCCCAGAACCACTTTCAGTAGAACACAATCCCTGCCAATTCCCCCGCTATTATTGCCCTAGAGCACCCCTTGTTTCCCCCTATCCATGCAATCCAATATGAAGTTCACCACATCCCCCCTCCTTCTCTCTTCTACATTACCTCTCCCTCTCCAACTCTGCGTTCCCCCTTCCAAAAATCTAACCAAGCTATCCTGTGGGCCACCCGTGAACTTGCAGCCAATGAACCCTCCACTAAATGCAACACTCTCACTCTCCTAGCTGCCATAGCTCCTCCGGGATTTGATGCCCTTCCAACTTCGCTTCCGGTGCCAACCCATGAAAATCCCTGCCACTGAAAATTAGATAATGCATCAGCAATTACTTTGTCCTTTACAGGCACGTGCGTCACCTCAAACACAATATGCCTGGACAGCCACTGATCCTTGGCAGAATGTCTGTTCATCACATTGACCACTGCCGTATTGTCCACATTGAAGTTCACCTTGTTGTTTTCCTACTCCTTGCCCCACAATGAAAAAGCCACCAGAAAGGGAAAGAACTCTAAAAACACAATGCTCCTCCCTCCTTTCCTCCAATGCAGTGGCCATCTCTCTGCACACCATCTCCCCCACCAGTACACCCCAAAACCACCTGCTCCTGACGCATTCGTGAAAACCTAAACCTGTACCTCCCAAGCCACAAGGTCCCCTAGCAGCCACATGAACACCCATTGAACTCCTCCAAGAAACTCAACCATACCCTGCAGTCCTCCCTGATAGCCACTGACACCTTTATTCTGTGGTGTGGTTGCTTTGCTCCAGACATAGACCTTGCCATGTTTCTGCAAAATGTGAGTTCCGGGGCCACTACCCGGCATGCAAAATTCAGGTGCCTCAACAACTTCTGCATGTCCAACAGCACCATTTTGTTTGCCCCACCACCTTCTCCAGTACCTGAACCAACTTGCTTACCTTGTTGTCCGCCAAGTCCAATTCATTTTCCAAAACCGTGAGGACCTCCACCGGCACCTCTGTCATGTCTTTTGCCAAGGGAACTCCCACGTCATCCATTAACTCCTGAAAACCTCCAACATCTCCTGACACTCCTCTATTCTCCCTATCCGCTGATAAATAGAAAATCATCCAGGTAATGCAACACTCCTTCAAAACCTGATCTGTATGTGAAACACCACTGCAGGTAAAAGCTAAAATGCTCATACAATGCACAGGACACAGCACATCCCTTACGCAGCACCTTATCCACAAAATAATGGTCCTCAAACTGCATCCCTAACAACCAAAAATCCTCTGGATGCACCTGCAGCAACCTGAATGCTGGCTTGATGTTGCACTTGGCCATAAATGCTTCCTTTCCCCTGCTCTCTCACAGCTCCACCACCTGATCCACACTCATGGAAGACACCACACAATCCTTTGGGCAATGAAATCGTTCATTGACATGCCCTCTGGCCACGACAAATGGTGGATCAATCTAAACTCCCATTCAATTTTTTTAGGCACCACCCCAAAGAGGACACCACCAAATCTCCCTGCAAGTCCACAAAAGGTCCACCTACCCTGCCATCTGCCACTTCTTTCTCCAGCTTCAATCTCAGCATGCCCGGTCTGTCCAGGGCAGACGTCATATTTTCCACCCACCTCTGCACCCTAGGTCCATGATACCCCAGCCGAAAACCTTCCTAAAACCCCTCCCCAAATGTTTTTTTGCTGTTTCCCAGCCATGGTAAAAGCACAGCCATTCCTCCAACTTCTCCATCTTAACGGGAGTATAGGCCTTTCCCCACAATCGCTCTCCCTGCACCTCTACCCCTCCCTCTGTCTCCCGCTGCAAACCATTGCATGACAGGGTGCCCTGTGCACCTGCTGCACTTGTGCCTAAACGTACAGACAGCCTGGAGCAGCCTTCCTTGTTAAATTCCCAGCATGCCGCTGATGGCTGCCCTCTGCTTTCTCCCCCCACCCCATCCACGGCGGGACGACTGTGAAAGGGCTGGTAAGGCACAGGCAAAAATACCTGCTGTGTGCAAAGTGGGTACCAGACTTCTGGAATCCATCCACTGTAACCACAAATCCATGTCGATCTCACCCCACACCACCACCTGATCCTCTTCCATTCTTGCCATAAATTCCTCAACATACCTCACCCATGCAAAACTACCAAAACTGACAAAAGGCCCTCCTAATGACGCCCATATATTCGAATAAAAAAATCAAGGAAAGCGGTAATGTGGTTATCATTTACATGAGTACATAGTGTTTTTGAGGTGAGCACAGGGATTATGATACCATTAATGGTGTGTTCTGTATTTAGCAACGTACAATACTACACTGATATTGTGTTATGAACGAGAGAATCATTATGGCCTCTAAGGTTTATCACAGGCAGTGAATGATTGCAAAGTGGCCCACCACATGTGCAAACCATAAAGTGGCACGTCTGGAAAGACACAAAACTTTTGAATCGGAGTGGTGTGCATAGAGCTAAGCGGACCAAATGGGTGAGTTGGTGTCATAAGATTAACATGTGAAACATGGTTGGTGATTGTTTTTTGTGGACACAAGCGGACATGGTTTCTGACTACACACATTTTGTGTGTATATCTGCAGATGACAGCTTTGAGCACCTGACAATCTGTAATTTATATGCAGATTCCATGTGAAACCACTCTAACTTCCCTTGAGGTAATATGGAATGTCTTGGGGGAAAAGGGGTGGTTCTGTTTTTTATCCATCCAGTACATTTATAGCACTAATGGCTATTCTTATGTGTTTTTTTTGCAGTTTTGGGATTGCACATGTTGTCTCAAGAGGAATTTGAACTCAATATATAGTACCTGTTTACAAAAATGATATGCACTTCATTGTGATTGGTGGCTGAGGATGCAGCTCCTGAAGAATGTTCAGCACATGATTGGCATAAGAACAGAAACATGTTGAGCATTGGATCACAGAGTTTTCTATGTACCACAAGCCTATTATCGACTGATTGATCTTTACATTGAAAAGGACATGGTATTAATTGGCGTGTTTTAGTCACAATTAATTGATTTATGGTGTAGGTGAATACCAAAAGGCAGGATAGTGACGGACATAAATTCATGTATTTTGCACAGCATCTTTCGATATCTTTGGGAAAGATTTAGAGATTTTTTTTTTAAATGTGTGATTGACTTTGTAAATGATTTTTTGACTGATATAAAGTGTTTTTAAATTATTTGGAGAATCTTCTGTCAAAAGTGATATGATGATATGATATGTTGAGAAGCATGTGTCATTCTGTTACTGCAGTAGGCCACATCCATCTGACCTATAATGTATTGTGAGTAGTTTTGAGTCCGGAATGCATCAGATGCTATGCTAATATTTATATCAGTGTGTCCCTGTATGTTGAGAGTCCATATATTTGAACAACACCACACTCCTCTCTGGGTATTTCTCACAGTACACACACTGGCATATATCAAAAAGGCTGATGTCCAATTATCAATTGTTACCGGCACCGTGGGCCTGGATGCCAGCTCCTTCTCATCCTCCTTTGATCCCTCCTTTGCCCTCACTACCCTGTGCAAAAGCTTAAATACGTCCACAAACTCCCCCACCCAAATTTTCTCTTTGGTGGCCGCCATTAAATATGCCCCTAGCAGCTTTGTGATACCCATATAAGGTAACTTCTTCAACTTTTATTTGACCTCACTAGCCTTACTTCCGACACCTCCTTGTCTGTCTGTACCTCTACTGTGTTTACACTCTTGACCCACCAATGCCCGTACAGCCCCCCCACCTTTCCTCTGCAAAAAGCACTCCCCACCCCCACTCCTTTTTTGTGATTCCCAACATGCCCCCAATCTGATCCACACAGCTGACGATTCCCTAACCTGCTCACCGCTTATCCATGCCGTCCACTCGCGCTATCCTGGCCGCACCACCACCACGCCTTCCTTCCTTCCTGATGGGTCCCCTACTTTAGGGACAAAACACATCAGCTGATCTTCCCTGACTGTTAGCCCGGCCACTGGGCCCACCACTAGACCACCTGTCCCTCACAGATGCCATGCCTCTGCTGTCACCGCCCCATCCTCCTGCACCACCCTAACAAACCTTTCCATGCTCTCCTCATCTCCCCAGTCCCCATTATCTTCTTCCTCCCATACTATCCAGTCCCCCCTCCATCCTTCTCAACCGCCATATACCATTCTTGCTCCATGAGCCCACGTGGGCCAGGAAGATCCTCTTCTCATCAGCAAGCGGCGTCCACCCCAATGCTTCTGTGACATCTTCTTGGAGGGGCTGCTCCAACCCCCTTCTGCGCTGCTTTACTTGGTAGAGGCGTCCTGTCCTCTGCCCTTTGTGAGAAACCTGAAGGTGTCTCATCCGCTAGTCCCTGGGGATCTGTCATCCAGGTGGCCAGGACATGGACCAGTTCCTGGGGGTGGACCAGTGTGGAAGGATCACCTGGGTGAGGTGTCTTTCGGGGAGATTAAGTGGGACACCGGATGGTGAGATGCAGCATCCCCTTTCCTCTAACACCTTTACCCCATCTTACCAAGTAGGATACTTAGGAACTCAACACCCCCCACCTACTTTCCCAAAACAAACATTTCCTCATGGACAGCTCGCTACAAGAGAAAACGGACTAAAACCTCAGCCGTATACCTGACATGTCCCAATACAATGGTCAGGCATGGTCAGGCAATTGCTGCTGACCATTACACACACCTGACTTCCATTACACTTCCCCACACGGATAAAAGGCGGAGCACGAAAGCAGACAAGGAAACAGCAGTTCCAAGATGGAAGTTCAATACCGGGCGAAAGATGGCAAAACCGAAGAGGATTGCAAGGAGGGAAGAGCCCTTGACCTTATCAACTGTATAGGAGGTGCCAACCCCTCCCCCCTCAACTGAGTATAGATAGTATGATAGGCAGATCAAATGGTTCTATTGTTGCAGAAAACAGGATTATAGTGTGTTCATTTAAGGTAAAAAAGTGCACATGGCGCTGCGCATATTTGTATTAGAATGACCCAGGAAGTGAAGAGTGCTTTAAATTCCACACACATTACATGAATATATAAAGATATATAATGAATGAGGGATACAAAGTGAGAAATGCTTAAATATGTAAATAATAGCTCCCTGAAGAATTACTACATTTCAAAATGGATACCTCAAGTACAAAATGGTGTCCACTTCTAAGGCCAGGTGTGAAAAACTATGATTCATGCAGACAAGCAACAGAGGCTGATACATTAGGTAGTCTTTGGCAGCATCTCACAGTGAGATCATTTTTGTTTAGCAAAAAATTGAACTTGCAGGAAAAGCAGACAAGATTCATAATGAGAAGGGCACAATGTTCTTTCTGCAGACTATTTTGAGAGACCAGCTGTATTAATTGGCATCATATAATAGAGCATATCTATTTTTCCACAGTATAAAACACTAACTAACTTGGCAGGACCGCGAATATCAGATAAGGGGTAGGCATTGGTGTAATGAAGTTTTTTTTTTTGCAGGAGTTGAGCCCTGTCATAATATGTCCAGCCAAGTCTAAAAATAAGCTTATCAGCTTTGTGAGTCAGAGAAATAAAAGTGTATGCCAACTATGCTAACATGGCTTGATCTGCACCAGAAAAGCCTATATAAGCAGGCTGAAGGCAAAATGTGCTCAGTGCTTTTCAGAGCGTGTCTTGTAACCACACCTAACAAAGACTGCTGAGAAAAACCCCTGGGCACTTGATTTTTTCTTGTCTCTGTTCCTGAGGAAGGATTCATGGATGCCTGGTGTTTGATGGGAATGGGGCCCTCTATTCAT
Source organism: Ambystoma mexicanum (assembly GCF_040938575.1). Lineage (NCBI taxonomy): Eukaryota > Metazoa > Chordata > Amphibia > Caudata > Ambystomatidae > Ambystoma > Ambystoma mexicanum. Next base: position 710,181,893 of record NC_090925.1, read on the forward strand.
GTGTCAGCCATATGTGGGGCCCTAAATTCTTTTTCATAAGATCCAAGGACAAGGACCCATGCTTCATGGTGATGTGCTGGCAGATAGGGGGAGATGCCTGAAAAAGATGTTAAGGTGAGTGACAAAACTGCACTATGATTTAATTTCTGCCAGGGGCGTCTCCTCATGACGTCAGTATGGCACACCTGGCATATTTGAATTATGGTACGTATTATGAGAGACAGAGGCTTCAGAAAATAAATACAATATTCATGTACATATTAAGGGGTTATGATCATTTTTAAGTAACGAGAAATATTTTGTGAAGATAGAGAGAGTAGTTCCTGAGAACCCTGGCGCAAGGAAGCTACAGAAGAAGTCGTCTCACACTCCAGCAGGGGAAAACTAGTCTACATGTGTACTGGTTCACATAAGGAGATGGTTAAAAAACCCGTACATGGTATTTAATTAGAGGCGAGAGGAGAAAAGGTGATCACGGGGTGTTTTTTATTGAATGTGTAAAGTCGACTAGTTTGTCGGTTTGATGAAGTAAATATATTGAAAAATGATAAAGAATTGTGAAGTAATTTGAGGAACAACAGTGATTGAGCATAGCAAAGTGATTGGCATCAATCAAAAGAATAGATAGGCTATTGAAATTAGAGGCTTAAGCAAGCAATTGATGGGGCTCACTCATATTTGACAAACAACCTATAAATACATGGTTCCAAACAACTATACATGAATTGAGAACCCGTGTACGAGAACATTTGTCTTCAATTGGGAGCCAGGATGGAACACTACCTTTAGCACAACATTGGCAACGATACCATCAGATGAATGACAAGAAAGACATCAGATTTATTGGCCTTAAAAAAGTTGCCTTAGGCCGGCGAGGGGGCAACAAAGAAATGCTTTTGAGACGGGAAGAAGCGTGACTAATTTGCAGATTTGGATCTGTAGAGGTCAGACTAAACACAGACAATGAGATAGCTGTATTCTTGTAAAATCTGCCCTCTAGATGACTTATATGTTTGAAGCTCTTTAGAGGATTCATCTATATATATTGGAAGACAATACACTATTTACAGAGGTTGTTTTGAAACACCATGTTAAATCTCTTATGCTTTCATATAATGTTTGAAAACACTGATGAATAATGTTTATTATATAAAAATGTTTAAAATATACACACTATTCTATGCCAACCATGCCCCTCATCAAATGTATGTCATCAGCTCTGTATACATTGAGATGCGTAGGAATACCGAGGTTTCCATTGTTTCTGTCAAAACTTGACTACTACATAAAGACTTAATAAACCCTGAGTTTACACACCGAATAATTATGCTATTTTACAACCAAATAAGAGGAAATGAGAAATAGTGGGTTGATTTAGACTTTGTTGTCAAAAATAGAGTAACTAAAGAAATGTAACTTGAATGTAATTTAGATTCCACCCTAATATGAATAAGTGTCACATTTATAATTTGAGCGAGGAATTCGCACAAACACATAATACGGGGCGTCAACTATGGGGAAGAATGCATAGACTCAAATAACAAACAAGGCATTTCGAGCCAAAAACATGGTGGCTGAAAATGCCAGAGAACTAAAAACAAAGAAAGGACTAACGTAACTATGGTAACGTTAGTACACAAGAAATTGAAAAGAACACCACATCCGCATAGAATGGAGCCGACGCGCGGGGACTGACGAGACACTTTGCAGGTAAGCCCTAATGTCACTAGGCGATACGCACAATGAACTCACTCTGAGCCGAGCGGGCTACACTGTCAAAAACTGCAATGTATAATGGTCTTACAAGCATAGAAAGTAGCACAATCAACATATTGTTAGCTGGGCGGGCTACGAAGCTAAAATGTCAAAAGCCAAAATGCATAATAGTATTACATGGGGCGGAAACATTACTTAACTGTTACCCTTTACACAATGTATCAAAATAACGAACGGTTACCCTTTGCACAATATACAGAAATGTCGAACAGTAAAATGTAGAGCACGAAGAGCACAAATGTGCATTTACTTGCTTGGAAAATAATAGCAATAGCACTTGATGGAGAGCGCTCCGATTTGTTGTTTTGACATGTTTGGAGGCTTTTATTTAAGGATCTGGTAAAAATAATGTAGTCAATTGTGACTATCCTATGCACTTTTTAAATAAGCAAGTGAAATTGAGTAAAGGGTTAAAAACATATACAAATTATATACCCACAATGATAAAGCTCTTGACAGACTGAGATGCTTTGAACGGTAAACATTTGACAAGCGGATCACACAAAAGAAGACTGACTAAGATGAACAGTGGGAGGTTTTGCAAGCACCTTTTCTGATTAGGAAAAAAAGTGTGCATTTGAAAGCATTCCTTAAAAAGCTGGGGTTGTGAGCCAAAACAGACAGTAATTTTATTTTCTGTATAAACAAATGAAGATAGTCTGTACATGATTTTACAAGTGGGGTCTTGGAAAATCAACTTAGAGTGCCCCGTGCCCAACATTAATGGTGTGTCGCATGACCTTACAATCTATTTGGAAAAAGACAGATTGATGACACGCACATACCGTAAAGAAACTGAGGTGAACTCAACTCTTTTTGCAACCAGTTGCCATCATGACCCAGTTAAACGCAACATCCCAAAGGGAGAATATATTAGAGCATGTAGGAACTGCGGGGTTCAAGCCATTTTCGATAGTCAATGTGATTTACTCTTCGCCAGATTCAGAGAAAGAGGCTATACTGCCAAATGTATCAAAACAGCAAATGACCAAGACAGAACAATGACCAGAGAACAGACATTAACACATAGAAAACGATTAGAAAGGGAAGACAAAGAAAAGGTCAAATTCATCACCACTTTTTGCAGTAATAACCAGGTGCTAAGGAGAATTTTTTTTAAAAAACTGGCATTTACTTAAATTGGATCCTCACATTTGTAAATTCATGGAGGACCGCACTAGTATCATCTACAGGAGAGCCAAAACTCTCAAGATGAACATAAGTCCCTCACTACTACCAGAAGATAACAAACAACCTGTAAATACATGGTTCCAAACATCAATGGCCGGTTTCAGAAAGTATGGTACGTGCACTATGTGCACATACGCTCATGAAGACACAAACAGATTCAAAGACAAACATGGGACCTCCATCACGATCAAAGAAAGAATCAATTGCAAGTCAAAATTTGTAATTCATGCCATAATTTGCACCTGCCTTAAGACATACATAGAAAGTACTATACATGAATTGAGAACCCGCATACGAGAACATTTGTCTTCAATTGGGAGCCAGGATGGAACACTACCTTTAGCACAACATTGGCAAAGATACCATCAGATGAATGACAAGAAAGACATCAGATTTATTGACCTTAAAAAAGTTGCCTTGGGCCGGCGAGGGGGCAACAAAGAAATGCTTTTGAGACAGGAAGAAGCGTGACTAATTTGCAGATTTGGATCTGTAGAGGTCAGACTAAACAAAGACAATGGGACTCATTAGGAGTTTGGAGGTAACCATGGCGTTATCAGCGCCATGGCTGCCTCCAAATCCTTACCGACTCCGCCCTGGTGAATGGAGCTATTACCGCCTCATTCCAAGGTTGGCGGGGGCGGTAATTCCCCATTCACCAGGGCCCTTCCCCATTCCCATTTGAGCCCCCATAGGGCTCAATGGGAATGGGGAAGGCACTAATAATGGTACCGCAAATTTCGGTACCGTTAATAGCACCAGTCCCTTTGCGGGTCCCGTCCTTAACGCCTGGTAGAACCAGGCGTTAAGGCAGGACCCGCAAAGGGAACTCGTAATAGGGCGGTAAGGGATGACCGGTACCGGTGCCCTTACCGGTACCTGTAATCCCTTACCGCCCACCTCGTAATGAGGCCCAATGAGATGGCTGTTTTCTTGTAAAATCTGCACTCTAGAGGACTTATATGTTTGAAGCTCTTTAGAGGATTAATCTATATATATTGGAAGACAATACACTATTTACAGAGGTTGTTTTGAAACACCATGTAAAATCTCTTATGCTTTCATATAATGTTTGAAAACACTGATGAATAAGGTTTATAATATAAAAATGTTTATAATATACACACTATTCTATGCCAACCATGCTCTACAGTAAATGTATGGTGATCAGCTCTGTATACACTGAGATGCGTAGAAATACTGAGGTTTCCATTGTTTCTGTCAAAATTTGACTACTACACATAGACTTAATAAACTCTGAGTTTACACACTGAATAATTATGCTATTTTACAACCAAATAAGAGGAAATGAGAAATAGTGGGTTGAGTTAGACTTCTTTGTCAAAAATAGAGTAACTAAAGAAATGTAACTTGAAAGTAATTTAGATTCACCCTAATATGAATAAGTGTCATATTTATAATATGAACGAGGAATTCGCACAAACACATAATACGGGGCGTCCAGTATGGGGAAGAATGCATAGACTCAAATAACAAACAAGGCATTTCGGCCCCAAAACATGGCGGCCGCGAATGCCAGAGAACTAAAAACAAAGAAAGGACTAATGTAACTATAGTAACGTTAGTACACAAGAAATTGAAAAGAACACTACATCCGCATAAAATGGAGCCGACGCGCGAGGACTGACGAGACACTTTGCTTGTAAGCCCTAATGTCACCAGGCAATACACACAATTAACTCACTCTGAGCCGAGTGGGCTACGATGTCAAAAACTGCAATGTATAATGGTCTTACAAGCATAGAAAGTAGCACAATCAACCTATTGTTAGCGGGGCGGGCTGCGAAGCTAAAATGTCAAAAGCCAAAATGCCTAATAGTATTACACGCAGCGGAAACATTACTTAACTGTTACCCTTTGCACAATATATCAAAATAATGAACGGTTACCCTTTGCACAATATACAGAAATGTTGAACAGTAAAACGTACAGCACATAGAGCATGAATGTGCAATTACTTGCTTGGTAAATAATAGCATCTCCCCATATTTGCATGATAAAAGAATCTGCTCAGTTTAGATCAGGAAAGAGTATGCAAAAAGCTTTAAAGACACAAGAAGTTTTAAGCATTATTTTTAGTGGGATTTATTATACATGTTTCATAGGAGGGATTTAACCCTGGACATCCAGCCAATCAATTACTTTAGACCCACATGGTCTTAGCCAACCAGAACAAAAACCTCTACTGGTAAGAAACTAGTCTAATATTTTGATACCCCAAGGCAAACACATAAAAGACATAAATATGTATTGCTAAAAACCGATTCTTACCATTGTGGTGTTTTTTTATCTTTCCCTCCATTTTTTCCATTCCTTAAACTTCCGCCCCTTTCCCAACTCTGTGGCAAATGTGCATTACATGTCTCAATATGTTCTAATTGCATTTGATTTTCACTGTTTTCTGTTGAATTATTTTCAAATTGACCTTGTGCCATTGTAATGTTTCTTTTTCATTTCTTTTGGTTATTTCTAATTTTGTTTATATACCTTAAACTATAATGCACTTGTAAGCAGCCCTGATTGAAAAAGGCACAGTACGTGCCGAAACACGTGTCTGAAATAAGGGCTACTATGATATATTAAACCAAATATCAACCTCAATTAAGTGCTGCTGAAAGTGGCGCAGCCCATGTGTGAAAGTCCTTTGGATCATATGTACATGACATGCTCTAAAAGTAAAGCAGGCAGAAATGTATTCATTTTAAAATGTGCGTAGTTGATAGAAGCTACGCATTATGGAGAGTGAGAATTATGTTTCAAAGTGGGATACCCTTTTGAAATGAGCCAAGCGAATGCTCCTTTTTTCAAAGACTAAAGATAAGGGCTGACACAGGGCCAAGAAGTGATTAATAGTTGTAGAAAAAACTGAGCTGTTTGTATCTGAATACATGAGATAGCCCTGCGAGTCAAAGCAGCTATGGATCAGTTTTGCACAGAAAAACAGCACTATGCTGTTGACAATAACTTATAAAGCACTAGTGAAATCATAGGAAGCTTAGGAAAACATGTATGTGTATTAACACTGAAACAGAAAAATGTATGAAAACATGAATGGGAATGAATAGGGCCAGAGCTGATGCATATATGAGCAAGCAAAGAATACAGTTAATGATTTATTTGTGCAGTTTTGAAATATTCATATTTTTTGTACAAAGGCTGTAAGTGAGCCAGGGCTGACTCGCACCCTTATGGAAATATAGCTTTGAACCAGAACTCATTGAACTGACTTTCTTTTTCTTTACAGATTTTTGTGATGCGCACATCTAATGCTTGTGTTTTTGAGTTGGGAAACTCATTTGAAACTCATTTGTAGGTCCAAATGACAAACACCAGCTGAAGAAATTGACAATTGAGTAGGTTTTGAGAACTGTATTTTTTCATGCTATTCGTGCATATTTTGTTGAAGTCAGGTGCTAGAGAAACATTTGATTGAATTATATGACATTGTGGGATAATTAATCCCCTGGTTTTAGTTAAGCAAAGATATATATTTTAAAAAAATTTTGTTTTACCAAAGAAATGATATGTGACTGAAAGATATTGTGAGTTTACTGTTTTATACTAGAAATTGTCCCCAGTCACTGCACATATGTGAACTAGGGTGGTGCCATTAGGTCACTGTTTAAAGTTACACAACTTACTTCCCATTTTAAAGAGGTTGTTAGTTATGCTAGATACGTTCTCTGTTTAGCACACACCAGATCGTCCCTGACTAGTACATTTCATGTTAAGTAAAATAGCCCTTTCTTATAGGTGATAATTGTGACATTTTGAAAGAGCACATATCATAAAGCATGCATGGGCAAATCACACAAATGAGGGAAAAGTAATAACCAGAACAGTGAGAATATTGGTAACAAAGGACAGAGAGAGAAGGCATGGGATATGCACCATAATACATTAGAGTAAAAAGGATATTACTGTTACCCTCATCTGGCTCCCACAGAGGCGTTGATCGGAAATGGACAGCTGCGGTCTCCACCAATGTGACGCATAGGGCCGAGATGACGGACTGGACTGGCCCACCTAGCTTCGTTTGCTTGGCCCATAGGAATATTCGTCTGCAAATGGAGAAAGGGAATTAACCACCCGTGGAATTGGGCGTAGATCCCCCCACCCCCGCTGTTCTCCCCACAGATCACCTTCGATGTCCCCTCTTATAGTCTCACCTGATGGTTTGAAAAGATGAGCTCTTCATCCTGCATTGAGCGCAGGGGCGCGATGATAACCAGTTGCTTCACTGGCTCGAAGGAATTGGTGAGTTACAGAACAATATTGACTCCGAGATTCCCGGCAAGACGCCGTAAGTATAAAGTTCGTAAGAGTTCAAATGCCTGACTTTCACTCTTGTCCGATTCCTTGCAGGTTGCAGCTTGACCCTAATGAAGAGTTCCTCGTGGCAACCGGTAGTATTCTGGTAAGGATTTGTATTTTCCAACACAGTTCGATAAAATAATGTCAATATGTAACCTGTTGCTTTCTCCCTTATTCAGGCGCTGAGAGAAAGTATGAAGTCTTGGGGAATAATACCTCCGGCGGTAAAATCAGGTAAGTCTATTGTGGTGAGGAGGGTTCTCCTTGTTAGTTCCTTTGTTTCACCTTGCTGTCCTTTTGTTTCCCCTTAGGGGCCAGGGTTCGGCAAAGATGCAGTGGAAGCTGCGCCGACCCGTGAAGAGGAGTAGTACCCCCGATGGTAAAATCAGGTAAGTCTATGGGAGGGTAACTAATATTCCTCTGTGTATTCCCTTGGCTCACCTTGCTGTTCTTGTCTTCTCCTTAGGTGCCAGAGTGCGGCGGGAACATACAGGAGGATGCGGTGGAATGTGAAGATGCTGCGAAGGCCGGTGAGTTCAGCGCGGCGCTGCAGCAGGCCAGGCGACACGCATAAAATAACTTCTTTCTTCCAGCTCAAAGGCGCGATGGATCGGGAATTCAGGTAAGGATTAAAGGTATTGCTCTTGTTCTAACCTTTTCTCCTTCTTTCTCCCTTTTTCTAGGAGCTCCAAACTCGAGGCGGGCGTGGCAGAAGGCTGGATGCAGACTTGCAGGCACGGTGAACGTTACGCTGCTAGATGCAGAATAACGCGAAGCGTGTGCTGCTCTTCGGGCGTGGTTTAAATAGCCCCCAAAGTAGTCCCAGGTAAGTATTCCTCCCCAGCCCCGCCCGAGTAAAAAATAGTCCCTAAGTAAAGTGGTCCCTTCCAAGACTCTTTTGGCTTGGAGCTCTTGCAGCGTGGTCTGCATCAGGTGAGTTTGCAGCATGGTCTGCATCAGGTACGTTTTAATCTATGAGCCTGGCGCCTTTGGCGCCAGGACTGACTCTCCATATGAGCCTGGTGCCATAGGCGCCAGGACTGGACCCAAATAGCCCCTAGCAGGGGTTGTTGGGCTTGCTTAGGATAACTTGATGCCTGCTTCCGGGGTTACTGGACGTGGTCTGGGTCCCCCGGGGCAGGCATCATGACAATTAGACATGCAGACTCAAGCATATGCACGAAAGCCACAGCAAATTAGACGAGCTTCAAGAGTGGGGACAGCATCTCCCCCACTGCACAGCAGAAAATAAATAATGTGCCTAAGATAACACAATTTGTGAAAACATGTCACTGAGAATGAAAATGTAATTATGAGTGCAAATAACATTAAAAAGCAGATTAATTAAATAGTAAATGATACTAGATTAAGCAAAGTTAATATTTATGGAGAACAGCAAGACTTGAGATAAAACACCTTTTTTCAACAACCATGTTAACGGTGCATGTATGGATGCAAACACTTATAATTAGAATGGGGAAGCAGTAAGTACTCTCAAATGCACCAAGGCTAAGGTTACACACAATACAGATAAAGAAGCATGAGATGATTTATAAATAAATTTGCAGTTGTATGGAGGAGAGATCTCAGTAAATAACTAGGAGATAATATACACTAGTTTGGTGATTAATTATGAAGACACACAAGAAATCACGTGAGTATTTTTAAGGCCTGAATGGAGTGTGCCATTAGGTTAAGGGAGTATTTTTTGTTTATAAAGCACACACCCTGATTAGTATGACTTTCAAGAATAAGGAGTGAATTATTTAGGGTTTTTTGCAGGGTTTGTTTAAATGAAACATATTTATGAATAAGTATAAGCAGGCTGGGAGCTGACAAGGAAGGTCTGGCACAATTATTGAGCATGAGATGAATTACTATTAGGCATGATGAATTGATTTATAGGGAGAAGTAGAATTTGGAAATATGAACAGAGAAGAAATGTTTTATGCGATTGGGGAAACATAGAGATAATTATCTTAGAATTCCTTCTATGATATGCTTATAAGGAGAGGGGGAGTGACACACACACACACATGCACACACACACACACACACACACACACGCATGCACAAGTATGCATGCACACACATGCATGCACACACACATGTATACACATACATACAAACACGCACACATGCACACACACACCACATACATGTGCACACACACACATGCACACACACACACCCACGCACCCACATGCACACACGTACACAATCTTGTGGGCGTACAGGCAATCAATGGATCATAGACTCAATTCACATAAAAACACATTTAGGTAGTCAGAAAAGGAATGTAATACTACAATAAGAACACACATACACACACACACACGTATAGGTTGCTTTTGCTTTACATTAGGAATACCAGTTAGGAACATTATGGGCCTCATTACAAGAAGCACGGTAAAAACGGGGTCATGACCAGCATGGAGGAACTAGCGGGTCCGTGCTATTATGACGCCGCTAATAGCGGGTGATTATGAGTGTGCGAGCACACGCGAACCCCCATGCCGGTAATGGCCATACCGCCATGGCGCTAAAGGTCCTCCAACCCCCCCATAGCGCCATCACGGGACCCGCCGATACCGCCTCCACCTAGGAGACGCCCCTTAATACCGAGTCGGTAATACCATCATGCTAATACCAGGCTCGTAATACCGGAACCGGAAGTAACGTTATTGTGTTGGAAAGGGAAATGCGCCGGCGGCCATCTTTAAAAACACAATGCATTGCAATCCTCCCAAACCACCAGTTGTGTTCAGGAGAGACCAGTGCCAATCCTTTCACCATGTCAAAGGCTACCAGGAAAACAACCCCCGCCTGCGCAAAAAGCATTTTTCAGATGATGAACTGAACATGCTGGCGGACACCCTTGCCGGCCATGCAGAGGAGATCAACCTGCAGAACCTGAAAAGGAAGGTGCAGCAGTGCAAATAGGAGATCTGGCAGGAGGTAGCCCACAAGGTCTCGGCAGTCGGCACCACCCCATGGACAGTGGAAGACTGCAAAAAGAGGTGGGATGACCTCCGCCTCAGGGTACGGAATATCCTGGCCAGCAATAGGAGGGAGGCCATGGCCACAGGTGGGGGTCCCCACTCACCTGCCAAACTGTCATGCTTGGAGGAGACATGCAGCACGTTTATACAGATGGAGTCGATCGAGGGCTTCGGGGAGATGGAGACGGATGCCGCAACATCTGCTGATGGATGTGAGTGACCCTGCAGATCCCAGTAGGGGAAACCATGACGTAGCACAAGTGATGTCGAAGAGAGTCTAGGCAAGGCAATGCATGTCCCAACACACATAGACATATCCTTGTTCAGATGGAGGCCCAAACCCTGCCACACTGAAATGCATGCTGAGTGCCAATCCCATTACCAACACACAGCCAACATACACGGACCGTGCCCATGTAATACATCACACAAACCCCAATACAACGGCATGCCACCTGCCATGCAGCAAATGGCAAAATGCCCCCTTCATACTGCCTTGTGTGACACACCCGTAAAATATGAATGTATGATAAATGAAATACTCCACAGCACCATATGATGCATCTTGCATGTAACACCATCACTGATGCCCTGCATCTCTTCTACCCCCCCAGGCACCGATGGAGAAGATGCCAGTGAGGAAGCAACCACAAGGGCATCCATGTCTCGGCCGAAGGCAACGGCTACCGAAAAATCCACCTCCGGGGCAGCCTCACAGCCCACACCAACACCCAGGGTGAGAGGCCAGTCCATGGCCGGACATGAGGGTCCCACATCAACACAGAGCTGGCTACACCAGTGGAAGGTGAGGCCGTTGCCCCACTGAGCAACATAGATACTGCAGTGGAGGAGTTTGTGGACCAGGATGGACTGACCCCATGTGCCATGACCACACTCCCCAAGCCCTGTGTCCACCCCCCAACCCCACACTCAGCCCTCACCCACCTGCAGCAGTGCAAATCCCTTGCTGCACGATTCGGCCCTCAGCAGCCTCCCTGAGGACAGCACTGCCAATGAAGGCCCAGTCGCAGCACCCTCGACCACTGCTGCTCCCACCACCAATCTTGAGGCATGGCTAGCAAGGGTGGAGGCTAGACAGGACTCTATGTTGGACCTTCTCCGACAATATGTCGTGGATGGGGAGGACACGAGGCGTGAGATTGCCCAGGCCATAGCAGTGACCACAGCCGCCATAGCGGCGAACACAGCCACCGTCAATGCCTCTGCAATGATGATGCGAGACAGTCTGGGGGCCGTCACGCAGGTCTTCACCTCCATCCTGCTGCACATGCAGCAGCCACAACCCACACCAGCCATGCAAATCACCACGGCTTCCACCTCATCCACCACACCCGCTTCCTCTGAACCCACTTCCTCTGCACCCTCCAGCCCTGTGCGGCTAACAAGACGGAGTGCCAGGCACTCAGAAATGCTGCCCCCGGACATCAAGAAGTCCAGGAAATAGTGTGGGACAACTATGGGAGTGGGTCAGATGGTGTCGGCGGCGTATGGGTATATTAGGGGGAGTTCACTGGGGGGTTTTTGGAGTTCACTGGGGGGTTTTGAGAGTTCACTGGGGGATTGGGGGCAGGGTTTCACTTCCTGCAGTTGATATCAATACTCCCGTTGTGTTAAAAATCATTCAATGGCTGGACATTGTTCATTTTGTGTGTATACATTTAATTTATGACGGTGTACAGTGCCCAACTCCCCACATTCCCTTGTGTGCATGTCCACATGGACACAGTGTACAATGTGTCACTGACACATAGCTATCAACGTCCCTGTGGGTCAGAAGTATTCGTCAATCAGTGATTGGCATACTGCACGGCCATCCTGTGCATCACATACTGGCAGGGGTGCTCTTTCTCCTCCGTCTTCTTCCTCATCATCCTCACCCGGTGCATGCATGTCAATGCCAGGTGGCAGTGGTACATTTCTCCAGACGCACATGTTGTGCAGCATGACACAGGCCATGGTGATCTTTGCCACCTTCTCAGGTGTATAAAGCAGTGCTCCACCAGACCTGCTTAGGCAGCGGAACCGCGCCTTCATCAGGCCAAAGGTCTGCTCAATCACAAAACGGGTACGGGTATGTACCCGATTTTACTCCTCTTCATGGCTGTCCTGCGGGTTCCGCACAGCCACGGCTTCAAGGGATATCATCCATCACCTGCAAGCGAATACAAATAGGTCTATGTGAGTCACTTTGAGCTGCCACCTTCAGGATTCAGTCATGGCCACAGCTATTTGCTGTCGACATGCACATGTCCCTGTACGTATGCACAAATATTGTTTAGATGCATTCTATACTGCAATATGGTGTGGTAGTCTAGATGGCGTTGTACAGATGATGCAGGGTGGATTCTTGCATGCTGATGCAGATGTACTGTGGTTGCAGGATGATGTTTTGCCTCCCATTTTTGCTGTGTATACTACACTGCATGGTCACAGTAGCCACATTGGCACAGTTGCAATCATGTTTAGTCATGCATTGCTTGACATACCGATGGTGGCCAGGTTGTGAGTCTTACATGTTGTCATTGATATACGTAATTGGTCCAATGTGTGCCAGTGATCTGTTATGTTGGGGTTGGGAGGTTCAGGTCAGGAGTGTTTAGCTCTGCGTGCATTCTCCACTCACCGTCCACTCCCACCCAGGTGGAGTATGCACCCCCCCTATTCCCACCCAGGTGGAGTATGCATCCCCCTCATTCCCACCCAGGTCGAGTATGCACCCCCACCCATTCCCACCCAGGTGGAGTATGCATCCCCCCCCATTCCCACCCAGTTGGAATATGCATCCCAACACATCACTACCCTGATGCACTGCCATGGGCCAGTCAGGCTACTCACCAAGCAGCCAGGCACGTGGTCCAGCATGTCGCTCCATGTGACGGGGTAGCGTGGAGTTACGCAGCACCATGGCATCATGTGTTGATCCGGGATATCGGGCGCAGCAATGTGTGATGATCTTGCTGGAGTCAAATACCATCTGCACATTGAAGGAGTGGTATTGCTTGCGATTGCGGTACCCCACCTCAACGGCATGGGGACTACCAATTCTACATGGGTGCAGTCCAGGGCACCAACACAATTGGGCATGCCTGCCAGTGCATGGAAGCCTACTTTGGTGTCGGCTACCTCTTGGGCAGTCCGTGGTAGGGATATGTGGGTGCTAGCGTGCTTCAGGAGGGCATCCAGCACTTGGTTCAACATGCATGAAAATAGTGGTTATGAAATGCCATGCAGCTGCTCCACTGTGTGCTGGTAGGTGCCTGTGGCCAGGAAGTGGAGCACAGACACCACCTTTAGTAGCGGGGGGATGGCGGTGCGTATTTCTATGAGGCTGACGATGTCGTTGTGTATCATGTCCCGGTCCAACCGGTACATGGTGTGGATCTGCTCAGGGGTTAGAGTGAATGGACTGGGTCTGATGCGAGGGATTGGGGGCTGCCTACGAGGTACTACTGGCTGCACTGGTGCTAATTGCTGGGCCTGTCTCACCCTCCTTCTCCTCCTGCATCTCCTCTGGGCTGCCTGTTGTTGCTGCTGTAGTTGTTGTTGTAGTTGCTGTTGTAGTTGCTGTTGTTGCTGTAGTTGTAGCAGTATAGGCATGTCCTCCAGCCCCATGATTGCAACAGCTAGTGGTATAATTTTGGTGTAGGAAGGGGTGTGGTGTGTGGGTGTACTCCTTGTATACTGGGCCAGGCTCCATTGACTCCACCTGTGGTGATTGTGTGCACCTGTGGCAGTTGGCTTGATTGCAGATTGCTGTTCACGGGTGGTCTGCGATGCCTGTATGGCCGCCATCATGCAGGCCCTAATTACCGCCTTCGGGATGCCGGTAATTGCATGCCCGCGTGGGTTGTGATGTCCTCCTATTACCGGCATCCCGGTATTTACTCCAGTAAGGGGTACGTGTACACGCGCATGTCAGTATGAGGGGGCACGGTACGGGGGTGGCGGTACTGGCGGGTTGTCAGGTCGGTATGCCACGGACCCGTTAACGATGCCGGTATTACCATTCCGCCTTCCTTTTTTCATTACCTCCATTCTCGTAATGAGGCCCTATGTCTTGTTGAAACATGATATATCAGTAGCTGGATTTTTGGAGACTATAAATAGAAGAGAGATAGGGACATCTTGAATTATACGCTGAAGAGGAGACAGGAAGGGTACACACCATAAAGCTTAATATAAGAGTGGCAAGGATTCCTACTGGCAAGGCCACATAGGAGAGTGTGCATCAAATGCCCAGAAGGGGTAACAAAAAGAGACGACAATACATCCGCTAAGACAGTGGAGGATAAATGTACACAGGGGAACAAAATAAAAGTACACACATGTAAGGGATTATAATATGCAAAGTATAAGAGTTTGCGTTGTATTTAGACTAATTAATGTGAAATAACAATGAACAGTTAAAACCAAAAGTGCTGAAGTAAGAAGTTCCTAATCAAAAGATTGACATCAATCCAGGGGGTGAAACAAATAAATAAATAAAACATGATGAATGTATGAATCGATATTACAGCAATAAAAAACACACGTTGATAGAAGATGTAAATAAAGGGTCAAAAAATAACATTGTGATACGATTGATTTTTGGAAGGTATGGATAAAATATTCAGAATTTCAAACAATGAGCAGCAATGGATGGTAATTGTTTAAATTGATCAGTGTAGTATATTTGATAAAAAATATAATACGATTAATGAAAGTGTCACAGGTTTCATCCCTTCTCACTTGTCTGTGTTGTTTACTGGAGCTCTTTGAAGGAGTCTTCTTGCGCACAGTTCGGGTTTTATATAACCCCGTGCGGACGTCGTCGGGTTCCAGCGTGCGAACAGCGTTCGAATCCAGGAACGTTCAGGATGTCTGGGAAATACAGGAAAATGATGAAGAGTGTACTCGGAGACGGGTACACAGAGGTCCGGGAATCAGGAGCAATGAAAGAGGGGAATGAATGAGGAAGGGAATTTAGGGACCAGGAAACCAGGTATGAAGAAGTCAGCGAGAGCGAACTACGGCAACACACGTCTAGCCAAAGCGAGTAGTAGCGTTGAGTCGTGCGGGGCCGCAGGGGCGTGGCTTATTTGTAGAACATGCTACGTCCAACGCAGACGCTGGTAAACAACGTTCCGAGTATGATGGCCATGTTGGGAGTACTCCAGAATGCAAGCCCCGATATGTCAGGGACTAGGAAGTCCAAAAGGGACGCATCCGGCGGTTCATGACAGCATGCCTCCTCCGAAGACCAGTTCCTCTGGGCTTGCCCGGGTGAATGAGATGATACCTCCTGAGTAATCTGGGGGCATTTAGGTTTGAGATTGGTTCCCAGGTGCGTTCACTAGGAGGGTACCATTTCCACTCAACCAGGTATTGCATCTGATCGCGTTTGTACCTGGAGTCGCATATTCAGGACACTTCGTATTCCAGCTGGTCATTGATAAGTACAGGGTTAGGCCTGAGGGCAGTCCGTGAGGACTGGATGTATGGTTTCATTAGGGACGTATGAAATACTGGATGGATCCTCTTCCAAGAGTCTGGTAGTTTGAGTCGGAAGGCCACTGAATTTATGATTTCCTTTATGGGAAAAGGGCCATAGTACCGGGGAGCCAACTTATTTGGTCATAAATGTCGGGGCAGTAGTTTTGAGGATAGCCAGACCTTATCACCCACTGCATGGGAGGGTCCTGTTCTTCTTTTGGAGTCTGCATAATGCTTGGTGTGAGTACGGGGCCTTTCTAAATGTTCCTTGGCTTCCTTGTGTACATCGATGAGAGTTTCGATCCAGGAGTTGACTGTAGGTACTGGTCTAGGATGTGGGAGAATGGAAGGTAGGATCGAAGGGTGAAATCCTTGGCTGGAAAAAAAAGGGCTGGTCTTGAGAGCCGAGTGATCCGAATTGTTGTAAGCGAATTCAGCCACAGGTATTAAGAGGGACCAATCATCCTGTACCTTGGTAGTGAAGCAACGAAGATACTGCTCTAGGGTTTGATTCACACGTTCAGTGGCTCCGTTAGTCTGTGGATGATAACCTGAGGAGAGGGCGCGTTGTATCCCTAGTATTCGGCCTAAGTGTTTCCAAAACTGGGAAATGTATTGAGGTCCTCTGTCTGATATAATCTTGGAAGGGAGTCCATGAAGTCGGAATATGTGTTCCAGGAAAATTCCTGCGAGTTCTGATGAAGATGGCAGTTTATACAATGGTGTAAAACGAGCCAAATGAGTGAATAAATCAATGGTGACCATGATAGTCGTGTATCCCCTGGAAGGGGGCAATTCCACAATGAAGTCCGTAGCAATGAATTCCCAGGGTCTTGTTGGTAGTGTAGGTTGAAGTAGGAGACCCACCGGTCTCTGATTATCACGTTTGTTTTGATTGCAGACATCATAGGCTTGGATATACAGTTGGACATCAGTTTTCATTCTTGGCCACCAAAGTTGTCTTTGTATTAGACGGAGGGTGTTGGAGATGCCATGATGTCCTGAGTGAAGGGTATCGTGACAGAGGGTGATAATCCTTTGTTGTAGTCTCTGTGTGGGAATGACCAGGCCATTATCCTTGAACAGATACCTGTCCTTTGTTCTTAGATTCATCGATTCTTCCCTGTGAATTCCTTCCGGAGGTCAGAGGACTGGGTCTGTATCCGAACATCTTCCAGGAGGGTAATTGCTTGGGCTACAAAAAGTGTCTGAGGAAACATCTTTGGGAAGGACCGATCCTCAAGAGTGTCATAGTCGGGACGCCGGGACAGGGCATCAGCAATTATGTTCTGTGTTCCAGGGACATGGTGGATCTGGAACTGGTACTGGGCAAAGAAGAAGGCCCAGCAGGCTTGACGGCTGTTTCTACATTCCAGGGACTGTAAAACATGAAGATTTCGATGGTCTGTGCGGACCTGAACAGGATGTTTTGCTCCTAGAAGTAGATGACGCCACTCTGTGAAGGCTTGACGGATGGCTAATAGTTCCTTTTCCAAAATGGAATAATGGGTTTCTCTGGGAGGTAGAGTTTGTGAGAGATAAGCAATGGGATGTTCTAGGTTATCTTCGAATTCCTGTTTTAGAACTGCTCCAATGGCGTAGTTAGAGGCATCCGTTTCCACTAGAAAGGGTCGGTTGATGTCTGGTTGAGCCAGGATGTGGGCTTGGGTAAATTCTGTCTTTAACCGTTGGAATGCTTCATCTTGGGCTGCTGTCCAGAGAAAGGGAATATCTTTTTTCAACAATGTTATGATCGGTTGAACTATCTCAGAAAAGGAAGGTATGAATTTTCGGTAAAAGTTGGCAAGTCCCAGAAAGGATTGAATCTGTTTGACGGAAGTTGGAACAGGCCAGGATAGTATGGCTTTTACCTTTGAGTGGTCCATTCTGATCCCTTCTGGACTAAGGAAAAATCCTAGATAGTGAACAGTAGAGACGTGAAAAATGCATTTCCCGGGTTTAGCCAGGAGCTTGTGTTCACGTAACCGCTGTAACACTGCCTTAACATGTTCTTCATGCTTAAGGTGGTCCTTAGAGAATAGTAGGATATCGTCCAGGTATACTATGGCAAAGAGGAACAGCATATCAGAAAACACCCGATCCATGAAACGTTGGAAGACCGCTGGGGCATTGGCGAGTCCGAAGGGTATGACCAGGATTCAAAGTGGCAAAAGGTGTTCTAAAGGCTGTTTTCCATTCGTCGCCTTCCCTAATACGGATTCGATGGTAGGCACCTCTGAGGTCCAATTCCGTGAATATTACTGCTCCTCTCACTGCTTCCAAGATATCTGAGATTAAGGGCAATGGATAGCGGTCCTTCAGAGTGCAGTGATTTAAACCACGATAATCAAGACAAGGCCTGAGTTCTTTGTTATCTTTTTTAGGAACAAAAAACAAGGAAGCTCCTGCTGGTGATTTGGATGGTCGTATAGTGCCATTTTCAAGGTTGGTATCCAAATATTCACGAAGGGCCCTTTTCTCAGGTTCGGATAAGATGAACTTTCTTCCAAAGGGAATCACTGCTGAGGGTTCAGTGTCAATAGCACAATCTTCAGGTCTATGAGGTGGTAGAGCCTGCACTATGGCAGTTGAGAACACATTGATGTATTCCTGATAAGCCCTAGGAACCTGGATGATATTGGAGACCAAGAAGGGCCCTTTCTGGTCTGACGGCGTACCTCCAGAAGATGTCGGCGAGAAATCCAGGAATAGACAATGAGACATACAAAATTCGGAACCCAGGAACAAGTATCCTGCTGCCCAGTTGATGTATGGGTTGTGTTTTTGTAACCAGGGCATACCCAGCACCATCGGGTAATGAGCAGACTTTATGATGTCAAATTTGATCTTCTCTCAATGGTGATTTATCGAAAGTTGCACCTCCTTGGTTTGTAGGGTTATGGGTCCTGAAGAGAGAGGTCTTCCATCGATATCCTCTACAGCAAGGTTGTCCAACCTACGGCCCGCGGGCCACAATGCGGCCCTCCGAGCCATTTCATGTGGCCCGCGAGGCTGAACAAACAAACAAAGGAAATACAAACAAACAAGCCGGCATGGGTTGTGATTTCCATTGGCTGAGAAACAGCCAATGGAAATACTGTTGCCATGCAAGGTAAGTCATATTTAAAAAAAGGAAAACCTTGCATGGTCACAGTATTTCCATTGGCTGTTTCTCAGCCAATGGAAATCACATACGTCATGTTTATGGGCGGAGTGAAGGTAAGGTATACCGTGCCGGCACCACCTTCACACTTCTTTTCCAGCCCAGCCCAGCCCAGCATCACGCCGGTGACCAAGCAAGGCCTGGTAAGTTTTCTTTCTGTATTTATCTATTTGTTAAACGTTTGTCGGGTCCGTGGACCCGATTAATTTATTTATTTCCGCAATGTTGGTTGGGCCCAACATTGCGGAAATAAATAAATTAATCGGGTCCACGGACCCGACAAACATTCAATAAATTAATAAATAATGTGGGCCGTGGCAGCGGAGCACTGTGACTGCCTCTGGTGCCCCCTTACAGGGGGCACCAGAGGCAGTTACAGGCCCAGTGCATTTTTAGGCAGTACAATGTTTGTCAGGTCCTTGGACCCGAATTATGTGCCGTGGTGGGGGACTGTTACTGCCTCTGGTGCCCCCTGTAAGGGCCCTGTAAGGGGGCACCAGAGGCAGTAACAGGCCACTTGCCAGTTTATTTATTAATTTATTGAATGTTTGTCGGGTCCGTGGACCCGATTCATTTATTTATTTCCGCAATGTTGGTTGGGCCCAACATTGGGGAAATAAACAAATTAATCGGGTCCGTGGACCCCCTGTAAGGGGGCACCAGAGGCAGTAACAGGCCACGGGCCAGTTTATTTATTAATTTATTCAATGTTTGTCGGGTCCGTGGACCCGATTAATTTATTTATTTCTGCAATGTTCTGCAATGTTGGTTGGGCCATGTCCATGTCTGGACTAGCCAGGGTACCTTAGGGTGAAGCCTTAAATCCCCAAACATATATGAATTGGGATAAATATTCACTCTTGTAGTTGCAGTGTTCCACTTAGTGTCACATGTGTTTTGTTAGTTGGGACAATCTTGAGCCAACATGTCCAATTCAACCTGACATATTTCCATTTGGTAGCATTTTATTTATTTAATTGTTTTTTTATAAGCTAAATATGATACCTGAGTTCGGTTTCTAAGTGCGGATCTGGGATTTAAACCTCTGTTGCTCTGCGTGGCTTTGCTTCCAAGACCAGCAGGTTGCCCCTGTGCTATCCGCCGTTTTCCATTGCTCCGTTATCGTGATGTGGGACACCTTGATGGAACATGCATTATGGCACCATCATGCACCTTCTGGGTATCATCAAGGATAGTGATCAAATCATGCAATGTTCACATACCGAATCAGTGGGTGTAGTTGGTAATTTCCATAATATGGTAGTCTTGAGTAATTGGTTCATGGACTGCACAAAGGTGGACCTTGTACCACCCAGTGCCAGAGAGCAGGCCCTCAGAAACAGACACATGCAGCGCCTCAGGGAGATGACAGGTGTACAGAAGCCTACTAGAAGCCTGTGTTGGCCTGGGTATCTTCTGGAACTTGTTTTTGTTTCATTTCGCTGTGCAGTGTTTCCCTTTTGATTAAATGCATTATTTATGGAATGGGTGACTGCTGGAAGGGGGTACCAGAGGCAGTTACAGGTCCGGTGCATTTTTTTAGGAGAATGTAGGTCGATAAATCAGTACCAACACAGGTTGGGTGATACTGTATGCATATTTGTTCTATAAAAAAGAGTTTTATTGTAAGTGCTATGCAATAACATATTATCATTTGCCCTTGGACGTCTGCTTCCACTCATAGTAATTTGACAATATGGATCTATACACAAAGATATAAATGATACATATGGTGATCCATTCTTGTAGGAAATGTGATCAATGTTTGTGTGGTACGTGGACCCGAGTTATTTTATTTCTGGGCCATGGCGGTGGACTGTTACTGCCTATGGTGCCCCCTGGACCAGTCACCTATGGTAGCAGACATATAGGCTGAAATGGATCTAGTTGCAGCTCACTAATTGTGCCCCCTGCTCCTCATGAGCCGCCATAGTTGGTCAATCTAGTGGTGTCATCAGGAATCAAATTTAGGAGGGGCAAAGAGGGGGCCAGAGGCAAATGTAGGGGACATGGGCTTTGGTCATGGTCATATATACTTTGGGAGAGAAGCATTGTGAAAGAAATTGCGCCTCCCCACTTATACAATGACATTATGTGTACTGGTTAATAGCCTTGCCTTTAATTTGCAGTACTACAAAGCTGGAAGACTCTGGCAACTAGCACGCCGTAACAAATAAAACATGTTGTTCTCCTCAACAGACATAACTTGTTGGCCACCTCCAACTCTATCAGCTCGCTGCAGCAACGACTTTTCCGGTTTACCTGATACTATCGCTGGCCTCCCTCTCTGTCCTCCACCAGGTAAGAGCACTATCCTCTGAGTTTATCTGCGTTAGAACAAAGCTAACAGAGCAATTACTAATTTTTCAGTGGCATTTTAGTGTTTTATCTACCTCTGGCTGCCTGCCACGTGAGAATAAGAGCATTCCTTTGCATTAATTCATATTTAAGTAGCATCACAAGGGTGCCACAGCCTGTGTCCGCACCCACCTCCACTGACTTGTATATCACATGCCAAACACTGCTTCTCTACAGGCATTGTTATAGATTTGTTGGACAATACTATGAGTGAAGCTTTTTTAATCATGCCATACAGTGTGGCCCAATGTTCTGCCTATATTAAAACCACAACATTATTACTTAGTAATACAAGTAAGTTTGAATTGATTTTATTGTAATGGGCCTGTGACAACGTAGCTTTCATATGACTAAAACCTACCCAACTCTCAATAGATGGCGAATCAGAAGAAAAGAAAGATTGATGCTGAATGTCGTGTTTTTCTTTGTGTGTGAACAAAAGGGGAACATCTTGTGTCTGATTTGCCATGAAAAAGTAGCTGTCTACAAGGAATACAATGTCAAGCGGCATTATACTACAAAACATGCCACTTAATTTGAGAACCCGATTGGCCTGATTAGGATTAATCGGGCAAACTCGCTGAAGCAGGCCCTGATCGGGCAACAGTCGTTCTTCAAAGCTGGCAGACAGAACTCTGAGGCAGCAACCAAGATAAGTTACTTGATATCCGAGGCCATAGCGAGGAGAGGGAAACCATTGTCCGATGGAGAATTTGTCAAAGATTGCTTGCGAATATTGACATCTGTGGCATTCCCTGACAAACAAGCAATTGTGGGGAAAATCAGTCTCTCACATCAGACAATTGCTAGACGAGTAGATGACCTATCATCAAACATTGCAGACTCACTGACGAAAAGATTGGGTGCCTGTCAGTTTTACAGCTTGGGGGTGGATGAAAGCACAGATGTGAGTGATACCGCGATCTTTGTACGAGGAGTGACCAAAGAATTCCAAATTGTTGAGGAGCTACTTGACCTATGTTCAATGAAAGGCAAAACAACAGGACAAGACATTTTCAATGAAGTGAAACGTGTCTTGTTGAAATTCAATCTGCCAGAGGACAAACTCTGTGGTCTGACAGCTAATGGGGCCCCTGCTATGATCGGCAAACACAATGGATTTGTCAGTTTTATGGCAAAGTCAGTTCCCCAGAATGTCATCACGCATCACTGCATCATTCACCAGGAACAACTGTGCGCAAAGGCCTTGGAGATGACGCATGTGATGGAAAAGGTTGTTTCTACGGTGAATTTCATAAGGGCAAAAGGGCTTAACCATAGACAGTTCCAAATATTTCTTGCGGAGATGGGAGCAGACCATGATGATGTAATCTACTTTTGCCAAGATCGTTGGCTTAGCAGGGCAGCCACACTATCCAGATTCTGGTCACTGCTTAATGAAATTAAAACATTCATGACGAACAAAGGGAAAGATGTCACCTTCTTGGATGATGCGAGCTGGTTGAATGACTTGGCATTCCTTGTTGACATAACAAAATATCTGACATAACAAAATATCTTTCTGACCTGAATATAAAACTGCAAGGGAAGGAACAGTTTGTGAACAAGCTGTATGAGCACATCCAATCCTTTGTTCATAAGCTGGAATTGTTTCAGAAACCGCTGAATGAAAAAAATGCTACTCATTTCACAGTACTGATGACTAGATCTGCTCACAGCATCACCCATGACAAGTATTCTGCACTGATTGGGAATCTTTTGAATGAATTTAAAAACCGATTTTCAGATTTCAGGGAGCACAGTGATGAGCTGAAGATTTTTGCAGATCCGTTTGGTACTAATGTCACCAATCCTCCTGACATGTTTCAAATGGAATTAATTGACATGCAAAGTAATTGTGACCTGAAGAGAGCCTTTTCTGAACATACCCTACATACATTTAATAGTAAATACATTACATGGGACTCTTTCCCAAATCTGTCTAATCATGCACTTCGGTTCATTGCTCTTTTTGGCAGCACATATTGCTGTGAACAGCTTTTCTCAAGATTGAAGAGCATAAAAACAAAATCAAGATCACTTTTGACAGATGGACACCTATCTGGAATACTCCGCATTGCCACATCAAGTGTGCCAGCAGATATTGAGCATTTGTGCAAGCAAAAACAATGTGTCACACTGAAAATATGTGCAGTGTTAGAATTATTCTTAACTGTGCTGAATGCTTTACAAGTTGCAACTTTACAAGTGACTAATCATGCAATAAAAAAAGTCCTTCATACTTTTAGATTGGGCTCGCATTGCGTTTCTTCAATTGGGTTCACCTTTGGGTGATCAATTTTCAACAGTTTATCTTTTGAATGGGATTATGCTTCTTTCATTACCACAGACGTAATGAACGTTTATTACAGAGATAAGCTGCCATATGTATTGGGCACACTGCACATGCTCAGGCAGCATCAATCATGCTTTGTACAGGACAATGCTGTCCTAAATTAGGAACAACTAGCATAGACATGTTGCTACAGAGGCATATTTTGGCCACAACCAGCATGCCAATGTGTTACATCAGTGACAGTGCTGTCTTACACTGTGGACACATTGATCATTAAAATGTGGTGTTCTACAATGTTCTTGTCTGCTGTTGGTGACATGGAATGTACATGTTCCCCTTTAGAACTGATTGTAAAATTATGGCTTTTTGGCCACTTTTCCTGCTGTAAAATGCACCATTTCATCCCCATATTTGGAAAAAAATCTTGGGGGGGAACCCCCCCAAACCCTCCCTAGATCGTTATAGCTCCCTCGCTACGCTCGGTCGACCACACCGTTTCAGTAAAATATCACACACTGGTGGAAGAAATCACAATAAACTAACCTTTGATCACTGTCCCTGACACATCTTTGGGACTGCATGGCTAACACTGCCTGTGATGCAATTGTGTCAAAGGTCACACACCATCGATTTTGAATATACTGCTTTGGGTGAGGGTGTTGACTTTTGGCTCGCCGGCCCTCCGGGTGACAAAAAGTTCATGCTTCGGCGCCACATTCAAAAAGGTTGGACAAGCCTGCTCTACAGGTTGTGTGATGCCTCGAATTTCATATGGAATGTGGTGGTTAGTGACACAATCTTGATCTATAAATATCCCCATGGCTCCACAATCCACCAATGCCAAAATGGGGAGGCTTTCGTTCTTGGATGGTGATAGAAAGACCTGTATAATCACAAGATTGCTTTGTCCAGGAGAGTTCAAGGATGGAATAGATGTGGAGCAAACATCTCTCTCCCGAAGCCGTGCTCCATCTAGGATTGGGAGTTGGCATTTCCCGAACGCCTTGGAGGAGCTAAAGGACACTCTCTCACTAGATGTTTATCCGAGGCACAATACATACAAAGCCCAGTGTGAATCCGTCACATTCTTTCCTGCGGGGATATGGGTCCACGGAAGGCCCCCAGTTGCATGGGTTCTGATCCATTAGTGGGTGCAAGAGTGTGCTCGGCCTTTGAGGAAGTTTCTATGGAGACCTTTTGGAGGGCATTCTAGTCTTCTTCTTTTCTGCCTTCCTTTCCTGGATATGGAAGTCTACTTGTAGAGAAAGATCCATAAGAGCCTGGAATGAACTTGGGCGAGCCACCCTGGCTAGCTCGTCCTTTATTTCTTCATTTAGTCCCCTTTGAAAAAGGGTAAAGCAGGCTTCTGAGGACCAATCTGCTTCTTTGGCCAATTGCTTAAAGCGTGTCACATATGGAAGCATGTCTTGGGAACCTTGTTGGAAATCCAATAGGCGTTCCTGGGCACTATAGACCTGTTCTGGGCGGTCAAACTTGGTCTTCAGAGTCTGTATGAATCCATCATTGTCATCCAGGAGAGCATATCCAGAATTAACTAAAGGCGTGGCCCAAGTTAATGCATTCCCGGAGAGATGCGAAATCATAAAGCCCACCTTTGCCCTGGGGGTAGAGAAGTAGTAGGGCTTAAAAGTAAAGTGTACCAAACACGATTCAAGGAATCTGCGAAGGGTTTTTGAAGAACCATCGTATTTATCAACTACTCCGCCCAAAAGTGCGCTTTCCTTGGTTGGGGAATCACGGGACAACACTAATTGCTTTAATGAGGCATTCTCGGCTTTAAGATTCTGCACTTCGGTTGTTAACTCCTGCATGCCACGCATGAGATCTTGAACTGCCGCCTCCATGTCCATGTCAGTTTCAGTTTGTTGGCGTCTCAATCTGTCACAGGTTTCACCCCTTCTCACCTGTCTGTGTTGTTTACTGGAGCTCTTTGAAGGAGTCTTCTTGCGCACAGTTCGGGTTTTGTATAACCCTGTACGGACGTCGTCGGTTCCAGCGTGCGAACAGCGTTCGACTCCAGAAACATTCAGGATGTCCGGGAAATCCAGGAAAATGAAGAAGAGTGTACTCGGAGACAGGTACACAGAGATCCGGGAATCGGGAGCAATGAAAGAGGGGAATGAATGAGGAAGGGAATTTAGGGACCAGGAAACCAGGAATCAAGACGTCAGCGAGAGCAAACTATGGCAACACACGTCTAGCCAAAGCACCTGGTAGCGCTGAAACACGCGGGGCTGTGGAGGTGTGGCTCATTTGTAGAACATGCTACGTCCGACGCAGACGCTGGTAAACAATGTTCCGAGTTTGACGGCAATGTTGGGAGTACTGCAGAATGCAAGCCCCGATGTGTCAGGGACCAGGAAGTCCAAAAGGGACGTGTCCGGCAGTTCATGACAGAAAGGTCAAGTAGGGCGGGATGGCCAGGATTGATCTAACAATATGAGTGAAAAATTGCACAAAGAACATATGAGAGTAAGTAACAAAAACATTGTTTATGTTTATATGAAGATGTTGGTTTATGTATTACAGATGAAAACAAAATGTCATTTTTGGAGCACGAGAGGAATGTCTATATGGCCTTAGTGGAGTATAGCTATAATGGAAAGAAACATTATGACAAAAGTAAGTACCAGTGTATAAGAAGAGAATGAAAAGGTAAGTACCAGTTGACACATTAAGTGTGTGAACAACCTTATTGATCATTATTAGGAGTAAGATGACCCAGGTGAGTGCAGAAAAAGGGTAATAAGGGATACAGTCCTTTTAAATAGGTAGCATTTTTCCCCACAAAGGTGTAAACAGGTGTGAGCGCAGGATAGTACATGTATGCGAGTATGGCCATATCTAATGAGGAGAATGAAGAAGACTTTTGGATAAAAGGTGAAGTAACCTTTTCGTAATCCTGTTGATAAGAAATGCCAAATATGGATATTTGGCAAATGCATGAAACTTTACAGATAGGCAAAACAGTGTATGCCTATATGCCACACTTGCATGCATTTAATATGATCAGTGCTTGTTTCCAAAGACCATGGGTAGGTAAGACTAGTGTAGGAAGGGCACCAACAAATGTTAATTGTGTCTCAACAGAATAAATACAGCAAAGAAAGAAGAGACCGCGGTCCCACGCCAGCAGGAGGAGGACTTCAAAATTACAGAGAAAATCTTCAGCATAGCAGAAGAGACTAAAAAACAGGCCTGTCATTACACGTATGATAAATCAAAAGAACTTAAAAGTGCACCAACATTTTTATTTCTCAGAAAAGCAATCCTGTATTTTATTTGGACTGAGGATACCAAGAGATGAGCCCAGCAATATCATGTTAGAGGAAATACAAAGGCCTATTTTAAAGAAGTGACTGATTGCTTGGCCAGCTTATCATGACTTTGCCTCTATTTTGGTTTCTGCAGGGAGCAAGAAACCACATCATCTACGAATACACCAAGAAGCAAGAAGAGAGCGGCTGAAGAAGACACATCCTTTTAAAAAAAAGTTTCGAATTTGTTTTGTCTTTTATTATTTTATCATAAAGAAGGAGACCACAAAACTCTATTGGTGTGAAGAATGACGCAACCATACAGAAAATGTTTCCTTTGTCAAATAAGCACACTATAAAATGTTTTGAATCAAATCCTGTGAAAATTGGGGCAAGTCAAGGAAAAAGCAAATATGTATGTGCTTTATGGTCTCATGTCATAGACACACCCAGGTATCGGCCAGTATGTATGAAGCATAGGTGACAGTAAGATATGCAAGAAAGGTAGAAAGAAGCAACCATTCTATTATATTAGAAAAATAGAAAATTCAGGAGCAATTGTTTTTAGGAGGTAGGAGTGCTTAAAGGATTTGGTTTAGATTTGAGCGAGCAGTACTGATGATAAAAATGTACTTATACTTCAAGAGACTCATCCTGTTTTTATATTAAAGATGGACGGAGATGGTACCTGCACTCCAGGTGATTGATGGCAACCAATCCTGCGAGCAGGGAGAAAACCCCATATTGTCATGAAAGGGGTTTTTAGGGACCCAGCCATATGCCCAGTTGCAATTAAAATTGAAGATTTTCATTTATTACACTCAACCATCCTTTTGTTCCTCAGAAACATCTAATGCCCCCCACAACTGACTATCTTTTTCAAATCAGAAGATTGATAGTTCGAGCCCTCCATGGTCACAAAGAAATGAATCCAAAAAGACTGGCCTATGAATTAAGGGGCCCTTGCACTTGCTGCAAGGCAGTCCAAAGGACAAATAAAAATAAAAATATGGACTGAATGTAAAAAGTCCTTGGACTTGGAATAAGGAGAACTAAGAATCGGATGGAAGATGTGCCAATGGAAGATGAATAAGATGAAGACAAAATTGAATGTGCATGGGGAGAGGGCAGGGGCCAAGGAATTGTCATGGGGTGGGAGGAAATAAAATGTATATAAATAATAAAATGTTGCATGTAGATGGAACAGTAGAAAATGGGCTGGTGGGCTCCCTCAGGGAATTAGTAATTGTCCTGAATGATCTCTCCTGATTCATGTGGTGGCTGAAATCACTTGTTGTGCATATTATTTTAATATTTAATTGGGTAACAGGGGTGGGAACCAGACAAGAGCAAACAAAGTCATTGTTTGGGGATGCGCACATACAAAGATTAAAAGAGGGCAAAACATATGCAATGATATTTTGACAGCAAAGAGATACATACATATCTTAGATTAGGAGAATACAATATGATTGAAGACACTGTTGATTCTTTAGAAGTGTTTTTATGATACCTCCCATGTTGAGATAGAGCACTACATTGAGGGGTGACTGAGATAGGGATGAATAGGTACACTGCTCATGGGGGAGGGTGGACACTGGGTGCAGTGGTCGAATATCGAATAGTGGTTGAATATCGACTAGAGGGGGGAAATGTATACGAGGTGCCAACCCCTCCCCCCTCAACTGAGTATAGATAATATGATAGGCAGATCAAATGGTTCAATTATTGCAGAAAACATTATTATAGTGCCTTTATTTGATGTGAAAATTGCACATGGACCTGCGCATATTTGGGTTAGAATGACCCAGGAAGTGAAGGGTGCTTTAAATATCACATACCATAAATATATAGATATATCATGAATTAGGGATACAAAGTGAGAAATGCTTAAATATAAAAATAATGATTCCCTGATGAATTAATACATTTCAGAATGGATACCTCAAGTACAAAATGGTGTCCACTTCTAAGGCCAAGTGTGAAAAACCATGGCTCATGCAGACAGGCAACAGAGGCTGATACATTAGGTAGTCTTTGGCAGCATCTCACAGTGAGATAATTGGGTGTTTAGCCAAAAATGGAACTTGGCAGGAAGAGCAGACAAGATTCATAATGAGAAGGGCACGATGTGCTTTCTGCAGACCATTTTGAGAGACCAGCTGTATTAATTCTCACCATATAATAAGAGCATGTCTATTTTTCCACAGTATAAAACACTAACTAACTTGGCAGGACCTCAAAAATCAGATAAGGGGTAGACATTGGGGTAATGACAGGGTTTTTGGCAGGAGTTGAGAACTGTCCTAATGTGTCCAGCCAAGTCTAAAAATAAGCGTATAAGCATTGTGAGTCAGAGAAAATAGTGTATGCCAACTATGCTAATGTGGGGTTGGTCTGCACCAGATAAGTCATCCACTCAGAGTGAAGTGAGTTTCTTTCTCTGGCTAGGAGGACCTATCAGAAGTATACTGTAACCAAAGTAGTCATTTGCATAAGGATATTGCATCATTCAAATAGCCTGTATAAGCAGGTTGAAGGCAAAATGTGCTGATTGCTTTTCAGAGCGTGTCTTGTAACCACACCTAATAAAGACTGCTGAGAAAAACTTGCGGGTGCTTGATTTTTTCTTGTCTCTATTCCTGAGGAAGGATTCATGGATGGCTGGTGTTTGATGGGGACTAGGGCCCTCTATTCACACCGAAAGGCCATTACTTTCAGGAACCTTCGAGAATAGAAAATGTTATACCAGGAATTAAAGCTGAAAAATCTTGCATTGTGTGTCAGAGATACCCGGGGCGCTCTCGCATCGATAGTCAAGGTGGGGAGAATCGTTTGCCACCGTGTATCAGGAATCGGGGCCGTGTAATCCGTCTACACAACAAAGGAAATCTATGGCATCCATTTAGAACTCATGTACGTGCCTTATTTCGGCGCTGTTCGCCGTTCCTGGCAAGATACCGGTTGCCATGGCAACGGTGTATGCTTGCTCGTTCACGGCAACCACCCCGAAGTAATTCTACAGCTGATCACCGTAGAACGCAGAGACGTGCACTCAAGACTATTAAAACACGTCTCCTTGCTACGGCGGGTACTTCTGATTGCAGTATGACCCACTCCTGCTTACTTTGGTATTTTGCCTCTCGAGCCTTGTTTTCTTGGACTTAGCCCTTGCTTCCCCTTCAGTCCCTCCCTTCCATTCCAAGTTCCCTCCGCCCCTTCTCCTTCCTTGCTCCCTTCTGATCCTTCTCCAGTCACCCTTCGTCTGCCTCTTCGACATTGTTATCAGGACCCGGACTGCCTTTGGACTTCCTCTGCCTCACGTTTTGTCCTTGGTGTGTCCACATTTGTAATTAGATGCAGATTGTTTAAATGGACTCGCTTTGCTTCACATTTTGTCTTTGGTGTGCCCGCAAGTGGAACAGGACCCGGATTGCTTAAGGATTCCTTCGCCCACGTGTGCCCACACGTAAACAGGACTTGGATATTCTTGGCCCCTTTCAGTCTCACATTTCCATTCCACCTTGCCCTCCAGTTGCTGGATGCAGACTGCAAGTTGGGTTTTGCCTTCTCCTAGCACCAGGACTAGAGACGCTTGCTGTCAGGTGCTTTTTAGGCGTCCTTGTGCTGGTGGGATAGGGTTGCAGGACTGGTCTGGATATTAGGCATCCTTGTGCTGTCGGGAATAGTTCTGGGGATCCACCATCCTGAACTGCCAAGTATTGAAGATAACAACTACTCCTGCTGAGAGACACTACATCTCCTTCCTCAGGTATAGTGATTGACTGTATTGTATCCTTGCATCCCAGTAATATTTGTTTCCTCTTGAATGGTCTCTTAAGTCTTTGGGATTGTCCCTTATAGATTCCATACTGAACATCAAGAATATTGGGAGGTCACAATCACCTAGATTAACCTACTCTTATGGGCATCTCCAGTTTGGTCTCCACCTTCAGAGAGCGGGGAGGGTCCAGTCTTTAATATCAAAGCACTGACCTATTTTTTCTGCTTCTACAGCCGGTGTATCCTGGGCGTGTCTCCTCTTCCGACTGCTACACCTCTCTGTATTGTTTAACAGCAGAGAGGTACAACAGTAGGAAGAATTCTTCGACTACCACTCAAGATTCCTGGACCTCGTCCTCCACCACATTTCACTTTAATCGTGTAGTGGGTTGTGACACCATGGTACTGTCCTTGGCTCCTACAACAAAGCAGCGCTAGTGATGACAGCAAAGCCGGTGAGTTGGGAAGACTGCTACCAGACCGAGATGTGTTGAATCCAAGGTTGCAAGCA
Organism: Ambystoma mexicanum; assembly: GCF_040938575.1. Classification (NCBI taxonomy): domain Eukaryota; kingdom Metazoa; phylum Chordata; class Amphibia; order Caudata; family Ambystomatidae; genus Ambystoma; species Ambystoma mexicanum. The sequence continues at coordinate 710,213,079 of NC_090925.1, forward strand.
GCAACATTGTACAGTGAAAACTAGGCAAGCACCGCGAACACTTAAACATCAGATGAGTGATTGAACTTTGAAGCCAAAATACCATAGCGTAGACAGAGTAGCCCGGCACCACGTGGGTGCTCATTCAAAAGTCTCTGTTAAGTATCCAGTTGAAAGGTGGCAAATGTGAAGAGTCCTAAAGAGTTGTGAAATGGAAGTGGTCCTGGACCGGGGTCAAGCCAAAATCCTGTGCACATTCGAAAGTCTTTGATAGTTGATGAAAACGCAGATTAAGTTGGTCCGAGCCCGGCTGAAGGATATCAGCTAAAAGTTGTGTAAAGTTATATTGGAAATTGGAATTAGTCAGAGCCTGGCAGAGGGAGACTAATTAAACATTGTGTTAAATGAGATTTGAGCCCGACTGAGGGGGGATTTGAGATCTAAGCCCGGCTCAGGGGGATCCAAGATCTAAGCCCAGCTCAGGAGGATCCTTGAGTCACCCGACAAAGAATATCCTATGAGAAATTGGGTGCATAAATAATTTATGAATATTTTGTAGAGAGGATCTGAGCCCGGCTCAGGGGGATCTGAGGTGAATAGTGAATCACCAAAGGTACTTGTGAAAAACTGAAAGAGGAAAGAACTTATTGTTTGTTTATCACATCAGGCTCTCTGAATGAAGATACTTTGAAATGCAAAGAGACCTGGGCTTGGAAGGCCCTGATGCTAAGGTTTGAACTGTATCTTTGTGCTAGAGAAGCCAGAGACTGTGCTAAGCTCGAGTGTACCGCCTTGTTCCGTGCTGAAAATGTGGGGAAGGGAAGCCAACGGCCTGAACATCCTGCCATATCAATTTGTGAATACTTCTTTGTTTTTTGTAACATTGTTTCCCACACTATTTGTATTTAGAGGTAAGGATTGGCAATAGGTTTATTAGAATAGGCCCTTTTATTTTGACAAGACACTACTAGGACTGCGTTATTATTATTTGATGGGCGTAGCTTGCTCCCATCTATAGATTCAGGATTATATAGGCATTTTCAAACTCTTTTTAAGTTCAATAAACACCCTTGAACTGTGGTCACTTGTGTCTGTCTTACTGTTGATACCATGCCTTCCTTACACCCTCCTGCTGTCGTGTTAGGGGCCATGATGCGCCCTCTGAGCTGTTCCTCTCCACTGGTGGCAGGGACAGCCCTGATCCCTTCACTATTATGACCTTCTGCTGTGCTAGGGGCCGTGCTACACTCTTTACCATGCCCCTCTCTGCTGTCCGGGGACAACGTCCTACCCCTCCCCCCTCTTTCACCAACTAGCAAGGAGGGCATCTGCTTCATAACCCCTGCATTCTTCCGCAGCCACTTCTCCCCTGGCACCTCCTTACCACCATCATGTTCTGCTTCCCTTCCCCATCCCTTCCATCATCCTCCTGCAAACCATCTTCCTCATTACCCCCAGCACTATGCCCATCTTGGCCCTCACTGCCCTTATACCCGGGTGCCCCCCCAAAAGAGCCCTGCGGCATGGCTACTCTGCTTCTTCTGGCCCCTTACATCTTTTCTTTAGCCCTACCCTCTTCTGTTCCCGCTGAAGGGCTGCAAGCCACCACTGCTGTGAGGGCCCTGTCTGAGGCTGCCCTGCACTGAGGTCTATCTTCCCTGGGCATCCTCTCCCCTGTGACCTCTTGCACTACCTCCTCCAGCAGGGTCTTTGATGCCCTACTTGTGAGGCTGAATACCACTACAGGGCCTGAGCATTCACTAGCCCCCAGCCATGGTGCCACACTGTACCCCAAGCACACCTGAAAGAAAATGCCCCCCTTTCCCACCTATATTGCTGGTTCAGGTCTCCCTCTCCCGGGGCCCCTTCCTCTAATTATCTTTTATTTCTTTATAATGTATTTATTTATTTATTTTTAGATCTGCTCCAACCTACCAATCTCCCAAAGTGCCCCAACTGCCCCAGCCCCACTGAAACAACAAGTGGTGCCCAGCTGGCAACAATCCTGTTTGTGAAAGCCCTGTGGCCCCTTCCCTTTTATTTATGTATTTCTTTATTTATTTATTTTGCCCATGACCGTTCCCCACCAATCTCCCACAGATAACCCCGCAAAAGCGCCACATGCCAAACACCCTAACTGCTGTCTAGAAGCACCTCCCCCCGCACTATAACAAGGGCCTGTGTAGGGAAAACAAGCAGCCTCCCAATTTAACCTGGGCCGGTGCCTTGCACTGCCACTACCTGGTTTAACCGATGCACCGCACTGCAACCACCAATACTCCCCACCTTCCTGCTCCTCGCATCCTAGTCCCGGCTGCTCGGGACCATATCTGATAGGCTCTAAGCCTGCGCCAGACACTGCTACCTACTGGCAATCCAGAGCCACTGTGCACAATAATCCCCATGCCCCCCTGCAGGGCTCCCTGTCCTATTGTGTCCAAAAATCAAGGCCCACTGGGCCCCCTTATTATCCACTGCAGGCTCACTAAATGAGCCCCCAGCATCCCCCCCAACCCAACACTGTTGCACGACCCAAGCCTGGGCGCTGCTCCCTCTGAGCTGATGCGTGTTGTAGAGAAGCAACTGCATGCCTCTGCAGGAAATCCCGCCCCCTACCTCCTATATGTTAGAAGTCTGAGACTCTGCCATGTTTGACACCAGCAATTGTGCCAATACCGCAGCGAATCTTTGAAAAAAAGTATCCACTGAGGAAACTCTATCAAATGTATCCCCAAAGAGACGACAATCTGAGGGAGGAACTCCCTGAAGGAATATGAAAAGGAGCAAAAGAGAGAAGCATTTGACATCACAAGAGACACGTGTGACGCCCTGAGAATACTGGCTGAAGAGAATGCATAGACCTTACAGAATCTGATGACGAAATTAAGAAACTAGTAAACTTTCGTATGCGGAGAGAAGATTGCACGTGTGCAAAGTGCTACAGAAAATCAACCATTCAATAATTGTACAGACAATGAAACGCAAGTAGACGAAGTCATCATAGAAGCTGGCTATATGTAGTGAATAGACTGCAGGCAAAGCCGCCATTGTATAGAAATTGGACATTGGTGTCATGAATTTTAGTAAGCCAGGACCCATGGAGAGGAAAGGCAGAGAATTGTGTCGCCGCAAGAATAAGATGAAATCGTGGAAGTGCCTTGCGAGGCTGTCTGGCCTGGCATCAAAACTGAAGCAGACAAGGCCATTTATCTATTCTTAATAGCAGTGATCGTGCAAAGGATGAATCATCCCTTATTAAGGGGCAAAGAAAGAACACCAAGAGTGCCAGGTGTTATTCGTTTAAGACATTTAAATGCTGCCGAATGGACAAAATTGTGGTCTCCTGTCACGTGAGCCAGGAATGGAAATAGAGTTGGGCTTGGAGTCCTAGAACAACGATAGTGAGAGCCTGTACTCCCATATATTCCCACAGACAAGGATACTTTTCAAGGCCAGGGTTCAAAGACAATCTTCATGGCAGAAGGCATGGGTGATGAGAGATGTTGGGCTAATTGGGTGGGGAGGTAAAGTCAAGTCCACCTCCTGGCACCTGGGTCTGAGCTTACGTGCTGCTAAGTGAACAGAATGTTCCAGACATGGCACGAGCGTGCCAACCAATTGTAGAGGGCCGTATAATGAATGGCTTTATAGTTTGAGAACCAATGATAAACGGTGTACTTAATAGTGTTGGAGATGAAATGTTTTAGAGGTAGGCATAAGTGGTCCAGATGACGGTAGGGCAGCCAATCACAATCCTAGTCCTTATAGAAAGTATACTTAGACGTTCCCCTTGAACCAATTATAATCGCTTGTAGGTTTTTCTTATTTGCCACGTAGGATGACATCACCTCTGACGTATTTTTAGTATAAAGTCAATGTTTAATCAGAAAATTGCCGAGAGCTGAGCGAACATCCATTGATGTCCATTGTAACCTCTCTGTTTTAGATAATTGTTAATAAAACAGCAACCTTTGCCATCTTTCTGAGTTGGCTCGATTATTTGGACTCAGAGTTATTCTGTGAACCCATCCATTGCATGCACGTTACTAAAGAACCATAAGTTCAGTGTAAAGAAGTGGCCTCTCCGTCCACACAGTCCCCTGGCCTCCTCCTGCTCCAACCCAGCTTCACCCTGCCGCTGCCCCGACTGGCAGCAGGAACCAACATGGTAAGACCACGGTGCGGACCCCTTTGCCCTAGAACCGGCTCTTATGACCCGCAAACACGAGAACATGTCACCAAGCCCCCAGTCGTCACTTGCTCCCGAACCTTCCCTGTCCATATTTATACCTGGGAGGGGGCACTCTGCCCAGAATCCGCTCACTGCCTGGGGTGCAGCACACAAATCACCCCAAGGGGGGTGGGGTATACGTGCCCCCGGAGATGCCCCCTTTGTCTGCACCTTGTCTTTGAGTGCCAGTACTCTGCTTCAGTTTGGAGAAGTCCCGGTACACAATATTTAGAAACATTAGATGTGCCGGCCCATTTAAAGCAGTGCTGACGGCACACTTTGTTAAGACATGTTTGATACACCATTAGCCACTTACTGCTGCAATTAAGTCATTCACTCTCAACAGACTGTTTAGAAATAAGTCTGGTAGGCTAAAGTTTGGTATTTTGGATTGATAGATTGAGCTCAAAGAGATCCGATAAGGATGTTTTTTGGGCAGGGATGGGCCGGCAGTAGGTCGGAATGGCCATGTGGATTAGCATGGCCAGGGGCACTCAATGGGTGGGTAAATAACCAAACAACAAATACAAGCTGTGTGTCCCTCCTCAAATTCCACCTCCCACTGAGCTGTACTTCAATGCAATAGCTGGAGTGCTGAAGCACCACCTAATAGCCCAAACTAAAAATAGTAACCTAGGGGGTCAAGTGCTGCAAACTAAAGAGGAGTACAGTACACATAACAAAAATTCCATTATGACGTGATCCTGGAGGGAGTGGTGGGTTCAGGTAGGGATGATGGGTGGGTGGTGGAGGGTAAAGCCTGGCAAGCCTATGAGGTTTCACACCTGGCTCAAGGACAAAAGAGCCAACCAACAGCCATGCCATATTATTAAGTCTGCTCTCCTTGCCTGAGGTGGGAGCTTGAAGGAGGCAAAAATGACCCAGACGTGGAGGTGATTCAGAAAGTAAAGGAGGATTGAAAGGGGTAGGGAGTGCAGAGAAAGATGATGGAAAGTCGATGTTGGTGAACCGATAGGGGAGGGGCAGATAAGGCAAAACTTACCTAATTTTGAAAAAAAACAGATGAGAAGTTGGTGATTGTACAGTGAGTCTCCTCAGTTCAGTGTAAGGCAATTTTTCATTAAATGACACTACGGTAGGGCTACCAGACGTCCCAGCATTGCAGGGAACGCCTCTGAATTAGGCCCTATGTCCCCGTCCTGAGAGTTTTTCTAATATAAAAAACATGCTACGGTTTTGGGAAAGAGAGGGTGGCCACTGCAGAAATGCAACAATAATTCAAGCTGATATTTTTACATAATAAACAGTCATAACAGTTCCACGTCTTCCGATTATCATCCTTATCAGATCGCTGACACCCCAGAGTAGCCTCAAACCTCCTTCCTTTTTGTTTATAGCTATATGCATTTACTGACTGAACCATGGAGATTGGTTAAGAGGTGATGTGGCAGGATGGTTATGCTATGGTAAGGCTCTCTCCTACATGTAGGCCTCAGATCCTCCATTTTGTCTTTGCCTGAAGCCTCCCTCTGCCTCCCTCTAAACTCAGCTCCTCTGATATGCCCAAACCTGCCTGATGCAGATTGGACCAAGACCCCGTAACAAGGCAGAGAGACACGTCAGACCTTCTCTTCCGTTTGCTTTCTACAAGTATAGCATGAGCACCATATATGGTAAATAACAATTGGGTTTCCGAAAATGCTTATTATCCATATTACAACACAATGTACCCAGCCCATGTCCCTGCAAGGCTTCATCACAAGGTCACAAGAGAGATGTTGACAGCTATAATATATTAGTGATTGCTTATGATATGCTATATAACATGTGCTCTAAGGGAAGTCCCTTCAGAGCTCCATGTGACAACAGCCTGGACACTTGTCCTTCTGTATTTTCCTGATTTCCTGCTGATAACTCTGTATGATCTTTATTTTCTATCTAATACAAGAAGGGTGGTTTACCCGTCAGTCTGTGACTAATCGCAAGCTGAGGCCGAGGTGACCCTTGGAAAGGGGCCCAACCTGGCTGCCACATAATGGTGCCCATGTCTCTGGCCTAACTGCTCAGGAGTATTCTGTGGGCTGCCCTCGACCAAGACCGCAAGGCCAAGTACACAAGGTCCCCACTATACCAGAGCGCGCTTCTATAAGCGTAGCACACCTGTTGACTGTGAAGTTGCCGAATCTGCCGTGTGGTTGAAGAAGTGGGCCATGGACATCTCCAGCTCAGCGCAATGCTGTGAACCTATTGCTCTCAGGCTGATCGGTAAACTAAACCTTTCTTTCTCTTATTTACAAAGACTGTGTAGAGGTACATGCTCAAATTGAGTGCCCATGTTTGAATGTAGTGCCTCAGTCTTTCCTGTGCATAGTTATTTTGGTGCCAGTGCTGAGAGACCATTAGGGTTACCAGTCTGTGCAGAGCGATCTTGGCAGAAAAGTTAAAAACAAACAGTTGGATATCCCACTGTAGTTTATCACAGCAGCACCCTTTAGATGCAGAGAGCACTGGCAGGGTGCCTGACACTGCCCATGACTCCATCCTTTCCCTCAGTGAAGATCTACACATTTTAAAGGGCCTTTCTTGACAAGCAACTTGTCTATCATTACTATCTGTTTGTCATGTTCTGATTAAAACTGCGTCTGTTTCTACTGCTGTTCATTTTTTTAATGCATTTTATCCAGTGATGGTATGATTCTTATTTGTCATGTTAGGCTTAACTGTTTATGTTGCTGTTCATTTTGCTTCTCACACTATTTGAAGATGAGGTTTTGATCCTCATTGCCTATGGCTCCCATGTGGCGTCACTGAGCCTCATTACGAGTTTGGCAGGAGCCGTGCTTGTAAAACTCGTGAAATTACAAGCACCCGGCAATGGGGACATACAGGGGCATTCCGACCCCGGCGAACCCGGTCTGTGCCCATTGCTGGGTGCCGGTATTCATTACTCCCCATTCCCATTGAGCCCCGTAGGGCTCAATGGGAATGGGGAGGTCAGATGCACAGGCACCATTCATGAATGGTGCCGGTGCATCCGACGAGTTGTGCTCACGGGTGCAGCTCTGCCCGCCAGGTCAGACCTGGCGGGCAGAAAGGCACCTGCGAGCACAGCTTGTAGTTTGCCGGTCCGGTAATAACGGCGCTGGTAGCTTATTGGCGCTGTTACTACTGGACTGGCAAACTTATAATGAGGCCCAGTACTGTCTATTTCTGGTGTTTGCAAACAAATGGGAAAATCCTACTGTCTCCAGATTGAGTGAGTTTCAGAATCACTGCACCCTTGGTTAATGTGTGCTGACACATAACCAGAATTTGTGAAATGGTTGGGGTTACAGATTGGGGGTTCAGGTGTGCTGTCGCGTGGCCCCAGGATTGGCTGAAAGTTTTGATGTTTTTTCCGCTTGTTGTCTATTAAGAGTTCTTTCTCAGTGTGCCATCGCTGTAAGATAGTTATGCATTCCTGGGGATGTTGTTTCTATTATCGCAGCGGATCGTGTTGCCTTGTGTTTGTCCTCAGCCACCATGTTATTTTTGACTTTCTCCATGCTGTGGCTTGCCTTTGCCACTCACTCAAAAGGTCACTGTGGTACGCCATTACCACACATATCCTTGGCCTACTCCAGATGTCTTTAAATTGCCGTCTGCAGGCATGCCTTGTTTTGGGGATTCCATATTCCCTTGGGGTTACCTTTCATTGTCATTGTTGGTTGATGAATGGACTGCATGTTTTATTTTTTGATTTATTGTAGACATTGTCAGGATTTTGTGCTACTATTCACCAGCACCCAATCCATGATATAGACAAATTAGTGCACAGACATACCTACATGCTTTGCTACCATGCTTGCGGGGCGTGATTGACAAAAAGAAAAAACTATAACTAAATGTTTGTGGTAGGCCCCCTTCATTGCTTTATCTAATACAACACGGTTGTATATATCTGTGTTCTTGTTTCAAGTAAAGAGGCGATGTTGATGGAACTGGGCCATTCGGGAGTTAAGTGCCGAATGTTACTGCTGGGCGAAACCTGAAGGTGTTCCTCTAGTGCATCTTGTGTATTACTTTATCTTTATATTCAGCAACCTATATCAAACCTTGCTCGCTCCTGTCTCACCTTCTGTGCCACCTCACTTGTTTGTCTTTCCACTGTCACCAACTGTAAATACTAATTATCATTAGGATGTGAGCACCACCAATCTTGACCTGCACTACCTGCAGGCCCATCTCCCTTTGTGTCTCCCCGCACTTTTAATTCCTAGGCTTAGCTATGGGCTCTGAGCTATCCAAAACACCACTTACATCTGCAGTAGGGTCCATTGCTTTCTTCATGTTTTCAACGGATGCAGCGTTTGCCTGAAAATATTTGAAAGATTGGAATCTTTATACTCTCGTTCAAAAGGAGTTCCTTTGGCCACTTGAGGGCACATTTCATTCAGATCATCTTGCTGTTTTCCTCTGGGCTTTGTTACAAAGAATGTCTACGGTGTCTGATGGTCATCGGTCAGCCTATTTCGCCTGGTACAAAGAATCAATGATCAGAGAATGTGACAGTGAGACTAGATAGTTTAGGAACTGTAAGGAAGGCATGGTATGAACAGTAAGACAGACACAAGTGACCACAGTTCAAGGGTGTTTATTGAACTTCAACAAGAGTATGATAAACGCCTATCTAATCCTAAAGCTACAGATGGGAGCAAGCTACGACCATCAATTAATAATAACACAGTCTTAGTGGTGACTTGTCAAAATAAAAGGGCCTATACTAAAAAACCTATTGCCAATCCTTACCTCTAAATACAAATAGTGTGGGGGTAGTGTTTATGAAAAAGAAAGAAATGTTTACAAAAATGAAATGTCAGGATGTTCAGGACGTTGGCCTCCCTTCCCCACATTTTCAGCACAGGACAAGGTGGTTCACTTGAGCGTAGCACAATCTCTGGCTTCTTTAGCATGAGGATACAGTTCAATCATTAGCATCAGGGCCTTCTGTGCCCACGTCTCTTTACCTATCAAAGTGTCTTCATGCAGAGGGCCTGATACGACAAAACAAATGATACGTTATTTTCATCTTACAAGTACACAATTCAGGTTTTTCATTATTCAATACAACAATCGCCACTTTGGATCACACTCTTCCAGGCTCAGATCCTCTTTCACAATGTTCATAAGATATTCTTTCTCGGGTGACTCGTGGTTCACACCGGATCCCCCTCAGCCAGGCTCAGATCCCCTTCTTAATACAATTAGTCTCCCTCAGCCGGGTTCAGACCAATTTCAGTTAGCATCAACTATCGAAGACTTTCAAATGTGCACAGGGTCTGGCTTGACCCGTTGCAGGACCACTTTGATTTCACAATTCCCTTTTACATTTGCCATCGTTCAATTGGATACCTAACAGAGACCTTTGAATGAGTACCCATGTGGCGCCGGACCACTCTGTTTAAGGTACCTGTCTTGGCTTCAAAAGTTCAGTCACTCATCTGCTGTTTAATTATATTTGCGTTGCTTGTCTCATACACTTCACACACTGTTCTCTTCAGTTTTCTCTATACAATGTTGCCACTTGCAACCTTGGCTTTAACACAGACCGGTTTGGTATCAGTCTCCCCAACTCACCAGCTGTGCTGACTTTACTGGTGCTGCTTTGTTGTAGGTGCCACGGACAGTACCACATCAGCAAACCATCCTCCCTGCCTTGGCTATTGACGCGGGAGAGCACCGGGTACCTCAGACACACAATGCAGGTTTCTTCAGCGTTGATCCCGGTCTTAAATTTCTTATTCTCGAAGGCTCATGAAAGTAACGGTCTTTCTCTGAAAAGGTCAAGGGCACTTCCCTCCTTGCAATCCTCTTCGGTCTTGCCGTCCTTCTTGTATTAAACTGCCATCTTGAAACTGCTGCTTCCTCGTGTGCTTTGCCCTGCTGAGAGTGTGCTTTCGTGCCCCGCCTTTTATCGTGTGGTAAAGTGTGATGGAAGTCAGGTGTGTAATGATCAGTAATTGCCTGACACTTCCTGACCATTGTTTTGGAACATGTCAGGTACACAGCTCGGGTGTTAGTCCACTTTCTCTCCCAGTAAGCTGTCTGTGAGGAGCTGTTTGTGTCAGAAAACAGGGGTGGGGAGTGGTTGAGTTCCTAAGTATTCTACCTGGTAGGATGGGGAAACAGTGTTACAGGGAAGGGGATACCACGTCTTGCCGTCCGGTGTCCCACTTCCACTCCTTGAATACCCCTCATCCAGGTGATCCTCCCGCATTGGTCCATCCCCAGGAACTGGATCCAAAAGCGATCGCCGTGTCCTGGCCACCTTGATGACAGTTCCCCGGGGACTAGCGGGTGTGACACCTTCAGGTTTTTCACAGAACTTGCAGGCTAGGCTAGAGAAGGAATAAGAACAATCCAAGCATCCCTCCAAGGCTGGCCGGCCAAACAGTAAACACACTCATAAACCAGGCCTCTACCCAAGTCTTCCTGCATACACCGCTAAAGTCTCCCTTTCAGAAGCACCCACAGTCCCACCTGTTGACCTTTTAGATGAACTAGCGCCATACTCACCTCTTCTGATTGCCGGCACACCACCTACTCTACCTACTCTGCATCAAATGGACTCACTAACCCCCCACGCCACATCGAGCTGCCATGCCTCCCCAACAACACCCACCTACCCCCCAGAGCCATCCTCTGGCTCCAACACCACCCCTGACACCACAATCGCCACTTCTGTTCTAGCACCAGAGATAAACCTCTAGCTTCCCCCATCTCCAACATAACATAACCACCATCACAGCCTGGAACACGGGTGGACCACTGACTATTTACAAAACTCACTCGCTGCAGCAGACCCAGGCTCGCCACTCTACAATGCATTGCCAGAACTAACTAGACAAGAACTCCACACTATGGATGACTCATCACCCACCACTGCTGCCACCACTGAAAGGAAGACATGGTATCAACAGTAAGACATACGCAAGTGACCACAGTTCCAGGGTGTTTATTGATCTTACAACGGGTTTGAAAAATGCCTATCTAATCCTAAATCTACAGATGGGAGCAAGCTACGCCCATCAAATAATAATAACGCAGTCCTAGTAGTGTCTTGTCAAAATAAAATAGCCTATACTTAGAAACATGTTGCCAATCCTTACCTCTAAATACAAATAGTGCGGGAAAGAATGTTCCGAAAAAGAAGTGTTCACAAAATGATATATCAGGATGTTCACGCCATTGGCCTCCCTTGCCCACATTTTCGGCACAGGACAAGGAGGGAAAACTCAAACTTAGCAAAGTATCTGGCTTCTCTAGCACGAGGATACAGTTCAAACATTAGCATCAGGGCCTTCTGTGCCCAAGTCTCTTCACTTTTTCAAAGTCTCTTCATTCAGAGGGCCTGATGCGATAAACAAACAATAAGTTCTTTCCTGTTTCATATTTTTACAAGTACCTTAGGTGATTCTCTATTCACCTTGGACCCCCCTCAGCCGAGCTCAGATCCTCTCAACACAATGTTTGTAAATTAATTATGCATCCAATTTCTCGTAGGATATTCTTTGTCAGGTGACTCACGGTTCACCCCAGATCCCCCTCAGCCAGGCTCAGATCTCGGATCCCCCTCAACCGGGCTCAGATCTCTGATCCCCCTCAGTCGGGATCAGATCTTGTTTTAACACCATGTTTAATTAGTCTCTCTCTGGCGGGCTCGGATTAATTCCAAATTCCAATATAACTTTACACAACTTTTATCTTATCTCCCTCGGGCTCTGAGCAACTTCATATACGTTTTCATCAACTGTCGAAGACTTGGAAATGTGCACAGGATTTTGACTTGACCCGTTGCAGTACCACTTCGATTTCACAATTCTTTAGCACTCTTCACATTTGCCACCTTTCAACTGGATACCTAGCAGAGACTTTCGAATGAGCACCCGCGTGGTGCTGGGCCACTCTGTCTACGGTATCGTATCTTGGATTCAAAGCCCTCATATGATGTATAATTGTGTTTATGATGCTTGCCACATGCGCTTCATACAATGTTCTCTTTTAGTTTTCATTAAACAATTTTGCCGCTTGCAACCTTGGCTTCAACACAGACCGGTCTGTTATCAGTCTCTCCAACTCTCCTCCGACACACAATGCAGGATTCTTCTTGGTTCCTGGTCTTAAGTTTCCTATTCTCGAAGGTTCCTGAAAGTAACAGCCTTTTTTCAATGAAAAGGTCAAGGGCTCTTCCCTCCTTGCATTCCTCTTCGGTTTTGTCATCTTTCGCCTGGTATTAAACTGCCAACTTGGAACTGCTGTTTCCTCATGTGCTTTGCCTTGCTCAGAGTGTGCTTTCCTGCTCCGCCTTTTATCTGTGTGGGGAAGTGAAATGGAAGTCAGGTATGTATAATGGTCAGCAGTAACTGCCTGACCGTGCTTGACCATTGTATTGGGACATGTCAGGTATACAGCTCGGGTGTTAGTCCATTTTCTCTTGTAGTGAGCTGTCCGTGAGGAAATGTTTGTATTGGGAAAGGGGGTTGGGGGTTGAAATCCTAAGTATCCTACTTGGTAGGCTGGGGTAAAGGTGTTACATCGAAGGGGACACTGTTTCGCCATCCGGTGTCCCACTTCCGCTCCCGAAGAACCCTCACCCAGGTCATCCTCCCACACCGGTCCACCCCCAGGCAATGGATCCCAAAGCAATGGCCATGTCCTGGCCACCTGGATGACAGATCTCTGGGGACCAGCGGGTGAGACACCTTCAGGTTTCTCACATGCCCTTTTCCTATGTGAGGTGGATATGACTTGTCTTTGTCCAGGTTCTTCATTGTTAAGACCTGGGAAAGAACAGCTATTAAATAAATCCAAGGACTCTTGCATATTCCACTGATTGTATTTTGACTGTGTAGGCAGAAGCGAGGTGTTTTTATTGGTCTCTCAAAAATAACCAACAAACTGGTCTCTAGGGGTTGACTCTGGTTTTATTGGCTCTTTATGTCTTATGGGAGGTTCATGGCATTCTGGTTTTTCCCAGTCCCACATTGGAGAGTTTTGGGAATAGTAATTATAGTGCCAGCAGTCCTCGGGTGAAAACTCTCTATAGGAAGGTGGGAGTTCCTGCAAAAGGATGGAAAACGTAGGGAACTCCAGACCTATGATGACTTCCTTGTGAACCCTCGGAATGAAGGCTGAAGAGATAAAACATGATTCACCTCTGATGTTCATGTACACAGGTAACTCTAACTAGGGCAGCGTTCTCGAGGTCTGTTGCTGTCACCAAGTCGGTTCTTATGGAGGTTTGCTTGCTACATGAGTCATTTATCGCCTTCACTTGCTTCCCATTTACCCATGCTTTTTCATATGTAAAGTCAGCAGAAGACTGACGCAAACATATGCTCAAGGTCTCTAGATCTTCTTTGGGTTCTTCTCACTCTTCTCCCTTTAAACAGCCTATTTCCATAGGTTCTTCTTTCAAATTTTTCGGACAGTGCTTGGCCAAATGCCCAGTTTCTCTACATGAAAATCAGATAAGGGAGGGGGGGTCTGCCTCTTTAGGTTCCTCCCTTTAACTTTCTTCTCTACTTTTGGGGTCAGATCTTTTGGCTTCTATTCTTTCCATCGGTGCCCATTCCTTGATTTTATGTGACCCTCCTTGTTTGTCTACTCCCTGAGGTTGGGGTCGGTGGGTAGGTTTGTAATCTTTCCTTTCCTCACCTCGATGTATCGAGTGGAAGTGTTTGGCGGCATCCGAGTGGTTCTGTGCAGTTTCAATGGCCATGGCTAGGGTAGGTCGATTTAATTGTAATACAGCCTTTTGCAAAAAAGGGGGCAAGGAATTGGTTAACTGTTCTAAAGTATTCATTTCTATCAATTCTTCCATGGATTTATTATTAATCCAAAGAGCTATGGTATTTTTGATACATTCACCCATTCCAAGAGGGGTTTCTCCAGGATTGGATCTAATGGCACTACATTTTTGCTGATAGAAGTTACAAGTTTGGTCGCCTCTTTTCAATAGCCCTTCTTTTATGGATATAAAGGTGGCTCCCTGGGCAAGATTATGGTGTTGGTAGGCAGTCTGTAGTTTACCTTTCAACAGGGGCCCCAAATAACATCTTTTTCGATTTTCTTCCCATCTTAACTGTTTGGCTAATAGTTCAAAATTCAGAAAGAAGTTCCCTAGATCTTCGCCTTCTAGGTATGGTTGAAGTATCCCCTGTGGTAGTAGGGGTCTGTCTTGTATCTCGACCAATTTCGTCAAGTTTCTTTTAAGCCTAACTTCGGCTTGCATTTGGTGGGAAGCCAACTGGGCTATGACAGCTGGTAGGTCAGCCATTTTTCTGGTGGGGTAAGGGTTAGTTCTGTGTTTTTTTCAGAATTGGAAAAAAACAGGTTTCGACTGCTTCGGAAAAAGTTTCAAAGTCATCTGATTGTTCTGAATCTGATTCCACCAAAGGTAATAATTTAGGTAGGTTGGTCTCTGACCCTCATGGCCCCGCAACAGATAGTAACTGGGGCCCAAAAATAAAGTTCGGAAGCAGGGGTTTTCAGGGCACTAGGTCTAATGAAGCATTAGGCAGGCTGTATTTTCAATATTATTCAATCCCGCTGTTGGATATTATAATGAGAGAGTGGGAGGGTGTCTAATAACACTTGAATTTAAAAAAAAAGTCTTGTTGACAAGTTGGGATGTGTAGTTGAGAGCTCAAAACCTCTTTAAGAGTGGATACACAATCAGAGTTAAGGAGTTCAATGATTTTATTTTCCCCTTCTGGTGGTAGAACAATTATCAGCATGGATTCACAATTGCATCACATCCCACCCCTGACACCACATATAAGGAAGCCATAGCATCAACAGTAAGACAGACACAAGAGACCACAGTTCAAGGGTGTTTATTGAACTTCAAAAAGGGTATGATAAATGCCTATTTAAACCTAAATCTACATATGGGAGCAAGCTACGACCATCAAATAATAATAACACAGTCCTAGAAGTGTCTTGTCAAAATAAAAGGGCCTATACTAAAAAACCTATTGCCAATACTTAACTCTAAATACAAATAGTGTGGGAAATAATGTTATGAAAAATAAAGAAGTGTTCAAAATATGTCAGGCTTTCAGGCCATTGGCCTCCCTTCCCCACGTTTTTAGTACAGGATAAGGCGGTTCACCCGAGCATAGCACAATCTCTGGCTTCTTTAGAATGAGGTTACATTTCACTCATCAGCATCAGGGCCTCCGAAGTGTAAGTCTCCTTGCTTCTCAAAGTCAAAGGGCCTGATGCAACCAATTATACAACAAGGTCTTTTCTCTTCTGGATTATCACAAATATTCACATCGGGTGATTCAATATCCACCCTGGATGCCCCTCAACCGGGCTCAGATCCTTTTAGCATAAAGTTCCACACAGGCTTCCCTCTGCCGGGCTCAAGCCTGTCTTTCACCTTTCACTTTATCACACAATGTTCATAGGTTCTTCCTTTTCGGGTGACTCACGGTTCACCCCGGATCCCCCTCTGCCAGACTCAGATCACTTCTACAAAATTAGTCTCCCTCAGCCGGGCTCAGACCAGTATCAATTTTACATCAAGTATTGAAGACTTTCGAATTTGCACAGGGATTTGGCTTGACCCGTTGCAGGACCACTTCGATTTCACAATTCTCTTTCTTTTAATGTTCGCATCCTTTTGGTTTATAACGAATAGAGACCTACGAATGAGCACCCACGTGATGCTGGACCACTCTGTCTATGGTATCATATTTTAGCTTCAAAATTCATTCACTCATCTCTGTCTTAATAACCTTCTTCACACAATGTTGCCTCTTGCATCCTTGATTTCCACTCAGACCAGTCTGGTATCAGTCTCCCCAACTCAGCGGCTGTGCTGACTTCACTGGTGCTGCTTTGTTCTCAGGAGCCAAGGTCAGTACGACGGCGACATTCGCTTCTCCCTGCCTTTACTATCGACGCAGGAGTGCCCCGGGTAGCTCTGACACACAATACAGGATTCTTTAGCTTGAATTCCAGGTCTTACATTTCCTACTTTTGAAGGCTCATGAAAGATGTGGTCTGTCAGTGAAAAGGTCAAGGGTATTTCCCTCCTTGCAATCCTCTTCGGTCTTGCCGTCTTCCGCCTTGTATTAAATTGCCATCTTGGTACTGCTACTTCCTTGTGTGCTTTGCCTTGCTCAGAGTGTGCTTTTGTGTTCCGCCTTTTATCCTTGTGGGGAAGTGTGATGGAAGCCAGGTGTGTAATGATCAGTAATTGCCTGACCCTGCCTGACCATTGTAGTGGGACATGCCAGGTATACGGCTTGGGTGTTAGTCCAATTTCCCTCACAGTGAGTTCTCTGTGAGAAAGTGTTTGTGTTGAAAAGGAGGGGCTGAGACCCTACGTATGCTACCGGATAGGATGCAGTAAAGGTGTTACTGGGAAGGGGATACTGCGTCTCGCTGTCCACCCCCAGGAACTGGATCCAAAAGCGATGGCTGTGTCGTGGCCACCTGGATGAGAGATCCCCGGGGACTAATGGGTGAGACACCTTCAGGTTTCTAACACTCCCTATATCTACTACCTAGGGCACAACATTTCCCATGATGCTAGGTGCCTTGCCCGTGTCGTGTCTCCTGCATCTTACAATGACAATGCTAGCGACTAAAAGAAAGCAACGCTCCTTTTTAGGAATGAGCAATTTCTGTCGCCCCTGGATACTTGACAATGCCTCTACTGTAGCACCCATGCACAATATGCTACATAACTCCCAACCTGACAGCCTCACATGGTCTCCTGATGCTTCCACAGCCTTCTCCAAGATCAAGACTGCCCTCTCCCTTCCTGGCTACTCTAAATCATACACCCTGTTCAGTGATGGGAAAGAGGGGTATGCCTTAGGCGTACTCACACAGAAGCACGGGGATCTACAACGCCCTGTAGCTTATTTTAACTCACAGTTAGACCCTGTAGCCTCTGCCTTTCCCAAATGTCTCAGAGAGGTAGCTGCCATTGCCCTTCTCCTTACAAAAGCAGACAACATTGCCCTAGCACACCACATAAACGTAGCTGTGCCACACTCTGTATTAGCACTCCTCCTCAAGGGTAAAGCACAACACCTATCTGCTCCATGTTTCACCAAATATGAAAAACTGCTCCTCTCTTCCACCAATATCACTCACATCAGATGCGCCCCAATCAACCCTGCCTCCCTCCTACCTACACCTGATGGCGGTGACCCGCAGGACTGCCTTGCACTGGTTGACATTGCATCATCACCAAGATCTGACCTCAAGGATATTCCGCTCCTGAATCCAGATCTCACTCTCTTTCTTGATGGTTTGTGTCTTAGAGATTTCACAGGTATTCTCCAGGCAGGCTTTGCAGTTTGCATCTCCTTTGAAATATTAGAAGCATTTCAGGCCCCATCAGTACGATCAGCACATGTTGCTGAACTCATTGCCCTCACACGGGCTTGCACCATTGCCACACAACGCACTACCACTATGTACACTGATTCACGTTACGCCTTAATATGTCACATGACTGCAGGACGCTCTGGAAACAGAGAAGTTACCTGACTGACCAAGGTACTCCCATTGTCAATGCTCCCTATCTTGAAGAAGTGCTTAATACAATCTTGCTACCCATCAAGTTGGCCATTGTGAAATGCTAGGCCCTCACTTGATTTTCCGACAGCACCTCGCAGGGTAATGCATTGGCTGACTGGCATTCAAAAAATGCGGCTCTCCAAGGCCCTCAGGCTCCTGATTATGTGCCGCTGTTTCTCCTATCATTTGAGGACTGTGAGGAAGTGACGGTGAAAACCGAGGGAGCACAGTATGTGGCACACAAGGCAGGAAGGGGTTAATCAGGGTGTGCGCAATGGTTACAAGAGTGAAGGACGGTCAGGTGTGAGCAGGAGTGCGGATGCAGAGAGAGGCAGAAAAGGGTTAATTCATTGGCTCTGTCTTTTTTCTTTAAAAGGAGGAAGAGTTCCACCAAGAGGGGGAGGGAGGTCATGGCACGAGGGACGGAGGAGACTACAGGTCACGGGCCAGAACAGGTGTTCATCTGGGCCTATTAGCCAGCTCGGGAAAATGGTACTGGAAGGCTGATGGGGACGGACACAGAAGCGACATTGGAAGATCCGGGCTCGTGCCACGCAGAACACCGCCCACAAGGGAGCAGGTGAGCCTGCTGAAGATTGCAGTGAACGTTGGAAGATCCAGGCCGATGCCACGCGGAACACCACCCACGAGGGAGCAGGTGAGCCTGTCGAAGATTGCAGTGAACATTGGGAGGTCCGGGCCAGTGCCACGCGGAACACCACCCACGAGGGAGCAGGTCAGCCTGCTGAAGAGAAAGGGGGTTGTGCTGTAGAGAAGGGTGATCTCTTAAGCAGAACGCTGCCACTGCAGGATTTGATCATAACCAGGATACTCTGGGAAAGACCTTTACACGCATTGGACCACCTTAGGAGAACTGAGACACCAGGCAGTGGTGAGGTAACAACTGCCCTACTACCATAATGTTGGACTACTTATACGTAACCGTTAAGAAATCAAAATTAAGTATTTTGTACAACTTACCTTGAGTCTCTGCGTGCTGTGTAACAGACCCTCAGTTGTGACAAGTTGTGGCAGCGGTGGGATCGAGGAGTGAGCACCATGGAGGGACTGCTAAAAGCACTAACGGAAGGACAACAGCAACTCCAGCACACACTACAAATCCATAGTCAGCAGGCCCAAGCCGACAGTTAAACGATTCAACAGGCTCTGCAGGTACAGCAAGCGCAACTAGCAGAGGCAGCGACCACCAGAAGGCAGGCCCGGGTACCGGCCACAGTGTTACAGAAGTATGTACCGGGAGAGGACCCGGCGCATTTCTTTGTGAACTTTGAGACGGTGGCAAGGAGCGCGCAATGGCCCAAGAACAATACACTATGTGGCCCCCTTGATGGCGGGGGAAATGCAGAGCGCCTACCAGGATGCCTGTCCCAGTGGAGATACGGCCTACATCGATATGAAGAAGGCCGTCATGGAGAGGCTAGGACACGAGGAAAAAACGTACCGGGTAAAGTTCTGGGATACAAAGTTGTTACCACAAGAGATGCCATGACAGCTATACTATAGAGCAGAGGTCTTCAAACTGTGGGGCGGGCCCCCCCAGGGGGGCGGGGCCGCATCCCACAGGGGGGTCGCCAGAGCCCAGCATGAAATGTTAAAAAAAATATATATATACAAATATATATATATTTTTTTTAGATTGGAGGAAATGGGAAGGGGCAGCTCACATGGTCAGACTGGACCATAAAACGATCTTGGGCACCAATGAAAAAATGGCCAGCAGTTGCAAATGGATATTCAGTCCTTTAGTCACAGACTGTTTGAATAGTACCCAAGGGGTTATTTTTTGTTCAAATCGTTCAAATGTAAACAAATTGTGATATTTAAAGAATATTTATTCAGCAACAATGGTCAAAACTACAAGCTGCATAGTGAAGTAACTCCTCAAACTGGCCCACATTGGCCAAAAAAGGGGCTATTTTGACTGGCCTACACTAGCATTTTGTATATTTAGTACGGTCATCGCCCTATTCCCCTATAGGCCAGTCCAAGCCTGCAGGCTAATCCATAATGGGTAAGGGGGCGTCCACCCGCTGGCCACCTCACCCATTATGGAGGAGCCGAGGAGCCAGCCCAGTGAAACACTGAGCACTCCCTCAGCTGCTTTTTCCAGCTGAGGGAGTGCTCCTGGGCTGGCTGAACTGTCAAAGGGAAACACTGTTTGCCTTTGACAGTTCATTTCCCCAGCCACACTTGATCACTGAGCCATGCAACGCTGGGGGTGTTTTGCTTCGCCAGCCTTGCATAGCTCATTGGAAATGGTGGCTGGGGCACTGCATGTATGTATGTGCGAGGGGGTGCTCCTGCGCCTCCTCGCACATACGGGCAGAGCAACCTGGAGCAGGGCATTTTAGGAACCACATGCAGGCCCCTGCAGAAGGTACATTTATGGTGATTTATTTTTTATTTAAATGTGTATGGATGTGTGTATGCTTGTGTTATGGGACTGTGGTGGGAGCAGGATGGGCGGCAGCACTGGGATAGTGGTGGGAGTAGGGTGGGGAGAGCCCAGGGTCTGTGCTTGGAGTAGGGTGCAGTGACGGCACACAAAAGTTCATAGCGATTTCTACATACTGTCCATCTGGCACTTTTAGGGGGGCCTGGCCTGCCCAAACTTTGCTCCGGGGGGGCCCAGGCAAAAACATTTGAAGACCACTGCTATAGAGTGAAGGAGTTGGCAGACAAATGGCTCCAGTCAGCCACTACCACTACCCACAAAATGGTAGAGAGAATCATATTAGAACAGTTTGTGGAAGCCTTGCCCACCCTGGTACAAAGGTGGGTGAAACAACAGCACTATCCGAGTTTGCCCGAGGCCATTAATATAGCCTCTGCATACCAGAAGGCTGGGCGGGGAAGAGTGCTGACGCATGTTTCAAATAATAGAATAGAGGGAGGCCCCCCCAACCCTCTTAAAAGATTGGAGCGAGCAGGAGGAATGACCACGGTTCCCCGGAAACCAGAGACTGAAGGGGGAATACCAGGCTGGACGACTGGGTTACCTCCACGGACTCCATAGTGTTACGAATACGTAGAATGGGGCCATATTGCGTGGCATTGCAAAAAAAAGGAGTAAAATTGAGCCCTTGGATATTGGGCTATTTGATGCACCATGGGATGGGAACTACCATGAAGGATGAGGCCTGCAGCCCAGACCGCAGTACCCCTATGTCTGTGAGGCTGAAGTGGAAGGAATCCCCATGAGAGCCCTGGGGGGAGTCAGCACCCAACTGGTAGGTGGTGGGAACAAACAGGGAGAACGAATACCGATATGTTGTGTGCATGGAGATGTGAAAGTGTATCCGACTCAAGATTTCAGGGTAAGGTTAGCTTAAGAGAATTTGAAAGTCAAGGCCAGGGTACTACCTGTGCTCCCAGAACATCTAGTGGTAGGATCGGGTATGGCGCTTATGCCTAAACTCATACAGAGCATCTAAGAAAATGTGTTGGCTAACGCTCCCTTCCAGGGAGAAGAAATCACGCCTCTGGCCGGACGCAAACTCTAGAGTAGGGCAGAGAAATGAGCACTGCAGAAAAAAATGGCAGGAGCAGGTTATGATGCCCATCATTGTCGATTGGAAGATCGATGAGCAAGGGGACAGTTACCGGTTGGCACAAGAGTTGGACCCCACTTTAAGAAACGCCCGAGTTGCATCGAGCAAAGGTAGCAGAGGCCAAGGGCCTCACTTTATACAAGATAAAGGTCTGTACTATCGGGTGGTACAGCAACCCGTGGAAGAACACCTTAAACAGCTATTGATCCCTAACAAGTTTCGGCCTACGGTATTGGACATCGCTCATGTACAAGTGGGAGAGGGCCACTTGGGGTCCAAGAAAACGCTGCAGACAATCCTGGCATGGTTCTTCTGGCCCAAAGTGTACGGGTAGATGCGGCGGTTCAGTCAGCAACGTGAAGAGTGTCAGAAAAAGAACAGAGCTAACATTCCGAAAGCTCCACTACAGACAATGACATTAATTACTGTAACCTTTCAATGGATAGGAATGGGCATTGTGGGGCCACTTGATCCCCCCAGTAGAGGCCATAAATATGTATTGGTAATTGTGGACTATGCTACCAGATACCCGGAAGCCTTTCCCTTACGGAGCATTACAACGCAACAGGTCAGCGACGATGCCGTTTATTGCCCGAGTGGGGATCCCCAAGGAGATCATCACAAACCGGGGAACTAACTGCATGTCAGCCATATTGAAGCAGATATGCCAAACTCTCCACATAGAGCATTTGAAAACCTCTGTTTACCATCCACAAACTGATGGTTGGTGGAACGGTATAATCAAACGATCAAGACGATGACGCCCATTGACAAAGACTGGGATTTTTATGGTGCCGACGGCCGGTCTTACACCAGATTACACCCCAGGCGAGAAGCATTGTTGGCGCCCCCTCCCGTCCGCACCCCGAGTGGCTCACATCACTCCCAAACTACAACTCTGTCGTGCGACAAAACCTCTCCTCAATATGAATAAATAATTGCTATATAAATTAAGCTAGTTTCATTACATTGTCATTCAAGTACTTTACATGATACACTAGAAATTGCTGCGACACAGCTTCGGGGACCGGCAGCGCCCTCCACTGCCCCCGGCCCTCCCCTCAGCCCTGGAGAACACAGAGTGCACCGGCGCACCCCAACCCGCCCGCCTGGCACCACCATTAGGGCCACCCCAGCAGCCAAAGGAGCTGCGAAGATCACTGGCCATCACCAAATTAAAAAAAAAAAAGTATTCCAAATGCGCATGAATCATTTAGCCTCTAAGCAGTGAGTGCCCCCAAACACTTAACCGTAACCTGCCCACTCCTATTTTCTCGTAAAGGAGGGGAGGGGGGTCGGCGGGTTCTTCGAGCATGCCGACGGCGTGCCAAGGCCTCAGATGCCCCTGGGCCTCAAGAGCAGGAAGGCAGGGAGGAGAAGGGTGGCCGGCACCCAGCGCTACAGCGCCAGTGAGCAGGAGAGGATGCAGATGAGGAACCTGTCCAAGCCCCTGCAGGGACTCAGAAGGTACATGCCTGCCTCTGTGGCGCCGGCGGGGAAGAGCCTCACCAAAATTGAGACCCTGCAACTCAACATCCGCTACATCTCTCATCTGTCCGACCTTGTGGGGTTCAGCGAGGAGACCCTGGCCCAGAGCAGGCAGAGCAGGAGGAGAAGGTGCAACATGTGCCCAGCGGGGCTCGGGTGCAGCCAGGACAGTAACTTTGCGCCCTGTGCTCAGGTGAGTAGGAGAGACTGGCTGACCTTCTGCAATCCCAGCCAGCCCCTTACTGTGCAGAGATACTGTGCAGAGAGGCCTTGCTGTACGCCAGCTCTCACAGCGCCCAGCCAGATGCTTGCTTCCCCTCCTCCTGCTCCTAAAGAAATGCAAACATACACCAGCACCCACAACACCCGGTGGCGCCCGAGGCACAGCTCTGCGCATATCTTTATTGTGGTGAAATGAGGACCTTTCCCTTGCATCACGCTACAGCCCAGTCTCACTTCTCATCTCCTCTCTGTGGTGAAATGAGGACTCTGCCTGTGCAGCCAGAGGCCCCGCATCCTTGCCCCTCGTCCCATCAAAGCACCGGGCCTGAAATAAAACACACCGCAGAGCAGCTTGAAATGGACACAGACACACTTCTGTTCTTCTCTGCAGAATTGTGCAGTCCTGTGGGCCCTGAAGAGATGGACCAGACCCCTGGAGAACTCCCAATCTTCTCTCCTGCATCCCCATACCTGGGGTTTTATCAGGTACTGTCCGCACACACACTGTACAGCTGCTTTTCTAATGTACATTGAATAAACTGCTTGCATGTTTATACCCGCCCTTGATCAGGTCACTCCTTTTAGGTTACAGGATGAGCATAAAACACCTGGTCGGGGTTTGGTTTTTAATTAAGTTGAATTTGAGTCTATTATATTCCACTAAAGTGACCCGAGACTACAACTCCCAGATTGCAATTAGTGAGGGCAATGAGCACGCTTGATAATGAGTCTCCTGGTAACCTTATCCTCGTTTAGAGAATGCGGTGTTACCTGAGCGTGATCTCAGCTGTCCTGGGGAGCCCAATGCTATAGCTACCTTAACATTAATAGCTTAAAAAAAAAAAAGCCAAGCCCCTCGGCTGACAAAACATCAGTCAGCTGGCGCCCTGATGCCCAGGTACGCCTGCCAAGCACTTTGGCTAGGAGGGGTGGGGAAAGCATCAAGCCCCCGTTCCAAAGAGATGAAGTTAGCACTGTATAGGGTCCTATAGTGTGTTTAGCAAGGTACGGAAAGCTGCTATTAGTGAGAGTCCATGGTGTGCCTGCGCATTACACCAGCAGCGCGCACACGATGTATCGGTTACTGCGCGAGGAACCTGCCCGTTCTCCAAGGCAAGGGGGCCTCTTCTATGCTAAACAGTGACGGCCAGTGCCCTTTTTATCTTGCCAATGCTGGGCCTTGAGTCTTGTGTATTGCGGGATCCACGACACGCAGATGCCCGAATGACAGGATGTCACCAGGACTCTTGGAAAAGGACACTTGCACATCAAAGCAAAAAATATATAAATATCAAAAGGGTTCTTCCTGAGAGAAAAGATTACAAATGCAGTAGGGCGCACCTGGTGCTAATGGGATTAGGATCCATTGACTGGCAGGGAACCCGAAGTGCCGTCAAGCTGCAGCGTCTGACCCGCCAATGGGGCCGGGGCAGAGTCAGTGACCTGTCAGAATTAACCTCTCCAGGCACGGGCAATGCAACTGTCAGACAGTCCTCTAATCTCCCCAGGATCAATGCACCCTGGTTCTTTTACACCGGAAATGCTGGCCAGAAAAAAGCAACTAGGTCAAGGCCTTAAAATGAAAGAATGACACCCATTTTGTAGTAACCAGACAGACCCTATATGTGTGAGCTTGTAATGGTTCGCTCGCAGTAATGCAGACAGCCCCTCTCTTGAGGTGCAATACACGTTGTCTAGTGCTTAGGTCGCAGGTCGTAGAACCAGAAAACCGGAACTCGGAAATCTCGGGTTTTCCACTTCTCCAAAGTGTGTGATCTGGGACATATCCCTTTATCTTATGTGTTTTAGGGCATATATCACTCCAACAAGTGTAAAGTTTATTAGAGGGCACTAGTATTAACAGCTCTTCTTTGCGGACTCCATCATAGAATTAATGTAAAAAGCGCCACTGTTTACGATCTTGGCGCTATTTATAAACTTATATACATGTGGAAAGCCTATTATGGGCCAGTCCCTCGGGCGCTTTTCAATGGGATTGCACCATTATAAACTGGGCGCACTGTGGACTGTTGTTTCAGAATTTCCATTATCGCCCGTGACTAACGGCTGGCTGAATTGCAAAGCAATGATTGTAATGGACAGTTTCATTCTGTTTTGCATGATATCTTGGACGGAATGTGCGCGCATCCAGCCGACTTGGACCTGTGGGCGTCCCTGTGGGCGTCCCTGCAGGCATGAGGCCACCTGGCACCTTGGCCCTCTGCTCAACACCACGACAACATTCACTGTACATAGAGAAAGAGCCTATATTTTATAATGATTTAATGCGTGTGTGTGTATATATATATATATTTATATATATATATATATATATATTATATAGTTATGTGTATATTTATGCATACAAAGAGAAGCGCTCTTCCAAAGACAACACTAAGAGTATTTTAAAATATATCCAAGCTGTGTATTTTTGTAAACGTCAACATAATTTATTTTGCTATTTGCAGAGAAACAAAGAGATTTGCGTTGTATTTTCAATAAAATCTCAGTATGCTTTGAAATCTGTATTCTGATTTTTTGGTGTCACCGTGATGAAAATGCCACGTTTGAATTGTGGCCACTGCTCTTGTTATCTCGTGTTTATAGGAGTTGGTTACCCAAATATGTAATTAAAAAACACAATAAATTTCAATGACAAAAAAAACAAACATTACTTTACATCCCTCAACTTTTTTTAGTGAAACGTCTTTTCGCAGTAGAAGCCAAAGGAGATGGATGGGGGAAAGCTTTGAACGAATCCTAGTCACTGACCTGTCTCTGTGCATCTCTCCTTACCATGTGTTCTTTTAGCCTGTCTCGTGCATTGCACACGGAAAGATCACAGCACAAAAGAAGCAAAGGGCTGCCATCTCAATCTCCCATGGGTAGAACTATTGCTGGATAGCTGGGCCCGGCAACCACAACGCCAGCCCCATTCAATCCTTCCTGCCACTGTTAGTTCACTGTGTGCACGCGCCGCGAGCAGAGCCTGGAGGAGGTCACGTGCGCCCATGGGCCTGGCTGGCGCCACCTTGGGCCAGGCAAGTCAACAATGCAACAAATGTTGTTGATTTGAAAATTGCTGCCCTGCCTGAGTGCAGAGGCTGCTGTGTGCTAGTACAAGCAATAACTTTGCAGGCAGCAGGAGCACCAGCTCGAGGCTCCGGCGAGGTGAGCTAAATGCACTAGCGCCACGCTGGAGCAGCGCCCCCTAGATGCTGACTGACGTCAGGCAGCTGCCTGAGCTGCCTGACGCAAAGACCGGCCCTGGGTGCCATGGATCCTCATGACTCTTCGAAAATATGCCACAGTCATCCACAGGGTTCGCCCCCTTTGAGCTATTGTATGGCCGACAAGTGAGGTCCCTCTTGGATATCCTGAAGGAGAAATGGGAGGAACAGCCCCAACAAGAGGGATACTTGACAGAACGCTGCCAAGATGACAGAAAAGGTATCCAAACTGCAAGCAGTCACTCACACACAGTTGCAACAAGCACAACAGGTTCAGGAGACTCAGTATAACCGAGGAACCAGGATGCAGAGTTTCCAGGTGGGTGAAAAGATATTTGTGCTGATTCCATCCTCGGAGAACAAAATGTTGGCGGCCTGGAGGGGCCCGTATACAATAGAGCAAGTACTGGGGCCGGTCACATACAAGGTCCGGCAAGAAGACCAACGATTCCCGGTGCAAACCTATCACATCAACTTAGTGAGAAAATGGGTCGAGCCAGTACCGACAGTCGCTCTGATAAGTACGAAACCGCAAGCTAGTACCAAGATGCATTTCGGATAGGACCGAATTGGGTTGGAGGCTTTACAAATTAGTCCAGACCTGAGAAAAACAGAAAGAGGACAACTTGACCAGCTCCTCCAGGAATTCCAGAAGATGTTCTCGTCTTTACCCGGGAGGACTACGAAAGCCTATCATGAGATAAATACCACTCCGGGACCACCGTCAGGATACAACCTTATAGAATTCCGGAAGCCAGGTTGCAAGCCGTGAATAAAGAAATACAGTCCATGTTGGCCATGGGAGTCATAGAACCCTTGCATAGCCAGTAGTGTTCCCCCATAGTTTTGTTGCCTAAACCAGATGGGAGGATATGATTCTGTATGGATTTCCGTAAACTAAACAACAAAGTCTCCAAATTCGATGCCTACCCGATGCCCAG
The DNA here is from genome assembly GCF_040938575.1 of Ambystoma mexicanum. Classification (NCBI taxonomy): domain Eukaryota; kingdom Metazoa; phylum Chordata; class Amphibia; order Caudata; family Ambystomatidae; genus Ambystoma; species Ambystoma mexicanum. The sequence continues at coordinate 710,240,290 of NC_090925.1, forward strand.
AATTGATGACCTACTGGAAAGGCTCAGGAAAGCAGTGTATCTCACCACCATCAATTTATCAAAAGGGTATTGGCAAATCCCACTCTGGCCAGCGGATAATGAAAAGACAGCCTTTGCAACCTCTTCGGGGCTGTACCAGTGTAAGGTGCTGCATTTGGCCCCCATGGAGCCCCTGCAACTTTTCAATGGCTCATGATCTCCCTCCTGAGGGGAGACGAAGAGTATGCGGGAGCTTACCTCGATGACATCATTGTCTATAGCACTTCCTGGAACTCCCATCTACAGCACCTGCAGCCATGTTTCAGTCTTTGGAGGCCGCAGGTCTCAATATCAATCCCAAGAAGACTTTGATAGCCTTTGCCCATACTAAATATCTAGGATACTACGTTGGTCAGGGTACCATTCGGCCTCGACAGGATAAGTCGGAGGCTATTGATTGGCTCCCATTCCCATCCAATGGCAGACAAATCCAGGCTTTCCTGGGGTTCATAGGCTACTATAGAAGGTTCATCCCGCACTTTTTAACATTGGCAACCCCGTTGACAGATCACCTAAAGTTGACACGGACCACCAAGGCCAGGGATAATCAACAAGAGGCCAAACAGGCATTTAGAGATCTGAAGAAGGCCTTGGCTGAAGATGCAGTGCTACATTGCCCAGATTATTCGGCGCCTTTCTTTCTGTACACGGATGCATCTGGAGTAGGGATTAGGGCAGTACTCTTTCAGAACCAGGGGGAAGAAGAACGTCCCATCTTGAGAGGGCTTATGCCACTTTTGAAAAGGAGCGTCTGGCGGTTAAGTGGGCCATTGAGTCGCCGAGGTATTACCTCCTGGTCCGCAGATTAACACTGGTTACGGATAATGTGCCATTGGTCTGGATGTCAAGGAATAAGGACTTTTACCCGAGGATCCTGCTGTGGTTTCTGGCACTGCAGCCTTTCACATTTACGACTATCCACCAGCCGGGTAAACTGCTGACGCAAGCAGGCTTCTTGTCAAGAGCGCATACCCTGCCCGAACGTCAGGCTTGGTTGGGAGGGTATTTGAGGAAGTGACAGTGAAAACCGAGGGAGCACAGTCTACGGCATGCAGGAAGGGGTTAATCAGGGTTTGTGCAATGTTTACGAGAGTGAAGAACTGTCAGGTGTGAGAAGGGGTGCGGATGCGTAGAGAGTCAGAGCTGGGTTAATGAGTTGGCTCTGTCTTTTTCTTTAAAAAGACAAAGAGGTCCACCTGGAGGGGGAGGTCCTGCCACGAGGGACGGAGACAACAGGTCATGGCCCGGAAGACGCATTAATCTGGGTGTATTAGCCAGCCCTGGGAAAACGATACCAGAAGGCCGACAGACACGAAAGCAATGTTGGAGGTTCTGGGCCCGTGCCATGCGAAACGCTCCCCATGAGGGAGCAGGTGAGCCTGCCGAAGATTGTAGTGCACGTTAGAAGATCTGGGCCCGTGCCACGTGGAACGCCACCCACAAGGGAGCAGGTGGGTCTGCCAAAGATTGCAGTGAATGTTGTGAGGTCTGGGCCACTGCCAGGTGGAAGGATGTCCACCAGGGTGCAGGTGAGCCTGCCGAAGAGAAAAGGTGTTGGGGCAGAGAGAAGGGTGATCTCTTAAGCGGAACGGCGCCACCTTGAGATTTGATCATAACCAGGACAGTCTGGGCCGGAACTTTAAAAGCATCGGACCACCTTAGGAGAACTGAGACACCGGGCAGGGGTGAGGTAACCACTGCCCTACTATAATAACCATGGACTACTTATATGTAACCGTTAAGAAATAAAAATAAAGTATTGTGCACAACTTGCTTTGAGTCGCTGCAAGCTGTGTAACAGTACCCCCAGATGTGACAAGGAACCCCTAGCATCTCTTTCCATTCTGGTGAACCTCCAAGATGTGGCCCCCCCCAGGCTGAGAAACAGGGCTGGGAAAGTAAAGTATGTGTATGTTGCTCTGATCGCCTGAGGTGTGATAACTTGGGCTGGTTAGTGCCCCCCACCCCCTAGCATGATTACCATATTTAGCATGTGTTCCTCACTCTGTGTCCCATTCAAGCAAAGGAAAGATGACCTCAGAGGTTCACAGATATTGGTTTTCGGCTAAATTCCCCTCCACTGCTCAGAAATACTGTGCTCACTGTCCAACGTGTCTCACGTTCAACCCTGGGAAGCCTATGAAAACCACTCCAGGGACACATGAAATCCTTTATGGCCCCTTTGTCAATCTCCAAATCGACTTCATTACATGACCAAGTGCGTCTCCTTTGACTATGTCCTGGTGGTGATAGACACATTTTCTTTATGGACTGAGGCCTACCCCTGTAAATATGCTGATTCCGTTACAGTGGGCAAGAAACTGCTCAAAGAGTTCATCCCAGGTTTTGGCCTCCCCGTTTACATAAACTCTAATAGAGGTATGCATTTCACAAGACAGATTGTACAGCACATTGGCAGCGCCCTAGGGATCCTGCAGAATTTCCACTGCTCGTATCACCCGGAATCAGCTGGGTCAGTGGAACGGCAAAATTTAAACGTGAAAAACTACCTTGCCAAGGTGTGCCATGAAACAGCCTGAAGTTGGCCTGATGCTCTCCCTCTTGTACTCATGGTCATGAGAAACACTATAAATAGAGTACACAGTCTCTCCCCACATGAGATTCTCATGAGTAGGCCCATGAGAATGCCAGTTACTCCACCAAATTATCCAGAACTCTGTGATTTACAAATGAATAATGATCTTGTGGTTTCGTATTGCAAAAGACTAATGCTCGCTGTCAGTTCTCACTTCCAGCAAATCCAAGAAGCTCTTCCTCGATGGGCCGAAACGCTGTGCCACAGCCTCCTGCCAGGAGACTGGGTGGTCCTGAAAGTGCATCAGCAAAATTCATCCCTGCATCCTTGCTAGAACGGCCCGTTCCAGGTCCTTCTGACAACCCACACTGCAGTCCGTTGTAAAGGCCAGTACTCCTGGGTCCACGCCAGCCAGTGTGTGAAAACAGCTCCTCCTATCGACGATGAAGAACAGCAAGGGATACAGGATAAATACACCCCTCTTAAACTGCCCACCGGGGTCCGAGTAGCTAAAAGCTTGTTGACTCCACATGCAGCACTCCTCGACAACGAAATTCTGCTACCTGTCCCGAGGTACAACTTGCGGAGTGCAGCCTCCATCTCACCTGACATCAGCAGGTGAACCACACCTACCAGAAGCATGCCACTGCTACACCCGATGCTCTCAATACTTTGCTACACATGTCTCCTACGGGTGGCCCATCGCTCTTGGAGCCTGGAGTGTAGGTGCATACGTCCCCCAGCCCAATGGGTGTGGGGGCCAGTAGAATGTGCCCAGTGCCTCAGCTGATTTCCTTCAGCTCTACACATCTGTCATCGGTACTCTTTCAGGGATCCTGAAATTTTAAATCATCCTCTCTCCTGTCTGCCGGGTGCTGTAACGACTGACACTCTTTGGGACTTTTGGGCACAAGGCCCCAATCTCCGTAGGGTTGGACTGCTAAATCTAGGAATAACGCTACTATTGCATTATTAGTGCATTCACCATTTACTGCCAGAATTGTTTCAAACATGTTGCTGTTCGTTACCATGATATTGGCTCTGCCTCCTTCTACATCTGCCATTCTACACCCAGATACCAGCACCTTCCTCAATTTCTCTTGGGCCTACGCTGACCTAATGAATGCTGCTGATTGCTATGTGTGAGCCCACACTTCCTATGTATGCCAGTGGGGGGATTCCCTTCATCACCGTCCCATTCAATCTTGCTGAAGGGTGCTATGACCTTCTGATCAATGACTCTTCTTGTCCCAATTGGATCAATCCCTTCCCCCAGGGATTCTTTTATCCCAGTGACGCCAATACTTTACCTCCCAAAATACCAACCGCATTTGTTCCACGCGCTTTTATCTTGTTCACTGCGATAGACACTTTGCCTTCAATGGGTAGTTATTCTATTTTTTTATTTCTTTTATTGCGCTTATACAAGTAAATTGTGTTTCAAAGTGCCCATAGGGCAACAGGGAGGTAACATGGGAATAACAATCAATTAAAACATGAAAGATAGATGCAAACCTACTAGGCCTTGTGAGCATTCAAAACGTGCAAGTGCAGAGAGAAGAGAGGGGATGGGGGGGTAAGTGCTAGGTGTGCTTGTCATGATGCCTACCCCCGGGGACCCAGACCAAGTCCAGCAACCCCGGAAGCAGGCATCAAGTTATCCCAAGCAAGCCCAACAACCCCTGCTAGGGGCTATTTGGGTGCAGTCCTGGCACCTATGGCGCCAGGCTCATATGGAGAGTCAGTCCTGGCGCCATGGGCGTCAGGCTCATAGATTAAAACTTACCTGATGCAGACCATGCTGCAAAGTTGCCTGATGCAGACCATGCTGCAAGAGCTCCAAGCCAAAAGAGGCTTGGAAGGGACTACTTTACTTAGGGACTATTTTTTTACTCGGATGGGGCTGGGGAGGAATACCTACCTGGGACTACTTTGGAGGCTATTTAAACCACGCCCGAAGAGCAGCACACGCTTTGCGTTATTCTGCATCCAGCAGTGTAACGCTCACCGTGCCTGCAAGTCTGCATCCAGTCTTCTGCCACGCCCGCCTCGAGTATGGAGCTCCTAGAAAAAGGGAGGAAGAAGGAGAAAAGGTTAGAACAAGAGCAATACCTTTGATCCTTACCTGAATTCCCGATCCATCGTGCCTTCGAGCTGGAAGAAAGAAGCTATTTTATGTGCATCGCCTCGCCTGCTGCAGCGCTGCACTGAACTCACCGGCCTTCGCAGCATCTTCACATTCCACCGCATCCTCCTGCATGTTCCCGCCGCACTCCGGCACCTAAGGAGAAGACAAGAACAGCAAGGTGAGCCAAAGGAATACACATAGGAATATTAGTTACCCCCATAGACTTACCTGATTTTACCACCGGGGGTACTATTCCTCTTCACGGGTCGGCGCAGCTTCCACTGCATCTTCGCCGAACCCCGGCCCCTAAGGGGAAACAAAAGGACAGCAAGGTGAAACAAAGGGACTAACAAAGGGAACCCTCCTCACCACAATAGACTTACCTGATTTTACCGCCGGAGGCATTATTCCCCGAGACTTCATACTTTCTCTCAGCTCCTGAATAAGGGAGAAAGCAACAGGTTACATATTGCCATTATTTTATCGAACTGTGTTGGATAATGCAATCCTTACCAGAATATTACTGGTTGCCACGAGGAACTCTTCACTAGGGTCAAGCTGCAACCTGCAAGGAATCGGACAAGAGTGAAAGTCAGGCATTTGAACTCTTACAAACTACATTCTTATGGCGTCTTGCCGGGAATCTCGGAGTCAATATTGTTCTGGAACTCACCAATTCCTTCAAGCCAGTGAAGCAACTGGTTATCTACGCGCCCCTGCGCTCAATGCAGGATGGAGAGCTCATCTTTTCAAATCATCAGGTGAGACTATAAGAGGGGACATCAAAGGTGATCAGTGGGGAGAACAGCGGGGGTGGGGGGATTTACGCTCAACTCCACGGGTGGTTAATTCCCCTTCTCCATTTGCAGAAGAATATTCCTACGGGCCAAGCAAACGAAGTTAGGTGGGCCAGTCCAGTACGTCATCTCGGCCCTACTCGTCACTTTGGCGGAGACCGCAGCTGTCCAGTTCAGATCGACGCCTATGTGGGAGCAAGGTGAGCGTAACAGTGCTCCAGGAGAAAAGTGCTAGGGAGTGAGCTGTAAGTTCCTAGATGGGTGGCCAGCTGCCAATAAATAAGTGCAGGCCTGCTGTGGCATAGGCCAGTGGGTGCAGAGCAAGGGCTGGGAACGAGCGGAGGATGAAGGTGATTGGGTGTGGGAGGCCAGGGCCCAAAGGGCACATAAGGGTCCTTGTCACCAATCTCAGCAACTGTGGTAATAGCAGAGAAGGGGGGAAGGGAAGTAGGAGGTGAAAAGGAAAGTCTTGAGGAGCTTCCGGAATTTGAGGAGATCTGGCTCAAGACGAAGAGGAAGGCGGAGGCTGTTCCATATGCGGGAACCTGCTGAGGAAAGAGATCGGCCACCAGCACTCTGTTTAGAGAAGCACTTGACACACAGAGAGTTGGTGCCGGAGGAACTTAAAGATCTGGAGGGAGAGTATTTAGTAAGAGCAAGTTGTAGATAAGGTGGTCCCTGGCCCCAGACAGCCTTATGAATTTGATCCTTGCAGCAACCGGGAGCCAGTGGAGAATTTTTAGGGCTGGAGAGATGCTGTCCCTGGGGTTGAGGCCAAGGATAGGTCTTGCAGCACTATTCTGGATTAGCTGTAGGGGTCGTAGAGAAGAAGAGGGTAGATTAAGTAAAAGGCTGTTGCAGTAGTCTAGCCTAGAAAGAACCTGAGCTTTAGAGAAAGTGAGCTTCTGGGGAAAAGTGAGGAAAGGAAGAATTCCTTTGAGGAGGTGGAGTTGAAAGTGGGACTTCTTGTCAAGTTCCTGAATGTGAGGGAGGAAGGAAAGAGAAGAGTCAAAGATGATTCCAAGGTTTCTAGCTTCAGAAGAAGGAGAAGGGAGCAAGCCCATAGAGGATGACCAGAGTGAGGGGAAGAAAGAGGGAGCAGGAGTCCCAATAGGGAGGATCTCAGTATTACTGGCATTGAGGCAGTGATCATTTGAAGTGCAACAGGACTAGATGGCAGCTAGGCAGCCAGGGATGATGGAAGAAGTAGGGAGAGGGTCAGAGGGAAGTTTGAAGAAGAATTGTGTGCCATCTGTGTAACACTGGAAGTTAGGAGAGAAAGTGGAAATGCAGTGTGCCAGTGGGTCAAGAGAGATCCTAAAGAGCCAGGGAGTGAGGTTGGAGCCCTGGGGGACACTGCAGCTGGAGACAGAGGTAGGGGAGGACAAAGCGCCCAGAATAGCAGGGACAGGCGGTCACTGAGGAAGGAGTTCAGCCAGTCCACTGCCCGCTCCGAGATACCTAGGGTATCATGGAGCTGTTTTATGAGGATGGAATGGTTGACCGTTTCAAATGCAGAGGAGAGATCAAGAAGAATGAGAACAGCTGGAGAGTTGGAATCAAGCGATGCAAGCAGTTCCTCACGGGTGTTCAGAAGAGCAGTTTCCGTGCCTCTGGATGCTCGGAATCCAGATTGGTGGTCGTGGAGGCAACCAACAAGTTCAGTGTGCTGGGTAAATTGGGGGAAGGCTAGTTTCTCCAGGAGTTTCCCAACGAAGGGGGTGATAAATATGGCTGGTAGTTGGCTGGACAATAGGGGTCTGCTGAAGGTTCTTTTAGTAGAGGGCACACAAGGGAGTGAATGAGGGAGGAAGGGAAATATCCAGTAGCTAAAGAGTGCTTGCAGAAATCAGCAAGGGCAGGGGCAAGAGAACCAACGTTGTCCTTAATGGTTCTGGAGGAGCTGAGGGAAACCTGTTTGGAGGAGACCTTGATGGAGGGGACACCTCTGGTGACCTCATCTGGTGTGATAGGAGAGAAAGATAAGAGAAAGGCAGAGGGAGAGGGGAGGCCATAGGAGGCAAGGGTAAGGGGAGGGGAAGCGGGACGCAAGGGTGCCCAGGATTTCCTGAGTTTTTGTAGTGAAATGTGTAGCCAATGCTTTACAGAGGGCCTGGGATGGAAGAGGCGATGAGGAGACTGTGGAAAGGTTGGCTAGTTCCCTGCAGATTTTGAAGAGTTCTGCTGTGTTTGTTGGATGCACCAGAGACACAAGCCTGGATGTGGGCCCTTTTCTTGGTGCGGATGGAGAGTCTGTATTGCCTTTGGAGTAGGTGACAGACCAGTTTGTCGGAGGGTGACCCTGAGGTCTGCCACTTCCGTTCCGCAGCTCTACACTTGCTTTTCAGGGCAGCAAGTTCAGAGTCGTACCAGGTGTTACGCTTAGAGGCAGGTTTCAGGCGGATCCTCATGACTGGGGCAAGAATGTCCATAGTGTTAGTAATGGCAAGATGGAGGTTGCTGAGAGCAGAGTCAGAGGTAGAGTCTGTGGTCAGGGGAGAGGGGGGATGAAGGTAGATGCGAAGGCAGCAGCTGACACTCGTTTCATCAGACAGATGTTCTTGAACAAGGTTGTCAGGGCTGGGGGAGGTGCGATCAGAGGGCCGAGAGGACCCGGGTGAGAGGAGAGGAGAGAGTGGTCTGACCAGCTACAGGGGTGATCATTGAAGAGGATAGTGAAAGGTCAGTGTGGATGAAGGCATCAAGAGTGTGTCCAGCTGAGTGGGTCGGACCAGAAGGGAGAATGGAGAGGTAAAGAGAGGTACAGAGGTCACGGAACAGAGTGGATGCTGTGATTGAGGAGTCCAGATGGACGTTGAAATCCCCCATGAAAAGGAGTTTAGAGGTGGTTGTGAAGCGAGAGGAGGAGAAATCGGCCCATTCTGAGAGGAACTAGGTGGTAGAACCAGGTGGCCTGTAGATAGTGGCAATGGTCAGAGAGGAAGTGGGAGAGATGACCAGCTTGCAAACCAGGCTCTCGAAGGAAGAGTAAGGCTGGGTGGGTATGAGGGAGGAAGGGACCCACTCAGGGAAAATCAGACCAACCCCAATGCCAGCATGGGCGAGGCTTGGAGATGATCTTATAGCCATCAGGGAGAAGGGAGTGACTGAGCTGGCATTGAATCACGTTTCGGAGAGAGCAAGAATATCGAGGTCAATGTCTTCAAGAAGGAGGCAGATGTCAGCAGAGTGCTTGATGGCAGAACGAGGATTAAGTGTGGCCAGATGCATGAGGTCTCCACTTTTGAAGGTTTTCTGAGGAGGGGTATATGGGTGTGGTTCACCAGTTGGAGGGGGGATCAGAGAGAGTGAAAGAGGGAGTAGCAGATGTGGGAAGGAAGTTAATGAGGGACGGCAGGCGCCAGTCAAAGAGTAGGAGGTTGGGTTGAGGACCCTGAACCAAGATAGTGCCAGTGTGATAGACGTTAATGATACACCTGGAAGAAGCAAAGCCCTCCAAGAGTACTTCCCATTTGGTGACACCATTAATGAGAGAGGGTGTAAGAGGAGAGAGAGTAGAGATGAGATGATGAGTCCATAGATCTGGAGAGGGAAAAGAGGATATCAGGGAAGACCTGTCAGAAGGATGCGCTGACATAGGTGTCTGCAACGGGTATGCTGCGGTTAGTGGTCAGGATGTCTTTTTTTAGCTTCTTTCTTCCAGACTTCTTGAGAGAGGGAGGATAGGTAATAGTGTAGCAGTTAGAGAAGATCGGGGAGATTTCAAGTGCCATAGGGGCAGCAGAGGATAATTTGAGGAAGTAGGAAAGAGCAGGGCTGCACAGCACAGTCCGAACACAAACTCACCAGACGGCCTAATAATTGCAAAAAGGACACAACATGCAAAATGGCGTGCAAAGATGTTACAGAACACACACCAGGCTTCCAATTTCCAAAAAGGACACAAAATGCAATGCAAAAAGGGGTGCAAAGATGTTACAGAACACACACCAGGCTTCGAAATTCCAAAAAGGACATAAAATGCAATACAGAAAGGGGTGCAAAGATTTTACAGAACACACACCAGGCTTCGAATTTCCAAAAAGGACACAAAATATGATGAAAGAAGGAGTATGTAAAGTTAGGTAGGCAAGGAAGGCAGAGGCACACCTTGGGTCAACAGTTTTAAGAGGAGAGGCAGTGACAATGTGCAGCCATCACTCACTAGTAATTCTGCTGTGTGCGTAGAGTTGCAGCTGCCCAGCTTTGTGAGGTAACAGGCTTTACACCTGGGGGCTGCTCCATACTTGCTGCAGGGTGGAAAGGAGGGGGCCCTCCGAGCCCTCCTTGGCCCGGACAGGCACAGACAGGGCCTTACTGAGAGGGCCTTGGTTGTGGGGGACAGGCTTATGCCTGCCGGTGCCTACGATTGGACCAAGTAGGCAAGGGCAGCCCAATCAGAGAAGCAGCAGGCTCAACAAAGGATGTTTCCAACACGACGATGCGTCGGCCATTTTCAAGTGTATTTTTGTTTTTCAAAATCAGTAGCCCACTACTACTGCAGAGGTAAAGCACCCTCACAGTAACACGTCACATATGATCAGCAGGGAGGTAATATTCAAAATTCATTCAGCCAAACATTATCAAGTGTTGGTATCACACCAGCCACTTATGTCCATAACCACAGTACTACCACCACCACCTATAACCACTCAGCATTCAGTGGAATAGGGTAATTTCATAGTAATGGCACACCTAGCACCACCATAGCGCTCTACACCCAGAGAGGGTTATATTTCCTTTGTAGCGCAAGCACCTACTAATGGCTACCAGCTAGCTGGACTGCTCAGTGCACCATTGGGTTCATTCGCCCAGCGATCCGCCATGTGTCACTTTTTCCAAAGGCTCATTAAACACCCAGACGTTCCAGACACAGCACCTGTACATGGTTCAAAGGCCTCCTAGGGTTCCTTATCTCGAACATTGACAATGCAATCAACAGGGGCTATCTTCATTCCCTATCACTCCTCCTCGAGCAGGTAGCTAACAACACCACAAAAGGAATACAGATACTTAAAAGCGAACAAGTTGCACTCAGAACTATGGTCCTGCAGAATAGAATGGTGCACGATTATTTAATAGCTGCCCAAGAGGGTACCTGTAAAATTATAGGACAAGAATGCTGCACCTGGGTACCGGATAACTCCTCCTAGGTTGAGGACGTCATAAAACACTTCCAAGGGATGGGTAACACGTTACATGAAATAAATGAAGGCTATTAACTTGGATTCAAAACACTTTTGCTTCACTAGGCATGGTATTTTAATCATTTTTGTTATAATTGTCGCTTTTGCAATTATAGTTTTTGTTATTCGCTGCCTTCTGTCATGCTGTGCTAAACAGGTGTCTCACTTGCCTGCCGAGGCCAGGCTGCTGCCACTTGAAATAGAGTCACCTGTAATTAAGGAATGCCTCCAATGTTGCCTACAAGGTATCACTACATATTATCCCCACCAAAAATATCGCCGTATATATGGTCACCTGGAATGGCCATAGGCAATATTTTTTGAGCAGATAATTTTTGGGGTTTTTGGGAGCGGGACTTGCGGGGGTGTCCCCTGCTCCTTTAAAAATAATGCATGGGTTGCGGGGGTGTCGCCTGCAGGTTCCATGCCTGAATATTGCTGCAAAAACATGGCGATATTTTTGTCTGGCGATATTTTTGCAGGGATATTAACACATGGAACCGCCTACAATGAACAGGATATGGTAGATGTGTTAGGACAAATGTCTGATGCCGAATTGTATGAATTTTTGAATTGGGAGCTTATAAACCCATGATTTCTGTCTCTAAAACAACATCCTTTCTGTGACAATCCCAGTGCCAGTCCACGCTATCCTTATTTATTTGGGTTTATAAAGCGCCCAGCGGCCCTGGGGCATTGTGGCGCTGTTACAGAATAATCACTTAATTCAAGATGGCAGATATGACAGAAGCAGTGATACAAAAAGCACCGATAATACATAGGCAGCAATACAGGTTAATGACAGCTGGTGTTCCATGGTTACAGAGGAACAGTGTAAGATACTGTACATTTTGGAGGTGGTCTAGTTAAATAGCTTTGTTTTTAGCACCTTTCTGAAACTGTGAGGGATTCTTCATTTCTTAAGCTAAGTAGAAGCGTGTGTCACCCATGTGCATGGATATCTTTGATTGAGACTATGCACCAATCCTGCTCCCTGTGGTCTACACCTTGTCTCAGGGACGACCAAACGTGTGGTTGATGTGGCAGGATGGTTATGCTATGGTAAGCTACATTGTGCTCTCTCATACATGTCGGCCACAGATCCCCATGTTGCCTTTGCCTTAGGCCTCCCTCTGACCCCCTCTGCCTCCATCTGCACTCAGTTCCTCTGACATGCCCAAACCCTGCCTGGTGCAGATTGGACAAGACCCCGAAACAAGGAAGGGGGACACGTCAGACCTTCTCTTCCGTTTGCTCTCTTAATGTATACTATGAGCACCGTATATGGTAGATAACAATAGGGTTTCTGCAAATGCTGCTTATTATCCATATTACAGCACAATGTACCCAGCCCATGTCCCCACAAGGCTTCGTCACAAGGGAGATGGTGACAGCTATTGCCATATGTCTGCAATTTTATGCCAAGTACCTCCCACCATTGTGAACATGCTATATTAGTGATTGCGTATGTTATGCTAAATAACATGCGCTCTAAGGGAGGTCCCTTCAGAGCTCCGTGTGACAACTGTCGGGGTACTTGTCCCTCTGTATTTACCTGCTTATCAGCTGATAACTCTGTATGCTGTTTATTTTCTATCTAATACAAGAAGCTTTGTTTACCCGCCAGTTTGTGTCTAATCTCCGGATTTGCCGCAAGTTGAAGCGGAGGCTGTGGTAACCCTTGGGAAGGGGCCCGCCTTGGCTACCACAAGCATAGCAAAGCCTGTACCAACAATCAAAGCAACAGCTCACTGTCACAGCCAAATCCGCAGTCCGTATATAGGAGAAGTGCGGGAAATATTTATTTTAATGCGCGATCCCACGGGGGGGGCAACGGCGAAGGCAGGGGGTGAGGGGTTGGAGTTTGAATGGGCTGGAGGTGCTAGTCCTACTCTGTTTTTGGCCTGTCTAACAAATATGGGGATGGCATCCTTCCTTTGAAGCATCGGTTCACTTAATGCGGACTAGAGTGCAGCAAACAGTGTCACCTTAGAATATAACGAACAATCTAACCTTGTTGTGAAAATAAATTGTAAAAAAAAAACTTTGGTGAAAACGTTAGCAGGTCTCGCTGAATACACATAATTAACACCAGCACAGCCGAATCGAAACATGCGCCTGGATTGGGCTATGTCTGGGCACCTTTTTAGGCTGCCTTCCAGGCTGCCTGTGTGTAAGTGCATTCTAACATCTGTTCTTTCCATTGCATGAAATAGGCAGAGTACCCGGAGCACAGGCCAACTGAGACAGGAAATCTCAGGCAGTCACCTGCAGGGATGTGGAGTTTCAAATGTGCCAAATATCCACTCCCGCCATCCCTGTGACCCTGTAAAGCTAACAGGTAGAATCAGCCCAGACGGTCCAGACTGTCCAAAGTGAACGTTTGCACATTGTTAGGGTAGCTCAACGTGTAAAGCACGTGTCTGAAATGTCTGCCCCCCTCGCCCTCTCCGCAGTCAAAGGTGGTACTCCCGGCAAGGCTATTCGGCCCTTTATGATTCTGAGGTTGTAAAATGAGTACCATTACATTGGTGAGTACTAGCACTGATTATTGCAGAGCTTGGAAATGGATGAATCCGGCATAAAGCGCTATATCTGAGGTCACACTAATGATATATAGAGCGCTATGTAAATGCCAAATAACATAACATAAAATATAAAAAGTATATCACTCTATCATCCAAACCACGTCTGGGCCACCGTGACTGCTGAACAGTGCTCTTAAAAGGAACAACACGATAATGCATTGGTAGGCTTTAAATGTTATAGTATGAGGATGATGGCAACTACACCTTTTATGGTGTCACTTCTATTCTTTACTAAATACAAAGACGCCTAATTTATTTATATTTTCCCCCAATGACTGCGGTCTCAGGTTTCTACAGATCTCAATCCGTCGAAGTTGAAATGGTGATCCTCCCACCACATCCCTCAAGTGACGCACTTTCAAAAGCCCGGGTGAGGGTTGCCAAAACATTTTATTTCAATTATCCTTCAATCACCCTTGTCTTGCTTCGGAATATTCCTTCAGCCGTTGGCCCGTGCCCGGAAACTGTGAGATACGTCGGTTGATTGAGAAGAGGCCCTACTCAACCCTCCTGCCAGCCAGGACACGTAGCGAGCGTGTTGAGGTAGATGCAGTTTCCACAGACAGTCTCTGACAAGATAACAAGGCCACAAAGATGCACCAAAGCCAGGAATGTCCACGTGCATGCTTAGAAAATGTTCAGAAAATTGCCTCTGTCCCTGTGAACCCGCCATGTTACCAAAATCCATGGGACGTAGTCCATACCCAAGTGGTTGACAGATGAGCTCTGTAACTGTAATGTATGGTTCTTTTGCAGTAAAGTTGTATTGGGGGTGAGGGGGGGCGAATGTCAGCTTCCATGTGTATGTGTGACACATCTTTAACTTTTGTGTAATTTTACCTTTGACCACTTTGCATTCTGGTACTTGTAGTTTCAATGTTCCCGATATAAGGGTAGGCCTACAGCTCCAGTTAGCTGTTATCTGAGAAACAAACACTGGTTAAAGGTATAAAATGTGACAGAGTGCATCAGCCAGCTTTGCACAAATTGGCTCAAAACCAAGAGACCACATATGGTGAGACCACATTCCATACAAACGCAGGTGGAGAGAGGTAAGTAGCGAGTATGAACTACGTCTATTTTCCAATCCAAAGGGCCCAGAAGTTTGGATTGAGTTTAAATTGTGCCTCTCTTTAGGTGCCTGATAAGAGTGGACGGCGCTTCTTCTTCTTCTTGCTGATAGATTTTTATCCATCAGTTGTGATTTCTGGATACCGAGGCTTGAGCCACATTACTCCATCTTCTCGGGTTGAGTGTGTAGTCGTGGGTGTGTATTCTTCTTGGTCTGTGTGGTCTTGTCACAGTAGGGCTGGTTTCACACGGTCTTTGCAGTGATGGGCCGCGGGTAGTGGTCGAAGGGGTTTGCAGTGGTGGCAGTGAGTCTTCTGATCAGAGGGTTCGGGTTCTGATCCAGTTCTTGGCAGAAGTTCTTACTCAGCTTCGCTAGATGTTCATCCAACATCTCGATGTCCAGGTCTCTGTGAAGGTCTGATATCCTTGTGAAGATTGAAGCTCCAGGCGATATCCGCAGGGCCTTGTTCTGGACTATCTGAAGACTCTTCCGGTGTCGCTCATGGCAAGTCATCCATGCTGGGGAGGCATAAGTCAGGGTTGGTCTGATGATCGCCTTGTAGACGTTGATCTTTGTCCGGAGGGGCATGGACTTGCTCTTCAGGAGTGGGTACAGCGCTGCCATCTTTCCTGTTGCCTTCTGCTGAGTATTCTCGATGTGGCTTTCCCAGTTGAGTTTGCTGTCCAGGGTCACACCGAGGTAGCGGCTGCTGCTCTCCCATTTGATGGTCTCCCCGTTGAGGCTGATGTGTGGGTGCTCCTTGATCTTCTTTCTGGTGAACAGCGTTGCAGTTTTCTTGCTGGTGTTGAGCTCTATCCGCCAGTCGCTGTACCACTTTGCGATGGTATCCAATGAAGCTTGCAGGTTTTTCGCCACTTCCTTTTCGCTGAATGACTGGGAGATGACTGCAACATCGTCTGCATACAGCGCCAGGTTCGTCTTGTGGAGATCTGTCGGGATGTCGTTGGTGAAGAGGTTGAACAGGAAGGGTCCGAGGTTCGATCCCTGTGGCACGCCTGCTCGGATGGGATGTGAAGAGGACATCTCAGACCGCATGGCGACATGGAAGGTGCGGCCTCCCAGGTAGCTTGTAATCGTCTTCACCAGGTAGTTCGGAAATCCCAGGCCAATCATCTTGTGCAGCAGTCCCTTGTGCCAGACTCGGTCGAATGCTTTGGCGACCTCCAGGAAGACGATTCCTGTGGACTTCTTGATGTTGAATCCGTGGCTGATGGTGTCCACCACTCTCAGTAGCTGATGAGTCGTTGCATGCTCCTTTCGAAATCCAAACTGTTCCTTTGCTAGTAGATTTCTTTCGGAGGTGAAGTCGCTGAGTCGAGCGAGGAGGACCTTCTCCAGGAGCTTCGATAATCCAGAAAGCATGCTGATGGGGCGGTAGTTTGCTGGATCCCTCAGTGGTTTGCCGGCCTTTGGAAAAACGATGACCCTTGCTTCTTTCCAGGAACTCGGGAAGTGCTGGAGCCTCATGCATGCATTGAAGATCTCTGTGAGATGTTCAATTGATGCTGGTGGGAGGTTCTTGATTGCCAGGTTGGTTATTCCGTCGCTCCCAGGTGCCTTGCCGTTCACCAGCTTTTCTAAGAGTGGATGCTTGAAACAGATCATATATTATCGGTTTCATCCAATCAAGATTTTGTATCATACCTGATAGCCATTTTGGATGTTGTGCCTGCAAGGAGAGCTTTCAGCCTTTTCAGTTTAAATGGGCCATGACCCCAGGGTAGGGGTTGGAGGGTGCTCAAAGCAGCGGCCTCCAGGGTGGCAGTCTTATGGCAAAGCATGTGCGTATTGCAGCGCCCACTTTACAGGCTTCCTTTGCTGACGCCTTCGTGCCATCACCTCCCGCCATCAACGTTCTTATCACCTCCTTCTCTTTTTACTCCGGTTAGCACCTCGATGACAAAGGGTGATTAATAGCTTTTAGTATTTTACAGCGCCCAACTGGCTGCTTGTCTTGTGATCATCTGCATAGTTTAACCCCCTCGTTGCATTCCTTTAGGTGTCCAATATGATTTTAGCGCCCATGGGGTCTATTTCCCCCCACTGTAGGCTAGGGGGGCCCGTAAACATCATGTTGAATTCGAATGGCCACGAGCCCCTGCCTTGACACATCTTCACGGGCCCCGGGCGTATGTCTGGCCAGGTCCCGGTGCTGTGTGGCCAAGGGCGCTCCAGTCAGTGCTTTTTGCCTGGGTGCCACTCCAGTCCCACCCAAATACCGGAGCGTTTCCGAGTGGGAGGAACATCAGCAGTCTGTGGCACTCCAACGCATACATGATTTCGCCCGTCACCTGGTTGCAGGATTAGTGTTTATATGGATATCGTATGGTCGGTCATGTTCGGGACCCGTATATCCGAGTCCTGCCTCGCGCGCGCCTGAAGGAAGCGGGACAAGAGTGCATGTTGAATCCTGACCCTGTGGGGGTGAGACAAACTCCATGTCAGGTTTTGAGCCTCTCCCAGCCAAAACATGTGTGGGTGTTGGATCCTGATCCTGTTTGATAGGGATGGCTGCGCGCCCGGTTTTGCCGCTACCGCATGCAGTTTCGGCGTCTCGGATTCCTGCGCATTCCTGCGGAGCTCTGACTGAGGGAGAGAAGCGTTCAAACCTGAGCGAGGGAAGGAGGAAATCGCAGCCGCCTCTGAAGGAACTGAACGTATGCACCCTGTTTCCAGCGCCCCCCCCCCCTCCAACCTTCCAGGAAGTGGTGAAGGACAGACCCCCGCCTCAGGTTCCCGGCACCTACAGCCACTAGCTTCACATGGAGTCCGCAGGGGAACTATAGCCCCTGCCCGCAGGGGAGCTGCAGCCACCGCTTAAACTTTGCATGGTCTCGGGGCACTGAGCATCAACCTGCACTGAGTGGCGAGATCACAGCGCCGGGGAACAGGGGACCTGCGCCGGCCACCCCTGCAGGCTCGGGGCCGGAATGCAGCTCCTCCGGACAGAGCCAGGCGCTAACATGGTGAGTGTTGACCGTGGCCCCAGAAGGGGGGGGGGGGGTGACTCGGTGGCAGTCAACCTGCCTGGACTGTAACACAGAGGGATCCTGCACGGGGGGCAGATAAGGAACAATTCTGCGTTTTTTTTTCTTTCGGAAGACCGTGAAAAGTACTTGATTCACGTATTTAAATAAATGGGGGGATGTATTAATTATTTCCATCAAATCGTACCTGCGTTGCGTCCCGAGAGGTAGGGGGGTGTGTGTGTGTATATGTGTGTGTGTGTGTGTATGTGTGTGTGTGTGTGGGGGGGGGGGTTGGAGAGGGGATCTCCAGTGAGTCTGTGCAGGCCGGGAATGCTACACTTTAACTTCCAGGGCGACTGCACTGCACGCCGAGCAGGGTGTCGGGGCACCGAGCTGGCGCAGCAGGGGTAACCTGCATTAGAGCACTGTGGGTGGGATCTCTGCACACTGACCTCGTGCAGGACATGCCCGGCTGCACGGCCAGTCTGAGGGAGAGCTTCCCGGAGGACCTGTGCTGTGAACAGGCACGAGGAGACCACCCTACGAGGCCGAAGAGGGGGCCTGCGCCGTGAGCCCATGCGAGGGGTCCCGTGGAGTTGCTACCCTCGGACTGCCATGCCTCATCCCGCCAACTGGCAGGGTGGCACACTGCCGGGTTCTTCTTTTGACCCTGGCCCTGTAGGGTTTTGTGGATCATGCTACTCGTCTCCTGGTTATTTTTAGACCCCCCCCTCCCCCCACTCTGTGCTCTCTAAGCCGAAAGTGTCCCTCGCTCTAGGATGGCTGCAGCATTGTGTTCACTCTCGTGCACTCTAGACTGGCAGCTACTCCCGGCAGCCCATATGTTTCATGGCATCATCTGTTTAATTTTTTGGGATCCTGTAATCCAGGTGTCCATCTGGACAGATTGAGACCTGGATTATGGGCTCTAAATGTCCTGGGAGGATAGCTCAGTGGCAACGTGCTCGCCTTGGAAGGAAGACGACGTGAAACACAGGTTCCATCCCCGGGTCCGCGTTTAAAAACCCCTGGGTATTAAGAGTGTTATAAATATGCAGCTAAAACAACAACGACAAAAACACAAATTCTGTAACAGCGCCTAGATGCCCCTGGGCTGTGTGAGCGCTTTAAAAATGCAAATAAAATAAAGCAAATGCAAACATTAAAAATAATGTGGACCTTTTTCGGTGATCGCCTGTGCTTTACCCAGGGTTTCTGTTGCTGATGTACGTTTCAATGGAACCTTGCAAATTAACTTCTCGGTAGTAAAAAACAGTTATTCTATAAACTCCCATGTTGGTTGAAGATGATGAAAAATGAAATGAAACAAATCGGATTCCATTTTGGAAACGAACATGTAGTGATGTTTATTTTGCACACTCTATAGTGAGCTTCTTCGGGGCATTAACAAACAATCCCAGATTTCTGATGGTTGGGTTACTTTTTCCTTTGGATACTTGAAGAGCTTTCAAGTTCTACCTGTGGTTTTGTCTGGTTTGTGCTTCTGGTTGTGGCATTCGCTCAAAGGTTGCCTGTACACTAGCACGAAGACGAGACATATACCAAGTGTGACGTATACCAGGGCCAGAACAAACACATGCAGGTCACTAAAAGTAATATGGATCTGAGGAGTGCTATTTTTAGATATAAAAATGGCATTCTCACCCGAGGCAGTGGAGAGGTTGGATTGGCAAAGGCGAGGCCGTGGAGAGGTTGGATTGGCAAAGGCGAGGCCGTGGAGAGGTTGGATTGGCAAAGGCGAGGCCGTGGAGAGGTTGGATTGGCAGAGACAAGGCCATGTAGAGGTTGGATTGGCAAAGGCGAGGCAGTGGAGAGGTTGGATGGGCAAAGGCGAGGCAGTGGAGAGGTTGGATGGGCAGAGGCGAGGCAGTGGGGAGGATGGATGGGCAAAGGCGAGGCAGTGGAGAGGTTGGATTGGCAAAGGCGAGGCAGTGGAGAGGTTGGATTGGCAGAGGCGAGGCAGTGGAGAGGTTGGATGGGCAGAGGGCACGGGGAGCTCCCTCTTTAGCAAGTAAGTGAAGTTTAAGCCGAGCTTTGAACGGATACACAGTTGGGCTGGATTTGGATGTTGAGCAGCGGACGAGTAGGGAGAAACGGGAGAAGTGAGAGAGGAGGCACAGGGAGGGTATCGGACGGTGAGGTTGTGCAGAGCAGGATCGGAGGGAAAAGGGCGACTCGGACAGGTATTGAGAAGCAAGACCATTGAACGCTTTGTAGAGTGAGAAGGAACTTGAAATGAGAGCGGTTGTGCTGGGAGAGTCGCCCAGCATGTTGTGGGTAGGTAGAAGTGGGGGTGGCTCTCGGTAGGGTGTAGAGAGTGGGGGTAGCAATGTTAAGGACTTTGTCTAGCGAGAGGAAAGAGTAGGGCCAAGAAGCAGGCTTGGGCAGAAGTTGAGTTCACTGAGCACGAGTGGAGATTAGTGGTTAGTGGGTCTGGTTATTAGTAGGACACGATGATGACCTTTCTAATATTTAATGATAAGGAAAAAGCTTATCCTTCACTATTTGGGGGAAGGGTGTTCCCTAACTATGTAAATAACTACAGTGCTTGTCATTCATCATGTAATGTCCAAATGAATATGTTTGCTGTTAAAAAACGAAGTCTAACTGACCCTACCACTATTCTAACAAACTATGGTCCGGTGAATGCTTCCTTTCTCCCGATTGTCTCATCGGGCAATGGTTCTCCTTCTGCTTCAGTTTTTGCTAAATAGACATTATGGAATAGTCTCTTGTCAGCCCCTGTATGAGGTCTTGTAATTCCTTCACCAGGTCTTTGTTCTTTTCCTTGTCTTTTGGTGGTTGTTCTCCAGGAACCCCCGTTTGCACTTTGCTTTATTCTTTTGATTCAGGCTAGTCGGTCTTGGGGTGGGTTTCTGTAACATGTTTTTCTTATGCGTGGTATGCTGTCTTGGCAATGAATGTCCCCAGTTACTTGCTGGGGTTTGTTTTGTGTATCTTTTCTCTTATGGGTGTCTCTGCACTTTGTTATGGATTTCTCTTTCTGATATGTCTGATTCTCTGTTTCTGAAACCTGGGAATACTTTCCCTGCTTGCCAGGTTGTTGGTTGCCAGACATCAATATCTCTTTCTCAGATTCAACTGGAATTTGTTTTCTCACATTAGAGTTCAGCTTCATTAACTTTACATTCAATACTTCGTCAATTTCATGGGGATGAGTTTCTTCTGTTGACTAATGATTCCCCGGTGGCCTCCCGGTCTTACAGGGGAACTCCTCTGGGGTCTGCACTCGTTCAGGTTCTTCTCGTTCGTTCTGCCTCTGTTCGTTTCCACCGGTTCGCCACTCTTGGAATTTTTTTGCTCTGTGTCCCGTTATAACTGTGCGTAAACTGGTTGTTCGCTGAATTCACAGCCTGATGGTTTTGTCATCGTTGGACCAGCATACTGCCCACCACAAAGTCGTTTGGTCACGTAATCACTGAGATAGGTATAAGCTTCTCCCCCTTCTCTTGCTGCAGGCAAACGCTAGGTCTCCAGCGGTATATTCCGGCTGCCAAAACACTTATGGAAGTCACAGGCTCCGTGGCTTACCTCGACTCGGCCTCTTTCAGCTTCTTTCAGATCTCTCCCCTGCTTGCGTATGCAGCTCTCTGTTGCCTTGGCTCTGCATGTCCTCTTTTCAGTTCACTCGTCCCAGTTTAATGGAGATTTCTCTTTAAAGAGATGGAACCCATGTCCTGGTAGCAACAACGTGCTTTGCCTTCAGCCAAGTGTCTGGATTTGATATTGTTCTGCAGGTCTGCCAGCCCCATGTAAGCTACCATGGGGAATGGCATAGGGAGTTCATCAAAGGAACGTGGGGGTGGAGAGGGGGAGTCCTCCCCTAAGGGAGGCAATGGTAGTGAGGAATTGTTGCAGTCGTCGGTCACTATCAAAGTGGTCCCCAAGATTGTGAGCCTTGGGTGAGGACGCAAGAAGACCAGGTGGGAAGATGATGGGGGAGATGATGGCATTGGAAGCTGGGAGAAAGATGACCTTTGTTTTCGAAGAGCTTGGCATGAGGCAGTAGAGCGCCATTTAGGGACGAATGAGTGAGGCACAGAGACATGTGAAACATATTTTGAGTGCCATCAGCAAAAGGGTGATGGTTGAAGGCCAAAGGATGCCGTGTCTTCCTAGGGCAGAGGTATCAATGACGAAGAGCAGATGTCCAAGGGCTGACCCTGTGTGGGGGCAAGAGGGGTTTGCCTGTGGGGAGGTGGATGGGGTCCGAGGTTTGCGAGTTCCAGGAGATTTTAATCGACCTTCCAGATAGGAGGTGCTACAGGCAAAAGCAGATCTTTGCAACACAAGGTCGGGCAGAGTGAGAAAGAGAGGGGTCTGGTCAAGTGTTGTAAGCGGCAGAATGGTCCGAAAGGATGAGTATAGAAGAGAGTGCACTGGTGCGGAAGTTGGAGACCCGCACAAGTGCAGGTTGAGTGTTAACTCTGGAAGCCACATTGAAGCAGATCTCTCGAAGCTATTATCTTCCAGGTGAACCGGGGGCGAAGACCACCCGCTCAGTCTTTTGAATAATGGGGAAGGCGGGACACTGGTGATGCTTTGCTGGGATTTTGGTCAGCCAAGGGTTTCTTCAATAGGGGTAAGGGAGCAGCAGATTTTAAGGATGAAAGGAAGAGTCCAGCGGGGAGACTACTCTTTGACCATTTGGGGAGCAAACGGGTCAATAACGTAATATGGGTTGGTACTGCAGAGACTGAAATCTCTTGACCGGAAGCCAAAGGCAGCTACTGGGTATCGGCTCTCATCCCTTGGGCAGGAGCTTCCTCTGGGGAACCAGGAGCTAAAACGCAGCGTGCAGCAAATCTTACTTCTCTGCAAGATGCAAACTCTAACTTTGTGTGTCTTCGATGTTAGTCGGCATGATTGAAATGTCCCATATGTGTGTCCTTTTTTATCTCCCATATACACATTCCCAAACCTACACAGGTACTATTGTATTGCTATGGTTGTATGGCAACTCTTGCCTTGGTCAAACGTAGCTCCTGGTAGTTGCCTTTGTTTTCCAGCTAACCAGGTTCCTTTTGGCTATAAACTAGGATCATGACGGCTCCCAGCTCCTAGCAACTTTCCACTGCAAAGGATGGGTGCTAATTCAGCAGGAGAGTAGTGGTCGAGAGGGGTGGTGCCCGACAGTGTCACAGATGTTAGAGGAGACGTACTGAGTTGACCGTGCGTGCCCAACCGGACCTTGAGCCAGTTTTGAAGGCGTAACTCGTTAGTATCGCATGCGAAAACAAAAAAACCCTGTCTGCAGAGCAGTGCCTTCTAGGTTCTGGAAGCTTTGCTATGGACCCTGCCCACGTGACTAATTGAGCACCTGGCATTTGGGAAAACAATTAAAACCTATGGTGTTTTTTGTTCTTGCGCAATAGCTGTCGCACACGTTTACATTTCTATGTTGGCACTTTCTCTTTTCTTACTGAGAAGCCATCACGTGTATAATGGACTTCATCCAAATAAACAAGTCTAGCTCTCCAGTGCCAAGCTCCCTGCTGGGCTGGGCCGGCACTGCCATGCCCCTCGGCGGGTGATGGTGTACTCCAGTCGTGATGGTGCTCCGCGGCTTCCTTGCACCATGGTCCCTTGCCTGCCGGTGCTTCGCCATGCAGCTGTACCCACCTCAAACCCCAGGCCGTTGGTGATCTGCTGCTAGTTGGTAGTGCCTGCACCACCTACCTAGGGAGCACCTTGACCAAGTAGTGCTTTGCAGCCTAGGTTCTTGGTGTCTCTCCCCATGGCTGGTGGCCGCCATCTCCCAGTAGTGCTTTGCACCCTAGGTGCTTGGTGTCTGTCCCCATGGCTGGTGGCCGCCATCTCCCAGTAGTGCTTTGCACCCTAGGTGCTTGGTGTCTGTCCCCATGGCTGGTGGTCGCCATCTCCCAGTAGTGCTTTGCACCCTAGATTCGTGGTGTTGTATTCCCATGGCTGGTGGTCGCCATCTCCCAGTAGTGCTTTGCACCCTAGGTGCTTGGTGTCTGTCCCCATGGCTGGTGGTCGCCATCTCCCAGTAGTGCTTTGCACCCTAGGTTCTTGGTGTTGTATTCCCATGGCCGGTGGTCGCCATCTCCCAGTAGTGCTTTGCACCCTAGGTGCTTGGTGTCTGTCCCCATGGCTGGTGGTCACCATCTCCCAGTAGTGCTTTGCACCCTAGGTGCTTGGTGTCTGTCCCCATGGCTGGTGGTCGCCATCTCCCAGTAGTGCTTTGCACCCTAGATTCGTGGTGTTGTATTCCCATGGCTGGTGGTCGCCATCTCCCAGTAGTGCTTTGCACCCTAGGTGCTTGGTGTCTGTCCCCATGGCTGGTGGTCGCCATCTCCCAGTAGTGCTTTGCACCCTAGGTTCTTGGTGTTGTATTCCCATGGCCGGTGGTCGCCATCTCCCAGTAGTGCTTTGCACCCTAGGTGCTTGGTGTCTGTCCCCATGGCTGGTGGTCACCATCTCCCAGTAGTGCTTTGCACCCTAGGTGCTTGGTGTCTGTCCCCATGGCTGGTGGTCGCCATCTCCCAGAAGTGCTTTGCACCCTAGGTTCGTGGTGTTGTATTCCCATGGCTGGTGGTCGCCATCTCCCAGTAGTGCTTTGCACCCTAGGTGCTTGGTGTCTGTCCCCATGGCTGGTGGTCGCCATCTCCCAGCAGTGCTTTGCACCCTAGGTTCGTGGTGTTGTATTCCCATGGCTGGTGGTCGCTATCTCCCAGTAGTGCTTTGCACCCTAGGTGCTTGGTGTCTGTCCGCATGGCTGGTGGTCGCCATCTCCCAGTAGCGCTTTGCACCCTAGATTCGTGGTGTTGTATTCCCATGGCTGGTGGTCGCCATCTCCCAGGATTGCTTTGCACCATAGGTGCTTGGTGTCTGTCCCCATGGCTGGTGGTCGCCATCTCCCAGTAGTGCTTTGCACCCTAGGTGCTTGGTGTCTGTCCCCATGGCTGGTGATCGCACCCTAGGTTCTTGGTATTGTATTCCCATGGCTGGTGGTCGCCATCTCACAGTAGTGCTTTGCACCCTAGGTGCTTGGTGTCTGTCCCCATGGCTGGTGATCGCCATCTCCCAGTAGTGCTTTGCACCCTAGGTTCGTGGTGTTGTATTCCCATGGCTGGTGGTCGCCATCTCCCAGTAGTGCTTTGCACCCTAGGTTCTTGGTGTTGTATTCCCATGGCTGGTGGTTGCCATCTCCCAGTAGTGCTTTGCACCTAGGTTCTATCCCCATGGCCGGTGGTCGCCATCTCCCAGTGGTACTTTGCACCCTAGGTTCGTGGTGTTGTATTCCCATGGCCGGTGGTCGCCATTTCCCAGTAGTGCTTTGCACCCTAGGTTCTTGGTGTCTATTCCCATGGCTGGGGGTCGCCATCTCCCAATAGTGCTTTGCACCATAGGTTCTTCGTGTTGTATCCCCATGGCTGGTGGTCGCCATCTCCCAGTAGTGCTTTGCACCCTAGGTTCTTGGTGTTCGCCTTCTCCCAGTAGTGCGTTGCACCCTAGGTTCGTGGTGTTCTAGCCCCATGGCTGGTGTTCGCCATCTCCCAGTAGTGCTGTGCCCCCAAGCTGTCCGTGAGCAGCTCCCAGAACGCCCCCCGCCCCCACACCCTGGATGGCCTCGGCGCTCCGGCTGCTCCTGTTATTTTTAGACCCGGATTAGGGATCTCCCGGTCTTCTTGGCTTTGCTGCCGGTTTCGGTTGGACCCGGGCCCAGCCGCCTGGCGTGGCCGCCATGTAAACCTGTGCCCAGGGAACGTTAAGAGAGCCGCGGCTTTCTGGTCCAACGGGTCTTTACTGGGAAGAGGATGGAAACGCTCGCTGTGTCCATCAGGTGTTTTTTTTTTTTTACTGGACGTTACCATGAGTGCTGGTGTGTGGCTAAACCTGGGGCTCCAAATAAATGAGTGGATTGGCAGCCCTATCGATCTCTGGGGGCCTCGGAGGGTAGGGAAGAATACGTAGGAGGGCGGGAGAAAGTAGCGCTAAATGGTGCTATTTGGTCAATTCTTGAGTCCTGCTTGGAATTAATTACCTACTGTAATCTTCATTACTCCTGGTCTTCCTCGTCCCTGTACTTACCTATGCATCACCTTACTTCTCCACAGGAACACCTTTTTTTCAATTTTTCTTCTTTTGGCCTGGCCCTAGGTCTTCCCTTCGGGGGATAATAGTTCTCCTCCTACCACCAACAGTTACCTACTGCCATGGAAGGCTCGTTTCTCTTCAGTATCAGTTGGGAGGGAGAGGTGGACGGACGAACTGGGACGAGGAACAGTAACACTAGAAGTAATGAAGATTGCTGGTAAGTAATCCCAGGATTATCCCCATGCCCCTCTTCCCAGTACTTACCAATGCGGTATACCAACTCTGGTTAATGAATGGGTCTAGAACAGAAACGTCAGACTAGGCTCAGATATGCACACACCCACACCAAGGCCTTTCAGTGGGTCTGGCCTAGCCGGGGCACAGTCCCGAAAATTGTGTTCGAGTCCTCTGCTAACCCCAGTCCACCAAGCCGGTACTAGGCAAGGCTTTTTTTTTTGAAGCTCTGGAGTGTAAGCGAGGGCTTAGGGCTTTAGAAAAAAAGCATTGCCTTGTCATTGTATCATTGACCTCCCTGGATCTCTAATGAAAGCGGTGTCTGGCGAGCGTGGGGACACAATCCAAAGGAAAGGGGTTTTTTTGTTTGTTGGTGAAGCCTGAAGCTGTGGGGTGCAAGTGAGAACTTCAGGCTTTACACACACAAAAAGCCTAACTTTTCATTGCGTCTCCGACCCCCTGCCAGGCACCCCTTTCATTAGAGATGCGGGATCGTCACCCTCAGTGAGAGGGTGATGGTCCTCACATCGCCAGTGAACGGGGTGCCTGGCAGGGGTTCACTTACCTGACCTGAATGCTGCCTATTGGGCACCTTTATGGGCCGTGGCGTATCAGGCAGCACTTAGGTGAGGTAAGTGTTTCCTTGTCCTTTAATGGAGGGGATGATGACTCTTCTGCCGGGCCACGCCCCCTAAGGGCCACGGCTCCAGTGTGCAAGCATCCATTGGCTTAAATTAAGCGACAGAGTCCTCCTCAAGACCCTATCGCTCACCCACAAAGGGCTCAATAACACAGCACCCCCCTACATCTCGGCCAAACCGACCAGAAAATCGTCCAGACACTACACTCGGGCTACAAACCACTTCCTGCTTGAAACCCCTAGATTCAGAAGATCCAAAGCGGGCGGAGCTAGCTTCCCTGTCAGAGCTGCCCAAGCGTGGAACGCATTTCCTACTGCATTAAGGGCCAACCTACCCTACACCAACTTCAGATGTAAGGTAAAAAACTGGCTCTGGTCCAACGATAACTAATTTGCGCGGCACCGACGGCCATGATATTCCTGAAACCAGTCCATGACTATTCTGCTTGTACCCATTCACCCTTTGTATACACCTTCAATACTGTAACATGTTAGTTTTTCATTTCCAACTGTTTGTATTAACATGTATACACTATATTGTTATGCTTTTTATCCTCTGTATGTAATCTAAGCTCAAGTAACCTTGTACCTGCTGCGCCCGGCTACCCCTGGGTTTTGTGCGCATTATCAAATAATAAACAAACAAACAAACAAGCAAGCCCCTTAAGCACTGCCCCCACTGCCATCACCAGATGTATTCAAGAACCAACAGACCACAGCCCTGTGTCCATACCCAGTACTTGCATCTCGCCCACATGCTTGTGATGAGGAGGCAATTATACTGCAAGGCTGGGGTAGAAGACCCCGTCCACAGCGGTGCAGAACTACTCTCCACATACTCCACTCCCCCATCCTTTGCTTGCTGTCCTCGTCCCATACTATAATGTTCCTACCCTCATCCCATGCTACCCTTCGCATCCATACCTGCGTGTGTCGGTTCTATGCAACCCTCCTCGTCCCAGCCGGCCTTATCTCTACACTTGTATAACAGCCCCGCTCCTCATCCCAAATTCACGGGGGTCGGATTTCTGGTTTCATAACTGCCCCCGACCTCACATCAGGGTCAGACTGGGGCATAAAATTGTCTCTGGCACAATTAAACATTGGCCCACAGTTGCAAAGCAATTGATTCCTTTTGTGACTGACTGAATAGTACCCAAGGGGGAGATTTTTGATAAAATGTGATGCAAATCGTGCATTTTAAAGAATATTATTCAACAACGCTGGTCAAAACTACTAGCCGCATGGTGAAGTAACTTGTCAAACTGGCCCGAATAGGACAAAAAAACGGGCCCACTCTGACCCCAAAAAATGTGCCCACACTAGAAAGTTGTTTGGTTCAGGCATCACCCTTTTGCCCTATAGGCCAGTCGGAGGCTGCTGAGTTCATCAAATACTGCACTCCTCGTCCTATGAATGCCCACCCCCAGCCTCCACGCACAACTTGCCCATTCCCAGTGCCTTAAGTAGCACTGCAAAATGAGCTGTGGCTCATTAAAAAGAGGTGGCCTAACAGCGGGGTCACCTGCTAGCTCATTAGGGCGGCCCCGGCTCAAAGGGCTACATGCGCCCCCGCCAGGCAGCCTTTTGTAGAAATCAACCGACCTCTGCATTCATTTTCTATATGATATGATGGTTTATTTATAAGGCGCTAAATAACCAGAGGTTTCTAAGCGCGGACACAAGGATCGAACCTGTGTTGCTCCCTGTCATGTTTCCAAGGCGAGCATGTTGCCCTTGAGCTATCCTACCGAGACTATATGCTTGCCTGGCAGTGGACAGCGCCTCACCTTTTCAGCCATAATGACGGCGCTGCTCGTCGCTAGCTGGGGAGGGGCAGCGTCACCATTCGGGCAGAAAGGGGGAGGCCACTGGAAGCTTGAGGCCTTTTCCCTAAAGACAAACTCCCGCAAATGCGAGGGAGCTTCAGGATTTACAAAACAAGGCCTCTGCTTCCGGTGGCCTCACGTTTATCTCCATAATGATGGCGCTGGCCCTGGCCCACGGGCATCTCGTGCTTGTAGGGATGCCTCGCAGGTGCGGCGCCGGGGATTATGGATGAAAGGCATTTTTTTCCTGAAGCTATTGCACATGATCGAGGGCATCAGGCTTTAGAAAAAAATCCTTGTCATGTAGTGGCCGGGCTGCCAGGGGAGATGAGTGAGCCCCGCCTCAAAACGAGATTTCAGAGACTGCCGGGGCTTGGACCCGGCTGCCCCGGCCCACTCAAAGCCCTCCCTATGGTGCCACCCCTCCTGGAAGCATGGTATCTCCCATGGCTCGTGGTCTGTCACGTGTCAGTGACCACGTGATTTCAATTCATGAAAGTAATCAACAGCTTCCCGCTCATCAGTCTTGGAACCAACTGACTCCTACCTGCTGTGTCGTTCTTGTGGCGCTGCATAGCAGGCAGATGGCCCATGTGAGGCCGTGTGCTGAGCTGGCGCCCCTGCTGGGCAACGCTTTCCACCATGTTGTCCGGAGCTAGCAGAGCCCCTGATGGGCAACTCCAGTCATGGTAGCCTGGGTGCCCCCAGGCCATTGTCCGGGTACATGTGGTCACAGCCCATCAGGGTGATCCCTGCAAATCGGTGCGGCGGGTTCCCATGCCGTCCTACCAGCTGGCTCGTGTGCCCGCGAGCCACCCTGCAACTGGGATAGTCAACGTGTGCTGGGTGCCCCCAGCTAGGGACGGACTGGCCTGCGTGACCACTGGTCCAGTCATGGCACTGCCCATACCCTCTTCACCCTGAACTCGCTTCGACTGAACTCTCCTTGATGGTGTGTCCATTGCCAAGTGGCAACGAGGCCCGTTCAGGCCGACGAGGCGGTACACAATCAGTGGTCGAAGTGAGCGGGAGCAGTTGGGAGCGGTGCTCCTCTACTTCTTTTTATTACGTTTTACTGTTCCCATGCTTTTATTTTAAAACAAAACCTTTCCGGAATGGTTTTGTTTTAAAATGAAAGTGTAGGAAGCAGTTGAAACGTGTATGTCAGTGCACTGCACTGAACTCTTGAACACCTGGTGCATGTGCTTGGGGGTTTGTATTGTGCGTGGGAGGGTGTGTGGCAATGGGTTTTTGGAGAGCTGCGGCAAGTCAGTTGGGAATATAGTTCTACATCTTTTCGTACACTTCGACCACTGTACACAATGCCCGCTTCCCCTCAGAGGAGTTCGTGTTTCTTGGAGAGGACGGTGCCTGAGGTGCAGCCGAGGGAGCTGCGCAGCTACCAACTGTGAAGGCTGCCCTTCCAGCACAGACTAGGGCGACTTCCGGTCCGTGACTGGGGTGGGGGATCGAGGGGGGTGGTTGGGCAGGCTCGGGACCAGGCCCCTTTGCCAGAGAGCGCGTGGCTGCGCCGGCACCTGTTGCCCCCAGTGAAGGCCTGGATCTTTCCTCGGCGGGGCTCCATATCCGAGCTGCCCGGGAACTGCGCACTCCCTGGAGCCTTTCCAAGCGTTGCACCAGGCCTCTGTCGCCTGAGGGGAATTCCCGCCGCGCTCCTTTCTTGTACAGTGGTGGCTGTGTACTTTCACTGACGGTTCTCGGCTTGCTTGGTGGCTAGTGTGCCTCGTTGGCCTTGACGGCACAGACTGCCATTGTGTCTTGCGGGACTGAGGAGATTATATGTTCAGCCTTTGTTTCGGTTGAGACAGTGTGATGTTGCAATCGTGCTGCCAGGCCTGCTGTACTGTACTCGCAAAACCCCTGCACGGCACTCCCCTCTGTCTCGGGCGACTCTGGACGCCCACGTTCCTCCTCTACACTTGCACCCTGCTGGGCCCTATTTCCCACTCAATCTACCCACAAACAAGTATCTACTCTCGCCCACTGCCCTCGCCTAGACTTTCACACTACTACACACTGACCACCACAGAATCGCGATCCTACAGGTCAGGGAGATGTAGCTGCTGGCATGATGCAATTCAACCAAGTTGTGCAAATCGTTCCCACACGCTTCTTACTAAGCACATACCAGCACCGCTGGCACTGATGTGTTCTCCCGCGGGCAGGTCAGGTGTCGGAGGTTAAACGGCCACTGGTAGGAATCCTTCCACATTTCCCCTTCTATTTGGAGTTGCAATACAGCCTCTCAACTTAGGAAGGACATGGACTACAGATCACTGTCTCCTTTCTCCAGCTTATTTCGAGCCCGTGCGGCCAAACTCTGACTCCACTACTTTACAACACCTCCCTGGCGCAGGTCCTAAAGCTGCAGTTCAATTGTCTTTCCTTCCCAATACTTCCTGCTTTTTTAAAAAAATTTGTAATTTATTTATTTATTTATTTTTGCCATCTTGCCTCCACTGGCTGTCCAACTGCCTGCCCACCCCTATCGCCCTACCCCTGAAACCTGGCTGCAAGGAACGTATTTTCACTTTCTTTTTCATGGCACATTATACTCCCCACCTCCCTACCCCCGACCTCTATTTAACTGCCCACAACCTGTACTGCTGTAAAATGTCCCATTGCAAAAATGCGTCGGCTGCGGCCAGATGAGGGGATCATGAACAAATAGTCCACAGGTGCCCCTCTTCGAGAATGAACACGGCCCATTGACCTGTTCTTTGGGAAGGTACCCGCTTGAGAGTCTGCAGCCACACTTTAGCTCACTGTACCTTTCACAAATGAGAAATCCATTTGCATATCAGTCTTTGTCCCACCCACGTGGGCAGTCCAGTACCGAAATGCTATGGCAATTCCCTTCTGAACAAGAGTACCAACAGCAACCGCAGACACGTGTTTCAGCCTTGTTGGGCCTGTTAGGCAGAAACCTGTGCAGTTCCCTTGGGGAACACTGCAAAAGATTTAAGACTACAGGTATAGCAGTAAACCCACTTGGTAGCAGTCTGCACCACCCAGATTTACCTGGTAGCTGTGGCTGAGCAGTCAGACCTCCCTCAAGAAGAGTTAGGCAGTATGTAAAGTATACACAATAGGTACTCAAATACAATAGCACAAGCAAACACTGACCAGAGCTTGGTTTCACAAGTATATAGTTATTTATTTATTAAACACACATAAGTTGAAATCACTCTAGCAAAATATAGTAAAAACACTTCAAACACAGTTATAATGAAAGCAGTTCCAACCCTTACTCCTATCTAGACAACTCTAAGTTAACACCACATAATTAAAACAGAGGTGAGCGCTTAACGTTAGATGACACTCTAGTAGGTTCAAGAAAGGGATAAAAAGAACAGAAATGGGTTAAACACACCACTCTAAGGTCCAGAACACTTGCAATAGGCTCAAAGAAGCATCAAGTCACAGGTGAGCAAGGGTCACTAGGCAGGGCCCACTCTTAGAGTAGCCGGAGCGAAAATGTGCCCAAGATCACACGGTTATTAGGGATTCAAAGTCTTGCAAAGAGTTAGAAAGAGTTTAGAGTGGCTTAGAAAGTTTAGCCAGGGTGTCCCAGGCACTCCCAGGGTCGAAAGCTGGGGGCTAAATCTACCCCGTACAGTCGGTGGCAAGGGAAGCCAGGCGGAACACGGTACCTTAAGCGGAAAGGATCCTCCAGCGGTGGCAGTTGTTCCAGGCAGTGGCAGCAAGGCTCGACGTCGGTCAGGGGAGAAGAAGTTCTCGCTGAAGAGCAGAAGAAGAAGGTCGTTGCACTGCCCGGGAAGAAACCAGCCGCGGAGTCCTCCGGTTAAAGGGTTGTACCGACTTTCGCGGTTAGGGGTAAAAGTGTGGTATTCCGGTTGCCGGGGTGCTTGGCACGGGCAAGGCGGCCACGAGATACCTCGAGAAGCGAAAAGAAGGTGAAAACTGGTTGTCCCCACCAGTCAAGGGAAGGAGCCACTCCGTTAAGAGTTCTCCTCGGTCGTCGGGAAAAGTGGTGAGACGGTTCAGCAGGGCTCCACCGGGAGGTGTCGTCGAAGCAGGTCGGCTCAGCTCTTCCCTCGTCGGATTCTTGGTCCTGTGGCGACTTCTGAAGTTCCAGTCCCCAAAGCCCTGCTTTTATGCAGCCAACCCCCATTCACCCAGCCTAGCTGTCACTCAAACATGCTAAGTGGTGAGCCGGCCGGCTCACCACTTGGGCCAATCAGGACGGAGTGCGACTTGAGTTACCAAGGTAACTCAGTCCAGGGTGCCTAAATCCCCCTCCACCCCTCCTAAGTACCCCAGACAGAGTGGCACCACTTTGGAGGGCTTCTGTGGAGAAGCCCGCCAAAAGTGGAACAAAGGGCTCCACTTTGGGTCAGAGTTACAGAGGCGAACGCCAACGCCATTTTAGAATCAAGTTTTGGCAAAAAGTCCCAACCGGAGTTATAATAATAAATATATAAACCGGCGGTATGTTTAAGGCTACCGTAAATAAATAATTAAATGTGTTAGCCTAAAACAATGGGAAATCCCATAGGAAAATATTCGCGGTCGAATATAAAACGTAGTTTCCACTGCCACCAGCCAAAACTCGATCAGGGGGGACGGAGACGTGCCCCCTCGACTAACAGACCCTGGGGCAATCGAATTGCCCCAGCCAGTACGTCCACAATATGATGCTTTGTACTGGTTCTGTTCAGGATTCAAGACTAGCAAAGTCTTTGGTGACTTTACATGCCCTGGGAGACAGTAGTCAGTCCCAGGGTATGGAGTCTATGTTGGGGAGTCCCTAGGACACCCCTGGGTCACGGCACAGAGGGTGCTGTGTAACCCACATCACAAAAATACATGAGGCCCTATGGAGTAAAAGACCCCATAGCCCATTCAACACAAGGTTTAATCAAGAAAACACACTTCAACATGTCCAAGAGTGAGGGTAAAAGAGTCTCACTCTTGGCAGGAGAAAAAAAATAAACCCAGAAAATCCAGCAAAGCTGCTGGGGGACTCAATAGGTAGGGAAATTCAGCCTAAACAGAGAATTCTCCCTAACAGGGCCTCATCAGTGAGGTGGAGCGGTGCCTCTCTGAGCACAGTGAGTAAGGGGTCCACGTCTGGATGACCCTAGGAAACTTAGGGTGACTAAACGTAAGTCCCAATTTTGGTGCTGGACTGCCCATGTGGGTGGGACCAAGACTGATGGATATTTCCCATCTATGAAAGGTACAGTGAACTAAAGTGTGGCTGCAGACTCTGGAGTGGGTACCTTCCCATAGAATAGGTCAATGGGGCCTGTTCGTTCTCGCAAAGGGCGGCCTATGGACTATTTTTTCATTGTTTAAGGGACTTTGGTTCAGTCACCCTAAGTTTCCTGGGGTCATCCAGATGTGGCCCCTTGCTCACTGTGCTCAGAGAGGCACAGCTCCACCTCACTGATGAGGCCCAACAAGGCTGAAACAGGTGTATGGGGCTGCTGTTGGTACTCTTGTTCAGAAGGTTGCCATAGCATTTCCGTGCTGGACTGCCCATGTGGTCTGATATGCAAAGGGATATTTCCCATCTGTGAAAGGTACAGTGAGCTAAAGTGTGGCTGCAGACTCTCGAGTGGGTACCTTCCCAAAGAACAGGTCAATGGGCCATGTTCGTTCTCGAAGAGGGCCGCCTATGGACTATTTTTTTCAGAGGATTGCATAGTCTCATCCCGTCCAGCCATTCTTTTTCTTTCTTCCCTCTGATGTCTCTTGTGTTTCCCTCTGCCTCTACATGTTCCTTTGCCGCCCTCGCCTCCTCTGCATTCCCTCCTTTGTCTCTGCCGGGTCCTTCTATTGCGTCTTTCCACTTTTCTGTGTTTTGCTCCTTCTCTCTCTGCCTGGTCCCCCCCTTTCACCTCCTCTTCTTACTCTCCCCCTAGTATGAATTCTCCTCTTCGCTCTGCTCCACCGCTTCCCCAGTCCCTTAACTCCCACACGCCCCTCCGCGTGAAGCCACATTGTATTCACTGTGTGACTGTAGGAAACCTACTTTTTATACACGTCGTTGAGCCGTTGGATTGATGGGAACTACAATTCCTACATCTATGTATTCACGTGTACATTTGGCTGGGTCATGGCAGAATGCACCGCGTGGATGGAAGGGCTGTCTGCCATCTTGGAGACAGGTGGGCCCAGGGCTGGACTGGGGACTAAAAGAGGCCCTGGAAATAATTACTGGGGACCAAAAGAGGCCCTGGAAATAAAGTTCAAAGTGGCCCCATATGACACATTTTCAGCAAGCCCAATGCTTTTCCTATGAGAAAACTTTGAAATACCACAGAAAAGAGGCCCAGGGTACAGAGGCCCACTGGGAAATCTCCATAGTTCCCCAAAGGCCAGTCAACCCCTGGGTGGGCCTCCCCTCCGTGTGCTGCAGGGGAATCCGCTGCACACCTCTTCTGTGAGATTTCTTTACCCCACAAAATGGCCACCAGCTCCCCTCTTCCCGGCTCTGGCTGATTGGGGGGAACCCTCAGATGCTTGTCTCCCGCTGCCTCCTACTCCTTGCGACATGGGCCCCGTGCCCAAAGCACGGGGAATGGCGGAGGACCCCATTCCGGGGCCGTCCTATCCATATCAAAGCCCGGACATTTGCCCAGCCTATCTGAGGGACCTGGCGTGTACTTCCTGTGGGGCCAGCATCATGGACGAGGGAGCTGTCTTGGGGATCTCTCTATCCCCATCCCTAGCATCTCATGCAACATCGTCGCAGACCCCAAAACCTAGGATGGTTATTGTAGTATGTTTAATCTTGCTGCCGCTTCAAAGTGCGTGTTGGCTATTGGAGCGCTGGTTCTGCAGCTCGTTATCCTGGGTGATTGATTATATCATTGTCTCGGGAGGATAGCTCGGGGGCAATGCGCTCGCCTTGGAAGCAAGACGACACGACGCAACACAGGTTCGATCCCCGGTCCGCCATTAGAAACCCCTGGGTATTAAGCGCGTTATAAATAACCAATTGCTGTTACAGTATCACCGAGTCTCACTTGATCATAGCCATTTGGTTCTGTGGTTGTGCTCTCCTTGTGGTCCTGTTGAGGTGCACGATTGGCACAGGCCAAGGGAGGATAGCTCAGCGGCAACATGCTCGCCTTGGAAGCAAGATGATGGAGCAACACAGGTTCGATCCCCCTGTCCGCGCTTAGAATCCTCCGGGTATGAAGCGCGTTATAAATAACCTATCATATCATCTCCCTGTGTGGTTGTGGAGTGCTATTGTCCACTTTGGCCATGTGGTGTGGCTCCATCTCCTCACGGGCACGTAGGTGCCACCCACCGCCTAACTAAGGGCCTCTAGCTATAGTCTTTCACGGTCTTAGGAGGGTCCTTGCCCCCCCCCCCTCCCGCCCCACCCCTGTTGGCTTGTGCTGCGGCCACTCTGCTGTGGGCTGTTGCCTTTGATCTGCAGGCACAGGGCCGTTTGCAGGTTATTAAACCCTTTTCTTTTGTAGTGTGCCTCTCGAACTTGTACTTCCTGACCCCCCCCCCCTACCCCCCACCCCCGTCTCCTCAGGTTCCCTCTGCCTCCACACACGCATGGCTGCGCGCGGAGAAAGGTGCGCATTGTCGCGGGCACCGGGCTCGGTATCGGCCATCGCTGGCGCCCCGGGCAGTCTGTGCTCAGGTTTGTGCAGGCCTAGTGATGGAATGGAACTTCCACATTCCTCAGGCGGTTTCGGGGGCTTGACAGTGGGAAGAGAGGGTTTTGTTTAAACTCACAAGTGCGCCTACCGGTGTTCAACAACCCTCTGCTACCAGTCCTGTGAGCAGGGGAGTTGGTAGGTCTGGAAAAGACCCGGGGCTAAGCTGATGTCGGAACTGTTGGGACTGGGGGGCTAGCTAGTCTTTTGGCTGTAGCTCCTGAGATTCTATCCGGGGCTACAACCAAAAGATCAGGGGCTATAGCCCCCTTAGCCCCCCCCTAGCAACGCCCCTGCCTGTGAGCACTGTGGAATTATGAAAGGCCCTGCGCAACAACAGAGAACAAGCGTCCACGCACTTTCTTTTGAGAGGGGCGGCGGCTACGCACTTATTTTTTTGTGAACCCGTGGGTATTTGAGGCATTCAAAGAAGAAAAAAAAATGCTTGTTTTCCCCCACTTAGTTTTCGGTGCCGGAGCCGGGATACGAACCAAGATCGTCGTTATGATGGCTTCCAAAACTACACGACGACTAGCTGCGCACGAAGTATCTCATTAGGTTTTTACCAGCTTTTGTAGTTTAAAAGGAGCGCCTGTTTCATAGTTCATCTCATGACATCGTAAGGAAACCTTCCCTCTTCGGTTATTTTTTAGGATGTTCAAAATTAGGTAAATACGTATTTGTCGTGCACACTTAATGACCACATTAGTCGCATTTGCATATTCCATTGTAACGACCGTTTGCTTTCGGCGACGTCACTTTTCTTTCCATATGTTAATGAGCTGCCTGCCTCCCCCCACTTTTAGGACTCTTGCCCTGGCTGGGAGAAACCTGCACGCGCAGTGGGTAGTTGGCTGCAGACAGTGGGGTGGGTGGATATGAGGTGTGGGGGTAGACTTTCAGAGGGTGGATGGGCGTTTGAGCTAGCTGCCACCCGCAGGGTAAATGCAGGGCAATTTGTGTGTCTATGTGTGTGTGTGGGCAGTAGGAGTAACTGAGGGCTGTAAGAACGTGTTGTGGAGGAGGGTGCCAATCACTTGTGAGCTTCAGTGTTCCTCGTGGCGTGCTGCTGCTATACAGGCAGGGCATGTGCTTCTGAGAGTTCTGGTAGCTGGTGGGAGGTTCCCATGGCAACCAAGGATGGTAACTGCAACGTGCCTTAAGACTCTTTGCTTTAAAGAGCAATGGTGGAAGTAGCTGGTATTCGGTGGGGTGGTGGTGGGGGGGAGTGAAATTAGTTTATTCATTTGACAGCTGCCAGTGCAGCGGGTCTGCCTGTATTTATTTGCATTTTTAAAGCGCTCACACAGCCTGGGGGCATCGAGGCGCTGCTACTCTGTTGTTGTCTTAGTTGCATATGTATAACGAGCGTAAATACCAAGAGGTTTCTAAGCGAGGACCCGGGGTTGGAACCTGTGTTGCTTCATCTCGTCTTGCTTCCAAGGCGAGCGCGTTGCCACTGAGCTATCCTCCCTTGCTGCCAGGCCAGAAAAGTGGCATCCACGGAAAAGCCTTCACTGGGCAGTAAGAAATGTCCACTGTGCGCAAATAGTACCGAAGCTGATTTGAGCACCAGTACTATTTTTTTTTTTTTTTTTTTCCCTCAAGTTTATTTTAAAGAGTGCCCTTTATCGGACCTGCAGCCAGGGTTACCAGACATTTGATCGAAAAAAATTGGTCGACTGGACAAATGGTCGAACCAATTTGGTCGAAAACCAAATGGTCGAATATTTTTATTTTTTATTTTTGGGGGGGTCCCCCCAACCCCCTTTTTTTTCTAAAAAAAAAAAAACTTTTTTTCCCTAAACTACAACCTTAAAAAAAAAAAAAAATATATATATATATATATATATATATATATATATATAAAAAAAAAAAAATTCGACCATTTGGTTTTCGACGAAATTACGTCGACCAAATGTCCTGTCGACTAATTTTTTTCGATGAAATGTCGGGACACCCTCGGGGGAGGATAGCACAGGTGCAACGTGCTCGCCTTGGAAGCAAGAGGACACGGAGCAACAGAGGTTCAAATCCCGGATCCGCGCTTAGAAACCTTTGGGTATTAAGCGCGTTATAAATAACCTATCATCATATGCGGCCTGGCGTGTCCGATCGTCTGCTTTTTAATGTCTAGATTCTAGACTCCGGCTGGAGGATGCCTCTTGAGGGATGTGTCGCCTGTGAATCAGAAAAGTCAGGTATGCAGAGCCTCGTCGGATAAAAGGAGGTACTTGTCTGAGCAGGCCGAGTGGAAAGCACGCTTAAGATGGTACCGAGTGATGAGTTTCGGAGCTAAGCGAATGCTGGTTGCCATGCAGTGTGCGCGCATACTTTAATCTCCCCACCCCACCCCACCCGGATTGTTGGAAGTCCGAGCGGGGTTGTGAAGGGGCTACACACCTGGAGTCACGCACAGTCTTTGGAATGGTTCTACTCCATTTCCTTGCGTTCGGCCAATTTAAGGACGACTCTTTTCGTGTTTATATAAAACCTGAAACTTGAGCGCCTCTCTCTCTGCCCGTGGAACTCCTGTGTGTCACCGGGAATGTGCTTGAAGTTCCATTCCACAGGGATCAGGCATGCGCGTGGAATGTTCTCGGTGCCGAAGGCGGCCAGTGGCATGTTTCTAAACTGACGGAGCCCTGCCTGCAGATGGGCTGGGTCGGAACATTTCCCGGGCGTGTGGAAGTGCGGCCAATAGAGCTTAGCTTCTTGGCGGGCTGCCACGGATGGATGACGCATGGATATTTGTCCACGTGGATATGGTAGGGTCCTGTGCTGGACTGCTGTAGTCCCTCTGTATGATCCCCAGGAAGGGACTTTTGGGGGGTGGGTCAGGGGCTGTGGATGTTTGAGGGCAGTTTGTGTGTCTTTGGGTTGAGTGGTTCTTTAACCATCGCAGTGACGTTCTTACGTGGGTGCAGGAGTCGTAACTTGATTAGTGAATTCCCACGCAGTGTAAAGACTTGTGTTTGTGTCGAAGCTGGCTGGTCCAGGGGTACGTGGCACAGTAGAATGGGCACTGAGCCCGAGAGTTGCGTCTGAACAGAAGGTGGTACAGCCTGTGTTAGGGCACAAGGCCTACTGCGCTACACAGAGGCGTGGGGCCTGAGCGGAAAAGGCAGACACAAAATCTATAAATGCAGGGCCCACCTAAAATCTATCAATGTCCACTCACCAGCGCTGTGTGGGCATTTGCAGATGTTAATGTTACTGCGGTGGGTCCAACTACATTAGCTTCTGGCCCCACTTGTTAGACAATCCTGGCTACGCCTCTAGCAGGGCACAGGAATGGCTGCTTAATTGGACAGTGCAACCATTGGTAGTATAGGAATGCCCCTCTAGATGCTCTCCACAGAAAAACTACAGCCCACTAGGGAAAACGGTTCAATACATTTCTGCTAAAATAGATGCGCCAACAATGAACACTGCTGCCGCATAACTTTCTGCCAAAATCTGCACAAGCAGAATCTTCTGAGGGTATAAGTATTCATCAGTCACGTTATTACATGCAGTGAAAACCCACGTGGCTGGTTGGTGAGACCCAAATCGCGGGCAGACTGCTCCATATGGGATGCCAAACCATTGGACTCAGCCCCGTCCGTCCGTCTTCCTTCACGTTGGCAATGTTCATCTGTCATTGGTGCAAGGCTGAGTAAGTGGCAATTTTTTCCGCAAAGCAATGCGTCTCTATATGTGTAACGCACCTGGCAATCAGCAGACAGGGGCCTAGGGGGAGAACTCGGGTCACGCTAACTCACACACTTCACTGGCTCCCAGGCAGGCCGGCACGTCTCCAAGCTCTTCCACCCTCGTTTTGGGCTATCGTTTCATCCCGCCCTGCACTTCGCAGCACAAATCACGCGACGCAGAAGTGAAAGCAAGGAAACCTTGCCTTCTGATCGATCAAGGGTTCTAACAGGGTTACGATCAGCGGTCTGGAATGGCTGGCACTAGTCCCAGATTCATGCATCTTGGGGCTATGGCATCTGGGGGCTATAACAGGATTGGGACTGGCGTGGGTTGGAGGCCATGCCCTTTTTCTCGTGGGTTATCGTGCAGAGATGTGCTGCCCTCCTCCCGTGGCCTTGCAGGGCACATTTCTTCCCAGGGCACAGCAGCAACGTTTTAGAACAATGAAGGGTTTAGGTATCTGTGCGGCTCTAGCGTTTCTCATTGCTTCCCAAGATACAACCTGGTTTCTTCTACATGCCGTGCTGTGTTTTAGACCTCACGTCCCAATATGGCTGGTAATATCTACGATGGCGTCCATCTCAATGTGTGTAGAACATCTAAAAGCATGCACTAATATGATAGTGTGGAGTCCTTAAGGGTACCACCTACCCCCTGGCTCCTACGTTGGCACCTGTGGTCTTTGCCTTATTCTGAAGCACTTGGGGGTGTGGGCAGATCGTGCCTCCTTCCCAGTAGTAGTCCGAAGGATAGCTGCACAATACAGCAAGCGACCGAGTGAATCACAGACTCTAGGACCTAGCAGAGGTTCTATAGATTCCCAACCCAGCGCCTCCACTACTAATCGGAAGAAGTATTCCAGCATGAAGCGGAAACAGAGGTTCAACTCTTCCTCTTAGTGCAGTTGTCTGCAAACTGTGGGTCTGGCCCACCTAGGGTGCCCATAGGATTTCCAGGGGGCTTGCGGCTCTTCCAAAAGGGAGTATGTTGACTAGTTTTAATAGAAAATAAAGCAGATATTGTACTGGGGGGCCCAGCAACCATATTTTTACTTTGGGGGAGGGGCTCACTATAACAAAGTTTGAATGCCACTGTCCTAGTGGTTGCTTTGGCGTGCAACGCCATTTATTGCATGTTTAATATGCCCAAACCCTGGGGTGTCACAGCGCAGTTAGACGGCTTTGCATGAATGGATACAGTTGCAATCAATACGTTTGCAATCGCAGCATTGAACAGGGTACATTTATATTCCGATATGGGCAAAGGCTAGTCAAGATGGTGAATCCTGAGAGCAGCAGTTGGCTAGCTAAAATTAATTGAATAGCCACGTTTTTAAGGACTTCTTGAAACACTGGTGAGAGGGCTCATTTCTAGTGTGTAATGGGAGTGTATTCCAAGTTTTAGGAGCCAGTTAAGTACAAGACCATCTGCATTTATCTAGAGAGGGTACCACAAAAAAAAGAAAACAATTACCAAATATCACCCCAACTATCTACCCACCACTCAAGAAGTTTGCCGGCTTAGCTAGAAGGAATTCTACAACCACCATGTCCCATTGTAGGCCAAAGATGCGACAGACGCCTTTATGACGGGCCCATGTGTTCCCAACCGGCATCCTGTACCTAGATGACCCTCCCCCCCCATTTACCCACACAGATATTAGCAACGAAGAATCCCAGCCCTTTAGGGGCAGAGCTGCATTCAGAATGTAAGAGCAGAAACTCTTGCACAGACTAATTCATGGGTCTGCAACCTTTGGCTCTCCAGCTGTTTTGGACTACAGGTCCCATCAGCCCTAGCCATCTTGTGCAATGGTGAGGGATAATGGATGGAGCCCAAATCCTCTGTACAACCACAGGTTGCAGGCTCCTGGGGAGATGATCCAGGAACATGGGGCCGGAGCAAGTAGCCTGGGACTGGGATCCTGTGACAGGGAGTCTTTGAGGGTCGCGAGTACCCATAATCCCTACCTATCCATGGCTATGCTGCTAGGGGTCGATGATTGCATGCATATTCGGGGGAGAAACGCGAACATCAAGCGCATGCTTTTCCTTCCTCTCAGATGGCAGAAGGCGGGTGGGGCAGAGAGGGTTTTGGGGATGGGATGGGGGTTGATGCATATCCAGTGACTCAACGGAGCAGTTGGGAAGGTCTGATGGTATTATACTTATAGATTCAACGGGAGCACAGCTGCGGAGCCACAAGCAAATGAATCCAGACTGGGTCTGCCTTTGCCCCCTTCAATAAAAAAAAGGGGGTCTCGTATATATTGCGTTTCATGCCAGAGTCCAGCCTCTAAGCACAGTGTCGTGTATCAAACCAGTGCCGTTCAGCGTGGTTGTGCTTTTTCAAGGATGTTGCCCCTGAGCTACCCTCCCAGCCCAGACCTGGAATCCTTTACATCCCCTCTAATCTTTTCCCCCATGTTGGGCAGTGCTCCATTGCTGCATAGCCAGGCTCACCTTTCTATAACCAAGCAAGCCTGGGTGCTGCGAGACTACGGCAAGCTAAATGGTTCAGCCCATAGCCAGGGGTGGTGGTAGATCTAGAAAATAACTGGGGCTACGCTAATATTGGGACTGGGGGCTACCTAGCTTTTTGGTTGTAGCCCCTGAGCTTCAATCCAGGCAGCAACCAAAAGACCTGGGGCTATAGCCCCCCCCACCCCAACAACACCTCTGCCCACAGCTCAATTCAATGCAATGTGTTCTAACCTACCGCAACGCACCATCACAACCCCTGCTCTTAAAGGGTGGGTGGGCGGGAAAACAAAAAAAGTGCTGCCTTTGCATCTCAACAGTCCCGGGCAGGGCAAAAGAGAGGGGGGAGACCTTGAGCCTCTTCTCTCTTTATAAGGCCCCGGGACCACTTGGCTCTCCTTCCGGTGCCGGGAGCTGGTGCCTGCCCGTGACTTCGCTATGCCGCCGGTTGGTCCCCTTTCCCAAACTGGTGCCACTCCCTCCTTGGCCCACCTTCACGCCTCACAATCCGTTGCCCTGGCTCAACCCGAGGGCTGCTATTGGGTGACTTGCCACAGTATAAATGACTCGTAACATGCATATATATACAGTGCAAAGGTGTGTCATTGGCTTCTGGTGTTCACATCTTTGCATCTTTGTCTGTCCTGGACCAGTGTTTGGTGAGAGCCGCTTGATTGGTCAGTGGCAGCAGCCGTAGGTTAATAGTTAATTCAAAACTAGGCTTTCCTTTCTGTCAAGGCGGCGGTTGTAGAATTCTTTCTAGCTAAGCCGGCAAACTTCTTTGTGAGTGGTGGGTAGATAGTTGGGGTGATATTTGGTCATTGTTTTCTTCTTTTTAAGGTACCCTCTCTGGATAATGCAGGTGGTCTTGCACTTAGTTCACTACTCGTTTTCCAGCGTCAGAATGTCTTGCGCGTAAGTTGATCACCGGTCAGGTTGCGCTGTTTTTCACGGTCTGCAGTCACGTTGTGAGTTAAGTTGTGAGGTCTTTATGCGGAGGGCTTGGTCCTGGCGTGGAAGGCTTAGTACCATCGTAGCATGTATATGTTGCGGGGGAAGCGAAGGGTGGCCCTTTGGGGCTGAGCATGGGCAGATGTAAGAAATAAATCGTGACTGTGAGATGCTGGTTTGTGGAGCTAGAGCTTGGAGTCCTTGAGCTCTAGTGGTCCTCGGAGGCTGATCTGAGGTGAGAGCAATAGCGCAAGCCTGGTTGGCCGTAATAGGGGGCAAGAATGCCAGAACATCTGCTGCTATAAGGACCCATTTGGTCAGGGTTTAGAGTGAGCAGCTTGCTTATCACTCAGTTCAGTGCATTTTGTGGTGTGGTCTATAGCCCATAACGTTAGGGGTGTTATTTGACAGATCGGCTATTTTGATATTCCAGTTGGTGTGGGAGTCTATGTAATTGTAGCATGTTGAGCCTAAGGCTCGGATTCCAGACGCCACTGGAGGCATCATCACTTCCTGTGCGTGCAACCCTCTAAAGCCTCCGC
Source organism: Ambystoma mexicanum (assembly GCF_040938575.1). NCBI lineage: Eukaryota > Metazoa > Chordata > Amphibia > Caudata > Ambystomatidae > Ambystoma > Ambystoma mexicanum. The sequence continues at coordinate 710,283,774 of NC_090925.1, forward strand.
ATTCTGGGCTTAGTTGTCAAAGTTTAAAGGAAAGGTGTGCCATGCGTTAAGTTTGTGTTTAGGGAGTAAGGGAAGGAATAAAAACGTAGGGTACTTCCTTGGTTCCATGTCTTGTGGTAGGGTTAAGTGGTACACTGTGTTGTAAGTTGACGATGGGCCTGTCAATGCTGTTGCTAATGTTTTTGGCGATCTTTTCAGAAGATGAATGCTGACTCGGTTCCGGAGAACGGCCCCATGGAGTCTCTTTTAGGAGGGTGAGCGAAGGATTGGTGTAGTAGCTGGTTGTAGATTAAGCATTCAAGGATCTTGGCTGAGTAAGGGATGTTGCATGTGCACTCGGTTGATGTGTTTTTTTTTTTTTATGCAGTGTGTGCGTTAAGGGAGTAGAATGGGTCCCTGGAATGAAGGTTGGGTGTTTTGCGGTCTCTGCTGCTCCAGTCGGAGCCCGCCCCAGCTGTACATTCCATATGTGGTTGTATTGCTACAGTGATTTTCACACAAACGCAGAACACATGCCTAAGCAGCGCTAAAAGCAAAACTGGATTAGTGTAACTGTGTATTGAACTGCACAGAAATGATCAGGAAAATTATAGTTGGGGTACATGAATTTAAGAAAAGCTATCAAAATGCTGTGAACATGGAGGGTCTCATTTCAGATGGAGGAAATGCATTCCAAAATTTGGTGATACTAAAATCCTGAAGCCCTCTTTAGAGACTGGACAAGAGGCCAGAGAGTGTGGAAACTGGAAAGAGGAGCGCAATCCTAAACACTATTAAAGAAGCCCACTAGAACCTAGACCATGAGTTGGGGATTGTGATCAACTTCTGAGGCATCAGTGGTCCAGGGATGAATGTCGGTTTCTAAACCATCAACCAGCCCCACACCTCTAGTACACCAGAAGGGATCCAAGCAGATTGGAAACAAGTCCATTATAAAACCCCTTGTCCAATTTTGGTAACGTGGATGGAATGGCCGGCTTATCTCTGCAAAGTCGTGGATCGTTGGTTAGTTGCAACACAGTGAAAATACAATTATTACCCAATGATAACTGCTAAATACAACCCACCCTGTAAAGGAATGCAGAGAACAGAACGTTTCAAAGAAGGAAACAGGATGTGCTCTGGATACTGATAGGCGAGTAGTTGGTAAAGTAATTGCAATAGTTCAAGGATACTTGGTTTCAACAAAAGGGAGCAATGGGTCGTAAAATGTCACTAGGGGCCTTCAGAGAAGAACCAGGGAGACAGAACCACAATGTACCTTGTGCTGTAGATGTTCTTGGTGCTCGACAGTCAATTCAGTTTCAGGGCGCCTTGCAGCTTCTGCGACAGGGTTCAAGATAGGAGACCACTGCCGTTATCAGGCGGCAGGCAGATCGAGCGAGCCTGGGAGGATGGCTGCAGGCTGGCCTACACGATGGGTCATGAATCGTTGACTCTGTGCTGGTCAGCGGGTCTGAAGCACTGGTTGAGGCCTCTCGGACAGCGTTAGCGACTGTGGTGTAACAGTCAGTGGTGCCGTCGGTTGCAGCTTGAGGGCCGACTGGCTCAAATGTCCTTTTTAAGGCAGACATTGTTAGATGCTTGTTGATGCACTCCTTCTAGCTTCTTCGCTGGGCTTGTGTCGTCCTTTTTTAGGCGGACGGCCCAAAGCTGAGGAGAGTGTTGCAGGGAGCTGCCTAGTCCTTGGTTTGGTTCAGAGACTCTCTGGCACTTCCCACCTTGGAAAACTTGCTGCAGAGCATAGCAGGGCAGGTAAAGGAGTGAAAACATGTAATACTAAGTCCCACCCATCTTCCTGTTTTTTGTGGATCAAAGGGTCTCTCTAGTTAATTGAGCTCTCTGTGGTTCCTGATTAAAGCGGCAGGTCCCCCTTGAAGCTGTGGCGAGAACAGACTTTCTGTCCATCAAATCACATACTCCTACCCTCTGAATGGAGTCCCGCTGCGGTGGTTGCCTACTGCAAACACATGTACTAGACATGATGGATCACTGCCCTTGATACTGAGAGGTGGGAGCTGGCTTCAAGTTGACACAGGGCATATCAAAGGTTGTTAGGGTTTTCCTGTCCTTTGTTAGGCCTGCAACTGCTCCCTTCGCCCCCATCAGTCCCAGCCTGTTTGAATTAACTCTGATTAGTTTGCAAAGCTGCCGTCAGCAGAGTTAAAGGATAGGGTGGATCCATGGAGCCTTTGTTACTTAATGATGCTGGCAATGGCAGGAGGAAGTTTTTGCCTCCCCCTTCTAAGATGACTTGATGTACTCTTGGCTGTCATATTCCAAATAAATGACAGGGGGGGACGGTACTTGTAGGCGTCCACCCAGAGTACACAGGTCTATATGTATGTCGTGCGGTTAGCATTGGAAAATGTGTGTGGATTAGCCCCACACATTTTCCGGAGGTTGCTCTATGATCATTCAAGTTCATTTAACATTTCAAAAAAGCCCAGGAGCGCGTACACCCACCACGCAATGGTGGAATTCTTCTGTGTCTCTTCCATGGCCAGTATTACATACACTTAGATTTTGGGTGACTGGCGTAAAACCATGCACTTGGTGACTAAAAGAGGCAAGAGCATAACATTTTGAAATGGCAGAGGGGGCAAATGGGATGTTAAAGAGGCCATTGTGTTTAAGGCGATCTGTGTGGCTATTGTCATAACAAACAGAATGGGGAGATGGGGATTGATGGGATGGGCCAGGACAAGAGTGCAAATCCAGGAGAAGTGGAGATTACTGAAGAGTGGGGCATGGTGTCGGGTCCGGGGTGCTGTTATGCATGTTCTTGTTGGTATGCAAGGTGCAGTGTTGCCTGCAGTCGGTTTGTAGGGTATGAAAGGCTTGGTGGCGTCCTAGCTTCTGCCAGACCGTGGGATCTCTAGGAGCCATCTGGGGTGTCCGCTGATGGTCCTGGGGCATCTAAAAGTCAGACGGCTACATTGAGGGGGTCCCCTTTTAGCTGTATGGGTTCTTTATTTAGCTGCACATAGACCTGTGGAGGGCTATGCAAGGGATTTCTGGGTGTTCTGAGGGATACCTAATATGCTGTGGCCTTATTGTTGGTTTTAGTGGTTATGTTGGTTGCTTTCATGGCTTTGTGTCCTTTTTTAGGATGCATCTGACTCGATGGACTAATGGATCTGTCTTTTGTCCTCCTGGTCCCAGATTGGAATTGGCTGGACTACTCCGCCCTTAATCTGTCAGAGCTTGATACAATGATTCCCATTGAGTTTTGGTAACAAACTTCTGCTATGTCTATAGCTCCAAGTTGTCCTCCTGGGTGTGGGTGTGTGCCCTCAGTTGTGCATAATGGGATGCTCCAAAGCTATAATTGGCTGCAGAAGGAAGAGAGGGAGGGGAAGGATGAGCGGCAAGAGAGAACCTTTAATGGGGGGCAGGTGCCTTGTATAGAGCATATGCTGACCTGAGTCGCTTGCAGGGCGTTGTGGTACAAAGGGGTGTGGACTAGTGGGGGAGCGGTGGTAGGAGAGAGCATATCCTGTTATTGCCGTGATGTGAGCAGAATAATCTCTGTGTGGTCCATAGGCTCATGAACACCACGTAGGCAATAGTTGGGGATGTAAGAGTGGGCCCCTTTTCCTTGTGGTACCCGGATCTGGTGCCTGGTATTCTCTGGGAAGGCTAAAGTGATTTCCTTCAAAGAAAGGCAAGGCCTCCATTTAAGTCTAGGGGAAGAGGGTGACAGTGCCCTACATCCCCCTGCCCCTCCACACTGGTGATGGCATGCACACACTCTTGCGCTTACAGAAAGATACATTTGGATGGAACAAGGGGTGGGGGCTGCCTGAGAACTCGCCTGATTGCCCAATGGCTCGGGGTGCAGTACTAGACAACCATTTTAGGGGGGGTGGAGACTAACCTTTCACATTTTGGGAGAGGGGTTGACTTTGGGGACTGTGGGTGGAGGTGCTAACTTAGTTGTGTGGGGGGCATTTTACTTATTGCCACTTTGTAAAGAGACTCTTCTGGCGAAGATTTAATGTTGAAAGCAGTGAACTCTCGCCTTCACGTCTGAAACCACACACTTAAGAACTGCTGTGAGAATGAGCGGTCTCCTGTAGCCAGAGCCGGCCTTAGGGGGGGCGAGCCGGGCGACCTCCCGGGGCACCATAAACCCCCACCACACCAGCTCAGAGGAGTCTTTCACGGGCTCCCTCGATCTGGCATAGTGGCAGAAGGCGTGGCAGGCGCCTCATTGCCATTGAATGTACCTGCGGCGCCGGGCTCATTCAATGACAATGGGGTGCTAATGCGCCCTGTTCGTATCATTACCTCCTCGCCCGAGCGAGGAGGTTTAAAAAAATATAAAATAAATATAAGTCGCACCTCCTGGCCCTGCCCCCCCCTTCCACCCTGCCCCCTGTTAACCAGGGGCGCGCGGAGGGCGAGTGGGGGGCACCAATTCTCCGATGGTGCTGCTGCCCTTATGGCCGGCCCTGCCTGTAGCACTGTACTACCATTTCCTTTGCCTAAAAATGCAAGCATGCATAGGACTGAAGTTGCTTACATGCTTTAGATCCTTTGTTACCAATGCAGCCCAAGACTCTGTTTATCTCTTGGGTCCTGTCCTGCACCTCACTGCTCTGTAGGTCAAGTCAGCATAACCCACATTTTCGAGTGGTTGTGGGGGTTCCCATGGTTGTTGCCAGTGGCTGTCCTTTCCTTGCTTGCTTGGGGGGGCGGCATGGGGGGGTATTACCCCCCCCCCCAAAACAAATGATAAAATACCAAGGCGGAAAATACTGAGCTTTTTTGGTTGCATTTTTGTGAGATTTTTGTACGTCTTTATATATAAAGCTGAATGTATGTGTGCCACGGCTATTGAAATCTACACCATTGAACCCACGTCTACCACATTTTGCATGGATTCCTCTTTTGTCTGGGGCAAGATTGTAGTTTGTTTGGATGTCAAAATCGTATATGCAAGAAAAAAATGGATGAAAAAAATGTAGTTTAAAAAAAATAAAAATGTTTTTTATCACGCCACTCCAAATCTGGGAAATGGCAAGGTTACGGTTTACTTAAGTTAATTCACAAGAAGAGAGCTCAATCAGCCAATATTTCGTGGACATTTTCTCAAATGTGCTGAAGCCACCGAGTGACTGACACATGCCACTCAAAAATCGAACATCACTTGGAAAAGCTCCATCTGATGCAAAGCGAAAATCAATATTAAAGGGTTAGAAACACAACAACAAACAGCAGCACGACTTGCCGACAAAAGGACAAGAGCAACATCTTCCAGGGCACATGAGATGCCTCTCGATCAGGACACGGGCAATGCCGGGTACAGTCGTATTTGTTTGTGGGTTTGTATATGGCGTTGATCTTGGGGACGTGACTCCTCATAAACTGGGAGGTCTGGCATCATGAATTTTGCATGGAATATTCTTTATTTCGTTGCCTAATTAATGCAACCATTTACAGCTCGATAGGCCATCCCGTTCCTGAGAATTTTTTTTGTTTTTTTTGTTTTTCGGCATTGTTTTGTGGTGGTCTAAGCGCCATCTACAAGTAGTCTGTAGAAAGTGCTCATCATTGCGCTGTCTGTGCTAAACTGGTTTTGCGTTTTTATTGGGTTTTTTCATTTTTTTTTTTTTAGAACAGTTAGTGTCTTTTTTTTCTTTTCATTGATTTGTTTTGCAACAACTCGATACATGTTAATTGTATTGCCTTAATGCCAGTAAGACAGATTCTCCTCATCGGCACACCTGCACCCTCCTTTCCTATCACTCTCTGGGTGGCCTCACTTGGCCCCCTTCCTGCTCCCCACTTGTGAGGCCAAGAACCTTGCTGTCATCTTCAATTCCACACTCTCCTTTTCTCCTCACATCTCTGACGTCTCTAAGAAGTCAAACTACCAACGGCACCGCCTCAGAGGTATTCTTCCTTTCCTCTCCTTCCCCCAGAAGCTTACCTTCTCTAGAGCTCTGGTTATCTCCGGGCTGGACTACTGCAACAGCCTCTTCTAAATGTTCCTGCTTCTACTCTCTGCCCTCTGCCTCTCGTCCAGAACAGGACTGCGAGACTTGTCCTTAAGCCCTGGGATCTTATCTCTCCAGCCCTGAAATCTCTTCATTGGCTCCCAGTGGCTGCAAGGATTAAATTCAAGACCCTTTGCATTGTCAACAAGGCTTTCTGGGGCCTGGGTCCAAAATACCTTCAACTCTTCGCTCCTCCAACTCAGGGTAATTTGCTTCTCCAAGCAAAATGTTGGTGGTAGATCTTTCCTTGGCTGGGGCCTCCCTCTGGATCAGTCTCCCGGCTGCTCTGAAACTGGAGGAGAACCATCTCTGGCTCCGGAAGGACCTGAAGACCTTCCTCTTTGCTTCTGCCTTAGCTCTTCCTCTCCCCTGCTGTTCTGTCTGCCCCGGCATCGTGCATCTAGTTTACCCTCTGATTTCGGGCCCCGGTCCCTGCCCACCCAGCCACACACCCGCACTGCCTCCTGGCAACCCTTGCACTTGGGTCTGTATCTATAACCCTACAGTCCTCTTACTTGCACTTATCAGACACCTCTTGTCTGCGCTCTTAACCTGCACTTGCCCCCTGCTGGCTGAACTACCTTTTGTTGTTGTTATCCCTTACTCAGTACTTTCAATTTCTCCCCTCTCCCTTGCGCTTGCCCCCTTCCCTCTCCCCTGCACTTGCACGTTCTCAATGTCACTGGGCCTTATAAGATCGTTATTTTGTCCACCCTTGCCGCGTCACGCTCTGAAACACTTGTGTATGAGACAAATAAAATATCATATTAATGGAGCACTAAATTTTTACCGAGTAAGCATACACATATGAAATTAATGTGAGAATTTAAATCCGAGGTAAATGAAAATATGGTGTTCATTAATCATTGAAACTAACATGTATCTTGTTTTTCCTTTGTGGCAAACGATATTTGTTCTTCTTTTTCTGTGGAATATTAAAGAATCTGAGAATTGGCATCCTGGGCGAAACCGGGTATTTAAGCTATTTTTAATAAAGAAATAGATGGGGGTGTTGGGGGGATAAAGGTATAATTTAAGGTAGGGGGGGGATTGATTAGGGGTTGCAGAGCTCTCCCCCCTAATTAAGTGCAAAAAGCCCCCATTTCTTTTTCTTGACCAAAAAAAAAACGTGCGTTGTCCACCTCGTTATTTTTTTAGGTTTATTTCGTAGATCCGCTTAGGGTGCTTGACCTCGGTAGTTTAATGCCTTGCAGAGACACGCCTCCCAGTTCGCATAGGTCGGGTACCCTCGGGGTGTGATCAGTATTGCCCTTTATCAGATGTTGGAGCCTGGACCCCTTGGGTCTGTTTGCCTGAGAATCTTCCCAATGCCTGCTGCTGGCTGGACCAACATCTTATGGGCCGCCAGCAGGGGGCAGCACGGCCAGCTCTGCAAATGGTAGACTGCAGAGGGAGAGAGTTAATGGGCACTCCCTCCATTCCAAGCCACCATAAGGAGTTCATGCCCATTGGTGAATGCTTGTAGAGCAAGGCGGTTTCCAACTATGGTGTGAACCATTATTGGTGCTGAGCAGTACTTCTTTTTGGTTCTTGTGTCTTACTAAGAAAGGGAGTTCTGTGGCCCCGAGTTGAACAGTCCCTTTGCCAGGAGCCTCCCGCCAGCCCCTGCTTTGCGAGCCAGTATCCATGGCGTCCCTGCAGTCATGGGCCCAGGGCGCCCGTAGCACAGAGTATCCGGTTATATATTAAACCCGTGCCATGTTTACTATATTCATTAAACGGACCTTTACCTTTTCGGGAATGCAGGCCCAGCCACACTGCGCGTGGGCACGTGGTTAAATGGTAACTCGTCGCTCCGGGGACCGAGTCCAGGGCGCCCCCACCCACCCCTCTCGGTGGTGCAATGGTACTCGCCCCCACTCACCAATGATGGAGCACTATCCCCAGCCTCTTGTTGACCCCACCCTCAAATGGCCCGTGTCTCTTCTGATGCGTGGCAGTCATGGGGGGGGGGGCTGTGTAGACACGTGGGTGCTTCCCCTTCCATGCAGCTGGAAAAACCCGCCCGGTGCAGCTTTGTGGTGCATTGGTGCAAAGGAGATCTTTCCTAATGCAAATTACATTCAGTGGCTGCCCTGGTGTTATTGAGAGTGTGATTTAACTCTTGAACTACGTTAATTCTTAAGCATGTTCTCTGTCCCACAACAAAGAGCTGAAAGCAAGCCAGGCAAGACACCAAAGAGCTGAAAGCAAGCCAGGCAAGACACCAAAGAGCTGAAAGCAAGCAAGTTAACATCTTTCGGGGACAAGTTTACACCTTTTAACAGGGAGTGCAAATTCACTTTTAAAGTGGCCTGCGTTTGTGAAGCCTGCTTCCTTTAGGGACTAGGCATGCTCCATCTGCCTTGCCTTTCTGTAGCAAAATCTTGGGTAATTCGATGGAGGGAGGTGATGAGTAACTGCATGTTTTCCCTGGGACAGCTTTGTTTGCCTCTGTAAGGCATAACAAAGAGAGGCCACCTACAGGGAGCTGAAACGCCACATTACCATTCAGAAACAAACTGTTAAGATGTCTTTGTCGTAACCTCGCAGGGGTGCTGGCGCAAGTGAAAGGGCTTGCAGGCCCCAAAACCAAGCCTGCACCATCAATGGAGCCAGCCCCCACCCCTCTCAAGTAATTGATAATCTGGGTCTTTCCTTGCACCACGGGTGCAACTCCAGGATCCCTCCGCACACTCGGGGCCACGCCAAAGGGCGTTGCTTTTACCTGAGTTTAGGGTTCTCCACACTGTGGACCCCACCTTGATTTGGACTTGAAGGTCATCCACGTATGGTGGCTGACCCGGTTAATGTTTGGACGCTGTTTCGCCTCATGTTCTTGGGGGATTTAAAATGACAACCTCCCTTTAAAATAAATAAATATGCACTTCAGTACTGGCAGCATTTTGAGTTTTCTTTGCAGGAGTTTTTCTCGAGGATGCGTCGATTCGTGATTTATGAAACGTTAGCCCCAGCTGTTACTGTTCAGCAGTTTTTTAAATGGATTTATTTCTTTATTTTTTTCGGAGCCTTGGCCGGAGAGGGTTTGCCACGACTTTGGTCGCTTGCTAGCTGTGCCCAGGTGGTCAAACTGTACATTGTCGAGGCTGAAAAAAAGAATAGATCTGCACCCAGGGGTAAAAAGGCCACATTTCAAGCTACTAGCCACGCTTACAAAATATTAACCAGCACGCCCCTTCCCCCACCAATTCTATACATGTACACAGCCCACCATTTATTACTCGCCAAGCGTGATTTATCGCTAGCCATTGGCTAGTGGCGAGTGCAAATCTTGAGCCCTGTCTGTGCCTGCTTGCGCCCCGAGGCAGAGAACACAGGGCCGAGCTGTTTATGCTAAACTGCAGCCTTTGGGGATTGGATCAAAGTGCTTTGCAAGTGCTGAAGTGGCTGGGCTCCCTTCTGTGATGGCGCAGAGGCACAGAACAGCGATGGCATGCCACCCTGAGCAATCGGGGTGGTTGGGAAGTATTGGCCCCCGCTGCAGGATGCTTCACAGCTGCATACAAGCCATTCAGAATTGGCCCCCCCCCCCTGCCCCGCCTGATTTTTGGCTAAACTTAGAAGTTTGGGGAAACTTATTAGGTGAGCTGCATTCTGTACAGAGTGTTCCAGCAGTTTACCTGAAATTGCCGACTGGTAACCTGGGGTGTAGGTATGCTTGTTCTAGTTTGTAACATACAATTTGGTTGGAAAGTTTTGTGAACTATTATTTTTTGTTTTTTGTAAACCACCATATTAAAACAGAAGATATTCGTTTCTCGTGAGTGAGTGAGAGTGTGAGAGTGTGAGAGTGTGTGAGAGAGTGTGAGAGAGTGTGAGAGAGTGTGAGAGAGTGTGAGAGAGTGTGAGAGAGTGTGAGAGAGTGTGAGAGAGTGTGAGAGAGTGTGAGAGAGTGTGAGAGAGTGTGTGAGAGTGTGTGAGATGCATGCCAGCAGTTCATCTAGGTTTGGTAGGAGTGATCCGCAACTGAGCCGCATTTGCCTCGTGGGTGTGTGGTGCACGTGCAGCAGTCCATAATGTGAGGTTGAAGGGGGCAGCGATTTAGCGTGGGGCCAAGACGTCACGGGCGGGGGTCAGGGGGCGTTGTAGCCCCGGATAGAAGCTCGGGGGGATACAACCATAAGGCTCGGTACGCCCCCCCCCCCCCACCCGTCCTGACATTGGCATAGCCCTGGATCTTTTCCAGACCTAGCAACACCCTTGGGGTTGGGCATGTGTGCTTGGCTAAAGTCTGGGGCTGGGAGCAGTCTAGGTTGAGGGTTGTACTTAGAGCAGCAATCTCTGGGCTTGTGGGTGTGACTTGGGTGTGGCTGGGCCTTGAAGCTCCACAGGGTTTCACAACGGGTTTGTGGGAAAGGAGGGGTCCTGGTTTATTTTCTAATTGTATTCTCTTTCTTATTTCCATACACAGCTCTGCACTTTGGCTTTAGTCTAATTCTACATGGCAACAGCACAGGCGTGTCCCGTGAGCTATGACTGCAGCTGTCTACGTGACCCCTATTCTCTCGCTCATGACCCAGTGAGTTGCAAGAGCATCATGGGAAGTGTAGGCAGCTTGATAGAAAAGCAGGACTTCTCTCATGGGGATGCCACTTTTGATCTGCGGACCAATCGGGTGAGCCTCCAGCCCAGTCCAAGGAAGGGAGCCACCAACCGAGAGCTGCTCAGCTATCTGAACCTTACCCGGAAAGAGGGTAAGGGAGGCAAGAAGGCCGGCGCGGCCCTACCTTTTCGGAGGGAGCACAGCATGGATGAGCGGGAGAATGGCTGTCCCAGCATGCACTGCAGAGACCGTAGGGCGACTGACTTCACCAAGACTTCTCTGCCTGAGAGGGGACGCTATGATAAGGTGAGTGCTGGCCTCACCCTTCGTGCCTGTTCTGTACCAAACTTCCCTTGAATTACTTTCTACTGGTATTGGGGTGTCCACCTTCTATTCCCCCCCCCCCCAAAACCCGTTGCTGTCTCTGCTCTACCTACTGCCCTTGGTGCTGTCTCTCTACCTCTTCCCGCCCCATCAGGCTGCTTTTCCTCCCCCCTGGTGCTGAGGTTCACTTGTGAGACTGTTGTGCACATCATTACCCCTCCAGCCACCCATGTGATCTCCTTGTGCTTTGCACCGCCCCAGTTCCCGTTGCTCTCCCATGCTGTCTCCCTGGTGCTGTAGCCCCCCACCTCCCAACCCCCTGTGCAGTCTTGGCCTCCTTCCAGATTCCCATCCCCGCCGTCCTGTGTTGGCTCTCAACACACTGGCCACTGTCATTGATGGCTGTCTCGTTGCCTCCCTTGGCTTATCTTTTTTGTAAAGTTATGGTGCAAAACTGCCACGAAAGTGCTAGAAAGCGCTGTATGAATCCGCACGTATAATACATTATTTATCATTACTAATTCTTCCAAAAGAAAGTTCCCGATATACCCTTCAGGAGTCTTGTCGTGCATATGACATTAGCATAACTTAAAGTAATGAAGGCCTCCAAGACTTGTGACCCACGCCAAATCTTTAAAGACTTGTAAAAGGTCACCAACTTTGGGGACTGATGTAAGAGGATAGACTGTTCCAAAAAAAAGGCTGTAGCTGAAAAATCAGACCTTGAAATTAAAGTTCCGGGACCATCGGGGACATTTTAAGCCTGATTTGTTTTACCTTCCAAAGTATCGAAAAAGTATTCTTCTCCACTCACAGGTGTCAAAACAATACTAAGGGGCATAAATGGCAGAGGAAATGCTAACATCAATTTTCTATTCATACAAATGCACAATCCTCTAGAATTGGCCAGTGTCGTGGAAAAATGATCACTGACCATTCCGGTGGATTAGTGAACAACTTATTAGTAAAAAGCAAACACCAGGAAAAAACAAACCAAATAAGTAGGAGACTTTGGCGCAAGTAAGAACCCCTCCCTTCATGGCAGTTTTCTTGTGCCCAAAGGAACACATGCATTTCAATGGAAGGGGTGTTCATGTCAATCCAAACAATCCTACTGAAACATTGTTGCAAGCAGGGAACAAAGTCCTACCCTGCAAGTCTTATATACCGCTGCATTCGTACATGTTAGACGGTGTTATCGGGACAGCCAGCATAGCGTGATACTTTTAGTGAAATTGAATATACTCTTCAATGATTCACACACGCTCTGTGGCAGGCAAGAACGCTTACAGTGCGACTTCTGTCTACTAACGCTGCTTTTCCTAGAAAGTGGGATCCTAAAACATTCTTGCGTGTGCCAAAAGGTAAACGTGTTCAGAAGTGAGAGATGTGAAGGAGAGTGTAGGAGAAGAGCTTTCATCGCAGAGTCCTGCGTAGTAAAGCCTGAAGCCTCGCCTCGCCCAAGCAAGAAACGGTGTTTAAACATGGCAGTTTGCAGTATCTGCTCAATAGTATAATGCAGTAATGTGCAAGGGAGTACATCAAATGTTTAATTCCAAACATTCTCCCACACTAGTCAATTACATGAAAACAAATTAAGAAGTCCTAGGAACCATTTAGCTCTTACGTTGCCTCTTCCACGGGTAGGAAAACCAAAACTCCCAAGATCTAGCAAATCTGTAGTGAATTACCAAATGCAAAATTTGCAAAAATGGCAGAGTAGAAAGCCCTGCAATTCTTGAAAACGAATCGTCCAATGAGGAAATACTACTGTGCGCTTATGAAGCTTTCTTCAGAGGCTGGTGGAAAGGAAAATAGAAATGCAGCATTTCTAAAGAAAAATGGAGGGGGAGAATAACCTAGAAATAAACAACAAAGGTCGGGGAAAAATTTGGGAAGGATAACCAGTAAAAGCGAATACACCATTTTGTTAGGAAACGAGAATTCAATTCATACACTGGAATTAACAAACATTTGATGAGGGAGAACCTGTTAATGCCTTTCCTACTAGCTAGGTTAATGAGCTGTATAGCTCACCAACGAAAGGACCCTATAATCGAGGATAATACAAGCAAATCAAGTAGAAATGCTTGTTTATTTGTTTGGTGCAAACTATTTTCAAGATTCTAGAAGTATGACATAAACCCAATTGAACTCAGCACGACTACCAAGACAACATAGTAAGAAGTTTGAGGTGAACATCTGGGCAAAATAAACTGAAATCAATAGGTGCAAATGGCATCTGAGAAGAAGGGTTAAACTGACTAGCCCCCATACTACCTGCAAAATGTTATCTGAACACTTTAATACGAAAAGGAAAGATAACACATTTCGTAAATAATACATGGGCCAATCCTGTTGCTTTAATATGGACAATTATATTGTATTTAAAGAAAGCTACAGCACCCAACCAACAATTTCCGATGCAAACTCATTTATTATTGTAAATAACCGGTCTCGCAGCAACTGACAAAGCACTTCTGTCAATATTAACCTACGGGGCCTTATTCACAGAAGCCTTTTTGGAATGGCCCAATCCCATTGGAAAACGTTCTGTGAATCCCGGCCTTGATGTTGAAAGGGCATTTGACAGAGTGTGTTGGAAACCTATGATACATGTCCTAAAAAAAAAAAAGCAAGTTTTGAAGCCAGCTATATAATGTTTAGCTGCAATTTATGAAGAGCCCAAGTCACAAGGGATCTATGTGAAAATATTGTCCAAAAAAAAAACACTGAATCCGAAAATACTGTTTTTTGTTGGTTTTTATCGTCCCCTTTTGCCCCACCTCACTGCAAATATATTCTGGAGGAGATTTCCCCCCCCCCGTACCCCGCCACATTTATTATCAACTTAACCCCCCCCCCCCCCCACATACACATGTGGTGAAATGGGGCTTTAAACATTTGGCACTTTTCGGATTTGCAGTGATGGTCTGCAAGATTGAAGTTCATTTATATAGATTCTTGGCGAAGAGGGTTCTGGCTTCTGCCGGACTCCCAGGTGTATGATTGGGTGTCCCAAATACAACAAATGAATCCATTATTTGGAAAGGAGCCTGCAAAGGCAGATGATGGAATCTTAATGGCTGTGGCCATGCCTCTTCCACGTGAAGGATTCATTTATACATTTGCAAATCCAATTAATTTAAATAAATAAAAATAAAATCTGCTAAAGTCTCTACTGGGCTCATGCAGGAGCTGGAGGTAAATGCAAATGACTATTGATGCCACTGTTGTCACTTTTCCCCTATAATTTCACCCAATGTTTCATCTCCAATTTCTGAAGATTTTCTGATTAACATCCTGGCCCAATGTAGACCGGAAGATTTCTACGTAGGCCATGTATTGATGTCACGTGAAGTCTTTGAGAGGTGCGTGTGAGGTGGGAGTTAGTAAATGTATCCAGCTAAAGAGCTGGGGCAATTGCATTCTAACACTTAATTGGCGAAACGCAGATTTTGAGAAGGAATATTCATTTTGAATTATTGAAACAACATGTTAACACCGTAGTTGCCAGTAACCACAAAAGTGGAGAATAGTTGGGAAACAAATTAATGGCGACATTAATGATATGAATATTCCAGAAAACGGGCGGCTTTTTTTCTGGAATGGATGCACAAGGCAGTTAAGCATGCAACTTTGTGCTTCTCATCCTATAAATGGCCCAAGTGACTGGGAAGATGTTCTGCCTGACATTTAATCCTGAGACTGCACATTTAGTAGTGCATATGGTCTCGTGCCCAGGACCATGAGTTTTGGAGGAGGGGTATATGGGCTGTTCATGGGCAAACAGAGTACATCCAACTTAGTAGTTCTTGATCTGTATGGGAGTTACTCAGAAGATGCCTGACTCCATTACATGATTGTAACAGTTGCAACGCAAATTAGGAGGGCCTGGATACCGAAATTACATGACTGGTTCACTTCATGGTTGTGTAAAATCCTTCAAGTTAAGAAATGGGACCTAAAAGGTCGTCCAAGCCGAAAGCTGAATGTGGGGTTTTGGATTCTACAGATATTTTAAATAACAGATTGTTGATGCACTGATAAACATTTTTAATTACAAATGGTTTAAACATTTAGAGACACAGGTATATAAACGTGCAGCAATATTTTTAAAACCCCACTGATTTTATTTCTATTTTTCTTTTGCAAACTGTATGAGAAGGACATTGGGTTCACCTTGGATGGGTTTGTGGTATGGTATTGCAGGGGCCGAAAGATTTCATGTGTAGGAGTAACACCAGCTCCTGGGTATCATGCAGTACCTCTGTTGAACCCAGAGCTAGTATATGACCTGCCACAAATCTTACTACCACAGAAGATGCAAACTTTATTGCCCTTTTAATTTATGAACCATTATGCTTTTAAATGTTTTCTAAATGTTTGTAATGCTTCTTTGTACAAATTCCCAATATGCAATGGTTAATGGCACATTGGAATGTTTGTATGGCACCAACTCGTCCAAGGAACCTAAAGTAGGTCTTGTTGTGTCAAGTTAACCAGGCGATCCCGGGCTAGAAACAGGTGCTTAATACCTACCAGCAATTTATTACACTGTAATGAGTATAATGATGGAATCCTAATGGCAAAGTCAAATCTGCACTAACCTGAACAAAGGTGCGAGAGTGACTGTTTACATGTTCTTCTCAGGGTTGTCGAACTCGGGGGCCCCCCGGGTCGGAAACCTGACTGGTATACTGGATATCCTTCATTAATGTTCATACAAATCTGCATACATTTAGAATCGCTGTATGCAAATGTATATCATGAGGGTGTCCTGAGAATCCAACATGTTTCCGGCCCTCAGAGCCTGCAGTTGGGCAACCCTGCTCCTAACCTAGTTGCTTATGATCATTGGAGTGGGGAGTGAAACTGAGGATGTGGCAGGTGCTCAGACGTTGTAAACCGCTCGCGATCAAAGGTTTGGTGTCAAAACATCTTGGGTTGGTCGGCATATAAAGCAGATTATGCCTTTTCGTTACCCTGCATACAGAGGATGGATAAACTCCTTAACCGTGATTGCCTTTCTGGTATCGATTCGTGGTTGAAGCTGGAAAACGCTAAAACCAGCACTTTGCTTTCATCTTTCATAGTTCCGGGGAACTTGCGCCATTCTGAATCCAGACATGGATTCTGTTTCAGGATTGGATTTCACTACCGTTGGCATACCAACATATATCCCAGCAACTGTACAGGTTAACATGTTACCTTTTTTCTTTTGGGCCATCACAAGCTGCCAGGCACTGCTCTAGAGTGGCCAAGACCTCCCAGCTTGACATGTAAGCCTTTTTATTGTTATATATTTAAGTGTGTGGGAAATCGGCATGGGTTTCACAAAGTAAGTTTCATTCTTGTTATGTTGACGCCTTAAATATTTTTTGAATGTCCTTTGCCATAGCTGAGGGCTCTTCGTCATTGATGCAAACAGAATGTCCACCACGTCTGTTGAACCTGTATACCCAAGGGAAGGTTGCTTCCTAGCCTTCAAGGTGGCATTTGTTGGTCCCTATCATTGATAAAGCAAAGGCATCAATGGACTTCAGAGCTGTGTACTTGACTGGAGTCCTTGACCATGGCTCAATGACTCTTCATTTCCATTGGCAAGTTATAATGGACTCTTGGTGAGAGAGAGAGCTCTGTGCAGGTAGAGAACGGAGGGGTTGCTACTAAATGTTTTGATCCCTGATGGTTGGTTGTAGCACCAACTTCATTCCAAGGAGCATCAGGTCGCCTTACAGAGAAGTTATCGTTGAAAGGGTGTCTCAAACATTGTAAATAGTACATAGAACCGGGTGACTAGTGTGTAGAATATGCCCCAGGCATGTGGGACATTTCATGCAGCATTGGAACGATTTCCTTCAAACCAACCATTGGATTAGGGGGTTCCAACTAGGACCGGCCTGGCATGAGGATGTGAGGGAAACCACACTTGACAATAGTTTACCCGAATAAACAAATGGCGTGCAGCTTGACTGGCACTGGATTTAGTGAGTGGGCTCACGGTCACTGCGTGCATCTGGCCTTGTTCCTAGATTGCGGCCCATGAGCAAGCGAGGCGGGCTAGCATCGCCAAATGAATGTAAAACCTGCAGATGTTGGAGTTTTGTTAATGTGCACGGACTACACTCGATGGTTACCCGGGGGAGAGACCATTTGGCAGATAAGGTTACCGAAGCACCTGGAGATGCCGCCATGTCCCCAAGATAGTCACTTGTGTCAAGAAGGAAAGCCTAGATTAGGATCCAGATGTTCTGGGTCCAGACCAGCTACTCGGCACTTCGGCACACCTCCACTGCATCCTCTCCGTGCCTCTTCATCTGCCACAGCATCCAATGCTGGTGGTCTGGGTAGAAGTGGATCCACACTTTTCGGATATGAAAGCTGGAACGGAAGAGCGGAGGCACGGCACCATTTTGGATTTGGACCAGAAGGGTAACTCGGATGAGATCTGCGTCCTTATTTCTCCATGAACGTTCGGGAAGAGATCTTGCATAACCACTGATCTCTCAACCGCCCCCAAAGACTGGGGCGTAAAATGAGCCACTACACCAATGATGTTATTGTGTATGGTTTTGAAACAATATTTATTGGGGAAACCTTTACTGCAGTGTGTTAAACAGTAGATGCTAACGGGCCCCAGCACCTACCTATCAAGAATACCAGAGGCTAAAAGCATCTCTACTTTTAACAGAGAAGTAATTCAACTGGCTAAATCGGAAAAGTTGCAAGTCTGCAGTGGTTGCCAGAATCAACATAGTGTAGCAATTCTATCCACCTCTTCTGGTTGGCTGCCAAACCAGGTCTGTCGTCTTTTTGGATGGCCTTTAGGTTTAGGCTTTAGGCGTTTAGGCTTAATAAAGCCGCTATTCTGGTCTTGTAGGCCTTTCTAAGATCTCCTATATTTAGCTTGACCCTTCTCCTCTCCTAGCCTCACCCTTGTGATTGTCTGGGCAGCGCAGAGGGACATGTGACTGGGAGTATGCTTTGAAGGGGGCTGTCTAGGCAGATTGGGGATGGGTGTAGGGTGGGGGATTTCTGTTAACTGTGCAATAGGGATGCACATTTGGTACGTATGTGGTGGGGTATGGCTAGTGAGCGGTGCTGTCGGGGGGGGGGGGGAGTTGTTAAAGTGGGGGAAATTGGATAGATCAACTAAGGAGATTTGCATGTGGGGCTGCCAATTGGGGGTGTGGGTGGAGAGGCTGGAGTCTGAATTGACATTGGGTTATTTATAACGCGTTTAATACCCAGAGCTTCCTAAGCGCGGACCTGGGGATCGAACTTTTGTTGCTCCGCGTTGTGTTGCTTCCAAGACGAGTGTGTTGCCCCTGAGCTATGTCTGTGGGGGTGGTTTTGGCTGCGTTATCTGCATCTGCAGGCGCATTTTGTTGGACCGAGTGTGGAGATGGGCATAGGGTGCAATTGATGGAGGGTCAGGGTTTTTCAATGAGTGGAGGGTGAGAGTATCTGTGGGGATCAGTAGGGGTAGCGGGATAGATTGATGGGCTCGAAATACCAAGTAGCAATGCATGAGCCTCCTGTATAATTAGCAAAATCCTGCATGAGCTCATTATGGCTAATACAGTACGATGGTCTTTGTTGTGTTTCTTGGTATTTCTAGAGTGAGCTGCTATGGGTGTATGTGTATAGAATTCATTGTTCTACAGTGGAAACCTAATGAGCCGCGTCGGCACTGTGCAAACAAAAAATGAAGCCTGGGTCCAGATGAATCGTTCAGTGCATGGGATTAAAAAGACGGCACCACAGGTTTAGACTGTTTACAGATACTGCTTAAAGAACAATGTGTTCAGCGCTTATCTCAGTATGAGTTAGATTCCGTGACGTGGGTAGGTCACTACACATTTTTGGCAGTGGCATATGAGCTGAAAAAGCATCCTGCTAGTTTTCAAATGTTTTACTTTTTCGGTCGCTTTGCTTTGAGCGCCACACTCAAGTGACATTGCATCTTTCTCTTAATGATCTGACGGTGGATTGTGAGCCATAGCATGCATCCCAATGTAACCTACAATCAAGACTTACCTCACCAGATCTTGCAGACTAAAAGGTTCTCCCCAACTCCTACCAGAGGAAACCACTTGTCTGCCCTCAACACCAAACCTTCTTTTATTAGTCGTTCATCAAAAACATGTCTAATAGCATCAGGGCGGTTACTCTTTAAAACAACTTCAAGTCTCTCCTTGACATTAACCAAAACTGCATCAGTTAACATAGCTTCACGCCGCTCCCTCTCCAATACTACTTCTTGGTTGACGCTCAACATTTGATCTTCTTTATCCTCTTCATCATCCTCATCTATCGCATTCGTCAACCTCGAAAGACAATCCGCTGCCTTGTTCCTTCCACCCAGAAGATGCTCATAGTTGTATTCATCAAACTCACTACCCACTTGCGAATCCTGGATGATACTTTATCCAAACCTTTTGTGCTGAGGATCTCTTTTTAAAGGTTTGTGATCAGACCTCACTATACATTTTTACACCCTACAAAAAGGAATGAAACGTCTCAATTGCCCATTTGATCGCCAACAACTCTTTCAATAGTGGAATAGTTATTTTCCGCACACCTCAAGCCCTTGAAGCAAAGGCAACAGTGCACTCCCCTCCATCTGGGAGAGTACAGCGCCTAAACCATGTCAGGGTTCGAAAGTGAGGGGAGCAGGGAGCTATGTACCTCCTGCTTGTATTTGGGACAATCAATAAATAAGCATAGGGCACACCTATATAATATTTAAAGCATAATGGTTAATAAAAAATAAGCAAAATGTTAAGTTTACATTGTATGCTAAAGTTAGATATGCAGACTGCGATCTACTATCTCCTGGCTCTCCAGTGGTAGCTCCTGCTCACTGGTTAATGCTGGATATCCAGGAGCTGCTTTTAGCTCCTGCTTATCTTATCTCGATTTCGACCCCTGCGTGTCTGCACAGCAGGATGACTGGGCATTCATCACTATTCACAATATGAAAAGGGCTGTCACAACAGAAGCATCCCCTTCTGTCACCTTTCCTGTCCTCTTCTTCCTTTACTGTATTTCTTCCTCACTCCATCCTTTTTAACATGGTTTCATCTTGTCAGTGCTCCTTGATTGTGTTGCTGAAACTTCCACAACTTCCTCAGTTCTCTTAACATCCAGTGGAGTTCTTTTTCTAACTCTTTCACACATTTATGTGCGCGTTCCACTTCTTTTGCTACCCTGAGTACTTCTTCAATTGAGGGCTTGCCATGAGTCGGGGCGTTGCTCTCTGCATATGAGTTCTAGGCAGATCGCTACAAATTATTCTACGGGCCAGACTGTTTTTTTTATTTGATTTAATAGCTACAAAAGCATTACTCTATTTGCAACCTGCCACTGCAAGTGGTGCATTTATGATCCACAAGTAAAACCACTAACTGGGAAAGATCCCAACTCCTTCCAGATGCATCATTTGGAACTTTTCTAAAGTTATGTACTTTTGTAGTCCAGGCTAAATATCCGCAATGGCTTCTTGTATTATTGAAGGTCTGCTGCCTGTGGATTTGTATAGCCATCCACCCTACCTGCTCATCCATATCTCCAACCCTGACTGATGCCATTACTGCTGATCTCTCGCGTGGCTCAGTCTTGCTGACCATTTGCTTGGGGTCCATTATTGCTCATCGCTCCCCTTCTGGCCAGTTTTGCTGATCCTGCTCTCAGTGACTCTTAATACTTAAGCAATATGACCCAAGCAGCGGGGGCGTTACCGACTCGGATAATGCCCCAGGTCATTACCTGAGTCGGTAATGCCCCCGCCCCCGAGGCTCATATTGCTATTAGTACCCCGTCCGCAAGATCTGCGTGACCGGGGCATTAAAAGCATTTTTTCCTGTCCCGAAACGCTGCAGTGTTTCAAGACAGGGGTTCTCGCCGGGTAATGACCCAGCGAGAGCCAATCAGAATGCGTGTTCCATTCTGCTTGACTCTCGCCGGGTACTAATAGAAAACATGTCCATCAGACGGGATTAGGAAGGTCTGACTTGATCATTGCTCTAAGGGGCAATGATGCATGTCTTATTGACGGGTGCACTTCAGAAAAATGGGCTGGAAATGCAGTTTCCAGTTAAGAACATCTCGGTGGTGAAATCCCCTCTGAAAACCGCTTTCAAAGTGCTCATGCTGGTTTTAGGTTGGTGACCCCCATGCTTTACCAGAAAGTGGGAAATGTTTCTCCAGGATTCACGGGAAGGGTTTTTTGGGGGATGCCGTTTGGGTTGTGTAGGGGATCCCGTAGTGATCCCCATTACACGTATCCCACGCGGGGGGCTTGTAGCTGAGATGGTGTTATTTTACAGAGCCAGTTGGATTAGATGCATTTCACATCACATTAGACACCTTTTCCAGACAATGAATGACTTGATTTGTCCGCAGTGATATAACAACTGAAGCTGATGCTTTACCCCAGATCTACCGGTTTCGGGGTCTACTCTAGACCAACCCTTCTGGCCACTTGCTGTCCTGCCATTGATCTAATGGCGATGGATCTGTACCATGGAGGGTTGAGCGCTCCGATCCCCCTGCCTTGTTTGGGAATGAGCATTTGCTCCCAACGCTAATTTCGGTCCTGCAGGGAGGGAGGGCCATCAGCCAAAGGCCATTGAGCAGAAATGGTTCCGTCACTCCCCATGCCATATGTTTTTCCACTTGTCTTTGTTTTTTGAGCCACCACAGGAAATCTTAGGGTGGTGGAACTATCCCTACCTCTGAATGCGCTGTTCCTGGTTTCAGTGGGATCTTTGGAGTTCGCAAAAAGTAGTGCCTTGCGTGTTTTGTTTTATTTATTTTTTATTGGTTTCATTTTTTTCCAGATATAACAAAAGAAAAAGAGGGCACGTAATGTGTACTCGAGTTTCAGGAACATTTCGTGATTGGTAGATGGCACCAGCTCAATAAACAAATACCCAGCATCATCGCTGGACCCGCCCCCGCCCTTCCCAAGCCCTCTCGCCCAGTCATCAGAGCCGTCTCTAATGGTTTCCCCGCTCCACCACTTAGCGAAAAGTGAAAGCTAATTCCTTTTTCCCTGATGGCTACCTTAACAAGTAACGCGCCCCCCTCCTCACCCAAAATTCTATGATCAGTTTCGTTGAAGCCTAATTTCATTGTTAATCTGCGGGTAGGGAAATTGAACTCTCCCACATTGCGTGGGCGTTTCTTGTGTTTCTGGCAGGTTTGCCAACCATTCTCTGCTTCAATTTGTCGCATCAATTTTCAGGGTTTTTATGGTGCAAATGTGGTTCAGAAGGAATTGGAACTTATCTGTGGGCCAGATCTCGATATAGAAATAGAGAGAAAAAAAAGAGATCAGTACTCGCCACTCCCACTGTACGCAGTGCTACTGCTCTGCCTTCATAGAAGAGTCCTTTAGACTGTTTTGAGTTGTCTGCTACCCTATACCCCCAGGCCCCCCACCACATGAAGCGTGCCTCATGTTCTAAGACGCCGTATCCGGAGTCTAGGCATTGCACATATCTGCTTGGAAAAATCTGACTATCATCCAGGCCCCCCTCCTCCTGGGAGGTGTATTACAGGGTGTGCAGCGCACACAAGTGTGTAGAATACAATTACTCACGAAATAATAATTCTGTGAAGCAAAGAATTTCAAGAAAACGCCTTTTCAAAACGCATCTAGTCTGGTTCTGAAAATGGGGGCATGTCCGTGGATACGCTGGGGTGATTCTTGCACTCTGAAATCCCACCAGTTTGGCATCTCCGCTCTTGGGGCTTCTTAGAGACCCTGTAGTCCATGGCAAAAGGGCAGCCTCTAAACGCAACTTCTGCAGTCCTGGTCTAAGCCATCTCAATCCTTGGTGCCGCTCTGATCAGGCTGATACACACATGGGTGTGTTCCATGGTAGGGAGTGTATGATGGCCTGCTTTTTTTAATTAGAGGGATGGATCATAAGGTTGGTTTATGGGTATGGTATGTCTTGACCTTGCTAATTTTCATTTTGGAATGTATTTAATTGTCCCTGCCCATTATTGGTGTCCTCCGCTCGTTCCCTAGCGGCTGGCCAAGCTGACCTTGCTGGCTTGGCTAAAGATTTAGGACAATGTTCTCCCAAGTCCATACCAACCTCCCTGCTGCCTCCAAGGTGGCTGTAACATTCACATTCTTGCTTTCCTAATTCTCTGGTCCAGGAGTTTGAGTTTTCGGTGGGAGACATTCACATCCAAATTACTGATCACCAAAAGCCACCCTTAAGATTGGGGTTAGGCAAGGCAAAGGGAGTGCCCATACGCAGAGTCCCAATTAAGCAGCAAGACCTATGCGTTTGAGGATTTGGTGGGAAGTTCAATGAGTCTGGAAGAGTCATGGGTTAGTGCGGCTAGGAGGGAGTTGAGGAAATCTCAAGGAACCTAGGATTGGTTTTCATGGAGGAGTGTGGCAGCTGATGAGAGGACAGATTTTCTGGCTGGAGAGTTGTGTGGTTGAGGGAACCAAGATGCACTGCAATAGACAAGGGGGAGGTGGGTGTCAAAACCATACAGGCAGTGTGGGAGCTGGGGGTGAGTAGTCCATACAAAACTATTTTTGACATGTATTTTTTTTTCTTCTCTTTCAGTCGCGAATCGAGCCCTCCTCTTTTAAGCCCATTGGGGTGAAGAACTTCTTTTCCATGGAGAGTCTGAGCCCCTCAGGAGGCGCGAAACTTTCACAAAGTCAAAACAGCCTAAACGCCACAGTGCCCAGGGGTCCGCTGCGTGCCACACACCTTCACACCATCAACCAGGATGAGAGGGAGGAGGAGGGGGACAGCCTGACTGACTCGGGGCCCTGCTCTGTTAACAGTGTCCCCTGCTACACCCCTGCCACTGGGCCTCCACGAAGCCCCCTCAGCGCCTCCACAGGCCACATCAACCACATTGGAGGCTCCTTGGACCGAGCAACAAGAGGTAGGAGTGAGCAGGCGCAGTGTAGGAGCATGGCAGTACTGAACCGTCTATACAGTGCAGGGGACCCCCCGCCCCCATACGAGTGTCCGGGCTCCCTGGAGGACGTCCTGCAAAAGATGGAGGAGCAGCTGCAGCAAAAAGGAGTGGAGGCCCGTCCGCTGCAGAGGAGTCCCAACGGCAACAAGTACCCATTTGCTCAGGTCCGAGTCCCTACATGGTCTTTGTTTGGGATTAACCAACCCACTACCTTGCCTGCTTGCTTCTTCCCTTGTACGATATGCCTGTGCAATGTCTGCTCTGTACCTGTGTCCCTGTCTGTATTGTGCCATGCCATAGCTAGGCCCCGGTTTCCGCTGTCTCATACATTGTCTAGCATATATTACAATTATCCAATTTTATCAACTACATGGGTAGGATTCTGCATACAAGTCATTTCTATGGGTCACTTTTCATAACTCAGTTTTATTCATATATCTATTCTAATTTTAAAACCAAACGCACAAGTATGTACCTCCTATATTTCATACTTTCATACATATACACTTTTGATCATGTGCGACCAACATTGACATATAAAAACTTAGAATATATCACATTGAAGAAGCACCAAAAACAAATGATCCGTAAATATCGTGAATGAAGAAATACACGCTCAACATGAAAAAATCTCCCAAACCACTTTCGATGTTTCAGCTACAAATATAATTAACACTGAACAGACCATCTCTTTTTAGCATACAACAACCTATGAACCAATACAACCATGCTCCTTGCTCCCTTAATCGCACGCCTTATTCAAATCAAACATGATTTTGTCTTCTGCTTATAAATACTGACATTCTTCAGGGAAAAGTCCATGTGTAGTCTTGAGGTTGTTTTCTTTAGCGTACAACATCTTCACAAACTCGGAGTGTTGTATCCATTGAGGTACATCTAAAGGAATCTTCTACTGCACCTCTTCAGAGGTACACTGCCTTTCCTCTCCTTCCCCCAAAAGCTCACTGTCTCCTGAGCCCTGGTTCTCTCAAGGTTGGACTATTGCAAAAGCCTCTTTCTAAATCTACCTGCCTCTACTCTCTGCCTTTTACAACTCATCCAGAACAGGACTTTGAGACTTGTCCTTGGCCTCAAGCCCTGGGATCGTATCTCTCTAGTCCTGAAATCTCTCCACTAGATCCCAGTGAATGCAAGGATTACATTTAAAACTCTCTGCTTTGTCCACGGCTTTCTGGGGCCTGGGTCCAAAATACCTTCAGCTATCCCTCCGTAAATACCTCCCCATCTCGAGCTCTTCGCTCCTCCATCTCCCTCAGGGTCAATCGTTTTTCTAAGAAACGAGCTGGGGTAGATCTCTTGTCTTCAGCTGGGGCCTCCCTCTGGAACAGCCTACCTGCCACTCTGAAGAGAAACTTCCCTGGTTCTGGAAGCATCTCAAGACCTTCCTCTTTTCTTCTACCTTTGCCCCGCCTCTCCCCTGCTGATCTTTTCTCTCTCGGCACTGTACACCTGACCTACCCTGTCTCCTGGGCCCAGCTACCTGCTCACCCTGCCACCGGGCAATCCCTGCACTGGGGTCTGTAACCATACAGTTCCCACCCCCTCTCCAATCCCCTCTTTTTTTTTTCCTGCACTTATCAGACCTACCCTGTCTGCTGCCTCAACCCAGCACTTGCCACTTGCTGGCTGCACTACCACTGTTTGTTACCTTTATTATTTATTTGTTTTTATTATTTATCTTTTTCCTTTGCTCCACACTTTCCACTCCCCCCAAACCCCCCACACCTCCACCCCTCCTTTCCATGCACTTTTCCCCTTTCTTTCTCCCATGCACTTGTACGGTCTCCATGTCACTGGGCCAAGTACGATCATCGTTTGATTTTTGTTGTCCCTTTTTCCCCTCCCCTGCCTTGTCGCGCTCTGAAACACTTGTGTACGAGTGCGATACAAATAAAATATCATATCATACTCCACATAAACCCCAACAAGGTGCCCGAGCCCCACAAGGGTTTAATTGATTCTGAACTGGACCAAAAACAAGGTCTCCATTAGTCCAGCTGTACAGAATACATTTGGGCTCAATGGATAAAACAATAATTTTACCTTAAATCATTTGATGAAAGGAACAGCTTCATAGATGTGTGTGATCCTTGTGGCTCGTCCTAGCCTTTCTGAAACTTGCCTGCCAATATCTAACAGAAAGCACACACCATTCGTTAACCGTGTCGTTTGGCCACACATTGTCTGTTCACAGGTCTGCGAGGACAAGCGTCGCTTGTGGTTGGAGGAGCTGGACGAGCTGAAGCAGATGTACGTACTGAAGCTGCAGCAGGTGTCCCAGCAAGCTCTGCGCAGTCAGAGGATCCTACAGCTGCAGCTCTACAAGGTGCAGCAGGAGAAGAAACGCCTGCAAGAGGAGCTGACCTTGCTGCGGACAGAGTGCGAGGAGCTTAAGCAGAGGCAGCTCTCCCCTGCTGGCCATAATCCCAAGCTGGAGGAGTCCAAGTGGGAGGTAAAGAAGTCTTGTCAGTCATTCTCAGTTTGGTTCAGGCCCACTTCATTAAATATATACGTGCAATGCCAACACTACTAAACCAGAGAGTATCTGCCTGTGATGAGTTTCAGCCGCCATAGAGCACCATTGCCAAATAAAAGGCAACAGTGCACTGTACAAGTACCACATGAAAATGGGGTGCAGTCTGTGTTGTGGCTAGCCACACTACATTAGACGGGGGGCCTGTGTGTAATGTTCCTAGTAGCGTCACCACCTGGGCGCTGCCTGGGCTGAGTATCTGTTATGTAGGGGTTGCGTTTGTTGGGACTAGTCGAGTAATTGCATGTGGTTCTGTAGGTGCAGGTGTCTGTGTAATGGGTCCATTTCTGATAGTGCTCACGCGCAAAACCCTATTTTAGAAGCTCTAGTTTGGCTGGAATCTGGGTTGAACATCTGGCCACTTTTCCCTACATGCTGCCTCATCGAAAGCACATTATTTCTTTTAGTTGCAAATGGCATAAGCTCTCTCAGTTGCTCAAGCGCAGTAGAAGTAACTTCCAGTTACAAAGCGTTGAGTAGTTGCTGGCTGATGCATGAGAAATTGAAGTATCATGACCTGCACCACTGCTGTCCGTGGCATACTCCACCATTGCAGTCCCCGGTCTGTGCATGCACTATATACTGGTATCGAACATGGAAAATAAAGTTTTATGTCTGCATTTAATGGCAGAGAACCGAGCCCCCTGAACACTCTAGGGTGGCTAGCAAGTTTCTGTAGTTGGTTGAAAGTCTTCGTGATTAAATGATTAGACGGGAAAGGGAGGGATACAAATTGTTGCAGATCCTTTATTTGGCCACAAATTCTAGTTCTGCGGATGGATTTGCGGATGGATTTTGATCTTCCTCTGCAAGGCCTAACTGATGCTGCCCGTTGAGGCACAAGCTGCGTGTAATATACTGAAGTCCAGTTAGATGATTGGTTGATGGCCGTACCGGATTTCGGGTCCTGTTGGGCCTCTGCCCATTAGACAGTCGATCACTCCATCCATCTGGTTTGCCTGCTCCGGTTGGGTACTACTTGCGCGCTTTGGCCTAGATTCAGTCTTTCTTATTCAATTGCTCCCAGACTGGAATGTTGGCAACTTTATAACCTGCTCGTCCATCAGGTATCCTGTGGTGCCTCGTAGGATGCCATTGTATCCCGTCACCTCTGCTTTTGGATCTAGATCTCAGCACTTCTCTCCTAGAGTGAACTTTTGCACCTGTGCAGATGATTTGTGAAGTGTGCTGCACTACAAAACTAACTGGCCATGCACAACTTCTGCTTTCACTCGCTGTACCTCTCCTGTTCACATCGGAGTAGATGAAAATTGATTGAAATTGAAGGCAGCCAAAACAATTGTGTCCTGCGCCCCAACCTCAGTTTATTATTTTTTAACCTTTTGTGGCTCAAATTTGGAGGCCTCTGGAATTGGATCCCTCACACCTTTTTGGAGAAATGAGGAGAAGCAACACTTCCAAAACGCCTGTAATCTTTTAACTCACAAATCTCTGACTTTGTTTTAGTTGACATTTGGTAGCCTGCTATGCCTTCTAGTGCCAGGGTACCCCTTTGGGGGTGAACTGTTTGCGCTTTACTGGTATACACACACCTAAATCTTCTCAGAGTCCTTTACTGTGTGGCCCTTCCTATGCTTGTAGGGGGGTTTAAAAGAGTTGGATAAGCTGAGCTCCAGGATAAAGAGTCTCAAATAGTAAACCAGGCAGCATCCACCCTAGGGCTTGGATCTTTTCAACCATCTTTGCCTGGCCTGAAAATGGGAGTCCGTGCTGCATTGCGGAGAGCAGAAGCGTGAGGAGGCGGGCACACCAGCAGCGAACCCCACACAGGCTTTTCCTTCTTCACCAGCCAGGATGCTTGAATTCAAAGGAAGCTTGATGGGTGAACTGAAAGTTCTGCATCCAAGAATACTGAGTGGATACATTGCCATTACACTGAGCCGACTCTGAGAAGCTGAGATCCTTCTCGCCATACACGTTCCCGGTGGTGAGGGCTTTCCCGCCTTTCTGATGCTGCCTTTTCACCTGGCCAGACAGTGCCTCTGCTCTGCTGCAGCCTCAAGGGACTGAAGCAAATCTGGGCACCCTTTCCTCCTCTCTACTACAGAGACCCATCTTTACTTGCCACCCCACAATCTCAGATACCGCTTCCATTCCATCAGAGCTTCACTACCCGCACTGCGTTCAAATCCGCCAGAGCACCTCGAGACTACGCAAACGGCAGCAGCATGAAGCCCAATTGTTGGGCCCAAGATGTTTCCCACAAAGCCAGTGCCAAGTACCACCTCTGTGGCCCCCACTTACCATTGCCATCACCAGCTCTATCCACTGCTAATGGTCTGTAATGCTTCAGCCAAAGTTCTACTTAAATGCCACCACTGCAATTTCATTTTTTAGAAAGACGTTTTCTGGAGTTGAACCTACAAAACAATGGTCATCATTTATGTCCAGCCCTGGGGACCACAATCTCGGGGGCGGGGACGGACTCCGAAGGGGCAGACCCTGAATAGCAGGGCACCACTGAGAATTATGAACCAGGATTGTGGATTCGCAACTGGGTACCTGTGCGCTGTTTATCACTTATCAAAATTAAGAGAAATGTAGTACATAGGGAGGTGTAAGCAGCAGTCCAACTCCCGCCAGCCTATCCACACAAGCTGGTACTGGTACAATGATTAAGTGAAAAGAGGGGTGGAATTGTGCTTTACACCATTAGATTAAACAACTACTACAATCAACAATGGATTCCGTATGGAGAATAACTAGGTCATACCCGGAAAAATCGTGCTGGAACCATCCCGTCAACTTAGGACGCTACTCGATTCAACGAGCCATATGTGTTTGAGCCAATGTGGTGCCATCTGTTCCCTTCTCGATTTTTAGCATGATTTTTCTGGGTATGACCTAGTTATTCTCCATACGGAATCCATTGTTGATTTGGTAATTTGATTCTCCCACGCCTTGAGGACGACCTGAAAGTCGAAACACGTGTCGGCTGTTCCTTATCTTATTAAATACTGTATTCTGATTGTAGTTGTTTAATCTAATGGTGTAAAGCGCAATTCCACCCCTCTTTTCACTTAATCATTGCACCACTGAGAATTGTTGTGTGTTCAGAAGAAGGGCAGCCCAAAAGATTGCTGGTGAGGCAGAGTGAATGCTGGGACAAATGATGAAAGGCTGTAGTTGGCCACCAGGTAGAAAGGCAGGCAAGCCTCCAAGAGGGGACAAAACAGTAGTGTGTTTTTGTTGTGAGAAACAGATTAAACTGCTCTACTCCTCCACCACTCCCCAGTTTTACTTTGTGTTCTCTGTACTGATTGTTGTGTACAGAACCTTTCGAAGTGCTAGACTGCACAATGTAAATGCCTGTCCATTTAGCCTCTTTGCCAATCCTTCAGCACCTTCCCATCACGTCCGATCTATTGGATCCTTCACTCTCTACCCTCCTCACCCTCCGCCCACGCACTTTCTGTGGTGTTTGAGATATGTGTCTGACTGACTTTTTTTTTCTTTCTATGCAGGTCTCACAGAAGGCGGGGGAGATATCGCTCCTCAGGAAGCAACTCCAAGATTCCCAGTCAGCGTTGGCCCAAAAAGCAGGTGAGGTTTTCAGCCTGAAGACTCAACTAAAAGAAGCCAGGGCTCATGAAAAGGAGGTGACGGGCACTGAGGAGCACCTCTGGACTCAGGAGCATCCAAAGTGTCTCGTAAAGGAGGTTGGCCCGGGGCCTAATGAACCCCTTCGGGCCCTGCAGCATCCTGTGTGCCATGGCCTAGTTTCAGACACACCTCCTGCCTTCTCCAGCTGTGAGACGGACGATTCCAAGTGTCTTGGCCTGCAAGGAGAATGTTCTCTGCCTGCGGAGGCCCTGGTGGAACACCTGCAGGCAGCACTCAGGCTGGAGCGGCGACAGAGTGAAGCATTGCTTGGGGCCTTTGAGACCGAGCGCCGTACCTGGAAGCAGGAGAAGGAGCGTGTGCTTAAGTACCAGCGGGAGATCCAGACGGGCTACACAGAGATGTACCAAAGGAGTCAGGCCCTGGAGAGGGAACTGCAGGACCTGAAGCGACTTCGGCAGGACTCCAAGACACCCACCTCCTTATGGATTGGGCAGGCAGATTCTTCCGATACCTGAAGCACATGTGCTCGATCAGTTGCCAGTTTCCCTGCGGATAGTGCTGAAAGACTCCACTGGATTCCTGAACGGCTGAGATGGCCTATTGGGGTGGTGAGCAGTGACTATGGGAAGGCATGTGACTCCAAAATCTGCTTGTGATGGAGGACTGGGATCATGCCCTGTTGCTGGGAAGGGGAGTGAAGCTGTGTGTCAATGGAAACGTCTACATGGCTTTTAATGTTCTACTTGCACAAAAGATCTCATCTGTGACCCCCACCCTCTCTGCAGACACAGTGACCCTTCTCGTGCACCACTTGTACATCTTTGTCTACCATCAAGCAGTTTGTGAGCAGATGGGGCAAACCCATATAAATGTGAAAAGAGTAGTTGGTGAGGCCTACATTCAGGTCTGTTCATGCCCCTGTGTTGGTGGGTCAGAAAATTCATGTGAGGAGTTCTCTACATGCTATGGGACAATATCTCTCTCTGTTCCTGCACCACTCCTTGTTTCCATCCATTCTTGGGCCTGCCATCCTGCCAAGGTTCCCACCTACCTCAAATGCTCCTGGATACCACTGCTTTGTTGGCAGTGCTCCTGGGTCATCTATTGGGCCACCTTCAGCTATGTGCACCTCTGTCCTCACAGGACCCTCCGTTGTGGCTCCATGGATGGCTTCACCTTGAGCAGAATGAATGTAATCCATGTCCATCGGACGAACGTCCGCGACTAGGGATAGAATCCTGTCGCTCTATGTATGACAAGGTTGGTTCCCGTTGCAGAACCAGCTGCATAACTTCCACCTACTATGTGCCAAAACTATGACCCTACAGTGCGCTGAACAAAGACTGCTGTACAGCCTTCTGACACCACAAGTGATTATGCCATGGTTTTAGAGTTCTATATTGGAAATATGATGGCTCTAGGCAAGAGAATGGCAATTCTGTCAACATCAGATAGCCCAAGAATAGAGTGCAGCTGGCTGATGATGAAACTGGATATAGGACTCGCACAGTTGCCAAACCCTAGCGAGCATCCATTGCATAATGCCACCAATTTTTGGCATTGGTACTGACTGCCAGTAACCACTCCATTTAACTGTGGCTGGTAAATAGCCACCCAACGGCACCACTGATATTTTGACAGAAGGTTAGGGGATCCCATTGACGTACCATGGCCCAAGCCTGTGATGCGACCATTGGATCATCATGTGGCTGCAGCCAAGTAAAGATAGCTCGATCACCTGAGGTTAGTGGATAAGCCTGCTGTGGTCTACTGAAAAATGTCATCACCCAATGTTGGGGACCTGTCATTCCAAGTGAACTGATCTGAAGGCCAAGCTGTGACCAACCAGTGATGCCATGATTTGAAGCTAGTATACAGCCATATGACAGCCTTATGGCATGGAGTCTCCGGTGTCGTGCATTGATGGGCTGGCATCCGCTGGTGTGTAATTGCGAAGACTGGTCCCCTTGATGGGAGGTCTCGCGATGCTATTGCAGTATACGCCCATTTGATGTGAAATGTTTCTTTTTTTTGTGTTGTGCCTGTTCTTGCAGTGCCTGGATGTGAAGGTCCGTACTGACGATGGGGACAGGCATCCGCCTCTCTTCTAATAAAGCTGTTTTATTATTTTGTTTCAATTGTCTGACTATAAAGATTGCACCGTTTCCTAAATGCAAGGGCGGCTGGGTTGTTGAGCTGTTTGTATTTATTTATTTATTTTTGTGTATTTTTTTTTAAGCTGGTACTGCTAACCTTCGGACAAAGCAGTTTCATGTACAGGAATACTGTTAATTGGGCTGGTAGACCTTTAAACTTTCTCAGTAAAGTCCTAGCCTTTTTTGCTCTTTTGCTGGCCCTACACTTGGCATTGCTGTGCCCCTGGCTTGCACTTTGCCTCCACTCTTGTCTGGCAGCCTCTTCTTTTGTTTGACAGCATTTCCCTTCTACTAGCAGTGCCCCCACCCCACCCCCCCAACTCCTCTGCCAGACCAGATAAGCCTGGAAGTGGCATAGGGAGGGGAAGTAAATAGTGAGCCAGTAGGTGTAGTTAGTGCTTGACCCCTGCCTCCCACTACATATCATGCATTGGTAATAATGGATCTGGAAAAACAGGTAGGTGGGAAAAATTGGACTGTGAGCTTTATTACACCAACAATTACTCATAACAAAGATTACTCATCATGAAAAATGTTTTGGGGATACCGGGGGCCCTGCTCCATCATCCATCATATGGCCAACTTGAAGCTGATCCCTTCCACCGTCCTGAAGGGGTATACGGCCCCTCAGCCCCCCCCCCCCCCCCCAAAGGTGTCCCCTATATGCATCCCCTTTCTGCCAGAAGTCCAGAAAATGTTGTGAAAATCTCCATCCCCGCTATTGAGAGGTGGACCCTGTCTTGGTGGAACAGTTCACTATTGTTCAAGGAAATTGGCCCGTGTCTGACGAATCCGAGGCCAGTGTATGAGAAGAAATTGCCTAGTGCTTTTTAAAAATGTTCTCCTAGATCTTTCCACTGCCTTATTTGAGTCTGCCCCTTACCAGTGTTGTCTAGGCATTATCTCTGTGACCATGACCTCTGACTCAGCACCCTGCAATTCGTCTAATTGAGGTGCACATCTCTCCCAATAGTGACTTCCTCCCCAATTGTGTCAAGTCATTGCCCCAGAAGTGTATTGTCAAAAACTCTGGCGGAGCAGCCCTGACCCCTAAAAGGTCTGGCAACTTGTCCCTCCGCCATACCTGGTGTGTCCCACCAGGTAGTGATTGTTCCTTGAAAATGGAGACCCTCCTGCGTGTCCTCAGGCCACCTGTTTGCTCTTGCTACATAGGAGTGTCCCACAATCCAAGCTGACTTGTAGGAGAGGTCTGGAGGAAGAATGGGGGGGGGGGGGTTGTTAGATTCAATCTTTCCTGATGTACCTCTTATAAGTACCGGATTATCTTGGCCAGCGATATGATGGGCTCTTATCACAATATTGCATTTTAATGCCGGTCTGGTTATTGCTCTTAGAACCGTTGGCACCAGCTGCCAAGCTGTGGAACCTTTAAGATCTGTGCAACTGCCATGTTGTCAGACCAGGCGGACAACTCCGTGTTGCTCAGCGGGGGCCCCCATATGCTGATTGCCATCCATATGGGAAAGATTTCCAGTAGCATAATATATTTAGTCCACTCTGTCCAGCACACCGCTTGTTATCCCAAAAGCGCACCAAATCCCTTGCCGCCTGAGGTATCTGTAAATAGGATTCTTCTGTTGCTGTCATTTATTGGCGACCGCCAAATGATTGTTCCATTATAGTTTTTTTAGAAAATGTTACCACGCGTCTAGCTCCTGCCGTACTCTGGAGCCTAGCCTTATGTGGTGCTGCTTTCTAGCGGCCCCTCATTTTTATCTTCAGGCTCCTGTGAAAAACCATTCTTTGTGGCATCACCTTTGTCGCAAAATTGTGTCCCTGCTAATGATTGGATTTCCTTTAGTGTTGCCTTGCCCCTGCTTGCTATCGTCCTGAATTACTCTAGTAGGCCTGTCATCTCCTCTTGGGGGGGGGGGGAGGGGGATCCTGCAGACACTCTTGTCTGAATCAATTTCTATCTCCAGGAACTCCAGCACCTGTGTCGGCTCCACTGTTTTGTCACCTGCTAGTGGGATCCCCAAGTCTGCCATGACATTCCTTTGAATTTCCTCAAGGCTGTGGCACACCAGTGAGATCCCTCTGGCCCTGTAAACATAAAATCCTCTAGGAAGTGAACAACTCACACCCCCAGCAGTTCTTTCTGGAGGGCCCATTCAAGGAAGGCACTATCTGCATGAAATTGCACAGCTCATGGGGAGACATTTATCAAAACAAAATTTGCTGTCAAAAAGGAAGCAGAGCCATGGAAATCGCTTTCATGAACTGGTAAGAGCCTGAAGGCCGAATGAATGTCGGCCTTTGCCATCAATGCCTTCCTATCTGTCAATTTGACCAGGCCCAAAGCTTCCTGGAAGCTGCTGTAAGATACTGCAGACACAGTGGAGGAGATCCCGTCATTCCCTGAGCTGCCTGTATTCACCTGCTTCTTGTTCGGGGACCAGCCCCAGGGGAGAGCATATGAATTCTTCGAAGGGGATTACGTTGGAACAGGTCCTCCACCCACCCTAGGTCAATCTCCCTCTGTATGTTTGTCCTAACTATTTTATGGAGGGTGCAGGTGGATTTTAGGTTATTGGGGATGTGCTGAGAGCCCTTCCCCTTGAACAGTATTTTGAAACCTTCTCTGAACCTTTCTCAATGAAACGTCCCGCACTAGCATATAGAAAGTGCTGAAGTAATTGTGCCAACTACTGTGCCAAGTAATTGTGAGCAGTTGGTGAATCCTTCCTTATGAGCTGGAGCTCA
The DNA here is from genome assembly GCF_040938575.1 of Ambystoma mexicanum. Lineage (NCBI taxonomy): Eukaryota > Metazoa > Chordata > Amphibia > Caudata > Ambystomatidae > Ambystoma > Ambystoma mexicanum. Next base: position 710,318,658 of record NC_090925.1, read on the forward strand.
TCTCACGAGGCCCCGACACTGCAGGAGCAGCGGCCCTGCTCAGGAAGCCATCCCAGATCAGCTGTAGAAATCTGGTAAGCGTGGACACATTGCGCTATTTTTATTGCCACCTAAGTTCGAATTTCTTAAATCGCTGCATGAATGCATACAAGCATTCCTAGATGCCCTACTAAGAGCCCAGGCAGCCCTGCACCCGCCCTGCATCGATAAGAGCACGTTTATGCCATGATTCCAGTATTGTGGTACACAAGGTACCCCCTTCTAATATGGCCGCCGCATTTTAGGCTAGTTCCGATCGGTGCCTGACCAGGCACACAGCAGCAGTCTTGGCCCTCCCCGATTGGCCACTGCAACTACAACTCCTGCCATTGGTCGCCAGCAGGCGAAGCCGGCCCTCTCCATCCAAGGCCCTCGAGGACAAGGCTGGTGCCTGTTCTCAGCCTGTTCACTGCCGACTCTGCCGTCTGCCAGACCCCCTGGGCCTCCTGACTTACCTGTTAAGGTAACATTGCGCCAGCAACATCAACGTTCCGCTGAGCCCACAACCTATATGCCCCTCACATATCACACCGGAACGTTATCTCTTCTGACATTTGTAGTGCATCATCATCCTGCCTCTAACCTAAAGATACACTACCCTCCTAACCTATTGGCAGGCTCTATACATGACCTCGGACCCTGTGCCCTGATGCACCCCACTCAATGTGTGAGCTCAGTACATATTGGCCCTGTACTGTGATCTCAAACTTAGGCGCCCTGATGCACCCTTTTCAGTACATGTGTGCCCCCCATTGTGATTTCGTACTCAGGTGCTTTGATGTACTCCAGTCTATGTGTGATCTTAGTGCATGTGAGATGTGTTGTGCCCTATGGTCGCCTCCAGTCCACATTTGAATTGTGTTGTGCCCTATGGTCGCTTCCTGTCCACATCTGAATTGTATTGTGCCTAATGTACCTTATGTCACCAATGCCCCTTATTCGCCATTCCTCTGCATGTCACCCCAGCCTTAGCATGCTACTCTGCCTTACCGTGATCATGTTCCCCTTTTGAGTCATGCAAAGCAACATACTCTGCACTGGCAATAGTTACATAGACCACAAAAAATGGTCTAGTCAGACCTGCCTGCCCAAGACATTACCCTATCGCGTGCCCCACACCATTCCTGCCTACCACACCGGTCTTCCTCCCGGTATCACAATCCGCCTATCCTACCTATGGCCACTCAGATATCTCCAAGCGGAACCCTACCGACACGAGAGCATCATGCCCCACCCTTGACTACAGCACCTCCTTAACCGCTAACCTAACTGTCTCTCGAAACACTACCTTCATCCCTACCGATCGGAACATTAGACTTGGTGCCAGAACCCACCAAAGAACTAGCAAACGCCCCGCCAAACTACCCAATAAGACCAACAATCACACTGTAACACCTATCAATTCCACCCCTCCCATTCCTAAAGGAGCTCTTCTAAATGTTAGATCACTAGTCACCCATTCCATAGAAGTCGCCGACATTATTCTAACTAACAACCTGGACTTCCTTGCTGTAACCGAAACTTGGTTGCATGATGCTGCAGGACCATCTCTCACCCTAGCTATACCTGATAACTACACCATCCTCAGAGCAGATAGACCTAATGCTCGAGGAGGTGGTGTAGCTATCATCTTTAAGTCTTCGCTTGATATTAGACTAGCCTCCTCTCCTCCACTTAAATCATGTGAGCATCTCGCAGTCAAATTACAAACTTCCCCCAAGAGCACTATCACGCTGCATTTAATTTACAGACCCCCGGGCCCACCTGGCTCATTTGAGGAAGACATCACCTCACTAGTTGCCGAAAGTTCCAAACCGTCAGCACAAATGATTATACTTGGAGACTTCAATCTTGGGTTTACTGACCCTCTCGACACCCCAGCCATTGCCCTGGCCACGGCATTGGAGGAGCATGGCCTCCAACAACTCTGCTCCAAACCCACCCACTCCAAGGGCAGAATCCTTGACTGGGTAACCACCCTTAACTGCAACATTACCATGAAAGATCCCGTACAGCTCATCTGGACTGATCACCACTTCCTCCCATTTGACATTAATACTAGCAATTTAGAGCATAAAAGGCCAGTTATTGCACCTGCCTGTCCAACTAGGAAAAAGAGTAACATCACAGCAGAGACCCTGGGTGACCCCTACTCTGAACGCACTACCAGCTACAACTGACTTGAACCAACTGGTCAACGTCTATAATGATTGCATGGCCATCGACATCATTGCCCCACTAAAAATGCGCAAAGGGAAACCAAAAGCGCACCTGAATGCATGGTACACCCCGGAGCTCAAACTTCTCCGTCAACAAAAAAGTAAACTCGAAGCACTATGGAAATTTGTGCCTTCAGTAAATAACAACTAATCTCACCAATATCTCCACTCTCTACAAAAATGAGATTACACGCGCAAAGAGAGAATCTCTCAACTCCAGGATCTCTCAGGCATGCTCTAGCACAACGGAGCTCTTTAACATCCTAAAGGAATTAGAAAACCCCACTCCTCCCACTGACTCTTGCACTAAAGATAAACCTTGGTGCACAGGGATCCAGAATGCTCTTGCTAACAAAATTTCAGGGCTCCAAATCAAAATTGACAACAAACGACAACAACTCACTCATGGCCCTACTTCCAGTTCCACCCCTCCTCCACCTACCGCCACTAGCTCAGGCTTTACTTTCAAAAAGGTATCCATACCGGAGGTACAAAAAATTATAGCATCTTTGAAACCCTCGAATTGCAAGGGGGACAGTTGCCCCGCACAGATCGTAAAAGATACAGCCAGGGATCTCTCCCCCTTCATTACCAAATTAATAAACCTGTCATTCTCCAATAACTCGGTCCCTAGTAATCTGAAACAATCCTGGGTCCTACCACTACTAAAAAAATCAACCCTCGACCCAGACATACCCATGAATTATAGACCCATTACCACCGTCCCATTCTTACTAAAAATTCTTGACAGAGTGGCCTATCTACAAATCCAGGATTACCTCGAGACAAACCATTTATTAGGAACTCGCCAATCTGGCTTTCGACCACAACACGGGACAGAAACGGCCCTTGTTGATCTCACGTGCCAGATAGACGAACTCAAAGATAAAGGTAAGGCTGCCATTCTTCTTCTCCTCGACCTCTCCGCTGCCTTTGACCTGGTTGACCATAAAATCCTGTGCAACCATTTGTCATCACCAGCACACTTTTCCCACTCTGCGGTCACATGGATCCAATCCTTCCTGGACAATAGGACCATGCAGGTCTTCTTACCCCTAGCAGCGGCCGACTCTATCCCCATTACTTGCGGTGTCCCACAAGGATCTTGTGTCTCACCTACTTTGTATAATATATTTACAAAGCCCCTATTCGACAAGCTGGACCATCTGGGTGTCACCTACACGAATTACGCAGATGACACCCAGACACTCCTCACCCTATCCAGTAATTACAACTTGGACGCCAACTGGATCAATGAAGTCTTCTCCATCATTCAGGAATGGATGGCCACACATGGCCTTTGCCTGAATGATGACAAGACCGAACTGCTCCTTGTCGGCTCACCCAACACCATCCGGAAACTCTGTCCCAGCTACACCAGCTTCACCATTGACGGCAACACCATCCTCATCGCCAAGAGTGTAAAAACCCTGGGTTTCTACCTAGACACGAATACCAACCTAGCCAAACAAATAAATATGACTGCCTCAGCCACTGCCTACACTGGTAAACTAATTAGGGCCTGCAGACCGCTGATCTCCCCCCAACAACTGCCTCACTCTAGCCAGAACACTCATTCAATCCAAACTGGATTACTGTAATAGCCTTTATGTAGGTGCCAACAAAACGGTAATCAATAAATTGCAAGTTCTACAAAATAACGCACTCCGTGCCGCCCTAAATATTCCCAAAAGAGAACATATCTCCGCTACAAGAATTTCATGCAAATGGCTTTCCATCCAACAAAAAATAGACCTAAAAACCATATGCCTCACCTACAAAGCTCTTAACCACCTAGCCCCGCCCTATCTCACTAACAAATTTACATTAAGACAGAATACCAGAACCACTAGATCCTCTAATACATTACAACTGACGGTGCCCAAATACTCCCTCAAAAGAGCTGGTGGATCCAGCTTCCCAGCTCTAGCCTCACAACTATGGAATACCATTCCACTGGATATCAAATCCACACCCACCTTCCAACCCTTCAGAACTAAGGTCATCACCTGGTTACTCAACAAATAACCAACCATGTATGTATGCATACCTAATGTACGAATGTATCATTTATTATGTTTGCCTATTATTATCTATGTACTAACTGCTTTCTTGTCAACTATACATATGCCTCACTACTGTAGTATTGTTCCCTAACGTTGCCTGTAACTTGATGTTCAAAGCGCACATATACCCCTGGGTCAGGAGCGCTATACAAATAAACAAAAAACAACTTCTGCAGCTTGATTGGGGATGCCCCCAACTTTTAGAACCTGTGCGGGCGGTTGGGTTCTTGGTGCATTCACCGCTGCCAACCTCACCCCTGCATGTGCTGCACTGTTACTTAAATTTACAATCTTTACCCCAACTGCAGAAACCGTTCTCGAAATTCCAGCAGTAGGCTGTGTTGTTACCCTTGTAAGACCCCCTGGTTATGGGATGCTGCTTGTGTGTAATTCAGCTGGCCATTCTTCTGGTCCGGTGGGTCGGGTTTCTGAAAAGACAGTTTGGGCCTGGAATATGATGTGCGGGTCCCCTTGGATTTTTGGGCACCGTGACTTCTCCCAAAACACCCTTGCTCCTGCCCTGCTTGCTGTCATGCTTGTTATGGAGGGAATTCTCCTTTAACACGTGAAACATGTATAGCTTAGAGTCCTCCTCCCAGCCCATGTCTGGGAATGTTTGCAGCTCCCTTTCTAAATTCCCTATCCTAATTTAGCCATGCGCCCCATATATATATATATATATATATATATATATATATTTCTGAGGCTTGTGGAATCTGCTTAGATCACATGCTGTGCATAGGCCGACATCTAGTGGAAGCTGCGGAGTATTACAGTTTGTTTTTCGAAACTCGAAAATGGGCGTCGACACAGGCGTGCCAGTAATACTATCCCTAGTGTGACGTCCACTGTACCCAAGATCCCTCACGCGTCTGGGATCCTCAGATTGTTTTTTTCCGCCATACTGGTCGGAAGCATCTTGCGGAGTCCCCTGGCCTTAGCCATACTTTTGCTAATTATTGCAATTTACAATTATTTATTGACATCCTTCCCCACCCCAACGTCGACCATCGACTCGACGACGGCTGGAGAAGACATCGACCGTCGGCTGCTGCACGATGGATCTGGGCCTCGAAAGGCCGCTGGCCTCGGCCCGGGCCTAGTAGGCCGCTGGCCTCGGCCCTGCAAGTAGGGAGAGTGGGGGGTGGTACATACTCTTCACTCTTGGTATATAGGTACACCTTATATATTTCCTACACTTACCAGCCCGCTGCCTCAAGGTGCGTATGGAGGGTACCCCTTTCCAATTCTGCCCCAAGTGCAACCGCAAATACCCTTGGGTCGACAGGCACGCCACGTGCAATCTCTGCTTGCCGAGGGACCACCCCGAAGCGAACTGCAGAGCGTGTAGTAGGTTTAAACCTAAAACACTTAAGGACCGTTCGACAAAGCGTTGGGCCCACCATGCCAGGCAGGCAGCCATGGCAGCGGAGGGCGCCTTGAGCGATGGCAGCGACGCCGTACTTTCGGACGGCGAGGGCATTACGGCGTCGAAAGACTGCCGAGCGCAGGTCCCTGACCTCGGAAGGTTGTCCGGCAGGGCGGCTATGGGGAAGACCCCCAGCGACGCAAGCGCTACACACCCTACACACACCCTACACACACTAAGCACACTAAGTCCAACCGAACCTCGACGACGTCGACTTCTCGGAAAGAGGCACGGATAGAACGGTCCGACTCGGTGTCCTCTGGGCGCTCTCGATCGAGATCGCCTCATGACGCAAGGCAATCATCCACTCTTGCCAAGAGTGCCTCGCTCCCTAGATTAACAGAAGTTCGATCGTCGGAAGACGAAGACGACTTCCACCCCCAGGCCGCGCTCCAAGAGACCGAGAGCGCAGTTAACACCAGCGAGGCCCCACGCTCGAAACAAGATACCTCTCCCGACCCTCGGCGCCAGGCGTCGAAAGTCTCTGGGGCCTCCAAGGGGCAGGGAAAACATTTTTCCACGCACGGGGAGGGAGGGAAACAGCGGAAAGCTCAGCCTTCCACTCCTGTAAGACCATCCTTCCACCCCAAGCAGACAGATAAACATAAATCTACTGGGACTTCAACATCCAGCAAGGGTACCCTTGATAAATCCTCTAAGTTGCCTACTAAAGTCATACCCTGTTCCAAAGAATGGTCCAGTGAGGACATAGACAGGGTCATGTCAAGGATGTCTTCCTTAGCTGATTTTTATGACAAAAACCCAGAACATTTCCTTTCGTATGACCCTCAAGGGGCCACACCCTCAGGCTCCTCTGATCCTATCCCCCTAAGTAAAAAGGCCCGGGTCGAAAGACCTGACCCCTTCGAGGTGCAGCCTTACTCTACTCCATACTCTACTCCACACCCCAGATACCAAGGAAAACCTTTCCCTGAAGGGGACCAGGAGTTTACAATTATGGAGGAACGAACCGGGTCTGAATACTATGCGGAGGATGAGGACCTGGAGGAGGTAGAAGATGAGCAGGAAATTTACAGAGTAGATTCCCCGGTAGAGAGCGAAGCCCCAGTTACCGACTCGCCAGTTGATAACCAACCCCTCCTTAATGAAGTTCTTGCTCGCGCAGCAGAACATTTTCACATCGACACCCACGGTGTACAGGAGGAAAGGGACTTCGCAGAAGAGTTGGTGGGAGAGAGGAGGCCGGTCGCTCAGACCATCCCTATCCTTAAATCCATCCAACGTAGAATAGATCCATCCCTGGTGAATCCTAACCTCACCAGAGCCGTCAACCCCAGAGTCGAAAAACTTTTTCGGGCAGCCCAGTCTGACCCTCTTTATATAAGAGGTCATCTTAAACCAGACTCCCTAGTGGTTACCAACACTCGGAAGAGGGCTGGGACACCCTTATCGTCGTCAGAAGCTCCTCCCGACAAGAAGAGCAAAAGACTGTACGGGTTTGGCAGGAAGGTAGCCTCAACGTCCGCCTACCAAGCAAGGGTTGCAAACTCCACCACCCTGTTGGCAAGTTACAACTGCCATCAATGGGAAGAGGTTGCGGCGCTCATAGCCTCTGCTCCTGAACCGTTAAAGGGCCAGTTGGCTCGGATCTCGGCAGAAGGGAGAGCCGTGTCTGGTTGCATATTAAAAGCAACTTTCGACGCTGCAGACAACGCAGGAAGATTGATAGCAGAAGGTACTGTTATCAAGAGACATGCGTGGTTACGGCAGTCGGGGTTCAAAACAGAAACATAGGCTTCATTAATAGACAAGCCGGTGGAACCAGATCTATTGTTTGGGAAAGCGGTCGAAGACGCACTTAAGAATGCCAAGGACGAGTATGAGACTCTCAAATCCCTTGGCCAGCTTACCAACAAACCCCCGAACCAGAGGGGGAACAGTAATTTTCGTCGCCCACGCGGCCAAAATTCACAAAGAGGCAACTATGCCCAAGGACAGGGTACACAATGGAACAACAACTAGCAGTCTACCCAAAGTTACAGCAAGGGTAACAAGAGAGGTCGTGGAAGAGGCAGAGGCAGCCCCAACAAGGGAGGTGGCACGCCTCCGCCAAAGCAGTGACGCTCAGTTCAGGGTCCCTTCTCACGCAACCCCAGTAGGGGGGACGCATTTCCAACTTCACCCAGGCTTGGGAAGGGATCACCTCAGACAGATGGGTGCTGTCAACAGTGTCCACAGGATATTGTATAGAATTACTGCAGCGTCCCCGGAACCACCCTCCACGACAAAGAATACACTCCTTAGAACATCAGAAGATCCTTCTCGAGGAGATCGCCATTCTGCTAGAAAAGGACGCGATAGAACTCGTCCCAGGACACCAGGTAAACAAGGGTATCTATTCAACTTACTTCCTTGTGCCAAAGAAAGATTTGACAATGCGCCCAGTATTGGACCTACGGCCTGCCAACAAGTATGTCAAGCCCCAAAAATTCCGTATGACCACGCTACAAGAGCTAATCCCCCTCCTAAAAAAGGGGGACTACATGGCAACCTTGGATATGAAAGATGCTTATTTTCATATTTCCATGCTCCCAGCGCACAAAAAATACTTGCGCTTCAAAGTGGACAGTCGCCACTACCAATTCAAGGTACTGCCCTTCGGGATAGCTTCAGCACCAAGGGTATTCACCAAGGTACTGGCGGTGGCAGCTGCACACCTACGCAGGGAGGCAATCCCAGTGTACCCTTATCTGGACGACTGGCTCATAACAGGGGAAACCCCAAGAATTTGCAGGTCAAACATTCAGAGGACTATCGACCTCCTCCACGAATTAGGCTTCTCTATCAACGAGAAGAAGTCAAGTCTGGTGCCAAGCACCTCAAAACAGTTCCTAGGAGCAATCCTAGATACTCAGAAAGGGTTGACCTTCCCCTCGGAAGAGAGAATTCGGAATATACTACTGCAAATTCCACATTATCAGTCAGGTCAACAAATAACGGTACGCAAAGCAATGCGGTTACTGGGCATGATGGCGTCATGCATTTACCTGGTCCCCCACGCGCATCTGCGCATGCGTCCCATGCAGGAATGGTTGGCGAAACAATGGTCTCAGGCAAGTGGTCAGTGGGACGATCTAGTGGTCGTTTCGCCAACACTCATACAGAGCTTACACTGGTGGACAAAAGAGAATCTCGCAAGGGGAAAACCCTTTTGCGATCCCGAAGTACAAGCAGTGGTAACTACAGATGCTTGCCTGACTGGGTGGGGAGCTCACCATCTCCACCACACAGCTCAGGGTCTCTGGTCTCACTCAGTAGCCAAGAACCACATCAACCTGCTAGAGCTTCTGGCAGTATTCCGAGCGCTTCGGGCGTTCGAGCCCCATCTACTAAACTTGTCGGTGCAGATCCGGACGGACAGCACGACAGCCATGTTCTATCTGAACAAACAAGGAGGGACTCGTTCGCCAAATCTGTCCAAGCTTGCCCAGAAAATCTGGATATGGGCACTCAGACGGAACATCTTCCTGTCAGCACAACATGTTCCAGGGGAGCTCAATTCCCTAGCGGATGCCCTAAGCAGAGACTCCCTCCCAGAAGAACACGAATGGGTCCTTCACAGAGAGATCGTAGAAGATCTCTTCTCTCAGTGGGGTTTCCCCACTATAGACCTATTCGCCACAAGCGAAAACAAACAATGCCCAGGATTTGCATCCAGGTTCCCCCAGCCAGACTCCCAAGGGAACGCCCTGTGGATGAACTGGTCAGGGATGTTTGCGTACGCTTTTCCACCAACTCCTCTCATCAGGAAGGTGGTGTACAAGATGAACAAGGAATCGATGACGCTCATCCTAGTTGCTCCCATGTGGGCGAGACAACCATGGTTTCCACACCTACGCAGGATGGCGCTGTGCGAGCCCATCAAACTCCCAGCCTGGTACAACCTACTGTCCCAGCAACAAGGTCAAACAGTGCACCAGGAACCCAACTCAATGAACCTGGCAGCATGGCTCCTGAGGTCATAGAGTTTGGCCATCTCAATTTACCACAGAGGTGTATGGACATCCTAAAAGAATCCAGGAAACCAAACACAAGGCACTGTTACTTTGACAAGTGGAAGAGATTCGTTATTTGGTGCCAGAATAAACAAATCAACCCAGTTGATTGCACTCCTTCCAACGTGGTAACATACATGCTCCACCTGCTGGACGCAGGTTTGGTTTTTAACTCTCTGAAAGTACACCTGGCAGCCCTCTCGGCTTACACCACATCCCATAACAAAGTATTGTGGTGGAAAGTACCAGTAGTTAAAGCCTTCATGGAAGGAGTAAAGAGACTTCACCCTCCTATTTCGAACCCACCGCCAGGATGGGACCTCAATGTGGTGCTAGCTAAGCTCATGGGCCCCCCTTTCGAACCCATGCATAAAAGTAGTCTCAAACACCTGACTTATAAAACGGCCTTCTTAGTAGCCATTACCTCCATAAGAAGGGTCAGTGAAATTCAGGCTCTGTCAGTGCAGGATCCTTTCTTTATTATCCACAAAGACAAACTGGTTTTACGCACACACCCTAGGTTCTCACCTAAATTTATATCTAAATTCCATGTAAACCAGTCCATCGAGCTTCCGGCTTTCTTCCAGAACCCGCAAAGCTCGGCTGAGGTGAAACTACACACCCTTGATGTGCGTAGGGCGGTCCTCTACTATGTAAATAAAACCAGACCGCTAAGAAAAACAGATCAACTGTTTGTCTCCGTAGCTACAGGCAGAGAGGGGGATCGCGTCTCTAAAGGCGCGATCTCAAAGTGGATTATCAACTGTATACAGCTGTTACTCTCTTTCTGGAAAAACTCTGCCTTTTACGCCAAGGGCCCATTCTACTAGAGGCATTGGTGCCACTCTGGCTTTCATTGCAAATGTTCCCCTCGACACCATTTGCAAAGCAGCTACTTGGAGCTCTATTCACACTTTTACTCAGCATTACTGCATTGACACTCATTCCAAGACAGATACACAAGTGGGACAAGCGGTTCTAAGACACCTGTTTGCTCATGACCCTTCTCACATCCCACCTCCTTCGTCGGGTACTGCTCGCTAATCTATGCACAGCATGTGATCTAAGCAGATTCCACAAGCCTCAGAAGGGATACATTACTCACCGTAATCGTATTTCTGATGCTTGTATCTGCTTAGATTCACATGCGACCCACCCTTCCTCCCCTCCGAGAGAAGGTGCATGATTGCTTGTAGTCTTACCTTTCTGTCTATCTGCTTGGATTATCTGTACTCACGCTACTCCTCATGCTTCCTCATGTCAGAAAAAATACAATCTGAGGATCCCAGACGCGTGAGGGATCTTGGGTACAGTGGACGTCACACTAGGGATAGTATTACTGGCACGCCTGTGTCGACGCCCATTTTCGAGTTTCGAAAAACAAACTGTAATACTCTGCAGCTTCCACTAGATTTCGGCCTATGCACAGCATGTGAATCTAAGCAGATACAAGCATCAGAAATACGATTACGGTGAGTAATGTATCCCATATATATATATATATATATATATATATATATATATGAGAGAGAGAGAGGGGATCCTGTGGTAGTATGCTACTAGGGCTGTTCCTCTTCTGGGAGTTTGTCCAACATGATGGTGGACAATATGTGAAAGGCACCCTCCGAATTATGTAAGGTTTTTTCCACTTTCGCTCTCTTTCCCCTCTTCCTTCCTATCTTTTCTTGCTATGCCATATCCCATCTCTTCGTACTCTAATAGCGAGAATATTTCAATAAACTGTTTCCTCCAAATCTTCCTTTTAATTTTAGGCTCAATGTGCCAGGCTATGTTTTAAAAAAATAAATCTTTCTACTAATGTATCTGCCGGCTGTACATCTCACAAATTTGGTTGTGGACGGCCCTGGGGCCTCTTTACCCCCCCCAACCCCCCCACCCCCCTTGGTTCCACCTCACTGCTGGTGCCTGACTCAAACCTCCCCCCTTCACTTTTGGAGCTACTAGAGTGCCCTCAATTCCTTTTCCTCCTTTTAATCTTCCCAGAGCTCAGGTTTTGCTCTGCTGCAATTCCGAAACTCCGTCCCAAGCTTTTCTTCTCCAGAAATCGGCTCTAGGCTAAAGGGCCACTTCACCGTGTTTTTCTCTCGTTGCCTGTGAGTTACCGCAGTTGACAAATGCAATATGCCCAGCTGGCTGCTTGGTGATGTGCCTCACCCAATGTGCCGCAACGCCAACACTGTGTCCCTCTCGTCAAGGCTCCGGCCCATTGCTATCCTGCTGAATGACCAGGTGCCAGCTCTCTCGCCCGCGCTCCTGACACTCTAGGCCTGCAAAACCACATTTTCCTTACTCTTGCTCTCCGTTGCAAATGCATATTGACCAACAGGTATTATTGTCACTTTGCCAGGTAGGTTTTTGGCAACAAATTGGTTGTCCTCTGAATGCCACCATCTTATCCCATCTTCAGGCTCAAACTTCGATATCCAAAACTGGCCCTGCATATATGGTCAGTTTAGATCGAACTGTGGCTTTCGATAGTGTAATTCGAGAGATTCTCTGGGCAAAAATGTTAGCAATGGGTATCCGTACTTATTTAGTAGCCCTTATTGCGCTACTCCATCAAAACACTAATTACTGTGTTCGCCTGAATCGAGAAGGAGCACTTACTAACCCCATTCCAACTGAAAGGGGGGGGTAAAACAGGGGTGTAATATGGCAGCAGTCCTATTCAATGTATACCTCTTGGGACGAGATAACCGCTGGCAAAATGTAGGGATTTTCCCAGCAAAACTAGGTTCCATTAAACTGGATTGGACACAATTTAACACAGAATCCTTCCAAATCTTACATATTAACTTTTACTGATGGTAAACGGAAACCCTATCGATTTTGCTTGGTCACTCAACGGGATTAACATTGAGTATGCTCCTATGATTCGCTATTTAGGCTATCCACTTAGATTCCTACTCATTGAAAATGTGGAAGAATTTTTTAGATCAAAAGGTTAAAATCCTGTCTTCACAAATGAAAATCATACTTTACAAATATTGCATGTTTTTTCTGTTACCCCTTATCCAATTCTACTTGCTCAAAGTAGAACCCATACTATTAAATATACTGGACAGTTGTAGTTAGAAAATATTGATGACATCCTTGATGTCTTACAGGGGAAACTTTGGAAAAATGTATTAGGTTTAGCACTCTCAATTCTCAACGCAATTATATGCCATGAGCTAAACCTGTTACCCCTCTCAGTCAAACGCAACTGGAGAAGTATAAATAATTACATAAAAATACTGAACCCACCAAAAAATACTCTATATGTAGAGCTTAATAAAAATCTTGGCGATTCCAGCATTCGATCTCTGAAAAAACTGACCTTAAAACTTCGGATAATTCTCAACGCCATTAATGAAACCCCAGAATCCATGGGTTCCATGTAATAATGTCGCCACAAAAATCTCGCCATGCAAAAATATCGCAGAAAAATGGCCATTTTTTGTGGCGACATTATTGCATAGAAATTTTTTTTTTTTGGCCCCTGTCTCCATATATATGGTCACCTAAATATCGCCACAGCATTTTCCCGGCGACCATATATATGGCGATATTATTACCTGATACCAATCCATGAGCATGTTTACCAAGTCAAAAGAAAAAATATCAAAGATTTCATTGGTGCAGGATGTTGGATCTGGTGGGGACCTATTCCTCTTTCTATGAATACAATCTTTTTCGAAGGAAATGGGTGATAGACCCAAATACCTAACTCGGTTCCCCTCTGCAGTCGCAAGAAAAATGTACTTGCGATTTTACTCAAGAACGAAGTACTGGTACAGATGCCATGGGATTATGGGCTCGGGAACATGTCGCTTTTCTGTGTTAGATGATATCGAAAAAACATCTGGTGATTTATTGTAAATTTTTTGAATAACCCCGTATTCGAATATTTTATTGCCACCTACTGAACAAATCTTCTATTGTTAGGGAATCCTTATGGAAGTGATGCATAGAAGGATTTAGTCAACGACTTACCTTAAAACTAATTGACTTCCTTGTAATCCTAGAGGCAAAACTGTGTGAGGAACTGCCGATTGTATAACTAGGCATCCTGTGAAATGTTCAAATTTCTATGTAGAATTTGTATTGTGTAAGGAAAGGTAATAGATCGATTTACTTGTATTAAGTAACATATCATCTTGCACTTTTCTTTTACTCTGAAGTCTAGACTGAGAGCCACATAGGTATCAAATTCAATCTATTGGTCTTTATATATCAAATATGCATTAATGCTTTAATACTTGGATTGTTTTATGGATACTTTCAGGAATGTGTTAGATATATGTTGAATTCTTTGTCTTTTCCTTTCAATTGTTTTATGTATTGTATGAAAAAGGTAAAATTGATTTTGCAAGGGTTATTCATGAATGTATTAGTAGTATGTTGAACCTCTTCTCGTTTTCCCTTTTTAATTGTTTTATGTAATGTATGAAAAATGTTATGATTGAATTTGTAAAGGTTTTTATTTGAATAAACCAAAAACAAAAACCTCCCAAAAAAAAACACTGATGTGGTGGAGAAGAAAGATCGCCCAGCACCGTGGGCCACCTCCAACTGGAGCCGCTGGATAACCGGAGGAATGAGGAATGACGCCTGCCCCGCTAAACTAGTTAAAGACTGCGTAGAAACACTAGCACCGTTTCTCAATACTTTCATCAATGCCTCTTTCAATGCCAATTTAGGCCCAACCAGCCTAAAAGAAGCCTGGGTGCGCCCTCTTCTCAAAAAACCTACGCTAGATCCTGAAAATGCCAACAACTATAGACCTATCATGACCGTTCCCCCCCTCTTGCTCAAGATCCTCGACAAGGTGGCCTACACACAAATCCAGCAATACCTGGAAGAACACCGTATCTTAGGGAAAAGGCAATCGGGTTTCTGCCTGGGATAAGGGACGGAATCGGCCTTACTAGATCTCAATGACATCACAGACAAAGGGAAACCAGCACTCCTGCTGGACCTATCAGCGACCTTTGACCTTGTCAACCATGACATTCTAGGCACGCAACTCAAAAACGAAGCGCACCTCTCACCGGAAGCAATCTCTTGGGGCAAATCCTTGATGATTTGGTATTTATAAAGCGCTACAAACCCTCAGGTATCTGAGCGCTGCTTATTACCCACGGTGTGTGGTGCTCATTTATCGACCTTGGAAGGATGAAAGGCTGCGTTGGCAGGCTCTGCACCGATGTCAAAGCGAGCGCTCTACTCGCTGTGCCACTTGACCTCGAGGGTCGACTTATGAATGTTTTTTCCAACTCCGCAAAAGCTACCCCCACCACAATCCACTGTGGCGTCCTGCACTGCCCCCACCCTATACAACATCTTCAGCCTCCCACTGTTCAACATCCAAAATCGTTGTCACATAGCTTACACCAACTCGCTGACGATACGCAAGTCCTGCTCCGCCTCACAGGGTTTTATGAACAAGATGCCGCGGCACTAAGATCTACACAGCCATCCAAACTTGGATGGCAGCCAACAGCCGCTGCCTAAATGGGGACAAAACAGTGATCCTACTAGTTGGCACCAAAGAAACACTAAACAAACTGCTGCCTCAGTACAAATCATTCAACATTGATAACTCCATCATCGGTCTCCTCTGCAGTAAAAACTCTAGGAGTATACCTTGACTCCACTCTATCCATGACACGGCAGGCCAATGCCATAGCCTCCTCTGCTGTGCTTACCACGAAGGTAATTAATGCCATAAAACCCTTCCTATCCACAAAAAACTGCCTGGCCATAGCCAGAGCCGGCACCAAATTGGACTACTGGGATGCCCTTTTCCTGGGCACATCTGCAAAAAAACCTAAAAAAAACAAATGCAAGTCACACAAAACAATGCCCTGAGAGCAGCTCTGAGTATCCCTAAAAGGGAGCACCTCTCCCAAGCCAGAAAAGAGGCCATTGGCTACCAATAAAAGAACGTATCCTATTCAAATCCATGGCCATCACCCACAGATGTCTCTCTGCCCTATCTTTCTGAAAGAATTACCCTCAATACATCCACCAGACCCACCAGGTCGCACTCGACTAACCAGACCTATGTACCCACATTCAAAAGAAGCAAAGCCAGAGGGTCCAGCTTCCAACACCTAGCACCAAAAAACTGGAACACACTCCCCACTACTCTAAGGAACGAAAAATCATACCATGCTTTCCACAAACTACTCAAAACCACCTTGTTCAACTAACCCCCTACCTCTTCTAATGTATATGCTTTGTATGGAAGTTTTGTATTTACCTATGCTATATCCTGATGGACTCCATGCACCATGTATGTTGTGTAACAAGTAAAACTACTTTCAGCGCCACGATGCCCCTGTGCAGATGTGTGCTATACAAATCCAAATAAATAAATAAAAGGGCTGCACCTGAAGGTGAAGTCTCACAAAAAGGCTGCTGGTCTCTTCTTCTGTGCACCTCGTGTTCTCCTTCTGCCACCGCCCTGCTGAGGAGGGAATAGCATGAAGGATACCACCTCCTCCTCCTCTTATGGGCCAAATTCGGCAAATTCGGCCTGAGGGCAAATGGGCACCTCTTTGTATTCCTTTTGGAGAACCCTGGCCCCAATCCAGCCTGTGGGTGGCCCTTCTTTGTTGTGGGGACATTTGATCCCCTGCTCAGGCATGTCACCTGCACACAGGCCACGGCGTCTGAGAGTCTGGTGTTCCTCTTTCTTCTGCCAGTCCCTTTTCCCTGCACACATTGGCGCCAAGAGGCGATGGGCTGTTTTGCAGTCCATTACCCCATCTTTGTTGTGGGGGGTGCGGAAACTTCCTCCTTTAATTGCCCCCTCTAGGCTTATGTGCCTGGGCCTTCTACCTCTGGGGCCCAGGGTAGCACACCTCCCTAAATGGCAGACTACAACACCCCCTCACTTTGTGCGTGCCTGTGGGGGTGGAGGGGGGCTATCCAACAATACCCCCCCCCCCCATCCTCTCAATGCTCAATGGTTCCCGGGCTAATGGACTTTCATCTTTGCTGACTTTTAGATGGCGACTCCTACACTAGCGTCCTCTTTTCACCTGATGGCGAAGGCCTTCATCTTCGCTTGTTAAATTCTGTCTCCCTTCACCCCCCATCCCACCCCACCTTCCAACGGTTGGTCACGGAACCGGTCCTGATGCTGGAAGGCTGTCCTGACACGTTCGCAATATGGCTTGTCGGTACACGGTGAAGGACCGGACAGCAGCAGACTGACTGTCACTGGGAGCCGTCCTTGACGCTGGCAGCAGGGCCTCGCGCTGAGCTTGGCCTGCCAGCCGGAGCATGGACAAAGCGTCTCTGCAGCGACTAATATCTACCCTCATTAGGGTCTTGTCCTGCCAGAGGAATTTGACACGGCTGGGTGGCGCCAAAACTTGGCAAGGGAGGCAGAAACCGGGAGCCATCCTAAAATCCTGGCTGTGAGTGCAACCTAGACTCGCCCAGCAAGTCTCTCCGGCCCAGGTGGGGCTGTCTGGGCCTGTCCTAGCTACTTCCTGCGCACCAAATGTGATTAGCACGGCCGTGGTCTCACTCGGGCCTGTGCATAGACCTTTCTGGGCCCTGCTCCTCAGCCCGGGAGAAAAGCCAAGGTCAAAGTGGGCGGGTACTAACGGGTACGACGTTCCGTCCTTTTTCCCTTACTTTATGGGTCCAAGAGTACCGTTCCAGGCCGCAACTTTTTTGTTTTGTTGTGTTTTTAACTTCTTTCCTACTAGGGATTGAAATCGAGTCCAGCCGACAACCATATAGTGTAACCACTCCCTGTGCTATTTTTCAAGTGCAGGATTTTAAGAGGTGAGAATGGTGGGTGATTGGAAGGGGAGGCTGCATAAACCAGCGTGCTGTGGGGGAAGGCGTAACACAGTGATGGGGGAGGGGCCATTAAATGCATTTTATTTAACTGTTTTCTTCAGTTTTGCTTTAACAGTTGTAGAACACAGCCTTGGTTGTTGGGTGGAGGGAAGGAAGGACCCACGTGTGGAGTTTAAATTCGGGGGTAGGGATGGAGGTGAGTTTGTGGCAGAAAAAAGTGGGGGCGACATTGTGCCACTACTTTTTTTTTCACTTCGACCGCTTGAGAAAAAACATGCCACCCGTTTTTATGGAAGGGCAAAAGGGGCACTTGCCCAGGGCCCCCACAAGGCTCCCTGATCTAAAGAAGTAAGATTCCTTTGTTCACCAGACTTAAATAGCACACATCAGGATATTGTATTGCATGGTGCTGAGGCTCTAAACCTATTGCTTGTCTGTTTTGGCAAGTTAATGTTAAAGGATATATAGTTTGCAAAGGTAGCGGGCGCCCCTCTCTCGACAGAACAAGGCTTGATAACCTGTTCAGTGGTTATTAACCACTTGAGAGTTCGCAGCCACTGCTTTTACTCACTGTGCCTTTCACAGATGGGAAATATCCATTTGCATATCAGTCTTTGTCCTGCCCAGGGGCAGTCCAGCACCGAAATGCAATGGCAATTCCAACCTGAACGAGAGTACCACCAGCAACCCCATACACGTGTTTCACCCTTGTTGGGGATCATCAGTGAGGTGAAGCTGATGCCTCTCTAAGCACAGTGAGAGGGAGACCACGTCTGGTTGCCCCCAGGAGACCTAGGGTTACCAATCCCAGGTTCCTTGAAATTTAGTTTGCAAAGGTAGCGGGCGCCCCTCTCTCGACAGAACAAGGCTTGATAACCTGTTCAGTGGTTATTAACCACTTGAGAGTTCGCAGCCACTGCTTTTACTCACTGTGCCTTTCACAGATGGGAAATATCCATTTGCATATCAGTCTTTGTCCTGCCCAGGGGCAGTCCAGCACCGAAATGCAATGGCAATTCCAACCTGAACGAGAGTACCACCAGCAACCCCATACACGTGTTTTACCCTTGTTGGGGATCATCAGTGAGGTGAAGCTGATGCCTCTCTAAGTACAGTGAGAGGGAGACCACGTCTGGTTGCCCCCAGGAGACCTAGGGTTACCAATCCCAGGTTCCTTGAAATTTAGTTTGCAAAGGTAGCGGGCGCCCCTCTCTCGACAGAACAAGGCTTGACAAAGGCGGGACAAAGACTGATGTGCAAATGGATATTTCCCATCTGTGAAGGTACAGTGAGCAAAAAGCAATGGCTGCGAACTCTCAATGTGGTTAATAACCACTGAACAGGTTATCATGCCTTGTTCTTGCGCGAGAGGGGCGCCTGCTACCTTTTTTGTATTTTTGAAAGGAACTTGGGGTTGGTCACCCTAGGTTACCTGGGGGCAACCAGACGTGGACTCCCTGCTCACTGTGCTTAGAGAGGCTCAGCTTCACCTCACTGATGATGCCCAACAAGGCTGAAACACGTGTATGGGGTTGCTGATGGTACTCTTGTTCAGAGAGGAATTGCCATAGCATTTCGGTGCTGGACTGCCCTTGTGGGCGGGACAAAGACTGATATGTAAATGGATATTTCCCATCTGTGAAGGTACAGTGAGCAAAAAGCAATGGCTGCGAACTCTCAATGTGGTTAATAACCACTGAACAGGTTATCATGCCTTGTTCTTGCGAGAGAGGGGTGCCTGCTACCTTTTTTGTATTAATGTTAAAGGATATTGTTATCGTGTACTATCACCACCGGAGTGGTCCCCTGGCGCTCTGGTGGTCTGAAAGAGGGGGGGGGGGGGTGAGTTAGTGGGAATAAGCTGGAAAAATACAAGAGAGCAGTCATGTGCTGTTGGCAGCCTCAGCCGGTTGGGTCAGTTGGCTGCGCTCAGGGTGTTTTCCGGTCAGTAGTCGCCATGTGCTATTGTGCAAGCTATGTGCGGTTTGTTCTGTTGTTGCAGTGTAGTGAAGTGTGTGTGGATTGCTGCGTATTATGCTTGTGTTTGGTTAGAGTTTGAGAGGTGTATTCAAGTACATTCTGCCTCAATCAATTCACTGCGTAATGCTTTCTGTGTTCACTGTGGTATATATAGTTTGTGTGTTCCTTGCAGCACAACTCCTGTGGCATTCTTTGCTTCCTGTGGGAATTATGTTGATCATGTGCAATAGCCAAATTTGAAATGCATATTGGTAAATTGAGTGCCACAATGGTTCAGAAGTTAGCTCAGTGTGTTAAGCACTCTGCAGAGATATGTGTTCCTATGCAAGATTAGAATAGCACATTCCTGTAAGGCTGGCTGAGACTTTCCTATGTCTGAAGTTTATAAACCTGCCTGCATATGTACTTGGTCTTGCAGCACAACAGGTACTGTTATCAGCAATGTACCTGCACCAGATAGGGGTTGCTATAAAAACGAGCATGCCATCCTTATGGTGAAGGTCTAGAAATTGGTTTGTTCAGATGGGGTGTTGTAAAACCTAGGCCATCGCCTCCAACGATGAGCATAAACTGTTAATCCAAGAGATGAATACGTATCCGAATTTGGAACCAAAGCGTTCATGCTTGTATCCTGGCTTTGCCAGCAGACAATACAGTGATCCTGGTCAATCATCTAATATCTCGTACATTAATGTACTGTCTTCTGTGAAGTTTGCCTCCTTGCATGCTGGTGGCATCGTTTAGCCCATTACTTGATCTTTCTTCTTATGTAGGCCATTTGAGTGAAAGGGGTGGTAGACAGAAGGGAGCAGACAAGATGATGAAGGACTTGGGCAAGCATATTTTAAAGTATGCTTGTTTGATACTAAAAAGCTTTGAATTTTTGTAAAAGTCAAAGCTTTTTCTGAACGTTTATAAATGACAATTTTACAAGCCAGTGTTTTGGAAGTATGTAAAGCTTTAAATGCAAAAAACCAACCCAGCTTAACTGCCTGATTTATGGAATTATTTGTGTGAAAAACGCAGATTTGCGCCCTTTTCTGCCTGAAAATCCCCATACTTCAAATAGGGTTTTTCGGGCAGAAAGGCGCGCTAATCTGCATTTTTCATGCAAATAATTCCATGAATCAGGCCGTTAATCTTTTAAATCACACTGATTGCTATGCTGGTACTTATATACTTCTCTTGATGATGGAGAGAATGAAGCTAGAATCATTCTGTGTTAAACCCCACTATAATATTTTGTTTTTAAAAATGGTCATGTTTGGTAATGTGATTGGTGTACTTTCCAAGTCAGTTTTATAAAATGAGATTATTTTAGGTAATGCTAAGAACTGGTAATGAAAGTGTTCAAATGCAGAAATTGCAGAGTTGGCACAGATCCTGCGTTCACCCCTTAACCAGTGTGTGTCATGCTGGGCATCTAATGTAATCTTGTATTGCCTAGCCTCTTGAAATTGCCAGTCCCTAAACCTTTCAAAATTGTCAGCCCTTCAGAGAGGTTTCCTTCTCAGGGTATGATCTTCAAAACAGTATCACTCATGGTTTCACTGGCTATAGTGTTGCTTCCACTATAATGGCGAGCATTGATATATTGCACACCACATGCACTTCATTCTTTTGATCTCTAATGGCAACACTATTTGAAAAACATGTCCCCCTTATAGTCTCAGTCTGTCTGGATACAGGCACCTTCCTGTTAGCTTCTAATCTGCACCCACTATCCATGCTATGGGATGTGTAGCTTTCTCCTTCCTATCAACTTGCGTTCTGTGAAGCAGCACATGTGAATTCTCTGTCTATTCTGGGGTACATGTACATTTTACATATAGTCCTGCATTAATAGTACATGCTGCATACCTTCCTGGATTCTATTGATAAAAAGTCTCCTGTATCTATGCTAGAACAGAAGTAACCACTTCATAGACTGATAATGTTGGCCTTCAAATGGTACCCGTTTATCATTCTGATGAGAGCAAGAATGAAGAGGGTAAGGGGACTTAAAGGGAGTAAACATCCTTATGTTTAATGCTGTGAGGCAGGATATCCACTTATGGGTTGTGATTGCGGCGGGGTGAGGGGTGGTGGGGCAGTTATTCTTGATCACTTAATTCCTTTGGTTTGGTGGAGGGGGCCCCAAAGATGCCTGTGCCCAGGGCCCCAAAAGTGCTTAAGATGGCCCTGCGTGCGCTTATACACCTGGGAGATGGACACGTGCAGGAGCAAAACCATGGGTGCCTACTTTGTATTTTTACTATGGCGCCGAGATGTTCCTGCCACCGTGAATTTGAGCAAGCGACCAAGCTCTACCTCCCTCATCCCCACCCCCTGGAAACCACACACTCGGACTCCCACTCCAATAGCCAAAATGCTGCATTATTTGTTCAGCACATTATAAAGAAGGAAATGGAGGTGGGTGGGGCGGGGAGGGGAGCAATGATTTTAAAGTCTGCTCTGAACATCTTCTCAACTATCACATAATCCGTTGTGCTACCTTGCAGATTTCTGTGTTTGGTCTGTCGCTCAGCCTTCAAAGAATTCAATATTGCAGGTAGATCACCAATCCTGCCCAGATGGTACATTGCCAGCTGTGAAGTAGTTATTGCACATGTCTTAAATCCATCGTGTTTTAGCTCCAGTCGCATTAGCACTGTTCAGTCTTATTTGGAATGTACACTCGGAAGCTGGAAAGTGTAAACGTCTCTATAGGGGCAACGTTCTGTTCCTGCTCCCGTTGCTAAAGCAGTATTGCGGTAGTTGCCCCCTCTGCCCCGTGTACTCGGCACCTATGTCCACAACTTCTCATTTCACATTGGCTCGCCATATTTGTTCTCGCAACTGCATTACTCCTCTTCCCCACCCACCCTCCTTGCGCATCCCCCTCCCCTTCTCTGGATCACCCCCACACGCACACTCTACTCATCCATCTCTGCCCTCATTTCATCCTTCCTCTCTCTGGACCCCAATGACCCTGTACATCCTTCTCTGGCCCTGAACCCCCCCCACCAACTGTGCATCCCTCTTCTCTAGACAACACACACATCCCATTTACACTCTCTGGACACCCCTACACTTCCTAACCCCCCACCCCCACACAGCCCACCCTCTGGATCATCCTGCATACCACGCGTGCGCTCTCTCTGCGTGCGCTCTCTCTCTGTCTCCCCTTCCCCACGCCCTTTTGGCCCCCTTTCCATCCTCTTTTCCCCCTCTCCTCCCCTCCAGGAGCATTTGCAGGGCCCCGTATTCCTTCCATAATGTGATAGTGGTCAGTGGGCTCTTGTCGCTTTTGGGTGGAACTGCTGCTGACGTGCGTGCGTATGGTCAACAGAGTAGCAAGATGAACACCCCACTGTTAGTTTTGTGTTGCAGAAAATTCCATCCATAGGTGCCCGATTTTTCGAGTGTATCCTCCTCTCCGTCCTACAGATAAGGGGTGCATCAGCCATGTTGGCTTCCTAAAGGTAGGCACATCACCCAAAAAGGAATACTCTGGTGAAAAATACTCCCAATAAAATTTCGAAGCGCCACCTAAGGTGCCTGTCCCCCCTGTTTTCATCCACATAGCTCCATTGGTATGCCTTGGCCAGTTGTACAGGTAGTGTTTCAGACATTAACAACTGTTATCTGCCTAATCTGAAGAGGTAACAATGTTTTTAATGTGTAAGTAAGCTAGGTGCAAATAAATAATTATTAGTAACGCATTTGTTTTATAATTCAAACATATATTTACTTGCTTATAATACTTCATTAGGACTTTTATTTTCTCCTTAAAAAATGTTTTGTCTCAACTCTAACAAATTTACTCACACTTCAAAATCTTTTCTGAAGCACTGCCCTCATCAATTGCTTAAAGTAGAGAATGTTCAGGTTTGCTGAGAGGTGTTTGGTTTCACAGTTGTCCTTTCCATCTATAGCTGGATCTCTGAAAGGATAGCAGGGTTCGAAATTGAGGGGAGCTTGTAGCCTAGAAGAGCCTGGTTAGCTTGACACCAACCACTACCAGGAGCTTCTTTTTGCTCCCCATAATCTATAAATACACATTAGGAGACATCTATTCACCATTTACAGCACAAGGGTCATAAATAAAGAACGCAATTGTATGTTTACATCTTATGTAGAAGTTACATTTGCTGAATGCTACGAACTAGCTCCTCGTTCCCCTGTGGTAGCTCCTGGTCACTGGTTAATCCTGGATACCCAAGAGCTGTTTTTAGCTCCTGCTTATCCAGTCTTAATTTCTAGCCCTGAGATAGTGACGTGTATGCTGGTGGCCTGTATATTAAGAACAAGAAGTATCACCCACAGATTTTCTGTAAAGTGGGGGTAAGGGGTCCTCTCTCTTGGAGTGAGTTCCTCCTCCTCTTGCCAGTACGGTTGATACATTGGATTTTGTAGTCCAAGATGATCCTATGTAATGTTGCAGAGTGATTGTTTGCTCATTAGGTTTTGGAGATTCAAGGGTTTATTGGTGGGCCCTTGATATTTTATTTCTATCACGCTCGTACACAAGTGTTTCAGAGCGCGACAAGGCAAAGGAGGGGAACGGGGAGAACAAAACAACGATCTTACTAGGCCCAGTGGCATTGAGAATGCACAAGTGGGGGAGTGGAGAAGTGCATGGAAGGGGGGAAATGGAAAGTGCGGAGCAAAGGCAAGGTAAATAATAATAAATAATAAGGCAACAGTAGTGCAGCCAGCAAGTGGCAAGTGCTGGGTTTAAGGCAGCAGACAGGGTAGGTCTGATAAGTGCAGGAAGAGAAAAAAAGGGTTGCGGGGAATTGTATGGGTACAGATACAGACCCCAGTGCAAGGGGATGCCCAGAGGCAGTGCAGGAGGGTGGCAAGGTGGTCAGGTACCTGGGCCCGGGTGGTCAAGTGCACGGTGCCAAGAGAGGACAGATCAGCACGGGGTGGGGGGGGAGAAGGCAGAAGCAAAGAGGACAGTCTTGAGGTGCTTACGGAGATAGTTCTCCAGTTTTAGAGTGGCAGGGAGGCTGTTCCAGCGGGAGGCCCCAGCCGAAGACCGAGATCTATCCCTAGCTCGTTTCTTTGAAAAGCGACTGACCCTGAGGGAGTTAGAGGTAGAGGAGTGAAGAGCTCGAGAGGAGAGATATTTGCAGAGGGATAGCTGAAGTTATTTTGGACCCAGGCCCCAGAAATCCTTGTGGACAATGCGGAGGGTTTTGAATTTAATCCTTGATGATGGCATCTGTTTATTTTGGCTTTAGTACGGGTGCTGAGGAAGAGGCGGCTATTTCTGTGGTTGCTCTGTCCACTTGGCGGAGTCTGGTAGGTGAATGGTTCTATTGAGATGCTGGTAGGTAGGATGAGGCCAATGTCGATTTCAAGTTGTTAGATTTGTACTGGAAGCGGCTGAGAAGGTTTGTCTTACCATTGTTTTCCTGGTTGCAATATAAGTTGGTGTGGGGGAGGGGGCAGTGTTTGATGCGTGGCATAATTTGAAGGACTGAATGTGTTTTTTGGACAGGGGTGCTGATTGTTAGGATTTGGGTTTCATGTGCATCATGTTGGGGATGTGTGACAAATCCCTTGATGTTGTCGCTTCTCCTCCAGGGGCCAGGGAAGGGAGGTTGCTTCCTGATAGTCCCCCTTGGGGGTGGTATTCAGCAGGAGGATCCCATGGGAGGGGACTCCATCTGCGGGAGAAGGGGGGGGGACTATAAAAGGAGAACACAGTATTTTAACCCCCATGCCTCCATGCGTTGTTCACCCAACAACACAGATAGGTCCCAAGCACCCCCGCCTTCTTTGTCTCCTCTGTCTTAACTATCAGATGGACAGTACTGTGACGAGGAAGAGAGAGGAAAGAGTGAGAGTAGATGGCTCCAGATGTGCTGACATAAAGAAGAATGGGGCAATGAACATCCCTACACAGAACCAAGATAAACCTACTAGCTATCCAAGATTCGAAAGACGGCTTAACATAAACAATGATCCACTCTCAGTCAGTCCTGCCCCAGAGGAGCATCGAGCAGGGGAGCAAAGCCACACTGGGAGGATGTGCTGCAGACCTGAATGCCAGGAGAAGGAAGTCGGCATCCAAGAAGGCTGAACGGAGTGAGAGCTCATTTGAAAGCTAGGAAATCTGGCATCCAGTCGCAGGAACAAAGCCACCTAAGTGGTCCAGGGGGAGATGACATATGGTAAGAAACTAGAGTGGGGAGCCCGCAAGAGCCCAGGGGAAGCCAGAGAAGCTTGCTGTTGTTGACGAGGATTGGGGATCCTCGCAGACCCGGTCAGAAGGTATGCAGAGTGGGACTGGGAGGGCACTGGGAAACCCCACAGGCTGTGGTTGAGAGTAAATGCAGAACCATCTTCCTCGTCCTAGTGGGACCGAACGGAGAAACAAAACATCCTGGGTGAGTTATCATTCCAAAATGTCGCCATGATTATGGTGATATTACCAATACTGTGCCTTGTGCAGTACAAAAATACTGATCCACATTACACTGACTAAGCGGAGTGGGAGTTGCAGGGGGTTTCCCCTTCTGTGAGGGGTCAGCAATGCGAGGCGGACAACTGTTTGTTCAAAACATACCATTTTATTCAAATCTAAATGCTATAAAAATGCTTCTATCCCTACTCTGCTGAGGATTTACCTGCCTAACAAAACTAAAGGGGAACCACTCTAACGCATGTCTGGCCCTCACACTAAACATCAAATACACAAAAGAAAATATATATATGGCAATTCATATAACCTAAACACTTATATTCACAGTTTCTTCATATCCTTTTAGTAACAAGGGTGAACTCCCTTCCCCAGGGTTCAAGATATCTTCAGTTTCGATATTCATCAAAAGAAATAAGGAAATCCACATAGGTAGCAAAGTCTCAAGTCAGTTCTTCGAGTTTCAGTATTAAGATAATGTTTTGTTGAACAAAGTTCCAACAACAACAGAGTTCATCTTCTTGGTGAAATAAGGCTTTCCATTTCTTTAGAATAGCAAAATGTTATTCCCAACCACAATGATTTGTCCACCACTTTCAATTATCCAAGAAGACTTTACACAGTTCAAAGAAATATAACTTCTATAAATGTTAGTGAAACACAAGTCTTGGTTAACATGAATTCATTTGCTTTTCAAGGTTAGGATTCACAATAGATATATTTGTAAGGATGACTTCACAGTGCTGCTGCTTCTACTGCAACAACTTAACTTCTACTAACGGTTACCTTGAGGGCATTTTCCTTTGCCGCATAGCATTCTACTTCACTTGTACCACAGAAGATTTGCGTCTACTGACACTCAGATATACCACCAAAGCGTCAATACTAGTGATTCAATTTAGGTTCTGACAAGTTTCACTTTAAGGTACTTATAACCTTCTAATAGGCAAGGCACTCTTACTCTGAATGTCTCTCTTCAAAAATGGGCAGCCTCTTTGCCTCTCTTGTCTGTCTGCCACGACAACCACCTAAGTTTGCCTTTATGACCCACTATCTCTTTCTCTGAGTCTTTGGATATATAGGTTGTGCTTCACCTCTTTGCCAACTGTTAGCCAAATAATTACCCAAAAGCCTTGGTGCTTCAGGTAATGCTTGTATACTTGTAACTTGGGCAAGGTTGAACTTCTGTTGAGCTCACAGTATGGGTTGGCTTGCTTTCTGGCTTCGAGTAAGGTTGCTTTCAATCTTAATAAGTGAATGCTCGTGGCTTGGGCAATGCTTGTGGTCTCTCCAACTGCAGATACAATTGTGAGGAATCCGACCATCTGCATGGGGAGTGTGCGATTGTCTGGGCTAATAAACACACATTTTCATATTCTTGTTGCACAACAAACACATAGTCCAGTGTACTCCTGGGGGAGGTTGGGGGTGGAGGGGGGAGTGTGGGGGTGAGCCTACAGGTGCAGTTTTCCCTGATAAGTTCAGCTGGAATGTGACGGCCATGGGTAACATCAAAGCATCTCAAGAAGGGGGAAGGCAACACCTTCTTCCGGCCATGGCCAACCTTATTAAAATATCTGAGGCTCCATGGATCCACCCTGTTCTATTGTAGTTCTGTGTGGTGGCAGCGCATACTGATGAGAGTTAATTGACGCAGGCCTGTGAAGGGGCTTGTTCACAGAACACAAGGGACAGGAAACGCCAACACCTCTTTGATGTACAATGTGTCAACTTGAAGCTTGCTCCCACCCCTTAGTAAGAAGGGCAGTGAATGGCATGTCTGGGACAACTGTTTACAGTAGGAAACACCTGCAGGGAGACCCCCTTTCAGAGGGAAGAAGTATGTGAATTGATGGAGACAGTCTGTTCTTGCCACAAATTTCAAGGGAGGCCTGCGCTTTGATCAGGAGCCACAGAGAGTTCAATTAATCAGAGAGACACTTTGATCTACAACAGACAGGAAGATGGGTGGGGCTTAGTAGTACATGTGGTCACCCCTTACCTTTCCTGTTGCAAAGCACTGTGGTTATGACCTCACGCATAACAGAAGTTTGTTGGTGGGGACCCAAGATTTGTTCATTAAGGTAGGCTTAGCCTGCACCAATTACTGTTAAGTTATGTTATGTTATCAGGACTTCTGGAGCGCACGTACACCCGGAGGCATCTTGGCCCTGAGGAGGCGGGCAGAAAGGAGCGCATCTAGAAAAGCAAGATTTTTAATCCTTGACGAAAAGCAAGATGATTAGTGGCGTCGCGTAGCGGGAGGGGAAGGTCATTCCACGTTCTTGTCGCAGCGAAAGAGAAAGCACGACCGCCCTTACGGGCCAGCTTGAAATAAGGTACAGCCACCCGCCGGGTGGTAAGAGAGCGGAGGGTGCGTGAGGGCTGATGGGGAGCGAATTTACTTTGCAGATATTCTGCTCCAGATCCATAAAACGGCCGATGAACTATACACATGGACTTGAACGGAATGCGCTGAGCAACAGGGAGCCAGTGAAGTTGTCACAATAATGGGGGTCATGTGGGCTCCAAAAGGAGGGCGGATGATGGAGCGGGCTGCAGCGTTTTGAAGCAGCTGCAGCCGACCAGTCAGGTAGGCAAGTTGCGCCAGATAGTGAGTTGCAGTAGTCCAGGACACTAAGAACCAGGGCTGCCACAACCGGTGCTTGACTGGCAGGAGGGATGAAGGGGAGGACGTTTCGAAGAACCCAAAGTTTAAATGACCTGATTTGCAAACTGCTCCGATTTGCTCGTCCATGGTCCGGGTAGCCGAGAAGCGGACACCAAGGTTCCTAACTGATGGGGCGGGTATAGGAAGAGGGCCCAGTGAAGGGGGCCAAAAGTCGGCTGTCCAGAACACATGGGGGGTAGAAGTACCCACAACCAGGACTTCCGTTTTTGTGCCGTTTAGCTTGAGCTAATTCAGCGTCATCCATAGACCAAGTTCCTCCAGACACTTTTTTAATCTTTAGGCTGTTTCAGGTTTAGTTAGGTCAAGACGGACCAGTAGATGGGTATCGTCCGCATATGAATAGAAGCGGAACCCATGGGACTCAATGAGGAACAGCAGATATCTTATATAGATGTTGAACAGAATAGGGGAAAGCGCCTATCCCTGAGGGACACCACAGGAGAGGAAAACAGGAGCAGAGCAGAAAGGGGGAAGCAAGACTGACTGCAAGCGATTAGTAAGAAAGGCTATGAACCATTTGAGGACTTGACCAGAGATTCCGGCCTCAGAGAGCCGTGAGATAAGAAGAGAGTGATCGACCGTGTCGAACACAGCCGACAGAGCTAAAAGCAGGACTGCTCCAACACCGCCCTGATCGACAAGACGCATAAGGTCGTCCAACACCGAGTTAAGAACTGACTTGGTCCCTCTGCCAGGTCGAAAACCAGATTGAAAGGAGTCAAGAAACTGTGTGGATTCCAAAAATGTGATTAGTAGTGGCGATACAAGTGCCTCCATGACCTTCATCAGGAAAGGCAGGAGTGAAAAGGGACGACAATTGGCCATTATTTCGGGGTCGAGAGAGGGCTTTTTAAGCAAGGGGATCACTAAAGCATGTTTAAGTGAATCCGGAATCACTCCCGTAGTGAAAGAGTTGTTAACTGCTGACGTGATAAAATCAATCAGGTTCACAGACGTCTCCTGCAGAAGAGCGAGCGGTATAGCGTCAGTAGGGGATGCAGATTTGAGCTTTTGAATGGTAGAAAGAACCTCAGTATTGGAAAAGAGAGGGAAAGATGACCAGCAACCTCCCGTCGAGGGGGGTAGCGGAAAAACTGGGGCGTCAGCAATAGCTGCAGCCTCCACCATGATGTTATCTCGAATGGTGCTTATTTTAGAGAGAAAGAAAGTGGAAATAGAGTCGCAGAGCACTCGGGAGGGGGGGGGGGGCTGCATCTTGTGCTAATTTTGGCATGGACACAGATTGAACTAAGTCAAATAGGGCCTTAGGCTTGTTAATAGCCTCCTCAACCGTTTGGGCAAAGTAGGCTTTTTTGGCATTTACCACTTCACCATGGTAGGCAGCTAGTGTGTTCCTATACAGGATTTTGGAATTATGAGAACAGCTGGGGCGCCACTTTCTTTCCATCTTCCTACACAAGAGTTTGCTGTCCTTGAGCTTAGGTGAAAACCAGGGCTCAGGAGGTCGAATGCGCTGTTTACATAGTTTCTAGGGTGCCAGCGCATCTGCAGTAGCAGAAAAGGCAGCCTGTAATGTAGTGACGGAACAGCTATTGGCAGAGTTACAATGGAAATGGAGCAGGTTGATATCTTTAGGGACAGCTTTCCAGCTACGCCTGTGAATCACAGGCTTAGCTGCCGCAGCAACAGGAGCTGTAAGTGGAATGAGAAAGGGCACCAAAAAGTGGGCTGACCAGGTCAGTGGAATAGGAATGTCAATAATCGCAAAGGATATTACTGGGCCCATTCGATATTAAAAGAGGGGTGAGCGCCTCTTTTAGCAGATCTGAAGGCTTCACCAGAAGCAGGAAAGATGAACTCTGCATTGGACCCTGGCTGAAGGTACAGTCTGCCTTACAGCTTCTGCCAGTGAAGGAAGGCCAGTGTTTCCAAGCGGGAAGCAAGATTCCCTCCCCTAACATCTTCCACAGAACAGAGGGAGATACCGGACTCGGAGGACCCGTTGAGCAGCTCCAGAACTGGTACCCAGCCATCACAGAGCATGCCCTGCTAGGTCCTGCCAGCCGGGCCCCTAGATGGGAAGTGCCAGAGAGTCTCTGAACAAAGGACAAGGCTGTTGCCTGCAAACACTCTCCTCAGCTTTGGCCCATCTGCCTTAAATGACGACATGAGCCCTGCGAAGAAGCTAGGAGCAGTGCCACAACGATCATCAACCAGCATCCACCTTTTAAAAAAAAATCTTATAAATCTCTTTATTTGTAATTTGAAAAGGAAACACAAACATATTCATAACTTCAGAGGTGCACATTTGAATAATACAATATATACAGTATCCAAGCTTTTAAGTACAGTTGAGCCCTCGAACCGTGACCAGCTGCACCACTGACTGTTGTCACACTGCATTCACTAAAGCCCTCTGACGTATCGATCAGCATTCCAGATGTGCCAACCAGCACAGAGACGATGATTCTTAACCCCGAGCCGCCGTGTAGGCCAGCCTGCAGCTGTCCGTCCAGCCTTGCTTGCCGAACTGCCTGCTGCCTGATACCCGCAGCTGTCTCCTGTCTTGAACTCTGTCGCAGGAGCTGCAAAGCGTCCTGAAACACCCTTGACACTGTCGAGCATCAAAATCAACTCAAGCAACAGGTACATTGTGGTTCTGTCCCCCCTGGTCCTTCTCTGAAGGCCCCTAGTGACATTTACGACCCCTTGCTTTACCGACTACCCTTCTGTCAGTATCCAGAGTTCCTCCCTTTCCTTTGTGGAATTGTCTGTCCTTAGTGTTCCTTTACGGGGTGGGTTGTGTTTTGTAGTGTGCTAGAACTGTCTGTTGTAATAATAATAAAGTAGATATTTGTATACAACCTTATCATTGGGTAATAATTGTATTTTTCATTGTGTTGCAACTAACTAATGATCCACAACATTGCAGAGATGAGCCTGCCATTCTGTCCACATTACCAAAATTGGATAAGGAGGTTTATAATTGACTTGTTTCTGTTTGGATCCTTCTGGTGTACTAGAGGTGTGGGGCTGATTGATGGTTAGGAAACCAATATTCATCCCTGGACCTCTGGTGCACAGGGAGTTGATTAATCACAACAATGTTTCCACACTGGACTTCTTTTGTGAACAATGGGCGTTGGTGTGAATAAAGAGGTAAAGTTCACTCTTCATTTGGATAATGAAATTAGGCACAAGCAACCAGCTCTTCAAGTTTTACAAGGTTTAAATGTTCATCAATGACTCTTCGAATTGTTTGTTCTGCTTGATGAGAGACAAGCGACCACTTCTTCATACATTTAAAGGGTTAACAATGGCTTTCAGCAGCGTTTGTTTAACACAAATGAGATTTCTGATCACACACACTTGCGCTTCTTTCCATTATCCCCTTGTTAAGAACTCATTGAACAACTTCAGCTCGCTTTTGCTTCTATGCGAGTGAACATTAAGATGGATACTGTTGCTGGCAGTGCTCGCGCAAGGAATCAGAATGCCAGGTTTGACTCATCGGTTTCTGTTATCCTTGTTCCACGTGTTGCATGCTGCTACTGCTTCTGGCTTTACTTGGGACCGACACCCTTCCTCGCTGAAGGTGTCTCCAGCCCGGCCACCCTATTAAGGAGCCCCTCTCACTCCTGAGACCCATGGCTTTGACGCCAGCTCCTCAATGCGATCTATGACGTGTTTCCTTCATGGTAACCACTGCAGTCAGGCTCAGATGGGGAAAGGCAGCCTTCCTGCAGGCCTTCTGCTGTGCAGCCTCTGCACCTAATCTTGAGTGAACAGGTGAAATCTGCTGCATCCATGTTCTGACTTCCCTCTGGTTCTCCCACTTCTGCTTGGTTTGCCAACACTGCGCCTTCTTCCTTCTGCCTCTACTACACACACTCCGATCACTGTTCCAGCTCCTTAGAATTGCCTGCAACTGAGGGGGCCTTTTATGCCTCACAGGTTCCTTCAGGTATGGCCTTTTAGGCTTACATTTCCAGACTAGGGTTACAATGTAACTTCTCAGTCCTCTTCCTCGTCCCAGTACTTGAGGAATTATGGGACCTTAACTCCTTAACAACAAAATCAGCTCTTTTAAGCACATTTGATGTTAAGGGTAGATGTATTTCACTTAGAATCATTAAAAGATGAACCTTTAGAATTCATTGTTACAGAGGAAGGCCATTTATTTAAGGCAATATTTCTAGATTCCTTTACATTCTGCTTTATGGCTTAATGAGGGCGTTTATCCTGCAATACCTTGACAAGTCTTTCTATGGATAAGGCTTGCGCAGGTTTTATGGTACTTTTGCCCAGAGCCACAGATTTTATATGGGTTTCAGATACCTCATAATGGCAATAAGCCATTACCTGCTTTGGCAATCTTGAGAGGTTTTCCCTTTCAAAGGACAAATGCTACGTCCCATCCCATGGGATCTCCTCACCACCCTGGCCTTGTGTCTTCTCCCAGGCAATCCTCCCGCAGTACACCACCCCCAAGTTCAGAATCAGGAAGCGTCTCCCTTTCCCTGACCACCTGGGAGAAGACTTTAGGCAGGGTTTCAAGGAGGGATCTGTAGGATTCATTACACAGCTCCATGTGGGTTGGGGTTTAGGTGGACGGGGGGGGGGGGTCCTGCTTCCCCTGCTTCCATTAGATGGAGAGTGCGGGATAAGAAAGTTTAAAGGAAAACGAGATTTTTAAAAAAAGGACCCAGTGGCGCCAGCTCTGACCCACGCAAGTGGGTGGGAACTGACGCTGCAGTGATAGAGGGGAGTCAGCGGCACACTTCTGTGTGCGCCACGAGAAGCTGCATTGGGGAGGTAGGGAGGGGGTTTGGGGCATGCAGGGAACAAGTGATCTATGTCATCAGTGCGCCGCAATGATGGAAGTCGACATTTTTGTAGTTGACATTACAGGTGGCGCAGTGATCACATAGATCCCTGGGTGAGAGAGCACCCCAAATAAACCAGAAGAGATAAGGGCCTGGGACCCGAATGCTGAGAGGTTTGGAGAATTATACATATGAAATGATGCCTGGCAGGATAGTGAACAGGGCCTGAGAAAGGCGTTTAAAACCAGAGAAAGGGGTTGGGGACCCACATAACCAGAAGAGAAGACCAGGGGAAGAGAGAGATCCTTTGGCAAAAGTCGAAACAAGACCATGGGAGGGAAAGATGTGACCTCTGATAAAAATACAGCTATCATTGTGACTGTTGAAAGAGAGCCTGGAAGAGACTTGTGGAAGGGATACATTTACCCCACCTGTGTGGCACTATATAGAAAGGCCAAGTGATGGCCACCGAAAGGATAGTGCCCCCATCACTTATGAACTGCCTTAAACTATCCAGAAGGAAAGAGCCACCATTCTAGAGTGAGGACAAAATCTATAGTATAGTTCTTCTTTAGAAGTGTAAGGGATGTAAATAGGTTTGGGACATATGACAGTGGACTGTTTACTTTTGATAGACGTTCTGACATCCTCCTTAGTTTTATTTGAGGCAATGAAACCCCTCTTACTTACAGGGACCGGTAGGGTTCTTCCTTATTTTCTGTTAAATAAGTCTATGCCAACAAGCAATGCCACCTTTGTGACCCAAGTCTACACCCTTACAAAAGTCTTCTTTCTTCCCCATGCAAGGTATTTTGGTTGATGGCTTCACTGGCATGCTGTTGGTGTCTGAGCTGGTGTTTTTTTGTGGATTGGTTTGTCTAAGTCTCATATGAGATCTCTGGTTGCTTAGTGAGGAGGGTTGACTTCTTCACCCTCTGCTGCTCGAGTTTGGCTCTATTAGTTATTTGGCGCGATGATGTAAACTGAGACTATCAAGAGAAGGTGGAGAGCTACTCTGAAAAGGAAATGTTTGAGGCAAGAGAAGTTGGGGGCACTTCTGCTGGAATTTAGTCTGGTGTGGGAAAATTCAACGTCAAGCAGTGTAGATAATGGTGTAACTCGCAGTATATGGGAACACAATAGTTGGCTGCCAGGCGCAGTAGTCCAGTGGCATATGACATCCAAAAGAGACAATATCAACACTCTGACTATTGGATGCCACAATCTAGCAGCCGTGATGCTCAAACTAAAGGATGTGACAGTCAAGTCCACAGGGTGCAACATTTGGTGGCTACGGCATGCAATGCGGGGTTTAGGAGCAGTAGTGGAATGCAAGTCAGTCTAATAAATACAGGAACAGTCTGACGGTACAAAGTCTCTGGATGTGATATTAGTTTACGGGTAGGTAAATCTCTGGGGTAAAGCCTTCAATCTGTCTCAATGCCAGAAGTATATGAATTGGAATTGAACTAGGGGTGAAATAACTGTCAATCAAAGCAAATGCCATCTTGGGTGCAATACTAGCCTATAAATGAAGAAGTATTTTGAAAGCAAAGTGATCGATGAAAGCAAATTCACCTTGGTGCAGAGAAAGCAAATTTAATGGTTTTGCAAAAAATATCTCAATCTATGACGGCAGTCGTAAACTTGATCACCGAGTGCAAAAAACAATCTTCGGCTGCCGTAGCAAAATCAAACTTAGCAAAGCAATCAATCTGGGGTGCAGCAACAGCATATTGAAGCAAAATCTATGAATGTCCACTCCCTACCGTAGCTGCCGGCTGGCCTATGGATTACAGCAGTATATGGGATGCAGGTTTTCTGTGGGGCACGGCATTAATCTTTGGATGGATGTAAAATAGTCGATGGATGCAGCAATCGATTTATGGGAGCAAAACAACCGAGTGACCTCCAAATGATATGGGACATGGTTCGTCATCTCAATACTCGACCTATAGGTTTTGCATCTTTTGCTGTCAAGGGAACACGGATCGTTGTCTGAAAGGAAGCGGGATACCCTGCTACCCAGCCACCAGACTCTGGTAAGGCTACACAGTGCCCCCAGAAGACCTACAGCATTTCAATGACGCAAATTGTCTTGCCTACCTAAGATTACACCACATCCTATTACTCCCAGTAACCTTGCACACTCCTCTGCTGTGTTTTCAGTGCTAGATCAGCCATATTGCCCAAGATAGCCACAGCATCCTTACTGATGCAAACCTTGATTTCCCCTTCACTGAGTGGTGGTTTACTCACAACTCTGCTCCCTCTTGACAGAATCGCCCGCTCCCTCTCCTCCGTGGTAACAGAAATCTGCATTAATAACCTTAAATCCCCACACAGTCAAGCAACAATAGTAGAGTGCTGGGCATTCGCTTAGAGGTGTTATCACAAAACATGCTACCATTGCCTGGCACGTGTAATGACTTATTCACACATTTCTCATCCCTTCTCTTTATTGGAGGTGGTAGGGGATGGGCTTCAACTTTTGGCTACAGGAGGACGCCATCCCTTCAGCATTGACATTTGTGAAACCTTCGGATTCAGGAGGGAGTTTTAGAATGTTTAGAGCGAGGGGAAGTGTTGATTTGGGACGAGAGAAAGGATACCAGCGAGGGCAGTGTAGGATGCACTTAGAGAAGCGAAAGAGGAGAGAAACTGATAGAAAGACTGAAAAGCTGAGACTGAGGGGAAACTCCACCTTATTTGGCCAAGCGCTAGAGAAGACTAGAAGTAGGCAAAGGGAATAAGAGGCACTACGGGAAGGTGAGATGAGTGTGGGTGAGAATAGGGCTTCTCAGGTCAGGATAAGCCAAGCTCCCCAGCAAGTGAGACCCTCAAACTGCAAGCAGGACGTTTCAAACCTGCCACACCAGAAGAACCCCCAACAACAGACCTGGGAGACAAGGTCTGGAAGATCCCGAAACATCAGCCCTGCCTGGTGAGCCTTGGGGCATACCAGAGGACACAGAGGACATCCCGAGGTAAGAAAGAGAACCCCAGGAAAAGACCACGCTCCTCCTAAAGACATTGGGCAGAGGATGGATGCCCTCCTTCAGAAGAAGTGAGTTTGTGAATACTTTTGTTTCAACCCTGGGAGCACATTAGACCTTTGTTGTGACAGACATTCGTTTAACACTGGGACTTGAGCACTACTGAGGATACCCTTTCATGCAAGAGGGGCACTCCCTATTTATTTGGACCCTTTATTGGATTGGATTTGTTCCAAAGAAAGTAGCAGGTGCCCCTCTCCAGAAAGAACATGGCATGATAACCTGTTCTGTGTTCTTTTTTTTTTTACCCACTTTGAGGGTTTGCAGCCATCGCTTTTTGCTCACTGTACCTTTCACAGATGGGAAATATCAATTTGCATATCAGTCTTTGTCCCGCCCACATGGGCAGTCAGCACCGAAATGCTATGGCAATTCCTCTCTGAACAAGTGTACCAACAGTAACCCCATACACGTGTTTTCAGCCTTGTTGGGCCTCATCAGTGAGGTGGATAGAAGTATCCGTATTTCTGGATGCTACAATATTACACATTCTTGTAGTCCTGGCATCCTTAATAATCATGTATGGTAAATCATTCTGGCGCTATACGCCATCTTCTGTAAAGCCTTCCAACACTTTGCTTAACCGCATGACTGCTGAACAAAACAGTGTAAGTATACCTTTCCATCAGTGTCTCCATTCTGAGCTCTCAAGGAGCGAGTTCACACAGTGGAACAACGTCATACCTACCAACCTTCAACATGATTATACCTACCATGCTAGAAAAATACCTCATCCCCAAATGGCTTTGAGGGGGCTTCTTTCTCTCCCCTTTCCGCACAGTTTACAGTGCCACGTTTTAAATCTTTCAGACTGCAATGCCTTGGGTTAACCTATGAACCTCAGGCCTCTCTTGAAGAAACCACAAATTTAGAAACCGACACAAAAGCACAAGACTTTGTTTAAGCCTGAAGATGTAATCTAAGATTTTGAAAGCTCGTACATAATTACTCTATTAGCCTCATTAAGGTATGAACTTGTCTCTTTTGGATTGACGCTCTGTAAATATATATTTCTGGAGCTTGTGAAGCTGCTTAGATACACATGCTTTGCATAGTCCATTTAATGGTTGGCTCGTAGTATAACATTTGTTTTTACGAAGTCTGGGGGGATGGGGTGTTGACGGGAGTGTTCCTGTCACACTCCCTAGTCTATATGTACAGATACCCATAATCGCTCACACATCGGCAAATTGTTTTTTTCTGCCAGTTGGCATCAAGTTTTGGTTGCAGAGAACATATTCAATTCAATTGATCACATGGTTGTGAACTTCGACACCAAAGTGTAGTCTGACGAACAGTCCTCTGGACCTGGCACAACTCCAATTCGATTCAACAAGGCTTACAGTAGGGTGAACAGGGGAGGGTTAAACGTACACATACTTGATAAACTTCTGGCCTAGAGAATGTCTTTACCCCTTGCAATATCCTCTTTTAGACCAGCGTGAACTCCCAGAGGGCCACATAGAGAACACACCGTTTCAGTTCTGGTAGAGTAGTAGAACTTGAAAAACAAAACATATCTCTGAGTTTCTTTTAGGAGAATTGTAATGGGGGGGGGAGTAAACAGCTAATGCCGCCAATCGCCATTAAAAATTCACTTGACGCAGCAGGAGCAACTGTCCTAAAGCATCAGGTATGTCTAACCTCAGCGTCCAGTCAGAAACACAGGCAACCTCACGGGACAAACCTGTCGAGGGGATGATACTGTTTGGAAGAGCAGTAGATGAGCTGTAGGAGAAGGCCAAGAAAGAGCACGAAACCCTTAAAACAGTAGGCCAGATGTTGGGGAGATCTTTCCAGACTAGAGCAGCACAGTCTAATCTGTGCTCCTTTCATTCCAACCCATACTCAACTAACAGCCCAGTCACAAGGTTAGCAGCTGGTATGCTGGAAATCAGCAACATCAGCCCTACTCATCCCCTTTGAGACTACATTCTATGGGAAAGGGTAGGGGCTGAGAGCAAACCACCAGACGGGTGTCTTGTGCAACAAAACATTGACTTCGGCATCTTTCAAAGTCCTGGCCAGGTCTGTGCTGTCAGCCAGACTACTATGGTGCATGTTACGTGTGCTGTGTGTGCTCTGACCCTAGCCTCCTACCTGGAGTGCTGCCTGGCCCCTCTCCTGCTGATTGAAGAACTGTGCATGTGCACATCACCACCGCATCCTGGCTCCCTGTGGACTGCCGTCGTCATCCGTCCCTTGGTTGCTGGCCACCTCGCCACAGACCCACCCATCACGCCCGGAAGTTATAACATCCAGCCCGGAGTCTCCTCTTTCCCCCTCTGACTGACCTATCCCAAACCTATAGAGTTGCCCTCTAGAACTCCCGGTCCTTTAACAACAAAATCCACTATGTTCTAGACTTCTTCTCTCGTCTTAATCATCACTTTCTCTGTCTTACAGAAACCTGGCTGTCCCCCTCCAATACTGCTATTCCTGCTGTGCAATCCTTTGCCCGCTCTTTCTTTTCTCACACCCTCTGCACGTCTGAACATGGTGTCGGTGTTGGTATACTTTACTATGCTTCTGCAGGGTTCGAGATTGCTGGGAGCTATTTAGCTCCTGGTTATAGCCAAGGGGAGCATGGTTAGCTTGAAACCAATAGATTATTTTGACTCCTGTGGCAAGTGGTGCCATACAAACCTAGCTGTGCAATATTAACTGTATGTTTGGGAATGTATATAAAGGAGAATAAAAAGGGTCTTTTAGAGCATATTGGATAGTATAAAATGAATAAATGTTAGAGTTTGCATCTGGCGCAAAGTTGGATTTGCTGCACCTTATGTACTAATTCCTGGTTCTCCAGAAGTAGCTCCTGCTTATCTGGTTATACCTGATACTGAGGAGCTGCTTTTTGCTCCTGGTTAACTAATCTCACTTTCGATCCCTGCATCTTCTGCCTCCTTCCCTCTGTTGTTAGAGTGGCCCCACTTCTCATCTTTTGAATATCACCACTCCCTTTTCTTGCCCCTCACTGACCTTTGTCATATATCGTCCCCTTTCTACTTTCTGTGATGATCTTGACCTTCTCCTCTCTATTCTTCTGCTGCACCTTTGTTTCTTTTGGGTGACTTTAATCTCCATCTCTCCTCTACTGTGCCCCTACTTTCCATTCTTCATTCTTATTCACTCCTACAAGTTCCTACTCCACCTTCCCACAAATCGGGGTCCTCTCTCAGCTATTTCTATGTGTACATCAGTCTCTGCTCTCCCTCTGCTATTGTTCTTCGCTCCGACTCTTGACGTTTTGATATCTCCTCTTTGGCTATTTCTTCTACTCTTCCTCCCCGTCCTATTTGTTCTTCACTTTCGGCTGATTTTGCCTCCTCTCTTCTTGCTGGCACTGTCTGACTCTCTTGACTCTCTATCCCTCTGTCGCTTTTACCCCACTTCATATGCCTTCTCAGCCTGGGTGTCACCTGCTCTTCGGTCCATTCGTCGCTCACTGAGATGGGCTGAGCAGCGCTGGCATAGATCTGGGGCAGAAACTGACCTATCTCTCCTTTCTTCTCTCCCTCTACCCATGACTCTCTGCTTCTCTCCGCTAAGCAACACTATTTTCACTCTTACCTCACTTGCCATCATCCTCGTTGTCTTTTCCAGAATCTGAACCACATACTTTCTCCCACTACTCCTTATCCTCCTCATCGCCCCTCTGCGCATCTGACTGCTATTTCATTTTTTAAATGGTTCTACTTCGTTCTTCTAGCCTCTCTACTCCCCTTGTTTCTTCTTCTCTCTCAAGATGTTCTAGTTCGTCTTCCTCTGTGATGCCTACATTCCACCCGCTCTCTTATGTAGATATCTCCTCTGCCCCGGCTAGGACTAATCCTACTTCTTCTCCAGTTGATCCTCTTCTTTCTCCACTAATTTTGCCAGTTTACTCGACCCTTCTGTCCAATCTCACTGCCCTCTTCAACATTTCTCTTTTCATCTTCCATTGTCCCTTCCCATTTCAAGCATGCCTCAATTCTGCCTGTCCTGGAAAAACCTATTCTTGACCCCTCCCTCCCTTCTAAATTCCTCCCCATTTTCTTCTTCCATTTCTTTGAAAGCGTCTGGAGCGCATTTTCTGTTCCCAAGTTTCCTCTTTTTTTAACTTTCATTCTCTTCTACCTCCTCTTCAGTCTGGTTTTAGCCCATGTCATTCCATGGAAACTACTCTCCTTTCTCTCACGAATGCACTTCTCACCTCTTGCTATTCTAAACTCTCTTCTCTCCTCGCTCTCCTAGTTTTTTTCCTACATTTGATACGGTCGATCAAACTATTCTTCTTTCTTCTCTTGCTGAACTTTACTTTCGTGATTCAATCCTTAACTGGTTTCATTCTTACCTTTTGTGACACACCTTCTCCGTTTCCTGTGTCGGTCACTCTTGCTCCACTTTCTTTCCCCACCTACACTGTGTCCCCCAAGACTCGGTTCTCGGCCCTCTTCGTTTCACTCTCTACACCTCTCCTCTTGACTCTATTATCTTGTCTTTCTGCTTCTCTTACCAACTCTATGCGGATGATCGAATATCTTATCTTTTACCGATTCTCTTCACTCTTCCCTGTCTGTCTGTCTTCTTACTATCCCGACATGAATGTCTTCTCACTACCTCATCTCAAGCCCCGAAAACTGAGGTTCTTTTCTTCCCTGCTTCCACTATTCCCCCCCCTTTCCCCCTCCTTCAATTTCCTTTTCCCCTTCTACCATTTCAGTTTATCCCTCGCCCTGAAATCATGGGTTCATTCTTAATTCTTCACTTTCCTTTTCTGTTCATGTTTCCTCTATCTCTTGCTCCTGCCGCTATCAATTCTTCAATATTCAAAAAACTTGTCAGTTCCTTACCTCTTCTTTTACTCAACTTCTTATCTGTTCACTAGTTTTCTCTAGACTGTTCTACTGCTCTTCCCTTCTTGCTGGTCTCTCAGCATCTCACCTTGCTCCCCTCGGCTCAATCTATTGCTCCTCAATCCGGGTACGCTGCACTCTTTCCTCTCATGACTTTTAACTCTGCTGTGCACTCTTTACACTGGCTTCCTTTTTTAAATCCCTTACTTTTCAACTTCCTCTATCATTTTTAAGTGCCTCTATGGCCTTGCCCGTCATATCTCTCTCTTCTCTAATCTCTCTATTCTCCAGCCCAACTGCTCCACTCCCAATCTTATTGTTTTAGTTGTCCCCCATTCATCTTGTATGACATCCTGCTTCCGTTTATTTGCTCTGCTTGCTCATAAAAGCCGGGCACTCTTGTCCTCTTTCTTTGCATTCTATGTTCTCATTTAAATCCTGTCTTAAAAACCTACTTGCTCTATCTGATCTATTGGTTTTGTTAAAATCTGCTCATGTATATTGTACTGCTCTTTAATGCTCCTAGACATAAAGCTCTTTACTAATCCAAATACAGGCCCCCCCTCCCAATGTACACCAGTAGGGGGGTGGGGGGCGGGAGCGGGATTGCATTACAAGATTCACCCAAAAATGGGATGGGATTAATCAGAATAGTGGGTGCTGGACACAGTCTCAAAGGGGTACTGTATACAGTTGGTAGGATCTCCTTGCGACCTATCTCCATGCAACAGAACATTACTATGAGATCAACAAGAGGTTTTTGTTATGACAGGATCTCAGGTATTATGCTTACACGCTGTCAAGCTGTCATGTTGATCAGGTTACTTTATTCAGGTACTTCAGTCCATCAGGTCTCATCAGGTACATAGGGGATTAGGAAGTACAGACATAGGAACCCACTGGCTCCCACCACCCAGGCTCGCGTCTTTTAACTGCCTGGGGTGGAACTCCATTCAAACACACATTCCAATCCTTCAGATAACATTCCACACATGACATCACTCCTTACATACACCTCATACAAGCAGGACAAAGGCACAGGAAGCAAAGTCAATCACAACAGTTTTACAAAAGAAATTCAAGGCACTTTTACAAAAAGGAGTCATCGAGCAAGTCAGGCCAAACCAGGTAAACAGGATGGTTTGCTCCCTTTATCATTTGGTACCCAAGAAAGGCAAAACATAGAGACCAGTATTTGACCTCAGGCCAGCAAACAAATACATATAACCTGAAAGTTCAGAAAAACCACATTACAAAAGGTCATTATACTTCTAAAAAATGGGAATATTTATAACATTAGACATGCAATGTTCATATTTCAATCCCCCCCTTCCCCCCCAAAAAAAAACATTTCCAGAGGTTCAGGGTAGGAAATTAACACTAGAAGTTCAAAGTACTACCTTTTGGAATGGCATCGGCACCATGTGTATTCATAAAAGTGCCTGTGTTAGCGGCCCATCTCCACAGGGAAAACCTTCCCCCGTCTATCCTTATCTGGATGACTGGCACATAACTGGAGAATCGCGAGCGAAATGTCTAAAGAACATGCAAATAACAGCGGCCCTGCTCTTCGAGCTAGGTTTCCCAATACATGAAAAAAAGCCAAGTCTGGTATCATCCCAGAAAAAACTGTTCCTGGGAGCAATCCTAGATTCAGAAAAAGCAGTTTCCTACCCATCCACAGAAAGGATTCAAGCTTTCTTTTCTCTGATCCCTTGTTTCAAAACAGGTGTCCAGGTAACGCAAAGAAAGGTAATGAAAGTGCTAGGTATGATGGTGTCATGCATCAACATAGTGCCACATGCACAATTAAATATGAGAAACATACAGCAATGGCTATCGGGACAATGGTCCCAAGTAGTGGGCCCGTCTGGTGTTGGTTTCAAAACCTCTTAAAAGGCAGGCCCTTCAAACAACAAACGCCTCAATGTTGGGTTGGTGGGGGGAGGGCATTGTCAAGATCTCATGTCATGTGTACATGAAGACAGACTGCATATCACAAACATTCTAGAACCTTTGGCAGTAAAGATGAATCTCCTGTCCTTCCATACATGATTAACCGGAAAGAGTGGACTAATCAACCCAGCAAAACCATAGCTATTGCATATATAAATGCAGGGAGGAACTCATTGTCAAACACTGTCTGCTCTAGCAGAAGGAATATGGCAGTGGTGCATCAAAACAGGATTTCTATACAAGCACAACACGTCCCAGGGGAAAACACCCAGCTAACAGTCTAAGCAGAATCTTTCCACAAAACCTCGAATAGATGTGAACACATCCAAACTGATTTTCAAGAGGGGCAGGGGGGTTACCAAAAGTAGACTTAATCGAAACGGCATAAAACAATGAAGGCCATAACTTTGGATGC
The DNA here is from genome assembly GCF_040938575.1 of Ambystoma mexicanum. NCBI lineage: Eukaryota > Metazoa > Chordata > Amphibia > Caudata > Ambystomatidae > Ambystoma > Ambystoma mexicanum. Next base: position 710,362,393 of record NC_090925.1, read on the forward strand.
AGGTACCCACACAAAGGATCACTTGGGAATGCCCTATGGATGAATTGGTCAGGGATATTTGCTTATGCTTCCCCTCCCCTGCTTCCACCCGCCAAACACCCTACTACAAAAGGTGATTCACAAGCTCCTTTACGAGAGTGAAACAATAATACTAAATGCACCAATATGGGTCAGGCAGACTTGGTACTTTCACGTGCTGAGGATGGTAAGTCAGCCAAACTTCACCCACTTGACAACCTGCTAATGCAACAAGGCAAACTAACTCACCCCTGCCCATGCACAGCAAACCTGGTAGCATGGTTCCTGAAGTCATAGGATTTGGGCACCTTAAATTACCTCCAAGATGTATGGAAATACTTAATGGGGCACGAAAACAAATGCAAGACATTTTCATTACAAGTGGAAATGTTTTGTAATATGATGCAAAAGAAATCCCATGGAATGTGCACCCACACATGTTAATTGCCTACTTGACCTACTAGACTCAGGCCTAGTATACAACTCGCCAAAAGTACATCTAGCAGCGCTGACAGCTTATGCTACATCCCAGGAGAAGGTGTCCTGGTGGAGAGTGGCAGTGGTTAAAGCCTTCATGGAAGGAGCCAAAAGATTACAACCTCCTATTGAAAATTCACCCATACGGTGGGGATCTAAAAATAGTCTTACAAAGACTCATGGGAGCACTATTCAGGCCTATGCACAAAGCCAGACGCTTTCACAAATTGTCTGTTTTTAGAGGGGTTACATCCATAAGAAGAGTTGGTGAGTTACAGGCCCTATCTGTGTCAGAGCCTTTAGTCTCCATGTACAAGGTGGCGCTTCACACGCATACGTTTTTCTGCAAAATTAATCTCAAAATGTAATGTAAACCAGTCCATCGAATTCCCAGCATTCTTCCCTAACCCACAGAATAGAGGGGGAAAATAATCTACACACACTAGATGTATGAAGCAAGTCATGTTCTATTTACACAAAATTAGTTATGTAAATCAAATCATTTGTTTGTGTCATTTGCCACAGACAGAGAAGATGACCCAGTAACCAAAGCCACTTTCCACATGGATGGTCAAGTGTATTGAACTCTGTAATTCAGTTGCAAATAAAACATTAGCTTTCAAATTTAGGGCACAGTCCACACGCAGCACAGAAGCCACCTCTGCATAGACAGCAAATATCCCATCAGAAGACATTTGCAAGGTGGCAATTTGGAGTTCAGTGCACACTTTCATACAACACTACTGTGTTGATACTTCAGCTAGAGCAGATTCATAGGTGGGACAGGAAGTACCTAAAACCCTTTTCAACTGTCCTTAGTCGCCCACCACCTGCTTCAAGTACTACTTACTAATCTAAGCATGTGAATCTAAGCAGGTTGACATTCTCCAGAAGACCAATATTACTTACCTGTAATCGTCTTTCTGAAGCTTGTATCTGCTTAGAATCACATATGCCCATCTGCCATCTCCACAGCAGACCTACAGGGCAAAAGAAATTCATGGAATTATTACACAAACTTATAAATGACATGCCAGAAAAGCAACAATCTGAGGATGTCGATGCATGAGGGATCATGGGTATCTGTACACATAGCATATGGGATAGTGTGACAGAAACGCCCCTGTTGATACCCTGTTTTTTACTTCAAAAAAGCAAATGTTATACTCGGAGCCAACCACTAGATGGCAGACTATGCAAAGCATGCGTTTCTAAGTAGATACATGCTTCTGAAAGACATTAGGCCTCATTACGGGTCTGGCGGTAATTCTGCTGGTGGGTTGCTGCCAGACCCGTAATAATTTACCAGTGCCTGACTTCCCAGTGCCACCAGGCTATTACAAGTCTGGTGGCTGGGAAGTCGGGCGCTGGTACATTTGTTGATCCCCATTCCAATAGAGTCCTATCGGACTCTATAGGAGTGGGGACACAAGAGCACTGGCACAGATAGCAACGGCGCTCGTGCCCCCGTGACAAATCTACCTACTGTGGCCGCTGTGCTTGGCAGGGTCAGACCTGTTGGGCACATCGGTCCCGGCAGGCAGCCTTGTTGTTTGGCAGTCTGGAAACAAGGATGCCAGTGAAGTTACTGGCACCCTTGTTTCCGGACCGGCAACATTGTAATGTGGCCCATTTACTGGTAAATTATGTTTCATACATATGCAAAGTGAGCATTTTAATTGATCTGAGGACCTTGAAGAATTCTTGAAAAGAATTTACGACATTTATAACAGTCTTCTTGAGAAAAGATCAATTGAAGGACCATTTAATTTCTTTACAATATTTTACAATTATCGTATCCATAAGCAACACTCTATATACGAAAATATATCTTCAGATGTTCAAGAGTAGATGTACTTGAAATTCCACCATCATAAGATTGTAAAAAGTGTGCCGCAATCCAGGATATTGCATGCTTGATGTGAGTCAGTCAATAATCATAATTGGAAGCAAATATCTGAAATGGACAAATAATAATGTACTCCACAATTGACCTACGCAAATAGAACCCAATGGATCTCCAGTCCAGTTATTTTATGCTAGCTCCTTTGTTTTTTTTCCATAGGTGACTTTAAGAAGTATCTTGTGTATATTCCTTTTACACTGTGGATTTTATTTTTTGCATTCATGTTTGTTATAGCTTGCTCATAAATGTATGTAGTGCACTTTCGAGGTGTTCTTTGGCTTCCTTGTGTACATTGATGAGGGTTTCAATCCAGGAGTCGACTGTAGGAACCAGTGTAGGATGTGGGAGAAGGGATGGTAGAACCAAAGGGTGGAATCCTTGGCTGCAGAAGAAGGGGCTGGTCTTGACAGCCGAGTGATACGAATTGTTGTAGGCAAATTCAGCCACAGGTATTAAGAGACCAATCGTCCTGAACCTTGGTAGTGAAACAACGAAGATACTGCTCCAGGGTTTGGTTCACACATTTCACACACATTCTGTAGCTCCGTTGGTCTGTGGATGATAACCTGAGGAGAGGGCACGTTCGATTCCTAGTATACGGCATAAGTGTTTCCAGAATTGAGATACGTATTGAGGACCTTTGTCTGATATGATGAGTCCATGAAGTCGGAATATGTGTTCCAGGAAGATTCCAGCGAGTTCTGAGGAAGATGGTAAATTATACAAGGGTGTATAATGAACCATTTGAGTGAATAAATCAATGGTAACCATGATAGTTGTGTATCCCCTGGAAGATGGTAGTTCAACAATAAAGTCTGTAGCAATAAATTCCCAGGGCCTTGTTGGTAGCATTGGTTGGAGTAGAAGACACGCTGGCCTCTTGTTATCATGCTTGTTTTGATTACAGACTGCACAGGCTTGGATGTACTGCTGGACGTCAACTTTCATTTCTGGCCACCAAAATTGTCTTTGTATTAAACGGAGAGTGTTGGTAATGCCACGATGTCCTGAATGAAGGGTATCATGACCGAGGCTTGTAATCCTTTGTCGCAGTTTCTGTGTGGGAATGACCAGACCATTGTCCTTGAACAAATACCCGTCCTTGGTTTTAAGAGTCCATCGATTCTTCCCAGTAAATTCCTTCCAGATCTCAGAGGACTGGGTTTGAATCCGAATGTCTTCCAGGAGAGTGATTGCTTGAGCTAGGAAAATTGTATGGGGAAACATCTTTGGGAAGGATCGATCTTCCAGATTTTCATAGTCGGGACGTCAGGATAAGGCGTCAGCAATTATGTTGTGTGTTCCAGGTACATGATGGATCTGGAACTGGTACTGGGCAAAGAAGAAGGTCCAACGGGCTTGACGACTATTCCTACATTCCATGGATTGTAGGACTTAGAGATTCCGATGATCCGTACGGACCTGAACAAGATGTTTAGCTCCCAGGAGTAGATGACACCACTCTGTGAAGGCTTGATGGATGGCCAACAATTCGTTTTCCAGAACAGAATAATGGGTCTCGCTAGGAGTTAGGGTTTGCGAGAGATAAGCGATGGGGTGTTCCAACTTGTCCTCGAATTCCTGCTTTAATACTGCTCCGATGGCGTAGTTAGAGGCATCAGTCTCCACTAGGAAAGGTCGATCAATATCAGGTTGAGCCAAGGTGGGGGCTTGTGTAAATTCTGACTTCAAACATTGGAATGCTTCATCTTGGGCTGCGGTCCAGAGGAAGAGAGAATCCTTCTTCAACAATGTAATGATTGGTTGAACTATCTCTGAAAAGGGAGGTGTACATTTCCGGTAGAAGTTGGCAAGCCCCAGGAAGGATTGAATCTGTTTCACAGTAGTTGGAACAGGCCAGGATAGTATGGAATTTACTTTTGAGTGGTTCATTCCAATTCCTTCTGGACTAAGGACAAATCCGAGATAGTGAACAGTAGAGACATGAAAAGGGCATTTCTTGGGTTTAGCCAGGAGTTTATGTTCACGTAGCCGTTGTAAGACTGCCTTGACATGTTCTTCATGCTTGAGATGGTCCTTGGAGTATATCAGTATGTCATCCAGGTAAACTATGATGAAGAGGAACAGCATATCGGAGAACACCCGGTCCATAAAATTTTGGAAGACCGCTGGGGCATTGGCGAGTCCGAAAGGCATGACCAGGTATTCAAAGTGACCAAAGGGGGTTCTAAAGGCTGTTTTTCATTCGTCAACTTCCTTTATACGGATCAGATGGTAGGCACCTCTGAGATCCAATTTCGTGAAGATTACGGCTCCTCTCACCGCTTCCAGGATATCCGAGATTAAGGGCAATGGGTAGCGGTCCTTAAGACCAGGATAATCAAGACAAGACCTAAGCTCCTTAGTATCTTTCTTGGGAATGAAAAACAACGAAGCTCCCGCTGGGGATTTGGATGGTCGTATGGTGCCATTTTCTAGGTTGGTATCCAAATATTCTCGGAGGGCCCTTTTCTCTGGTTCTGATAGGATGAACATCCTTCCAAAGGGAATCACTGCCGAGGGTTCAGTATCGATAGTGCAGTCTTCAGGTCTATGAGGGGGGTATGGCTTGAACTATGGCAGTTGAAAACACATCATAGGCTCTGGGGACCTGGATAATATTTTAGACCGTGAGTGGGCCTTGCTGGGCTGTCAGCGTACCTTCAGAGGATCTGGACGAGGAATCCAGGGATAGGCAGTGAGACATGTAATGTTCGGAGCCAAGAAACAAGGATCCTGCTGCCCAGTTGATGTATGGGTTGTGCTTCTGTAACCAGGGCATACCCAGCACCATGGGATAATGGGCAGACTTTATGAGGTCAAACTTGATCATCTCTTGATGATGGTTTATCGAGAGCTGGATCTCTTTGGTTTGCAGGGTGACTGGTCCTGAAGAGAGAGGTCGTCTATCGATGGCCTCTACAGGTTGCATGATGTCTCAAGTTTTAATTGGAATGTGGTGGGTAGTGACCCAATCCTGATCTATAAAAATCCCCATGGCTCCACAATCCACTAATGCCAGAATGGGGTAAGTTTCTTTCTTGGACGGCAATAGAAAGGCCTGCGAGATCACAAGGTTGTTTTGTCCAGGAGAGTTCAAGGATGGAATAGACGTGGAGCAAACATCTCTCTCCCGAAGCTGTGCTCCGTCTAGGATTGGGAGCTGGCGTTTCCCGAACGCCGTGGAGGGGCCAAAGGACATTCTCTCACAAGATGTTTATCTGAGGAACAGTACATACACAGCCCGGTGTGAATCCCTCGCAATCTTTCTTGCGGCACATGGGTCCGCGGAAGGCCCCCAGTTGCATGGGTTCAGGGTCTGTGGTCGGGGCAGGAGTGGGCTCGGGTTTAGAGGGAGATTGTATAGAGGTCTTTTGGTAAGGCATCTTTGTTTTCTTCTTTTCCGCCTTCCTTTCCTGGATTCGAAAGTCTTTTTGTAAGGAGAGGTCCATAAGGGCCTGGAAGGAACCTGGGCGTGCTACCCTGGCTAGCTCGTTCTTTATTTCTTCGTTTAGTCCTCTCCGGAATAGGGTGAAACAGGCCTCCAGGGACCAATCTGCTTCCTTGGCCAGTTGCTTAAAGCATGTTACATAGGTAAGCATATCCTGGGACCCTTGTTGGAAATCCAATAGACGTTCTTGGGCACTCTAAACCTGTTCTGGGCGGTCAAACATGGTCTTTAGAGCCTGTACAAACCCATCATAATCATCCAGGAGGGCATCTGCTGAGTTAACTAAGGGCGCAGCCCAGGTTAATGCATTCCCGGAGAGATGCGAAATCATAAAGCCCTCCTTTGCCCTGGGAGTGGAAAAGTGCACTAAACACGAATCAAGGAAGCCACGGAGGTTCTTTGAGGAGCCATCATATTTATCCACTACTCCGCCCAGCAATACACTTTCCTTGGTCGCAGAATCATGTGACAGGACTAGTTGTTTTAATGCGGCATTCTCAGCTTTGAGATTCTGAACTTCTGTGGTTAACTCTTGCATGCCGCGCATGAGGTCTTGAACTGCAGCCTCCATATCTGTATCAGTTTGTCGGCGTCTCAATCTGTCACAGGATTCCCCCCTTCTCACCTGTCTTTGTTGTTTTGTTTGTGGGAGTTCTTCGATGGAGTTTTCTTTCGTAGAGTTCGGGTCTTGAATAATCCTGAGTGCAGGTCCTCGGGTTCCAGCTTGTGTTCAGCGTTCCGAGTCCTGGGGACGTTCAGATATCCGGGAAGTCCGAAGAAATCCAGGAAAACAGTAAAGAGTGCACACGGAAGACGAGGGCACGGAGATCCAGGATGCAAGGAGGAAAAAAGGAAGGGGAATGAAGGAGAAGGAAATTAGGGGAACCGGGAACCAGGAATCAAAGGAGAAATACAAGCAAACTACGGCAGCACACGTCTAGCCACAGCAAGCGGTAGCGTTGAGACGCGCAGAGCCGCGGGGGCGTGTCCGCTTTATAGAACGTAATGCGTACAGCGCGGAAACTGGTAAACAGTATTCCGTGTTCGGCGACAATGTTGGGAGTGCTGCTGAGTGCAAGCCCCTATGGGTCAGGGACCAGGAAGTCCAGAAAGGATGTGTCCGATGGTTCATGACACCCGGGTCTGGGGGCCTGGTCTCTGAGAGGGCTGTTTTGTTGGGGTGAGGGGTGCAAGGGCGTTCAAGAGCCAAAGTCAAAGACTTTGGTTCGGGTAGTTGGGAGAGGCTTCCTGGAAAGAGAGTGCTGGGAGTGAAGTGAGGAGGGAGTTGGCTAGATCTGGGGGGAAAATGACTTTGTTCCAGATTGGAGTGAGAGGTGTGGAGGTTGGTGGTGGTTAATAGTGGGATGGAGAAGAAGATTGCTGAGTGATCTGCCCATATTATGGGATGTGGAGTCAGTGTGAATATGATATTTGTGGTGCTAAAGACTGCATCATGGGTGTGGCCTCCGGTGTGGGCGGGCATGGTGATGCGTTGTGACAGGTTAAAGGCTTGCAGGTTGTCTGTGAGAGATCAGGTCATAGGGTTTGAAGGCGAGTACAACCAGATGTTGAAATCACCTAGGATGGTAAGTGTTGGATGTAGGTTGAAGTTAGTTGTCAGAGTGTCGCAGAGTGTGTCTGTAAAGATTTTGTTGTAGCGGCGGGGGTCTGTAAATGAGTAGGAAGCAGTGCAAGGTAGAGGGTGAAAGTTTGTGACCTGCATGGACAACACTGATGCCCCAATGCAGCCTTATGATGGCATTTCCTTATTGTGCCCTGTGTCCTGGTCCGCTCTGAATCTTGCATAGAGATTGATGAGATTTAAAAGTAAAAGTGCACGAGTGAGGTTCTTGTCCAATGGTCTGGGGAGAATAGCTTAGGGGCAAAGTGCTCGCCTTGGAAGCAAGACGACACAGAGCAACACGGGTTCGATCCCCGGGTCCACGCTTAGAAACCTCTGGGTATTAAGCGTGTTCTAGATAACCAATCATATCGTATCAAGGTTTGGTAAGTAGTTGACCATTTTTGGGACACAGAAAAAGCATGGTGTGAGCTGGGTGTCCTGAGTGGTGAATCGTTTGAATGGGTGTGTTTGTAGATACTGGGTGGACCTTTACGAAGGTTTGTTTTCACCGGATTATACTTGAGCCCATCTTAGACGCTTACCCTATGGATTTGGCTCAGCACCTTGCTGAAGGTGTTTGGGGCAAAGGGGTTTGCAGTGTCTACGCATCAGGGGTTTGCCCATAAAGTAAACCAAAAGCGGCAAGAGCCTACCCTGAAGCAGGAGGTTTTTTGGAATCGGCAGCACCCCAAAAACTTGGACCACAAAGCTGAAGGTGGGACTTCCCAAGTGGATGCTCCCCCATAGTAGAGGGTAGTTGGCAAGGCCAGGAGCTTCTACAGTACAGATGAGAGTTGGGTCTTCAGGTTCGTGACCAACAGAGGAATGACTCTAGGTGCAAAGGGAAGACCTTATGGGTACAGAGAGCCTGTCTGATCATTCTATGAGAAGGTGAATTAACAGTCCTACACTCTGAAACAACACAGGGTTCCCTAGACATGGGAGGTGTCACCAAGAGGCCTTTCACAAGATTCCTGAAAACTCCCGAAAATGTGTACTGTGTTGTCATGATTGGTCATCAAACACCGCAATCGAGACAGTGGGGCTATATGAGTGTTGCTGGATCAGTGACTGATTAGACTTTTTGAAATTATCGTTTGAGCTAGGGTACCCACAAACGTGGCTTTAAGACCTGCAAAGAAGTGTTAGCCTGCCCTAGTGAATACCCAGTGAGATAACAAAATTGCAAGGATGTATGCCTGTGTGGGGATGAATGTACCTGCCTCTGTGCATTTGGAAGATTAGTTGGTTGGCATGGAACGGGTGCACTCCTGTCAATGAAGGCTTGTAAAACCTTTGGCCAGGAATTTGATCACCCGAGCTCTCTCTAAGGACAGCTTGCTGAGGACTGCGCTCCTGCACCAAACGGGCTGAAGGTGATGCATACCTGCTATCCACAAACCCATTCAGGACCTGCAGTGTCACCTACCCATGCGATGGAGAAGACTAAGATGGCCAAGTTATTGCAAGGGGGTGGAAGAGGGTCAGACCCCAGGGACTGGCCTGCAATGCAAAAAGTGCTTATGAAAGGCAGGCTTCTGCAAACGCCAGGCAGAATGTCCCACTCTTGGGCGCATGAAGACGCAAGCCTTTCCCCAGTTGGAAGAAGAGACACATCATCTGCTGGGTAGGCAGGCTTTTCTCCAGTTAGCCTGCTGACCCCGAGCCAGGTGCCCACTTCGGCATATAGCCTTCCTAATGCAGTTACCCCACAAGGTATTGATATTGATATTTTATTTCTATCGCGCTCATACACAAGTGTTTCAGAGCGCGGCAAGGGAAGGGGAACAGAGGAGAAACAAAAACAACGATCTTACTAGGCCCAGTGACATTGAGAACGCGCAAGTGCATGGTAGAGGGGGAGAGGGAGAAGTGCATGGAAGGGGGAACAAAAGGAGAGTGCAGAGCAAGTAGGAAAAGAACATAAATAATAATAAATAAATTAATAAATAAAAAGGCAACAAACGGAGGGAGTGCAGCCAGCAAGTGGCAGTGCTGGATTTAAGGCAGCAGGCTGGCTAGGTCTGATAAGTGCAGGAAGAACAAAACAAAGGGGTGCGGGCTGTATGGGTACAGATACAGACCACAGTGCAAGGGGTGGCACGGAGGGAGTGCGTGCGGGTGGCAAGAGGAGCAGGTACCTGGGCCCGGAGGAAAGAGGGTGGCCAGGTGCATGGTGCAGAGGGAGAGTAGAATCAGCAGGGGAGAGGGGGGGGCAAAGGCAGAATCAAAGAGGAAGGTCTTGAGGTGCTTCCGGAACCAGAAATGGTTCTCCTCAAGTTTTAGAGTGGCAGGGAGGCTGTTCCAGAGGAAGGCCCCAGTCGAAGATAGAGATCTACCCCCAGATCGTTTCTTTGAGAAACGACTGACCCTTAGGGTGTTAGAGGTAGATTAGCGGAGTCCTCGAGATGGGAGGTATTTGTGGAGGGATAGCTGAAGGTATGTTGGACCCAGGCCCCAGAAAGCCTTGTGGACAATGCACAGTGGACAATGGTACCTTTTGGCATATCACCTGGGAGTGAAGGAAACTGTAGAGGTTGGTTCTTTAACTTCTGCTGGCTTGGGATTGGACTGTGGGCTGAGGAGGCCTGCGAAAGCTGAATTCACACTGTTGGTCGCTTGCTACCCTTAAACAAGAGACATCCAAACGTTTTCAGGCCAGCCCCAAAGTTTGAAGCCCTTCGGGGAAATTGTTTATCCTTTTGCTTGTGGACCATACATAAGGGTACCAGGAAGCCATGCCCACCACGAGAACTGTTTCTGCACCAGCAGTTCCCAAAGCTCTTGTTGGGATAGTCACAAGAACTGGGTTCCCTAAAGTAGTTTATTCGGACAGGAGTTTAACAATGCCCTCTTACCTGAAGTCTATGCGAGCACTTTGGAGTGCTCTAAACGTTCTCGACTGATTACCACCATCAGACCACTGCTCCAGGGAAAAGAAGTTCAGTAAGACATTGCAAAGAATGATGAATACTGTGGAAGAGCTCAGGAGGAGTAAGTGGGTTCCCCTATTACCATGCTTGTGGTCCTCGTGCAGGGAGGTTTCACAGCAGGGAGTAGGCCATTCACTATTGGAACCTACAGTCCAGTAACACGTAAGGGGGCCCATTATCTTAACCAAATGGAAAGGAACCTTCTGGTGTGAAAGGGAGTATTTCAAATCTATCATCATAATGCACCTTATGTTATCGGGACTATGCCTGGGTTCATGACAAAAGCATTTCTCACACTGTTACCAATTGCGATCCACGGTCTTCATCTTTAGGACTGGGAAATGTTCCTAGTTTTAAACTGAAAAAATGAAGAGGTAGATGTTTTAATTTTTTTATATGTATTTATTCAATTCTTGTAATGGCTACACGCCCGCAGGGCTCAGAGTGCTACACAGAAACAAGACTTCAAAGAAAATAACACAATCATAACATACAAACAATACAAACGACAAAAAAACTAGAAAACAGAGCAGGTGGGCATACAATGGGATGACGAAGACAATAGTTTAAGTTCCGCGCAGCATGACCAGCTCAGACTACGAGCCCAAAATTAGAGAAACCTCTGGGTAGATATTTACATTGGTCCTCATTATGAATATGGCGGAAAGGCAACAACGGCCCCGGTAGCACTTACCTCTCTGCCACATTACGAGTTCTGCTCGCCGGTGCCGGACTGCACGTGTGGTCTGATCACGCGTGCAGACCAGCACCCGCGAGCAGAACTCGTGATTGCACCGGCACCGTTATTAACGGTGCTGATGCAACCATGCTCCCGACCCCCATTCTGCCCTACGGGACAGAATGGGGATCGGCAGGCCGGCCATACCGGCACCTGCGAATGGGCAATTACCGGCCCATTCATCTCGTAATGGCCCGCTAATGACCCATTTGCACGTGCCGGGGGCGGTAGCGAGTTTGGCTGTAGCCATGCCCTTAATAAGGGCACGGCTACCACCAAACCTATAATGAGGCCCATTGTCTCAAATAGCTGGACAGGGAGGGTACTAACACCCCACAACAATACAATCCTTGTGCCCCTGGGTACACCAGTCATCCAATTCTATCCTGCGTGCCAACTTCAGGTCAGAATGGCGAACAACCCCGGAACCGGATCTTGCATGAAGCCAGGCAAGGACTTTATTTAGAAGAGCGTCATTGTGTTCTCTCTGGGCAGGTTTCATAACATTAGTGATAATAAAGTTTCTAGGATCTGAAACCAAGGCTTTGATGGAGTCACCTTTCGGAGTTGGCATGTTAGCTTTTTTTAAACAAAAACTTCTTCGGTTCACCAGAACCATCCAAACGTGCATCCCCGGACAATATCAAGTGCTCAGGAAGAGCAGGATGAGGGATCTGTAGTTATTACCTAAAAGAGACTGAGGTTGTAGAGCCTCTTTCACAGCTACTATGGGCTCAGAGCAAGGACCAGTAACAGGATCCCCAACAGGAGCCCCTGTAAGGTGCACATGATTTTCAACTTCCTTAACAGGCAGATCTGTTTGAGACGAACAGTTCACTTTGATAATGGGCAGATAGCTTGCAGGTGATGCGTGAACAGGTTTAAGACTTTTCTCAAATGTAAGATAGTGCTATTTCTCAGCAGAGATATCTAATGATACTAACCAAGCATCAAAGTCCAGGGAGGTAGCACAGTTGTCCAACTCATTAATAAGAGTGACCTTCCAGTCCCACCAGGGCTCCGTGGACATGGTACCCTCAGTACCTACCAAGGAATCTGACAGGATATTAAGGTTAGATGTTACAGCCCCCTTCAACCTGGGGGGATTTGCAACAGAAGTAGAAATTGACAGATCTCCACTACTATTGGGATTGGAGGGGGAGACATAGTTGGATTTTGTAACCCCCTCCATCCGAAGAGCGCATGTCAGAGCCGTGGGAGTTGGCTGTTCCACATTATTTCCATTCACATGAGCAATGAGGGGTTTCTTAATTGCAGACCTCGTTAAATTTAAGTCTGATACTGAACCTTTAAAGAGAGCTGTAGAGGACTTAGCGGGATGACTCGTAAGGTCAGATGATACTTCCATGTGTTTGGCACCAATGCGCTGCCGCCTACGAGTGCTTAATGCCAAAACTTCTGCCAATGGATCCCCTGAGGGAAAGGGCGAAGGCGAAGTAGCCAAGGAGTTAGGCACAGGGTCAGGCAAGGAAAAAGACATGCAGCAAGCAAAAGCAAAGGTGTGTGTCAAGTAACGTGCAGAACTGTAATGGCAAAACGCAACATGGATGCAGAATAAAAGGAAAACACTCCATGAACGGTCAGAGCCCCGCGAAAGCGTACCTGCTGCTCCGTGGCCAAGCCAAGACAATGCCGGCGTAATGAAGTCTGCACACCTCTGCAAGACAGAGGAAGGGGCGGACGGGAGATCTGGCATAACAAACGCGCCGCCGCTGCTCGGCAACACCATTCCAGGTGCACAACAGAGTCCAGCAATTGTCAAACCTCCGGTAGCCCGAAACAGCAGGGCTGAAACAGCACACCGGTACACCTAGACTGGATTAGAAGATTAGAGGAAGGCACCATCCGGAATAGAAGGAAAGCAGGAAAGGAAACAAAACAAAATCACGTCCTTAGACCGTCGAGCCGCACGGCAGCGAGCAGCCGCTTCTGACAACCGATCCTTCTCCGTTCGGGCTGCCACCCCCTGGAATCGTCTTCCTGTTAAGCTCTGCTTGTTATCGGATCATCTGATCTTCAGGTGTCATCTTACCTCACATGTTCCTTTGTTAGTTAGTCTATCACTTTGTTCTTCTCTTTTGCCCATTCTGGGTGGTTGGTCCCAGCGCCAAGATGCCTTCTTAAGGTGAATGTTTGCGCTTTAGAAAGTCCTTCTGCCATACCATGCCTCTGAATGATGTGTTGGGCTATGTGCTTGGCCTCAGGGGAAAGATGGACAGTGCTGGGAGACTGCTAGGGTAGTAACCGGCGCAGAACAAATATCACATTGCCTTTCATGGCACAGGTGAAGGTAAACGTACAGGTTAGTCAAGCCCTGGTCAAGAAATTGTGTGATTAGAAAAACCAACCTTGTTGGTTAACCAGGATTGCCAGGTGGTCCTCTTGATGGAGCCTACCAAGCCCAGTATTTTGCAGAGGAAGTGGACTACGCCCTACTGCCTTTTTAAAAAATGGCAGAGGTCCCATACTTAATTGACTTGAACGCACCTAGGAATTTCCATAGTGATAAATCGGCAGACTGAAACACTACCTCTGGGGTGCGAAGCATTCAGCTCTGCAGTTGGGGTCAAAAGGATGGGTGGGCCGGCCCCTGATTTCCAGGCCCACAGTTCAAATGGAAGGAGGACATTTCTCCCCACAACTAACTTCCAAGCTGGGAGAGGGCTGCCAAGATTCCCTTAGACCGTTTCCTAACCTGTTCTCCCTGACTCGGGTCTCGCTCGATGGCGTAAGCATGACATTGACACTGTAGAAAGCAGGCCTGTAGAAAGCAAAACATACAGATTTTCAGGCCAGGTCTGGGACCTCAACAAGGCTGTATTCTTCAAGAAGTTGGGGCCTCTGAGTGACTGAACCTCCCTGCACCAATAAAGTCCGTGGACAATTCCTGTAGTGTTGGTGCTAAAATCGGATGCCACACATGTGTAACATGTCTGGACTACAGAGGGCTCATGCCTTTCTCCTTACTAACCAGCCATTGGATAAGCTGGAACGGGTTCAACAAGGCATGTCAAGGAACAGAGAGCATTCTCAACCCTTGAGCCTAGTGCCCATTCAAGATCATGCCTTTTGGGTGGAAGAATGCAGCTATCACTTTTAGAGGCCTGTGAATGCGCTCATTGCATTGGAGAGTTCTTTATTAGCACTCTGTGTTTCAGACTTAAGCTGGGAATATTTCCAGTTCATTCCTGGACTGGACTTGTCTCTTTTTTTCAACAGTGCATTGCTGCCTACGAGAGGCTCCATTTGTGAAAGGGCTCTGAATGTGGATATGTGTCCGCTCTGTGCGCTATATTGTAGACCGGGCATCTAATATCCTGCTTTTAGAGTGGGGGGGGGCGCTATGTCCACCATAGAGCACCTGATTTCATCTAATGGAAGAAACGGAGGTCCCATACAGTTTTCTTTGGCATCCAGTCCTTTGTACGCCCACACCAATCTCGACAGGCCTGAATTTCGCCTCTTTTCCTCTTTGGTTCCTTATTTCGTTAATTCACAATCTCGCCTCTGCTGGTTTCATGTAGCTTCACTGCCCTCTAGTGGTCAATAGGATCTACCTGCAATAATATGTGAATCGTAATTATGTGTTCAGTAAAGCAAGGAGTTTTAGGGCCTACTAAAGAATTTGATTAAAGGCAGGAGTGTGAGTGGTGGATAAATGGGGGTTTGGGGGGTCAAGTGGAGCTTGCACCCCTTTTTATTGTTTCACATTCATTTCTTAGATGAGGCTTTTTTTTGTTTTTGATGTTGAAGTACTAGTGTGTGGGGGTCAAGTTTTGGGTAAAATTAGGTGTTCAGTATTGGAGGTCTGGATTTAGGCAGGAGATCATTTCCAGGGGACTTTTAGGACATGTGACATTATAGTAGGTGATTGAAAGACAGAACCGTTTTTTTCTCCCTCCGCTTAAAGACTTGTGTTGCAAACATACCAACAAAGCACATTTGTATCGTATAATTCTCGCTGAGCATATATCGACCAACTAATTCTCGCTGAGCATATATCGACCAACTGGGAGCAGTGAAATGTGTTTCACTCCGAGGAACATGTGGGAGAAGGTAGCGCTCTGAGCTTGGAGATGGGGAGGGGCGGCTAGCGGACTTCAGCCGAAAGACTTGGTGGGGGTTACTGCTGAGTTGCAACTGGACGAGCTCTTAGGACATACTTGGAGGAATTGTCGAGAATAATAAAAGTTCTAACTAATCCACCTTACTCCTCCGACATACCTCACAACCACCATACACACCTATGGACTAGCCAAACATACATACACACGCCAAAAGTTAATTAACATTTGCACTCAACAATGATTCCAAACACTGGACCTACCCTACAGACGTAACATACCAGTGCAAACAACCATAAAACAAACGCCAGCCAAACCACACACAAAATGCACACCACCATAACTTTCTCATGCATACAACAAACAACCATGACACTGGACGCCCCTCCCCCATGGGTACAACAAACCAGTGTGCACGATTACACTAACACCATAACCACACAGGACTCGCACACCCAACATAAACACTAGTACATAGCCAAGGCACTGAATCTTACCCTTATAGTTACAGCAAGCCAGGTCGCAAAACTAACTTGCACGCAAGACAACACACAGAGATGCCAGTTACTCCTGGTTCTGAACCTATCCTATCACTCTATCCTTCATTAACACACCCCTCTCTCTGTTATTTGCAGAGCCACGTGAGCGCCGGGAGACGGCCCCTGGGTGGTAGTGGTGCGTGGTATAAGTCAACATAACATATATTTCGAACACAAAGCCATCCACAGCAGTTGGGAGGAGTTATTAAAACCATCCCTCCCCCAGAAGTGATGCATGCGTTACAAATGGCTAAACTCACCATTTAGTTTTCAAAGTGCCAGAAGGGGAAACATTTTCTGATTTATATCTTGCGTACAAGATTGATGAGGTGAAGGCTCTCCATAGCAAGGTAAAGGTTGTTCTTGATCGGGAACCACTTACCACATAAACCCAAGTGAAAGAGGCTTCGCTGTGTAGTATGGGGATGTCATTACGGACTACGGGGCCATAGCAGTATGCTGGCTGTGCTTACCACTCCAGAACTCCCCAAGAAGGTTGTCTGGATGGAAGACTGTCAGAAGATGCTCCGATGGTCAAACGATGCCATGTGCGGTGCCCCTGTGCCAAGAACATTAGACTATAAATTGCCATTTATCAAAAAGATATTTTTATGATTGGGATATATGCAGTTTGGTCACTCGTCAGCGGGCACCTCAAGGGTAAAGAACAGAGGTGGGACACTTTTGAAAAAGAATAATCTGGGATAGTCTAGTCTATAAGGAACTTTCCATAGTATCTCAAAGGGTCTACCTTTTAAGCTTCAGATAGCTCAAGAACCCTTGAGGCGGCTTTCGATGTTGAAAGGGGAGAGCCCCCGAGTTGCCCAGGTGGTACATTGGTCTACAGGGGCAAGACTTCACGACTGAGCATGAAACTGAAAGTAGTCCTGGAAATGCTTCCAGACTTTATAGCAGGTTTTGGCCATTAAAACCTGAGGACAAATCCCAATGGGGCTTAGTTCCCCATTCATAATATGGGAAAGGGGGTTGTGTGAGGTGGAGAGACCTAAACTCCAAGATACTTTTGTGATTATTGCGTGTTCCCTGATGAGACCTATGTGAGGCGTCATATGGGGCAACTGTTCACGTGCCAATAAGCCTCTCAAGTTCCGCGTTCACCAAATATCCTAGTTTGTCCTGTGTGAGTGTTCGTATACAACTGGCTGTAAAAAACCTTCTGGTTGATGGCAAATACATACTTATAGTTGGGGTGATGGTGGTGCCCAGGGAATATGGATTTCCTGCGTGCAGGCAAATGTGGGGGATCACCGGATCTGATGGTTGCCCCGTCATCACTGCATGGACACAATGTCTGACGCGTATATAGCCTTGTACAGTCATTCCCTAGCGGAGCTTCGTCTCAGCATGGATACGCTTGGTGTGAAAGAGTATCTGATGCTTCGACTGAGAAGGCACATCCCAACCCAATGCCCAGGAACAGGCCTGACAAGTTTAAATGGGGCATTCCTCAATGACTGAGGGGCAGCCAAAATCTTTCTATTGATGTAACCCTAAAATTGAATGAAGGCTGACGTTCCCCCTCAGCAAAAAATCTCCCATCTAGTGAGAAGCTGTACACTGGTGCAAGCTCTGCCTGTCTCCGCGGATGCCCAAGCCTGTGGACTAGACAAGCGCATCCATTTATCTATAATGCTATGTTCACATTGTACAACCAAAAGAATTGAATCGAAACAATGCACAAACCAGTAAGGTATGCTGGTAAATCATAAATAATGAGGAAGAATATTTTTACAATTTTTATAATTTTATATTTATTTTTACTTTTGTTTTCAGTTCATAACTTAGATCCGTAACAATGTACCCCGAAATATTCTGAAACTGACGCATAATTTGGAAGATTCTGTAATTGATGAAAAATGTGGATATGATAACCACAATAAATTAAACTTGGGGCGCAAAATCAAGGATGCTCAAGCTTTCTTTTTTCTATAGTGAGTCCTTTTATTAGGCAGCCTCGATAATAGAACCGTCAAGTTGACAACAGCCTCCAGTCAAGCTTCCCCAATGTCCATATCCAGGACCAGCATCCAAGGCAGTGCGTTATCCGATAGCCGGGTCAGAGTTCCAGTGTGAGCAGTCGGTACATGAAGAAAGGAAACTCCACGTTGATGAACCAAAGAAAAGAAAAACCCAACAAACAGCATCTCAAGAGGGGGGAAATAATTCCTCAACGGCAGCAGAAAATAAACAATGCAAAGGTCCACGACCAACAAGGATTGGGGAAACAAAACACGCAATGCAGGAGCTCCAACCGAAGTGAACTTGGCATTCCCAAACCGAAAGCTCAATTGATGAATGATGCCGTACTTGCCAACCCTACTGATTTAGGCAGTAGGCTACTGCTTTTTAAGCAGCCCTACGGCCTACCGATTTGGGTGATAGATCCTACTGCTTTTTACAGGAGCAGGTAATTTATGTGACTCTAAGGCAGGCTGCTTGAGACCGGCCCAGGACAGAGCATGCAACACATTAGTTAGTCTGTCTGTGTGGTGGGCGGGTAAGTGATTACGTTGAGTGATGGGCTCAGACCAATCCAGTGACCTGAGAGCTACATGACTCTGCCCTGGACAGGCCTTAGCTGAACCACCAGTGAAGGCAAGGGGCAGAGCGCATACCACCTTCACACTGCATCTGCATATGAGACTGAGGAGGGTATCAATCTCCATGTTGTTTAGTTATTGATCTTGCACTGCAGGAACACATATGTATTGCCTGGGCGACTGCTACAGAGCAGTGGCAAACGTTGCCCACCAGCTCTGTGTGATTACCTTCTGTGAAGTTAAGTAATTGAATTCGGTGTTAACCTACCATTCAGCATTATACATTTTTAACATTTGAACATCATTCCATGTTGTGCTGTTTGATGGGTTGTGTACTTTAGAATGCTGCAGTGGTGCCAACAATGTATGCTTTGTATTTTCCTGGGATGTCATTGTTATGCAAAGTATTATTTTTGAATCTTGAAAAACCCTACATCTTTTTGGCCACAGAATGTTGGCAAGTATGCGATGCATGGCACCTCATGTGGGCCTTAAAAGCTGGCAGGTCGTGTGATACGTGCTCGGAAATCATGAGACAGTTCTGTCCAAAGCATCCTGCAGCCTCCACCCCTTCCAAGGGTAAGGGTCCCTTCTAGCTTCATATCGGGCGCATCTTCCAGAGCAGGCCTGCCTCTGACCCCTGACAGTATGTTTATTCAAAGGGTCAGCCTAGAAACCATGGCAAAAATAAATCGAAGGGCATCGAATGATATAAGTTAACTTCTCCTGTAAGGCTAGTTCGTCTCTGTCCCGTAAACCCGTCCTTCAGTCGCTCAGTCCAATGCCTTTCATGGCTCAAGATGTTTCAATTGTCAGAATAATAGTCTTTCCAATGTTTTTCAATGTCTCTCCTGGTCCCTCCCTGCTGTCACTCAGTCTCTCTCGAAAGAAACCATTCTGGCCACAGATGATCTGGTTTTGTGGTTGCATGAACCTCTTGCAAGGCTGCCATTGCTATCTCTTGGCAACCACTCTCATTGTGAGGGGTTCGCCAGGTTTTTAGCCAGTGCTAAACCTTCTGCCAGCATAGAAGTTTCACGGATTGGATAATGTACTCGTGGCCCAAGGCAGGCTGTGTCAGAAGCAATGGAGGCTTTTTCCCCGAACACCTGACATTTGCTGGGTCCAGCCCACTCTGACTTCCTTCCTTGCCTCCCCAGCGTCTACTCTTGTGTAGGGGACCTTTCCCTGGCGGCTCCCCTGCCTCGTCACTACCGCGTGACTCCTGCTGCACCTCTTCAATACTTTGCATATGCACGTGCCTCCTCCTCCCACCTCACTCCCTCACCATGTAGGCATGGGGTATGTGTTCCCCCTCTCTGTGCTCCTCTCCAGCTCTTGCCTTCCTCATAAACCCTCCCCATGAGCACCTCTTCTCAGTCTTTATGCCTCAGCTCAGACTTCCTTCTAAACTCCTGCTTTGGCACATCTCTTTTTCAGGTCTTTCCTTCACTACCCTCTCCCCCTCATGTCCGCTTTTTCCTCTCTCCTTCTCTGATCTTACCACTACCTCCTCAATTGCTCCTCTTTTCACCTACTCTTCAGTTGATCCTATTCTACCACCTCCTCTACTCCTCCTTCTCCACCTCCTCTACTACTACTACTGTCAACCACCTCTTCCAGTCCCCACCTCCTGCTTTCATATTACTCTCTCAACCACCTCCTCTGATCCACCGTTCTTGACCTCATTTGCTCCTCCAGTTGCCATCTCCTCCTTTCAGTTTAGCATCTCCACCATCTTCTATACTCTTCCTTTCTCTAACTTCTCTTCTTCAGTCACCGCAACCTCCTCTTTACCTCTCATTTCTGCATCCATTTCGAAACTAGCACTGCCCCCTTCTCTAAATGCCCACACAACACTGCTGAAACCTCCTCATTTTATACTTCTCTAGGCCTGGCAATTGGCCACTCAATCGGCTCATATGCTTCATCTAGACTACGCATGAAGTTAAAAGCCGTGCTGTTTAAGCCGGGGTGGGTTTGTACCATCTTCCTGTGCGTGCTTTTAGTCAGACTTTTGGGTTGCATGTCTGCAGACGGAGTACTTAAACATGAGGGCCGTCATTTTGGATTCTCTTTCTAGCGTTGTCCCCGTGTGGAGTGGTCTGCAACATCTAGCACTCTCTCGCCCGGCCTCACACAGGGCTCAGAATGCATGCCTGGCCTCCGCAGACCCAACCAATGAGCAGAGGCCTGCTCGCCTTGATTCTTCTGTCAGGTTGGACTTGTTTTCCCTGCAGCGTGGAGTGTGTGTTTGTTGTATCCGGCATGTATTGTATTTGGCAACCTGCACTCCCTAAGTGGAGGATGCACAGTTTTCTGACACCAGTCTTGATCTCTTAAATGGACAGTAGTTCTGCTGAAACACATGTGGCAAGCCCCTGCCCCTCCCACACCACCTCTGGGCCCTGCATCATGGAGCGGCTTTCATCACCTGGCACCCCAATACGCTAAGGGTTGGGCAGGGGCCATAGACAGATCCTCTTCATCCCTTGATTATGTGTGACCAATGGAGTCACTTGATGAAATTACTCCCTAACTTTTCAGAGCTGGAGTTGTGTGACCCTGCATGGAAACAGTTCCTGAGGCTAGGACCTTTACACATGAGATCACCAGTAACCAGACAGACAAAATGAGCAGGTAATAGGCACTTGGAATACTATCTTTTTACGAGTCGTTGAAAGAGGACTTTGGTAGCTGTGAACATACTTCTGCTTATCTGCTGCCATTACTGATATGATTGGTTATTTATAACGCACTTAATACCCAGAGGTTTCTAAGCGTGGACCCGGGGATCAAACCTGTGTTGCTTGTGTCGTCTTGCTTCCAAGACGAGCATGTTGCCCCTGAGCTATCCTCCCATTGTTCCAGCCCATAATCGGAATCTCTATTGCCCATGTACCAGACCGGTTGCATTGCATCCCAGTAGCCACAGGCTCCTTTGCCCCTTTTTCAACTTTCAGAAAACTGGTGTTTGTGCAAATGGACCCGAATGCAGAGAAGAGACCTGAACGACCTGTCCACTAGGACGGGGATTGGCCGCAGAAAAAGAAACAAAATATGCAGATGTGCTACAAGAAAAAGTGATGGGGAAAGAATCTGCTTCCCATTGTCGCAATTCTGCATACCTTGTGGAGTTCCTTACAATGGAGACAAATACACGCAACAACTCGAAGGCCCCCTAGACACGGTGGATCAAAAGGGGAGAACGACCCACCTTCCCCTACAAGACTTACTGGGAGACCCCATGAAACTGGGTCTGGGAACAGGAACATGGATATGGGCATTCCCGAGCTTCATATTCAGCATGCATCGTGCATGTGTGGAGAAAGTGCACAGCCTCCTACTTATGACGTTTCACTACACAGACACGCCCTGGATGGGAAAGATGGGGCCAGATTGACCAGGGAGAGCAATCCAATCCTGGCAGGCAGACTGGGATATACGTAGGGATCAGAAAACGGAAAGTGTGGGTTTTCTTTGGGTCAGGTTGGGGATGGAGGATGACCAAGAGACCAACAGGAGGAAGGAATTAGCGATGGATTGTGGAAGTACATTGGGGAGTAGGTGAGGTTTTGGCTAGGGAGTTTAAAAGTGTCACTGCAAAGTGAGTGTTCATGTTTGTGTGGCAACAGGGGTGGACTGGGAACCAAAAAAGGCCCTGGAAATAATTTTGAAAGTGGCCCCATATTGCACATGTTCTGCTTGCACAACCCCTTTCCTATGAGAACATTTGGAAATAAAATGGGTTACCACTCAAAAGATGCCCAGGGAGCAGAGGCCTACTGGGAAATCTCCAGACTTTCCTATAGGCCAGTCCACCCCTTTGTGGTAAGTGTTTAGATAAAGCAGTGTAAGAAGTGATTGTGAAGCGAATGTTTCCTAAGTGAAAGGAGGGGTGCCTGTGTAGAGTAGTAATTTGTAGGCAGGAAGAGTGGTTTGGAGGGAGGAATAGAGATTTTGAGGGGAAAGCCCTGGTTTGGAGGGAGGAGCAGTGGTTTAAGAGAGAGAGTGGTACGGTGTATGAGAGAGCTTAGCAGAGAAGGAGGTAGCAGTAGTAGGAGGACTAACATCAATAGGGGGAGGCAAGAGACTAACAACCCCTGGTTAATGAAGGAACCAATATCAGTACATTTGACATCAGCTTGTATAAGCTTGATAAGGACTTCGAAATTAAAGAGAAAAAGATTTTGGCAAGATGCAAGTTTTCCACAAGAGAACAAAAGACTGGAGAGTCCATAGAAGAGTTCCTCACAGTTCTGAGAGGCTTAGTGGTAAAGTGGCAATTTATACCATGCTGCAGGGAGGAACATTTGAGAGATCAGCTAATGATTAAATGTTCTGAAGACAAAGTGCGAGAAGAGTTATGGAAGGAGAAAGATCCGGATTTAGACAGTCATAGAAATAGCAACAAATTTCAAGCACACGCCACTATGTATTAAAAAACTTGCAAAGTAAGGGAGAGTCGATGAACATGCTAAGAAAAGTCCCGAAAGTACGGAGACCAGTCTAGTTAGGAGAGAAAGCCCTCCAACTATACTCAAAAGAAGGGATCCCTAAACAACAGAGCTACTGAATGGAGACTTCGGGGAAGAGGGAGAGGCTTTCAAGCACTTTACAGAGAGGCAACCAGTGGTCGTGTAGCTCCCAGGTTCACAAGAGGGTGTTTCAGATGTGGAAATATGGATCATTTTGCAAGAGACCGGGAATGTACTGTGAGATTTGTAGAATGTAGGCGATGTGGTAGAAGGGGACATGTGTCAAAATGTTGTAAGAATTGCAACAATGGTGATGTCAATAATATAGAAGATGAAGGCGGTGATGGTGATGTAGATGTATGGGAAGGTCTCAATATCATACAGGTTGTTGATGCTGTCAATGTTGTGGGGCGTGTCAAAATTAAGAAACCATGCACCCTTATTGGGGTGAATGGCACGGATATTGAAATGCTAGTGGATAGGGGTGCAGACTTCACCATCAGGAAAGCGTGCCAAGAGAGTTTGGGGAGCTGTGTCTTGAAGGAAGCTGAAGTTAGGGCAAATGCATATGTTGAAAACCCCATCACCATAATTGGAGAATTAGATGCCAAATTAAAGTTCAAAGATAAGTCTACAGAATCTAAAGTGTATGTAACAAATGTTGGTCGGGAACTTACTATCTTGGAGCTGTCATGCAGCTCTAGGCATGAAGTTAGACCCTAATAGGGTAGAGCAAGTATATGATGGATGCAATGTGGTGGAAGGGTAACCCAATGACGAGCTGAAAAATGAAACAGGGAAGGGTGATTGTGCCATTGATGAATGGGCTCCCAAGGTTTTTCAGAGTGGAGTGGGTTGTTTAAAGAATTGTGTTTACAGGATAAAGCCCAAGAGAAATACTGTGCCATTTGCAGGTAAGCTCAGGCCGGCACCCCTTGCTTGTAATAAAGAAGTGGAATTGGAGTTGGAGAGAATGCCGAAAGAAGCTGTAATTGAGAGATCGGAGGCATCTAAATGGATTAGCCCCATTGTGATCGTGAAAAAGGCCAATGGTACAATAAGACTATGTATTGATCGCAGGGAGGTCAACAAGGATGTCATCACCGAAAAATGTCCATTACCTAAAATAGATGAGATGATCACTGACGTAAATGGTTCCAAGGTATATTCTTTATTAGATCTTCACTCTGCATATCATCAAATCAAGATGCACCCCGCATCGTATGACATACTAACGTTTATTACTCATGTAGGTCTGTTTAGATGTGTCAGGATGCCTTTTGGCCTCATAGCGGCTGCTAGTGTGTTCCAGCGTGGTATGCACAGCATTTTGGGAGGAATGAGTGGAGTTACATTTTATCAAGCTTACATATTGGTATGGGGAAAATATCTCAAAAGAACATGATGACAAATTAAAGAAGGTGGTAAAAAAGCTGGAAGAGACAGGTTTATTGATTCTAGATAAGTGCAAATTCAGGAAAAAGCAAGTAGATTATCTAGTATATTGCATCTCGTGTGAAGGTGTGAGGCCAAAAGGAAGTACAGTTGAAGCTATTAAAGAGATGCCATCTCCAACTAACAAAGCAGAGGTATTTTCATTATTGAGGATGATAAAGTACTATTTCAAATTTGTGAAAGGTCTAGTCAGTAAGACAGTGAACATGAGAAGATCAATGAGAAAAGGTGTGATGCTTGAATGGAATAAGGAATGCAAGGGAGAATTTGTTTTGATAAAGGAGGAGATCGCAAAAGCACCGGTTTTGCAATGATTTAGAGAGGGTGTGCAGACGGATGTTTATACCGATGCCTCTGAGTGTGGGCTTGGAGGAGTGTTGATGCAGGAGGATGGTGTTGGGCGGCATACTATAGCGTATTCCTCAAGGGCGCTAAAGGAACTTGAAGGGCGATACTCGGTAATTTAACAAGAGGTGTTGGCAATTTTATGGCAATAATGAAGTTTAGGGTTTATCTGTACGGCAGGAAATGTATAGTTCACACTGATCACAAACCACTGATTGCTATATTTAACAAAAAGGGTTTGGATGGAGTCTCCAGGCGTATATCGAAGTGGAAAACGAGGCTACAAGGATTGGAATTTATAGTGGAACATGTAAGTGTTAGAGACAATGTAATATTTGATCTTTTATCCAGGAAGCCTCTGAGGCAGTGTGATGGTGTGGATGGACAGGGAGATGAGTGTATTAAGGATATTTCCATTGTGGAGGAGACTCTTCAGTAGGAGGAGTCGCTAGAAGCTTGCGATGAGGACAAAGTGTATCAGGAAGCCAAGAAGTTGACGCAGTTGAGGTGGATTTGTAATGCGGATGACAGCATTGGAGACAAAATTAAAGAGTACAGGAGAATTAAAGCTGAGTTATACATAACAGATGGAATACTGTGCAAAAGGCAGTAGTAGTAGATCTAGGACATGAATCACATATGGGCATCTGCAAAATGAAGGCCCTCATTAGGATGGATTTTTGGTGGCTGGGGATGGATGAGTTTATTGAGGTGAGGATTAGAGAGTGTGAACGATGTAAAAATAGTGATAAGATTTTAGAAACAAGGACACCCCCCATGGTTATACCAGAAAGTCCCAAGATGGTGTGGGATACCACTGCAATTGATCTGTTGGGGACATTACATTTCCATGGTGCACGAGATTGCTATGTTGTAGTGGTGATGGATTTACTCAGAAAATGGCCAGAAGCTGGTGTTCTCAAGGACATCACCTCAATAAATGTGATGACATTTCTTGAGAATGTTTTTTGGAGAGAAGGGTGGCCAGCTGTGATGGTGACTGACAATGGTCCACAATTTAATTCCAAGGAATTTCAGTTGTGGACAAGAGAGAATGGTATCAAACAAAAAAGAGCAGCTCTTTATCACCCACAATGTAACGGCTGTGTAGAACCCATTAATAGAATGCTGATGGAAAGGATATGGATGTCCGTACAGTTTTGTGGGGCTTGGAAAAGAGAGATGTGTTGGAGAGTGTCTCAATACAGGTACACCCCACATCCTGTGACTGGTGTTACACCATTTGAATTGATGCAAGGTCGCAAACTCAACACCCCATTAGTTCCAGGGTGGATTAGGGGTGCCAAGATTGTGGGTGTGAATATTCAACAAGTTAGAGATAAGGTGATGTTGAAGGGTGATGCTTGTAAAAAGTGGTATGATAAGAAACATGCTTGCAGATTGACGAGTTTTAGGAGAGGAGATTAAGTGAAGATCCAACTACCTAGATGGATCAAGAAAACTGATTCTGATACTCCAAAGTCAGGACAGTGAGTGAGGATCTTGGTAATGCCATTCGTTTGGAGGGAGGGGATGTTTGGACTAAAGAGAGAGTGGGAATGAGATCCTCTGAGTAACACACCACAAGAAAATATCCCCAGGTGATCTGTGTGTTATCTGACCGTGGTCATCGTTTGTTGTTTGATTATTGCTGTTACAGATGTGTCTAAAATGCATTCCTATTGTATATAGGTTGTTCACTTTTTGTTCATTCAGATGTGTTATATTGTAAGGGAAGAAGAAGTATTATACTGTACATAGTTAATCTAGTATAATGCTTATCACGATTCATCCCCAGTGATGTAAAATGATTCCATGTGGACCACAGCACTGGTGTCACCATTGGAATCCCTGGAGTTGCGGAATCTTTATGTGTGAAAGTTTGGGGCAGCTAAAGGCTGACCAAGGAATGGAGCTGCAGCCCGTTTGTTATTACCGTTCTAATAAAGTTTTTTAAAAAAAATCTTCCTCCAAATGCTCATTACTGTATGGATTTCATACAGATATCGTACAATATACTGTAATTCCTAAAGTAGGGAAACAGTGTTAGATCATCAATACCTAGGCATTACTCTTATAAGGCAGCTCAAAGGAAAGTGTATCCAGCTTAGGCAGTCCAATCACTATCTAGTAAAAGTCTTGTTTAGTCTTTAGGTGTACAAAAGATTCTTCGGACTCACAGGTAAGCAGTACCACGAGAGGCCATCTGGAGAGAGAGAGAGAGTACAGGACAAAGAAAGCAGTGTTTATAGCCAAAAGTAGAGTTCAGAATGTGACTTAAGGGGCTTAGGTCAAAGTGTAAATGTTGTAGTGAGCAACTACCACCACTAGGGTCCAAGAGGACTTAACCTGGGTAGTGATAAGGTAAGCAGGACTCTACACCCAATGGGCTAGTAGATGAGATATAAGGGATCTTAGTCTTGAAACCACAACAAAGGTAGGAATACCCTCAGTTCATCAAGAATCAATGGGGAAGACTTTTCTCACCAGGGGGCACTGGGAAAAGCAATCTGTTAAATATCAATAGACTTTCAAAGGCAAATCACTAATATCTACCCGCTGGCACCCCATAGCAAATTCATACGTTTGCTCCCCTAGCCTCACCATCATTGGGGTTGTGTTGTGTTGTTGGGTCATGGGACTGAGGGCATTCAACAGTGGTTGTCTTTTGGTTCTTCTGGAGACCTCGGGTGGGGGCAGATGCACCCTGGATCAGTCCCGCAACATAGCAGAGACGCTCACGAATGGCTGGGCAGATGCAATTATTGCACTGACCCCAGACAGGGTAAGCAGGCCCTCAGTAGCTCGGCTATTGGGCATCAGAATCCTGGCAGGCTCCTGCTGGTGGAGGTCAGTTCAGCAGGATTCCAGTGTCCCAGCAGAGCACAGAGCCCGCCCATGAATATTCCAATACCCAGGTTGGATATAAGTCATTGCAGCAGAGCATAGATAGTTCCGGCCTTGCAAGTGAATTGCAAAGATGCAAGCTTTTTCAGGCCGGGAATGGTACTGCAGATCAAGCAGGATGGGTGGCTGCTTCTGCACACCAGTCAAAGGGTGGGAGGTGCCTTGCAGAGGTGTCTACTGTTGAATAGAAGGTTGAGGTGCGAAAACTGGTGGTGTTGGCTGAGCTAATGCTGTTTCCTACAGAAGTCCTCTGTCATCGCTCTGTCGTTTTCTTCTTTAGATCTCTTCCAGGTCCAGTGGTTGACTAGCTTACTGGGCCCATCTTCCCTTCTTATATCCATTAGCTGAGCACTCCAATAACGGAGATGGACATTTTCGAAGTTAGAGGTGGCTTTCTAATTGTGTACAGCCAGCCTCCCAGAGTGGAATATGGATTAGGGTCAGCCATCTCTCCTCCACACTTCCTGCCAGATGACACACACTGGTCATCCTTCCTGGGCTTTCCATGGGAAAGCCTGTGAATTTGCACTAAGAAAGAGATCCATATCCCACCCAGAAAGGCAGAAGGATGGCCAACAATGGCCACGCCATCTTGAACAGGACTTCAAACATGAAGAGTAGCCATTTTGAGTATATGGTCCTCCTGAATACATTATCACAGCTATAAAGGCAACTGTCAGAATGTTAACCCATTATTCATTTTGGTTCTGATGTAGACGCCGGATACCCATTCCAACATGGCATCCGCGCCGGGTTGTTTTGCCCATCCAAACATGAATGCCAGTCTGCACTTTACGTGAGGAGAGGTTCCATTCATTCAGACGTTCCGTCTGCAGGCATCACTACTTAGGAGAAGCTGCTCCAGTAAACTAACGCGCCGCAACTGCTATCCTCCGTTACATTGATGCTAGCTCTTTGCCTTTCTATTTTTCCACACATGCGTCGCTCACTCTTGCCTTCTTTCTTCTCTCTGCTACTTGTCTTCCTGTACTCGCTACGCTGTTTAACTGGGAGCCTTCCTTGCCTTTTGCTGAGCTCCCGCCACCCTAGAACCATCCCGCTGCTCCTTCAGCACTTCACCCTTGGAGCCTCTCCTCTCTGTGCCCTCCATCCCCTTGCTAACCCTACTGGAACTTTTACCATTGCTTGTCTTCCATTCTATGACAAGACTGGAGGCGAGCATTATGCTTCAACTTCTTTATTACTACCCTTCAGCAGTTTCAACAACTGTATCAAACAACAACAAAGAAATGTCCATGTGACTTTCACTTTAAACTACAAATCCCAAAGTCTCTGTAGTCCTTCCTTCTCTCCAGCTCAGTTATGACCACATCCTGTCCCTGAGCTCCTCCTCTTCTTTTACTGCTCTTCAAGCAGATAAGTGATTTTCCTTCTACCTCCCAGCCATTGTGTGTTAGATAAGATTACTGTAAGATTTATTGAAGTGGAGGATATGAGAGGATTCATAGCATGCTTACGCAGCGTATTATGTGTTTTATTTTAATAGCTTTACGCAGATAGGAAGGTTTTTTTGCAGGACTTCGGTCCGAGCGTGAGTAGCCTCCGTGGCGTCATGGCGTGCGCGAGCGTTGGGCGCGATTATAGTAGCCTGCCTCATAGCAGCACCAGGAGCTCCGGCGGCCGCTAGCCCCGTGCCGTATTCCCGGCACGCCAGGGGTGCGTTGCGGGGCCGCGGAGCTCCCTCGAGCCGCACCTACAGCGGGAGCGGACGCGCTTAGGTTCCTCCCCTCCCCCACAGGGAGGCGAGGTGGGCGACAGACGAATCGAGCCCTCGCAGAGGGCCGAGAGGGAGGACTCCGGCCCCCACCCTCGTGGGGGCAGAGTTTTTCGAGATGCCAAGCCGCGTCGCACTCATTCTGCGATGCGGCCCCGGCAGCAAGATCCTTCCTCTTATCGCGACAGAGCTTTAATCGCAGCTCCCGAAGGCACGTTTTCCTACCCGCACCCGTGAGGCGCACGGCGAGCGAGGGCCTGCGTGATCTCGAGAGAAGGCGGCAGGCGCGGGAGCTTCCCGCGGTGTAAAAAAAAAAAAGAAAACGTGCAGAGCAGTGCGAGCAAGCACACACATACGAGGCGTCTGCCTCAGGGGACAAGATTCAGACCCATAAGCCGATACAGGCTCAACAGATCAAGTGAGTCGGTGCAGCCACAAAAAAAAAAAAAAGAGAGAGACTGAGTTTATATCGTAGGGACACAGAAGTTGTCTCAGAGCATCTGCTAGGAAGTGGGCAGCATAAGACACCTATAACAAGGTATTGAGGCACGCAGCACCCCTATCATGTCAGAATTCGAGTGGAGTGAGGAGGAGCAGTCCCTTGACTTGGCTACCAGTTTCAAGGAGGTGCTGGGGAATTCCCTAGTAGATGCAGTGGCACAAGGGGTGAGACCCTTACAAGAAAGGCTTGAAACACTGGAAGCTATGCTTCACCAGCCTACCGAAAGCACCAAGAAGACTCGCAGCTTGCCCATCGAACCCTCTGGAGCAGGGTCTACGGGGAGTATTCAGGCCCGCAAGAGGAAAGCCTCTGCAGACCCCCAGGGCCCTATGGATGGGGCGGATGATAAGGCCCCGGAGGTCGCCGACGCCTTTGCAAAGCTTAAGCAAGCATATTTGCTGCGTCAGGCCGTGCCAGACCTCATGACCCCCTCTCCTGGGGAAGAAAATGAAGGAGATGATGACCTAGGCTCGGAAGAAGAGCCAGAGGAAAGGGGTTCGTCCCCTCTGGAGCCGGAGGAGCCAGTCGAGGAAGAGTGGGCGAAACCCAGTGGGGGCAAGAAAGCCCGAAAAGAGAAGCACCTCGATGAGGAGCAGGACGATATGTTCGACCCGGATGCTATCAGAAACCCGAGGTTTTCCGACTGGCAGCCTTCCGCAAGAGTGGCTCAATATATGACAGCAAGGCTGCGGAAAGCCCTAGATAAAGAAGTGCGATAGCGGCTTTGAGCAGAATGCCCCCGACCAGACTTGCCGGGGAAGGTAGCGGAAACCCCCGAGCTAGATCCGAAGATGCTCACCTTTGTTTCGAAAACCAATAAGGATCCCCGTAAAGGGATTGATAGGTCATGGAAAAGCTGCCAGGAGAAGGGCCTGGATTTAGCCGGCCCTCTCGCTAAGATCATGGACTTAGCGGAGAGAGCAAGAGACACGGGCGAAGAAGTGAACCCGGACGCTCTTGCCGGATGGGCCCAAAGAGCAGTTTGCCTCTTGGGAAACGCGAATTGCGCTATAGCCTCCGAGAGAAGAAGAGGGTTACTTCTAAAGATTGACTCTAAGCTCAGTGACCTGGCATCTTATGAGGCCGGAGAAGCAGCCCAAGGCTTCTTATTTGGAGAGACTTTCGGGAAAGAGATGGGCCGCTTCGTGGGCACATACACGTCCCTGGAAAAAGCACAGGCATCTATTCGCAAGATCTTCCCGCAGAGAATTTTTGCCGGGACCGGCCGTTACAGGGGTCGCTCGACCGGTCGCCAACAGGGAGGAAGGAGAGCCCCGAATAACAGAGCCCACTACTGGGAGAACAGGCAGCAAGACACCTTCTTCCCGGCCAGAGGTCGCAATGCGAGAGGACGGCGAGGAAGAGGTGCCGGACGTGGCCAAGGGTTCACGCCAGGTAAGGGCCATTACTTACCCTCCGGTGGGAGGGAGGACAAGTATGTTCTGGGGAAACTGGCGCGCGCTTTCCAGCGATGCCTGCATTTTGCAAACCGTCAGAGGCCTGCAATTAGAGTTCATTCAGGACCCAGTACAGGCAAGGGCGCCCCATCACCCGCAGCTAGCGAAGGCAGAGCTAAAGGCCCTCAATACCGAATTGGAGCAGTTAGTGAGGAAAAGAGCAATAGAGAGATGCCCCGGGGCTCCGAACTTCCTCAGCAACATGTTTCTCGTTCACAGGAAGGAGAAGGTTCGCCCAGTTATCAATTTAAAGGAGCTGAACGGATGGATAGTGTACCATCATTTCAAGATGGAGGGGATCCATCAGCTCAGAGATTCCCTGAGAGATGGAGACTGGCTGACAAGGTTAGATCTAAAGGACGCATACCTGACAGTGCCTGTGCAGGCGCGTTTCAGAGGTTTCCTAGCTTTTCGCTGGAAGGAACAGTTCTGCCAATTCAGGACAATGCCATTCGGGGTTGCGTCAGCGCCTTGGGCGTTCACAAAGTTAATGAAACCAGTAGCCGCAGCCATCCGAGAGAAAGGGATTCGGCTGATCATATATTTGGACGATCTATTACTGCTAGCAGAGGATCGGGAAGCGCTGGAGTATCAGACGCAGTGGGTACTAGACCTGTTGCGATCACTGGGGTTCCTAGTGAACACAGAGAAATCGGATACCAAGCCGGCACAAAGGTTACACTTTCTCGGCTTCATCCTGGACACAAGGAAAGCCTCCCTGGAACTTCCAGCAAAGAAGATCCGAGACATCAAGAGAGAAATCAGAGCATGTTTAGGGAAGAAAGTGATCTCTCTGAGAGTTTTAGCGAGAATTGTAGGCCTCCTAGCGGCCTCCATACAAGCTATTTTTCCAGGTCCATTACACTATCGAGCCTTGCAAAGATTGAAAATCAGACATCTACGACAAGGGTTGAGATACCATCAATCGGTCCCACTGGACCAGGAATCCATCACAGAACTGGAATGGTGGTTGCAGAATATGGATGCCTGGAATGGGCGTGCCATATTCGGAGACCGGCCGGACCTAGTGATAGAGTCAGACGCCAGTCGTATAGGATGGGGAGCTCGATGCGGAGAGTTGCAAACTGGAGGGAAATGGAGCTCAGAGGAGCTGAGCCTGCACATAAATTGCTTAGAACTCCTAGCGGGCTCTTTCGCGATAAAGACATTCACGAGAGACAAGGTGAAGTCGTGCGTACTGTTAAAGATGGACAACATTTCGGCGGTACGTTACATAAACCACTTAGGAGGGACGAAATCCAAGATGCTAGCCGAGCTAGCGAAGGATTTCTGGCATTACTGCCTGAAGTCCGGGACGTCTTACGGAATACTTACCCGGAACTCTGAATGTGGTAGCGGACCGGAACTCTCGCTACCTCACGGACTCCAGCGATTGGAAGCTGGATCCGGCAGTATTTCAAACTCTGAATCAGAGATGGGGTCCGTTTCACACAGATCTGTTTGCCTCTCGCCTCAACGCCCAGATACCCAACTACTTCAGTTGGAGACTAGACCCAGACGCAAGAGGTACGGATGCATTCCTGCAGGACTGGGCAGGCGGAGCGCACTACGCGTTTCCCCCATTCATGATGCTGAGCAGAGTGCTAGCGAAATGTCGGAGGGAGAGAGCAGAACTAGTGCTGATAGCACCACTGTGGAAACCTCAAGTGTGGTTCCCGACGCTGATAGAGCGCCTAATAGATCTGCCGAGGGTCCTTCCGGAAGGGGAGCGATTGCTCACGGACCCATTTGGGCAGTGTCATCCTCTGAGAGCGAAAGGGACTCTCCCGCTCATCGCGTGCAGGATATCAGGCGACGATGGGAGCTGCCAGGCATTTCGCAGCAGGCTGCAGAGCTTATCGCCGAATCCTGGGCTCCATCGACTAGGAGGAGCTACGACGCGCCTTGGGCTAGGTGGACGAGCTGGTGCAGAGGGAGAGGTTTTCATCCCATTTCGGCGCCTGTAGTGGCGATTTTGAATTTTCTAGCACAACTACTGCAAGATGGGAAAGCATTTCATGTACCGATTGAAGGCGTGCCAGCAGGTGAACACCCAGCAGTCTGTAGGCTCGTCAGAGGAGCTAAGTTTAGAGTGCCACCAGTTCCCAGGTATACGGTACTGTGGGACGTGACGAAAGTTCTGAGATTATTAGAAAGTTGGCCAGCTAATAGATATTTGTCGCTCAAGCAGTTATCGGGCAAGCTAGCAATGCTTTTGTGCCTCGTGTCCTGTAAGAGGGTGTCCGATGTTAGAGCATTGGAGATTAATAGGAGGACGTTTGGGCCGGAAGGCGTTACCTTCATAGTGGTGCAGAGGACCAAATCGAATACATCCACAGTGCATTACCCCTATTTCCCAGATAATGCTAAATACTGCGTCGCTAGCTGCATCAAGGAATACGAAGCTAGGACGGCGGAGAACGGAGCGATGGGGACAAATCAGTTGTTAATTGCGCGTAGAAAGCCTTTTCAGGTGGTCAAAACAGCTACCATAGCGAGATAGGTTAGAGAAGTGATGTTAGCATCAGGAATTGATTTGCGACAGTATGGGGCGCATTCAGTGAGAGGGGCCATGGCATCTAAAGCATATAGGACAGGAGTTCCCTTGCAAGATATTATGGCAGCAGCAGACTGGGCGTGTGATCGTACCTTCAGAGAATTTTATTTTAAGCCAGCTGAAATATAGCGAGTGCAGTATTGGGACAGCTTTGAACAAGCATAATGCTCGCCTCCAGTCTTGTCATAGAATAAAGATTACCCCTGCTAACTGCGCAGGGAGTATTAATTCTATTAAAGACTAGGAGGCGAGCATTAGTTCCCACCCGCAACTGTTTGATAATCATATTGTATGTAACAGTGTATGGTTATGATCACAAACTAAGTGCCACCCTGACATTATACATTTTCTGTTTTCTCTAGGGCAGGAGCAGAAGAACAATTGAGGGGATGGACTAGGAAAGACGACGAGAGTTCAGTTGTTACGAAGTTATGTCGGAGTTATGAAGTCCTTGCTCGGTTGGCGGGACGTGAAGTTTTGGTATCAAGACATTAAGAGCACGTAAAAGAGAGGAGGAGCTCAGAGACAGGATGTGGTCATAACTGAGCTGGAGAGAAGGAAGGACTACAGAGACTTTGGGATTTGTAGTTTAAAGTGAAAGTCACATGGACATTTCTTTGTTGTTGTTGAAACTGCTGAAGGGTAGTAATAAAGAAGTTGAAGCATAATGCTCGCCTCCTAGTCTTTAATAGAATTAATACTCCCTGCGCAGTTAGCAGGGGTAATCTTTCTTTATTGTGAAGCACCGCTCTCTTCTGGAATTGAATCAAGGATTGAGCTTACCTCAGAGAAACCACACACATTCCTCTTCACCAACAGGTTTTTGTTCCCAGTTGGTGTTTTTCCCCTGATTTTTGACTTGGTTCTAGGACCAGCCCCTCTCCCCCCCTATGCAATTAGGGGTCGAGGTGGCTGCCCAAAGAGGCAGGCCTCTTCTCTTCCCTGAATAGCCACAGGTAATGCACGCAAGTGACAACAACATTCAATGTATCATCTGAAAATGCAGGTATCAACTGCTAACAGCCTGTTCAGGAGAAGCCTGGAAAGCAGCAAAAGGGTTAATTCTGACAAACTAAAAAAGACACAAATGTCCCAACAGCACTTCATGGAGGATGGCGTGTACTGCACAGGAAAAACACAGGAAAAACACAATACCCTAGCAGCACTTCACAGAAGGTTACGGTGCTGCCATAAGAAAAAAAGATGGCAGAGAAAGGGAGAGGTCGCCCAGCACTGGTAACCTAGAAAAGTGACCCAGTGTTCTCAGAACAAAAATGAATACAGCAGGAGAGTGAGTTTGCTTGTGACTGCAGTGTCTGCGAACTTGCCACATTACGAAATAATTGCAACACTAATCTGTGACTAACAGCTGACTCTCAACCTCCCAAACCAACTCTACAACAGTCCACTACACCTGCTCCAGAAAACAAGCATCACACAAATCAAGCACTAGCTACACTCCCAAATAACACCAATAATATACCATTGTATCTAATAATGCTTATATCACGTAATACCACTTCTTAATTCACATCCATGTCTCAAAACACTTGCAATAACAGTGTTCTCTGGTGATAATAGGCAATTCCAATCGTTTAAAGCGTTTTAATCACCTATAGTCGACTGTAGCATGTCAACTAGTATAATGAATACACATCCAATGGACACTGTTATATATCGTATACATTTTCATTGTCCCCCTCTGGTCCTTTCCCCTTATTGGTGCTCACCTCACTCCTACAAGATCCACCTCTCATAGACCAGGCCTCTCTCCAAAGCTGTTCACTCCCTCCCTCCAATCCCCCAAAACATACAACCACCTTTCGGGACACATATAGCAGGACAACCCTTCCTCTCACAACAAAGTCACCGTTGCCAGGCAGATCAGGGCATGCAAGGCTGTGATTAGAAAAGCCAAACTATCCTTCTATGGAAACCGAATCTCAAACGCCCCCAATCCTAACAAATAATTCCACAAGATTATCACTGGATTCAAGGCCCCACTCTGCTCTACCCCCTCCACACCTGCTTCCCAAGCTTTCTACGGTACCTTGTCAGATCCCTGTTACAACACCGCTATCAAAAGAAACCACACCATTATCTACAACACTCGCCCCTTCTCAACCCCCTAACCTCCTGCTCACTGCCCATTCCTCTGCTCCTTCACCCTACCCAATCCGGACTTCCTGAAACTACTCTCTAGTAGTAGCCCTTCAGGATCCCTTGCCCGTCTCCTCCTCAAGAACATTCTCTCATCAACATGTGCAGGAAGCGTCGCTATATCAATAATTAACCACTAACTGTCATCAGGCATTTTCCCAGCAGCTTTCAAAACCACACACTTAAAACCACTACTCAAATAACGCTCCCTCAACCCCATTCTTCCTTCAAATTACCACTCAATCTCAAACAATCGCTTAATTGCCAAACTCCTAGATCGCAATGCATATTACCAACTCTGCCTCTTCACAGAAACCAATGGCCTCCTTGATCCTGCCCAGGCCAATTTCAGACTCCTCTGCGGTACTGAATCCACCCTCGTCAATATCTGTGACAACATGAAAAGAACAGCAGATACAGAAGGATGTGCACTCATTCTCCTTGATCTCTTGGCAGCATTTGACACAATCAACCACTCCACCCTCCACCCTTACAGACAGACACCACTCACTTGGCATTTGAGAGACTACCCATAAATGGATTTCCTCATTCTGTGCCAACCACTCACAAATCATCACTCCCACCTTTCTCCTCTCCCCCCTGCCATGAATCCGTCACAGTCCTGCGATGGACCTCCCTTGACCCTCTTCTCTTCAGCCGTTACGTAAGCCCCCTCCCAGCCATCATCCACTCTCATGCAGAGGCGTCACCAAGGGGCATCCAAGGGGGGCCCCGGCCACCCTTCTAAAAACGCTGCCCTCCTCCCCCACCGGCCTGCCTGCCTGCCTCTTATGAATGCAACTTCGTGTGCCACCCCAAGTGACCTCATCAGGCGACCCCTATGAAAAATGTCTGGGGCCACCATCGCTCTCACGGTTTGACCTGTCACAACTATGCCAATAATACACAGATAATTTTAAAGATCCCCAAAGCCTCTTCCTCCCTCCACCCAGACCTCATCTACTGCCTCACCGAATTCAGCCATTAGATGATAGCCAACCAACTGCTCCTAAACCCTGGTAAAACTGAACTACTAATCTGCGGCAAGGCAGAACCCCTCCCCAACCAACACCTGGGCCGCCCGCCCTAGACCCCCCTCCTGGAGCATACCCCACGGTAAAGAAGCTCGGATGCACTCTGAGCTCTGACCTCACTCTCTCTCCAGATCAACGCATCTCTAGATCATGAAAATGTTCCCCTCTGCATTCTCAGACAAATATTCGCCTAACCCTCATACCCACACAGAATGTCAGCAACTCTGGCCAATCTCATGCCTAGATTACGCCAACTTCCTCTATCTAGGTACACCTGCCTTTCAGCTCAGAAAGCTCCAACGTGCCCAAATCTCAGCTGCCAGGCTTCTACATGCCCTCACCCCATAAGAACATATCCCTCCTGCCCTCTGGGTACTCCACTGGTTGCCTTTCAGTTGACGGTTCACTTTCAAAGACATGAGCATCGGCCAACATGCCATCCACAATTCAATACCATTACAAAGTATGAATATTGTGAGAACTGTCTGTCAAGCTATCAAGGCTATGGAGCCTGAGAAACCCGAACGTGCAAATACCCTATGGGAGGGGGACTGATAGAAATATGAACATTTTAAATAGCAGCTGGGAAAGCTATCAAGGTTACAGGAGCCTGAGAAACCCTTGTGTGCAGATATATGAAAGGGAGATTGAAAAAAACAAAAACATTGTGAATAACGGCTGGGAAAGCTATCAAGGTTATGGGAGCCAGAGAAACCTGAGGGTGCAAATATCCTATGAAAGGGGATTGAGAAAAGCACGAATATTGTGAATAACGGCTGGGAATGTTACCAAGGTTATGGGAGCCTGAGAAACGTGAGCGGGCAACTACCCTATGAAAGGGGGATTGAGAAAGAGATATGAACACTTTGAATTAAGGCTGAGAAAGCAAGAGAAAGTGCAAAACTCTGTTAGGACAGGGTGGACCGTCACCCTATTTGAAACAACTTGGGTAAAAGAAAATAACCTGTATGAGGATCACATGACTTTGGGAAAAACCAAAACCTCGAAGGAGGAAGTATTTTTTTTTATTTACAAGAAATCCTGGAGGAATGGAACTGTTCACAACAAGAGACAGTTTTCTTTGTTTTCTTTGTTATCATGAGAAAGTGAAATCCTAACTTGATACAAAGACTGGGAAGAATATCCTGTGGTGGGAAAAGGAACTTTGAAACCTAAGAACAAACCAAATATAAATTGGGACAGGTAGATGCCCCATTGAAGCTATTGTACAAAGCCTCCCATTTCCCTTTTAGTTAGATGTTTTTTCTAAAGTGGTGGGGCCAGTTAGTTGGATAGGATTCAGACGGAAGAACTTTATTTTTGGACTTTAAAGTCCAGCCTTAGGTTTTGTTAGGTAGGAACTTCCCTCAAAGCAATGGGGCTAGTTAGGCATTTTGATTCTTTTATTTGAATAACACTTCTTGAGAATGGCCTCTAATTGTCTGAGTCCTTCTGCTGGTTCATCACAGTCCATAGTAATCAATAATTAGTCTAAACATTGCATCACAAATGGTTAAACAGAGCCTGGACTAGGACACACCAAAATGTTTTACTCCTGAGTGACGCTAGACTTCTGTGCCATAAAATAACATTGCATAAGATAAAAAATAAGCGGTCTACATAATCAATATAATGTTTCAAATACAATACATTTCGTAAATTAATAATACATGTTTGACCAGTACTGAGGATGGCAGAAGGCTAAAGTAGGAGACACCAAGGCATTTCCTCTAAGACAGCTCTTGTCTTATAAGACAATGTAAACCAGCCAACTAGTGGGGTATTTGCCCAGTTTCTTCATAAGCAAAACATACGTACTTTCTCACGTTAGCAAATTTCACTTTGAAGTTAACACTTTTCTCGCTGTGATTTTTTCATTTTTTTAATGATTACAAGAGTTATCTGACATTGTATTGTTTCATATTTAGCAAGTATTTCTTTTAACTATTCATGGCGTTTAATATTTGAATAAAGCGGGTGCATTCTGTCCATCACCTATATTTTAACAAGATTACTTTGATAACTGTTTCACACAGCCCAATATATTTGATGGACTTATTGTGTGTACTGGGTGATCATCTTTATGCTATTTATTATGCAAGTTAATGTTTTTCTTATTGCAGGGGGAGCGCTCGTGAGCCGTCGACCAAGATGGCTGCTGCCTTCTGAGCTCTGTGGCGAGACCCGAGGAGGTAGAGGGCTGTATGGTGCTGGAGCCCTGAAAAATGCTACCCAAGCTGCCTGGCTGATGCATAAAGCATTTCCACAGGTGGTGGTGGGGGCTGCTGCACTTGCTGTTGGAGTATGACTGAGCCGCTTCTCCCCGCCCCCCTTGGCTGGCCACCCGGGGCTGCATGAGGGGTAGCGGTGGGCCGCCGCGCACACTTGATCGTAAGGGAGCCAGGTCGGTGAGGGATCTGCCGGTGATGTGTGCTGCTGCAGGGACGGAGCCACGGGCAGCTTGGAGGAGGGCTCCGACCCACAGCCAATGATGGTGCAAGGCTGGATGCCGTCTTGGCGGGTGAGAATGGTTGTAGCCGTTTTGTGAGGAGGCGTGATGGCCTCCTGTGGTTGGCTGTTTAGGCTGCCGGCGAGTTGGCTGAAGGCGGCTGGAGGACTGGTGTGCGGTGGATGAGAAGACAGACAGCGGGGTACAGAGAGGCCCGGGGAGAGGCAGGGTAGGCTGGGCCTGACTGCTGGGCCATTGAATGGACTGTGCCCTGTTGCCGCTCCCGATCCCACAGTACAGGAGGGAGCCTGTGAGCCTGGCAAAACAGAGAAGGCTGCTGCATTAGCGAACGGACAAAAGAGAAGGGTTGCTCCTGCCCGCCTGTGACAGCATGTGTATCGCTTTTTGATTGTGCTTAGCCGGCGCTACTACTGGGGGTAAAGGAGGTGAATGCTAGTGCCCCATTGCTGACGTTGAGCAATTGGGGGCAAGTGGGCAGATCCTACTGCCCCCATTCTCTGGTGCGGGCGGGCTCTGCCCTTGGCTATGGTGCAGGCTGGCTGCAAGGGGGGGCCCTCTGCCCTTGTGACTACAGCAGTGTCCGTTCTTCCTGGAGTCAGCGTCTTACTACTACACATGCTTGTTGTCAGGACTGCCCTCGAGCTGGGGTGGGTGCAGGCTCTGATCTAAGGTAGCATTGACGTGGGGGAGCTGCAGTGAAGAAAAAAGGAGGGCACTCCTGTGGGGTTATCCTTGCATCAGATGGTGAAGGGGAACAAAAGGCTGGGCTGCCTGCAATTTACGCATAGAGAGGACCTAGCAGTGCACAAGGGAACCATGGCCTCCCCCAGGCCTGGGGAGGAGGCTGGGGGCTTGCTGCAGGAGGCTCTCCAAGGCAGGCAGTTGGGTGTGAGTGGCCAGCCATCTGAACTTAGTTTGGTCCTGGCTGAAATGAAGAGTGGGTTCGCAGCAGTGAATACGAAACTGGATAACATGAAGTATAAGATTGACAGAACGCAGGAGTGGATTGACAAGGAGAGCAGCCACCTCCGTGAAGCAGAGCACAGAATGGGGTTGCTGGGGGACACCAGCAATGAAGTCACCAAGACCATTCGGGCCTGCAAAGAGAAGTCAATGAGATTCGGGAGAAAAATGAGGACTTGGAGGCACACTCCAGATGTAAAAACATAAGAGTGGTGGGGATACCAGAATCTGTCCCAGCACGCAATATGGAACAATTAATGGAGGCATTTATCAAAGAGGTGCTGCAGGGCCCCAGCTCTCTGCCCAATTTATAGTAGAAAGGGTGAATTACATATCGAGCCAGGCCCCGCGGCCAGGCCAGAATCCCGACACGATCATCATGCTACTGCTGAGACCGGGATGTAATCCTACGCAGGGTCTGTGAACTGGGTGAGTTGCATTACAAGGAGGCAAGGGTATCCTTCTTTCAGGACTTTACCCCATTGGTACAAAAAGCAAGACTGACATTTTTGGTGGCCAAGCGTATGCTGCACGAGAAACAAATCCAGTATGCGATGCTGTACCCCTCAAAACTGAGAGTCGTCAACAACAACAGGACAATCCTTTTCACAAACCCAGTGGAGGCTATTGCATTTGCTGAATCCCTGCCTTTGCCCTGACGTGGGTGGTGGGAATCTGTGGTTGGGACCCTCCATTAAGTGTGTATTGAAGTCCCTTTCTGTGGCATGATGGACGGCGGCGTGCGAGACTGCACGGCTGGGCAGCCTGGGTTATGGGCTGGCAAGTGGTTAACTACTGTAACGAAATGGGCCATTTGCGAAATATAATGTTTCAGTGGGCCCTCTCCCCGGAGTGTGGGAGCTGATAAGGGTTGAGTGGGCCAGGTTTCTGCGTCCGGCACCTGTGGGTAGTAGCCCGCTAGTTGGGGTTTTGGGGGGATGGGTTGGTAAGGGAGGGGTATGCCACTGCCAGGGGATAAGGGCAGTGTGGGTGGAGGGGGTGAGGAGGTGGGGGAAGAGGTGCACTGGGGATTTTAGGGGAATGGAGGGTGGCAGGTGGGCTGGGGGGATTTTGGGGGGTGTTTTTTGTTCAAAAAAATGATTCACGTCCATTGCTGGTGGGGAAATGCAGTGTATTGAATCAGAAAGCTAAGGGAGCAATTTCGGAATGTAAAATTATAAGCTGGAATGTGCAGGGTCTGAATAACTCACGTAAGACCTGGAAGGTCGTAAATTATTGCGAGCGCCACAGTGCCAAGGTGATTATGCTATGGGTGACTCACCTGATGGGGATGGTGAACAAGGGAGTGGCTAAATCTTGGGGCCCTGACAAATATTACACATCGTTACTCTGCAGGGGTTATGACTCTGTTGCACAAATCCTTGCAGTTTCGGCTGCTGTACAAAGTGGTGTATCCGAGGGGTAGATTTGTAATAGTGTCAGGGAGCAGGGCGCACCAATTGGTTACGTTTGTCAACATATATGGCCCGAATGTGGACGATCCAGGATTTTTTGAATCCCTGCTCGCCAGCTGCTTCTAGTACATGCATACTAATATTGTCTGGGTGGGGGACTTGAATGCCACATTAGGTGCGCAACTGGACAGGTCAGAAGGGAAGGCTCGCCAGATCTCTCGGGCAGTGGACCAGGTTTGCAAGAGTATGCAGGCGCTAGGCCTGGAAGATGTATGGCGTATGCTGAACCCGGAGGTGACAGAGTTCTCGTTTTATCCTACTGTCCATGACACAGCGTCTAGGCTGGACTACGTGCTGGCTAGCCCATACCTGATGAGATTAACGGCGTATTGTGTGTTGTTACCCAAAACTCTATCAGATAATTCCCTGGTGTGGTGGTCCCTGGATGGGGGGAGGGAAGCAGCACCCATGCCCCAGTGGAGGTTTAAGGCGGTGGCCTTGGTGGGCATAGTGTATCATAGCGAGGTGGAGGAGGCCCTACGTTTGAACTTTAAGGACAATGTGGGTTCCGTGGAATTGATGGCGTACGTCTGGGAGGCCTTCAAGGTGGTGTTGCATGAGAGATGTATATCTCTGGAGATTGGCATGTTGAAAACAGTTCGGAGACGGATGTCGAGCTAGGGAGGGGAAATCAAACGGGTTGAGTCAGTAATGTCAAGCTCAGGCGACGCTCGGGCGATGGCTGAACTGCGACCGAATCTGGGCCGGTTCAATGAACTTGCTGAGAGGGAGGTTCAGTATCTTGCATGGATGGCAATGGCGCGCCGGTATGGGGAGGCGTGTCACCCTGGATGTTCATTGGTAGCCATGCTCCACCACGAAGGGGGGGCCCTGGACATTGCAGCGATCTGGGCGGCCAATGTGAGGATAGTGGCAGACCCTGTGGAGATTGTGGGTGCGTTTGTACAGTACTATGAGGGGATATTTACATCTAGGGGATCCATGGAGGGGAATGAATTGTTAGCGTATTTGGAATTGGCGGAGTTGCCCAAATTAGAGCCGGAGGTGAGCATGGGGCTGGGAAGTGCCGGGATCCGATGGGATAGGGGTGGAATTTTATAAGACGATGGGGCCGGTGGTAGCAAAGCACATGGTGAATGTGTGCGAAGAGGCATTGGAGTTGGGTCAGCTGCCCGCGTCAATGGAGGAGGCAGTGGTAATTGTATTGCTGAAGGAGGGAAAAGACTCCCTGGATTGTGCGTGTACTGGACGATTTCTCTTTTGAACCTGGAAACCAAGATATTTGCCAAGGTTCTGGCAGACAGGTTGCTTCCGTTTATGTCGAGTCTAATCCATAAAAACCAATCAGGCTTTAACCCTGGGAGGTCGACCTCGCTGAATCTTCAGAGGCTGTTTTCTATCTTGCCGCAGATTGACCCAAAGGTCCAGGCAGTAGCGGCCATATTGGACATGGAAAAGGCCTTCGACTTGGTTGAGTGGGGCTACCTGTTTGAGGTGCTGCGGTTTGTGGTTCTCCCACAATACTTTCTGTCGGCAGTGAGGCAGCTGTATTCAAGGGCGTTGGCTAGAATTGGCTTGTTTGGAAGATATTCTGACTCGTTCGCCATGGAAAGGGGTACAAGGCAGGCATGCCTGCTTTCTCTGATTCTTTTTACCCTGGCTATAGAACCGCTAGCGGCCAAGCTACGGAAGTTACACATTAATCGAGGATTGGCAATGGGTGGGGTGAGGGAATTGGTATCCCTATACGCTGATAACACGATATTGTATTTTAAGGACCCCGAAACAAACCTGCACAGCTTGGCACAGGAGGTTGCAGAGTTCGGGCGGTTATTGGGCCTTCGGGTGAACTGTTCCAAGTCTATCCTTTTCCCCCTAAATGAGGTGATTGAGAAGCCAGCGGAAACGGCTTGATTCTGGTGGGAACAGACTTCTGTTAAATATTTGGGGTTGAAGGTCAGCAGGAACCACCAGTCTCTCCTGGCGGACAACCATTTGGCGTCCCTGGAGGTCCTGAAGCATAACGTAAAGAAGTGGCGTATGCTGCCCCTATCTCTGCTGGATTGGGTCGCCATAGATGATAGTTGTCCCCAATGTACTGTATATGTTTCAGAACATACCAGTGTGGTCGGGGTTGCCTTTTCTGATGACTTGAGTTCATTGATGGTGAAGCTGGCGTGGCACCCTAAGCCCTATAGTATTAGTTGGAGCGTTCTGGCTCTGGCATGGGACCAGGGCGGCATATGTGCAACGGACATGGAATTGTATTTTTTGTCTGCGCAGCTACATTTTGCTTCATATTGGATGCCGGGTACATCGCAGCCCCCACACGTGCAGATTGAGAAGTGCTCTGTGCGACCTTATGCCCTGCAGGGAGTCCTGGTGTCCAGGAGAGTGTCGGATAGGTCCAGATTTTACCCGGTTGCATGTAAGGTGCATGCTTGGAACAGGGTGCTGGGGAGGTTGGAAGTGGACATTCCATTTGCCCCGGGGCTCCATTGGACCAACGTGTTACAGGGCGCTGAAACTTGAGTGGAGGGGGGAGGGATAGACACCATAGCAGACCTATACCCCGAGGGGAAGTTTGTGTCGCAGAAGGTATTTGTGGCTAGAATGGGGGGTTTCCTGCAAAGGAGTCTTTAGTATCTCCATATGAGAACGGCGTTTAAAGCATGGTCTCCATCCTTTCCCGATACACCTCCACCCTTCCTGCAACTTCAGTATCTTCTTAACTCGGCTAAGGCTAAAAGGCTGGTCTTCTCCATTTACGGCTTAATTCAACGGAACTCCCCAAGAGAGCCAATGAAATCAGGAGTGGGTGGGAGAGGGA
Organism: Ambystoma mexicanum; assembly: GCF_040938575.1. Lineage (NCBI taxonomy): Eukaryota > Metazoa > Chordata > Amphibia > Caudata > Ambystomatidae > Ambystoma > Ambystoma mexicanum. The sequence goes on from NC_090925.1 coordinate 710,407,055, forward strand.
CTCAGGAGCGCCAATGTCTGATAAGCTGTGGGCGCTGTTGTGCTCAAGATCCCATAGCGCAGCGTTTAATACTGGTTTACGACTGATATAGCTCAACACCCTTCATACAGTCCACCTGACCCCCGCACACCAGGCCCGGTTTGACCCGTCTAAAAGCGGTGACTGCCTGAGATGCTTGCCTTCAGCCGCTGACACACCTCACAGGTCATGGTCATGCCTGCAGTTGAGGGAGTACTGGCGGGGGGTGACGAGTACTTTTACGGAAATGCTACACTATGAGGTCCCCTACGAGCTACTGTGCTGTATGTTTGGCTGGTTCCCAGGGGCTCCAGCCGTGGGCAGGAAGCTGCTGACCGTGGCATGATAGTGGCATGATAGTGGCTAGAAAGGGTATATTACTGCGATGGACTAGCCGAGCTCCCCCTGACACAAGTGTGTGGATGGACAGTCTGATTAGGTTGACCTAGAAAAGGAGTATGTTTCTTATTGCAAACATTTAATAACTACTTAGATTTTTTTAAAGCTCATGTCATCTTGTATCTTTTTTAATTCCAGTGATAGAGGGCTGAAGTATCATAATTCAAAGTGAGGTGAGCCACAAGCCAATAATCAACTCGCATCTGACATAGAGCCGCCTGAGCTCTCAGTAAAATGGCCTCTCTATGTTGCCGCTGCAGTATAAAGCTTTAGAGGCACAGCAAAAGTAAATGGCAGATCCCCGTCTTATAGTCCTTGTTTGACAAGTAACATAGTTTGCTATTAACAGTGAACTGTGTGGGAGTTTTGGCTTTCAAACATAACTCCGACATCGAAATTCTCATCCATTTGCCTCCCACTCCTCTCTCTCTCTGCAGCCGTCTATTAGCTACGGAATGGGTGCCTATTATCTTGCTGGCGCCGCTGAAAGCAGAGAAAGTGTTACAAAGTACTGTGCTAGCTCCCCCAGAAACAAGGGCCACACTCTGTGAGGAAACTGCGAAATACTCCTTTCAGTCTCTTCTGTCGCACTGAAGCAGCAGGGAAAAGACGTTATAATTTTAGGTTAACACCAACATCTAAAATGTTATTGTGGTGATTTCGTTAACCATTTTATTCCTGTTTAACCTGGAAGCCTATGGGTGGAATGAGAACTGGCAGTAGTCTTGGGATGCTTTTACTCAAGGCAATGACTACTCATCGATATTTCTCTGAATATTGTACAGTGCTCCGGGTAGGATTTGGAAGTGGGTGTATTTTACTCCCTATTTTTCGAAGTTGGGAGTAAAATGATTTTTTAGGGAGTAACAATGTAAGTCTAATTCCCAATGACAGTATTTTATAAGCAAGTAAAACTATGGGCCTCATTACAAGGTTGGAGGTAGCCTTGCCGGTAGAACCGGCAAGGCTACCTCCAAACTTGCAAGAAAGTCCAGCACCCGCGAATGGGCAATTACCGGGGTATTCCGGCCCTGCCGTACCCGGTAATTGCCCTTTCGTGGGTGGCGGAATCGGGTGATCCCCATTCCCATTTGAGCCCCCATAGTGCTCAATGGGAATGGGGATGCCTGTTGCACCGGCACTGTTCATAACAGTAACTGTGCTACAGGCATGCTGTGCTCGCGGGTGCCTTTCATTTCGCCAGGTCAGACCTGGCGGAACAAAAGGCACCCGCGAGCACAACTCAGCATTTGCTGGTCCGGAAACAACGGTACCGGCAAGCTTACCGGTACTGTTGTATCCGGACCGGCAAGCTCGTAATGAGGCCCAATGTTTTAACTAAAAACCTAGATATTCATGCACATTAAAAGAAACATGTTTACTTCTTCCAATCAGGCAGTAATAATAGTAGTTTCTTTCTGTGGTACTACGTGCACTATTGGTCCAAACCTATGCATGGAGCTGTGGGGGCGCAAGATTCTACATGTCTTTTTCCTATTTTTTATTCAGAGTATTCTTACTCCCTATTTTTATTTTGTGGGAGTATTTGCCAATTTTTAGGGAGTAAAAGTGGCCGATACGCTTATCTGTGGGGCTGCCAATATATGCACTATATTTACAGGTATTGAGCTCATTGAAAGGTTTGATGCTGTCAGGTTCCTAACCATTTTTCAGTTGACTGAAGAAGGCACAGATTCTCCTAACAAAGGAATGTAAGAAGAGATGTGCGTTCTCGAGGCCTAAGACGCAAAGTCAGTTTGCAGTACCAGCAGCTCTTAAATATGAATCTGGCTGGGATGGATGAACAAAGCATGGCTTTTCTGGACATCTCAATGGCAACCTTCAGGGGTGTCTAGCTGAGGTGTTGCTAGGTCTGGAAAAGGTCAGGGGCTAAGCTAATGTCGGCACTGACGGGACTCAGGGCTAGCTAGCATTTTGGTTGTAGCACCCGAGCGTCTATCTGAGCTACAACCAAAAGACAGGGGCTATAACCCCCTCAGCCCCCCATAGCAACTCCTCTGGTGTCTAGACAACTTCATATTTTGCCATAAACTGACCAAATGTTTAAGGCATGAGGCATTCCTTCCCCCCCTATTTATCTGTGTAGATCCCCAGGCTCCTTGTGAGACTATTCTATGTCATCCTCTGGAGGATGCCCCCCAGCCCTTGCTGCAAAGTTCACCTCAGACACCCTGGAGGACCTCAGTGCAAGGTCCTTGAGGTGATTACATGTTGGGCATAAACACTACCTTGTTTTGACCCCAACATGAGAGTTTTCTTTTAGGATCTCAGAACACTACAGCTCCGCCGCTATCTTCCCACGCAGGTTCCTCTGTCCCGGGCACTGTGGATTAAGGGGCCTCAGGTCCATCCTAGCTGGAAACGGGACATTGACCCTCTAGAGCTTCTCAGTACTCCACCCTCTCTCTCTCTCCATGATTATGATGGTTTCAAATATGCATTCTGTTCCCTAAATAATAAGGGTGGTTTGGGTCCTGTTCTGCTAAGCAGGGCTAGCCAGGAGCTGTCTATGCAAATGCAGAACAACATCTTCAATGTTATGGTCAGGCTTTGACAAAATTCCATCTCTTCCACAGTTCTCATCCAAGCAATTGACAGCAAATTCGGTGTCACCCAGACAAGTGTGTCTACTCAACCGCCTGCCCAGCGGTATGTAGTTTTGTTCTTCCCCTTCTAAGGCAGAAACGGAGCAGACCTCTATATCTCTGGTTACAGCAGCAAAGTATCTGTATTCTACCAGAAATATTGCTTACATATGGATCAAGCCAACAAAGAGATGGTCCTCACATTCTGTGATATGCAAATGTGCAGTCAAATGGAAGAATTGTGGGATGGTCTCCAGCATACTTGTAGAGAGAATACTCTGGCATGGTGTCCGCTGTTAAAGAAACTTCTCTGTACATGCTGCCAGAAGTGTGTTCTTGAAGGGTCGGGAGGGAATGGCTAGCATGCAGTAAGGCTGGGCAACACTGCTCCTGCCGAATGCTCAAGAGGAAGACGCAGGCCCCTCATTTGATGGGATCTTGTTCATTCCCTATACTGATAAAGTGTTACTCCAGTGCACAACTGTATTTCTACACAGTCTCCCACCAAACTATGGGAAGACTTGGGGGTGATCCTGCGCTACAAATGTAGAGTGAGACCTGGCTGAGCATGGGCAGCTAAATCTTCAAGTGGGCAGAGGAGGATATACTAAAACTCCTTCAAAGAGGTTTCCCCCACCACCAATTCTGCAGCGCAAACAAAGGAACACGTGAAACATATCTGGCTGGCCAACTCAGTGATAAAGGACCAATAAACTCCCAAATGGCAGACTGGCATTGCTCGGTCAGGCCTGAGAAGAGAGGGTTCCTTGGGTTCCTTTGTGATCTATAATTAATATGACTAGGATATGGCCTGCTTTTACCTGCCTGTTCTTCCTTCCTCCTTCCCTTATCTTCTCTTTTACCTGCTACTCCTGCAAGCGTGGAAGCACCTGGAATTGGGGACTACAGAGCCACTGTCTCTGGTCAAGATTAACCACAGCTCTTGCGCCTGCTCTCTGTGATGGCCAAGCAGGCTTCATTTCATTCTGAACCTTCATCTCCTCAATCTCCTTTGTCTATCAGAATCCTTGAAGGTGGTAACCCAGGCACAAATTAATTCCTTCCTCCAGTCATGAGATTTGCTGTGTGCTATTGATTGGCTGGGTGCATATTTCCACATTCCCACCTATTATCTGCACAGGAAGGATCTTCCGCTCGTGGCATGGCGTGTTTGCTATCAGTTTTGGGGATGTCGAGCAATGACGCACGTGACAACAAGTTGTGTTCAGAGTAGCAATTTTATTAATCTAGTTTTCTAGGTGTGGGTTGGAACAAACTGCGAAAGAAACTCTTGGAATCTACACACGTTTAAGTCTAAACAGTGTCAGAAAGGGATCAATGTAAAGTAAAGGGTCCTTCCAGTGTCTACCACCTCCATTGTGGTACTTTCAAAACATGCAATATAACCTAGAACTCTAAGTCTCCGTCTGTACTGTGACTCCCTACCCTATAACACAATGTTTCAAGGATGTGCTCAACAGAAAGTCCTGTGCCTATGCTTAAAAAGTGCTTAGCCTCTGGGCTAGCTTATCCTGGGAAGGCTCTTCCAGGGTGTGCTCGCAGTCAGGATGCTCTGTGGTCGTTCTTTTTGCAGTCTGACCCTTCTGACCTTCCCCAAGTTCTTTGCTTCTTGTAAGGCTTACAGCTTGGATTCCCCTCTCCTCCGAGTCGTACGCTTTATCCCCAACCTCTGGTGTGCAACCAGACTGCTCTCTTCCAGAGCAACATAACACACATGGGTCTTCCTCCCAGATTTCAGGGTTCTCAGATGTAGGCCTTGCCATGACCTTGCTTTTAGTGTTCACACGTCTGGGTCGCAACATGTCCTTAGTTACCACCTTTCCCTGGATTGGTTCTCACCACATTCTGGTTTCATCTTTTTTTCCATGCAGGTCTGTCCACTACCTGGGATTTATCATTCACTCTGGGCAACCTGGTGACACCTTTGTACCCTATTGCCAGGGCTCGAAAAGCCAACTCTTCTTCCAGCAAAGTCACCACTTTATGCCGTTGGTGTTCTCTCTGCTATGGTAAGAAGTAGTGGTGGTGAGGTACACATCCTCTCTCCACCTTGTGGATTTTACTCCTGATGCCACTGCATTGAGTTGGCTTTTTCAGTCTATTTTTATGGGCTGTTTGGTGGGACTCAGAGGCTTGTTCCCTAGCTTGGGATTGGTTGTTTTTTTTTTTACAGATTTTTGAGTGCCTTTGATTGAGCCTTTGTAGTTGAAAATTGCATAGTTCTCACCAGTGTGTTTGTGGCTTCATATGGCGGCTGATAAAACTCGCAGCTACGATGATAAATATGTGGCTGATTTGTTGGCCAAGTCCTCTTTGTTCTCTAATGATGGAGAGAGTTCCCCACTTACCAATATTAGTAACTGGGATGAGCTTTTTCAACTCCGTAAAAGATCTATCCGTACAGAGCTCCATGGCACTATAATGTTAGAATATCTACGAAACGGTGTCTTACCACAAGGTTTAGTGGTGAGAAATGAGCCACGATTATTCTTGGACAATAAGGAATTTATCATCAGATGGAGCTATATTGCGAATAAATGCGGGAGGGATTGGCTGATACTAATAATAGATACAGCGAAAGAAATGTCTGAGAAACAACTTGAAGAACTGTCTAAATTAGAAGAAGCTATTAAAAAACTTGTACCGCTGGAGGTCTACACTAAAAGACTGGATGAGATCATTCGGGAAATGAATGATTTTAAAGAGTCCACAGTACGAGACCGTATTAGACGGCTCAAAACAGACATTACCAATTTCTCTCACGAGAAAGCATTTCGTTATACCCAAGAGGGGTATGTACCAGATCAACATTATGATGGGGCATTTAAAAACCAACAACAGAAAAATGCGAGATATACCAATACCTCATTTAGCTCACACAGTTCAGATGAAGACACTTTTGCTCGTGGAGGGGGAGGTAGACAACAAAGACGAGGTTACAACCGGGGTCGCGGCAATTCCAATAGACGACGGTCCCAGAACTCCCGTCCTTCCACTAGAGGTAGGGGACCCTCTGTTGGTTTTTTAGATCAGGACCAACAAAACTGGGATTACGAACCACCAGTAACGAGGAGCAACAAAGCCTATTGATTAATTTGTCCGCATACACACCTAATCCAGCTGAGATTTCCGTTTTGGAAAAGGGGTTCGGATTTGTTCCTACTGTTTCTTATGACCGGTTCACTTCCCGGGTAGAAATAGAGGAACTTTTCAGGAAGATACATTTAAAACAGTACTTCCATGAAAATCCCTTTGAGGACGGAGATAGAAATAGTGGTTTGTATAATCGTTCCACTTTCTGTCCACCCACCACGAGCCATAGTCCAGAATCTGTGGTATTTGAGAGACGGATTTTAGCAGATCTGGATACGTTGGAGCGTACCAAGTCTCCTTTTTCTTTCCAGAACTGTTCAAGGGCACAGCGAGAAGCGCTTGATTCTCTTAAACGCAATCAGGCCATAGTAATACGTGGGGCTGATAAGGGTGGAGCAATAGTATTGTTGAACCGCCATGACTACATTGCCGAGTGTTCAAGACAGCTTTCAGATACCACCTTTTATAAACTAATTGAACAGAATCCCACAGCACGTTTGATGAACGTCATTGCCCATAAAGTTGAAAAGGCAAGGGACAGGAAGTGGATAACTCGGAAGGAGGCCGAATATCTGGTTAAGAAAGATCCCAGTGTTCCTCTGTTTTATATTTTACCGAAGATTCATAAAACATTAGTGAACCCACCAGGTAGACCAATAGTATCGGGAACGAACACAGTATTGGAACCATTGGCAAAATTTGCTGATTACTTTTTAAAGGGATATGTTAGCAAAATGAAATCTTATGTCCAGGATTCCATGGCTGTCATCAAGCTGGTCGAAAATTTTCACTTTAATCCTCATGAGGACATTCTTGTCACTCTGGATATCGTTTCCTTGTATACTAAAATTCCCCAGTCATCCACTTTAGATGTCATTGAGGAGTTGTTGATATCTAAACGGAGCACAGGGATGACACCCAATTCTTTCATTTTATGGTGTACTGAGCTTGCGTTAACTGAAAATTATTTTCAATTTGACGGCCGGTTTTACCAGCAGGTCCACGGTACTGCCATGGGCTCAGCTGTGGCACCTTCTCTAGCCAACCTTTATGTTGACTTTGTCGAGCAGATGAGCATTTATAGTGAACAGAATGTCTTCAAAGAACATATCCTGTTATGGCGACGGTACATTGACGATGTACTGTTAATATGGCATGGCGATGAAATTACTTTACAAACTTTTTTTCAGTGGCTGAACAGTATAAACCCCTTCTTGAAGTTCACTATGAACTTCCACAGGGAACATATAGATTTCCTCGACTTGACCATTTACTCTAAACCCTACAGTAATGTATTGGGATTGAAACCTTTTCATAAAAGCACGGACAGGAATTCACTTCTTAGGTATGACAGTTTTCACCCTAAAACCCTGAGGGACAATCTTCCTTTTGGACAATTTCTCCGACTCAAACGGAATAGCAGTGAGAAGGATAGGTTTGAGTCAGAATCCTCAGACTTGAGTCATAATCTGATGAAACGTGGATATCCCCACAATATTGTCAAGAGATCTTTTAAAAGGGCCTCCAATAACCATCGGGAGGCCTTGTTAGATTATAGACCCAAAACCAATTCTTCTGAGTCAGACTCTTTGGTGTTCGTTAGCACCTTTAACCATCTTTCTAACCAGGTGGTTAAGATAATCAAGAGACATTGGCATCTGTTGGCGCATGCCAAGATACCAGTGCCTACACTACGGTGCGCCTTTAAAAGGGGCCGTAATGTTAAAGAGATGGTATGTAGAAATGACATTAGCATCAAGTCTAACACACAAGCTACCATTACCCAACAGTGGGGGTTACCTAAATTGAAGGGACATGCTCCATGTGGCATGTGTGCATGCTGTCCCCTAACGAGACGTACCACCGAGGTGGACATCGGACTCCCCAGACTTTGGGAGCAAAGAGGTTTCACTAATTGTAATTCTAGCTTTGTAATATACGCTATTTGGTGTCCTTGCAAAAAAATCTATATTGGTAAAACTGAACGAAAAATTAAGGTCCGTATCAGCGAACATAAGAGCTGTATCAGACTGAGGAATTTAACAGCACCGATGGTGGGACATTTCATAATGCGGAATCACAATTGTGAGGATTTGAGATGGACCATACTGAAAAAGATTATGATTACCAACAATATCTCTGTGGACAAATATACCTTATCGAAGGAGGAGACTAAACTCATCTATCTGAGTAAAAGCCATTTGATTGGCCTGAATGAGGCGATTGATTGGAATTTCTAATATAGAGTGTCTCCATCGTATGATATTCCAGTCTGGCGCTCAGATCGATGGCTCCTTTCCCCTCCCCCTTCCCCTCCCCCCCCCCCCTTTTTTACCCTGTCCTCTATATACCCACACACACACCCCCCTGTTGTTAGGGGTATTTGGTGTTGTTGGTTGTGCTCTTCTTGACATATTACTTGATTACCATGCCTTGAATCACAGTGCTGTCCCACTGGTTTCAGAGAATGGATTAGGTCTATTTCTTGTCATGTATTTGAGGAGAGTCCGTCCCCTGCGTTGTATTTACCGTCTTCCCCCGTTTTGTGCGCGCTGGCATCTCTTTTTCGGGGTGTTTTCCTTGTTTTTGTCCCGGTCCGCGGGTCATTTTTTGGGCCGTTCCCTGTGCCTCCGGGGTGTGCGTTTGCTTGGCCAGTGGTATTTCATTGGCTAATGGACTGGCCGCTTTCCTAGTGTCCTTGCCGGGTGTGCATCGCGTCGGTTTAGCTGGCGTTACGTGCAAGTCACGTGATAGTCACGTGACAACACAGGAACGCTTGTTTATCAGGGTCTTCGAGCCGGAAAGGTGGATACACCGTCATTCCGGATTCACGCGTCTGCCCCGTCAGTTGGAATACAACCACTGAGGTAAGCTAGGTTTTGAGGGTCAGTTCCCCTTTGTAGTTACACTTCACGTGTAAATCTTTTCGACCCACACGTGGATTCTACATCTGTCCATTACCGGAAGTGAGTTACTGAGACATAACGGGTCTAGGAAGATTCCTCATACAACTGAATGGCATGTACATTATATTTCCACCATAACATGGCCATCATATTACATTCGTTTTTGACTTCATGACTGTTGACACTGTACACAAGGATCTTGTGGTATACCTTTGCAGTCTCTTCACGTGTGATTCGTTTTCCAGTCTAGACTAGCTAGTGCTGACGGGAGGGAAGTTGTATTTTTGTGTACATACGACAAAGAGAAATTCTCTGTATTAGACTGTTTGTTTTCAACCACAGCAGTTTGATCCTAGTTAAATTATGGGACACTCCATAGATTAAGTAGAGGTTCCTGATGCATTTTTGTTTACGGTTCTTTCTCTTTTGTCCCAGATATCGATATTCTGATGACCACGACTCACTCCGTTGCCGCGGTCTATATCAATGGTTTAGAAACATTCTGCCATGATATGGTTAAGACTTATACATATATTGAACAGAATCTGATTATTCTATAAAGGTGAGTTGGTCAACACTCGGGACATAGGCGCACTTAGATGGCGTGTAAAGCGCACGGACATACTTGTTGGGTACCTCTCTTTTACACCTCCCTTTCTGTTACTATGCCTATATGGAAAACGCCTGATGTTGTGTTTTCCGATTTTCATGATGGTTGGGTTTCTAGTTTAATTAATCTTTCCCACTCCTTTGCTTTTTACCTCGATGTTGCAAAACAGGTATCAAGTCGCCTTTTATCCTGTACTGAACACAGGTTGAGAGTTTTCCCCTCTGATAATCAGAGTCTGGAATCCGGATGACTATTGTGGCGACACGATGCCTTTACCTCTGTGATCTTGTAGGTTACCCCTGTCCCGGGTCGTACACCGCATAATTATAGGAGACGCAATGTAAGTGTTTTTTCAAATAAACACTTTCACTATGGGATCTTTTTCTTACTGTGGTGTCACGATGATGCTGTTTACTTGGTCACTTGTGGTTTCATTTCCTGGCGAGGTTTTACTTGGTTGATTTGGAATGTCTAAAAGGTGTCACGAGGTGTTGGTGATGGTGGATAGTTTTTAGAGGCACCAATTCATTATGGTGCTTCAGATATGTTTGTGGATCTTTGTCCACCTACTTTTCAGTAGAGGATGGTTGCAAGGTATTAATTACCTAGTCTACGCCACGTTTAATAATTACACGTTGGCAGCATTGATCAATCATATAATAAGAGCATTTTCAGCTTGATTGATTCAGTGTTCTTTTGTTTACATCTAGGTGTGTGTTGTTGGGGCATACTACATATCTCTTTCTTGTCCATGTACAATCCATCTGACTCTGCTGGACCATAACACCCCTGAAGAATTTCTGGTTACTGGACGTGATACAGAAAGAAACATGTCGGGTTGGGGTTGTTTTGTTATTTATGAACAAAATTAGAAGTCAAGCCCACCCGAGCCAGTAGAGTTCATAATTACAAGGAACTGGCTTTTAGGTGTTATATTGATGGTGTACATTAATAACGGACCAGATATTGTATGATGATGTTTTAGATTGTTGGATATTTTTGAGGATAAATTGTTTTATCATTGTTTGTATTATGAATGATTCTATTATTGGGCTTGTGTATGTATGTGGTATGGTTGTAGTGTGGTTGGATGTGATTTATGGATGAGAATTTTGTATTAGATCAATCTGACAATGAAATGGAGGGATTGATCCATATGAACTATTGTTAATAACATTGTAGATACCAATATTATTGGATGTTTTTTACTAAAATTATACTTTTTCTAGAGATTTATTTAACAAATGTTAATAAATAAAAATATTAAATTGTTTGATTGCCTAGAGGTTTGAATTTAATTGTTTCTCCTCATTGATTGTTGAGATAGTGATAGTTGCAGATTCTATATTTAGCTTGAGTATGTAGATTTTGTTGCTATACCAACAACAACCACCTGAACACTCTTACTACTCTGACCTTTGATGTTTTTTTAATACATTTTCTATCCAGGCCAGGTCACAGTAGTTGGATATTCCTGGTATCCCCTGTTACTCTAGTTCTTTGGTTCATATGTTATATGCAATGTTGACAGTTTCTTAAATGTTCTCCTGGGCATATTCAACTGCTGACAGCATTCCACTGCTGCGTGATTGCGCTCTGCAGCTTTCTGCAGTGTCTGCTCCTGACCGCTTGGGTCACGGTCTCCTAATTCCCTTGCTTCAAACGCTGGTTGCGTAGGTATTGTTAAACTCAGAGTGTTTACAATTGAAACTCAGCAGCAATTCTAGGCATGCTTGGGCTTTTCCCTGAAAACCTTCTTTCACAGAGCTACACTGACTCCTAAAGTAATGTTTCAAGGGTGTTTATTAAGGATGTATATTAACTGACCTTTTCACAATTGACCTCGGGAGAATTGACCTAATTTAAAAGATCAATTAGGACATACATGCAGGGGGAAACCCCCAGCAACCCCCCCCCACCTAATCCAAAAAACCCTGCAACCCCCCACCCAATCCCCTTATATTATTTATAATCCAAAACCAACCCAATACATATATAAAATAACTAAAATAATATAAAGGTCAATTGTGCAGAAGGTCAATTCGGACCACTATAATTAGGTCAGTTAGGACAAAAGGTCAATTGTAAAAGGTCAATTTGGGTAATACCTTTATTAAGACTTGTGCTGGTCAGAATGTCTGGTTCTCTTTGGGACTTAATGGGCTGGGGATATTTTGGCGCTAGGGCTGGCCCTGTCCTCTCTGATCTACCCCGGCCTGATTCTCCGACGTCCCTAACGGGATGGATAGTAACTCTCAGATCGGTAACACCTGTCTGTCTTTCTCATTCTCTACACTTTAGGTGTTTACCCTGAAACGATGGCTGCCTGACTCCCTAGGGAACTTCTAATTTCCCCCCTCTCCTGTTGTTGATTAATACTCCAGGAATAGGGAACAGTGCCTTTCTTTTGTCACGCTCATACCTTTCACAGACTTTTGTACCTGACACTTCACTATACTGATCTCTTAATCTATTCTCCCACCACGTTACTGTCCCTCCAATCTCTTACTCTGCCTTTCCACCTTCACTCTTCAATCTTATTTCCTTTCGCACTCCGATTTTTTACTACCGGTTGTACTTCCAACTATCCCTCTGCCTCTATTGTTTCCCTTCCCTCCTTCCTCTGACTTCTCCCATCCACATTCACGCACCCAAGGGAGTTTGTGGTGCGGTTTCCCCCCTTTGACAGGGCCACTTCGGGGTGGGGCTCCTTCCCCCCTTTGACAGGGACACGCTGCTCGTCCTGTCAACCATGTTAGGCAGGAGCTAGAGAATGTTAGTGACATATTTTGAGAGTCGTCAGGGTGTTGTTTTCACAGTCCCTGATAACATACTTTCAAACATCCTTTAGGGTGAAATACTGTACCTTGGTTGGGGTGGGAAGCCCACGATATCATACTCTTTTCATCGTTTGGGAGGCCCATTTCGTAGTGGCTGGGCCAGCCCAGTCCCCAGTGGTTTAAGCTCTCACATGACAAGATGGGGAATCCATCCACCTCAAGGTGTTCACATGTTGCCTGAGCTAGGTCTTTTGGGTCTTTACAAGGGTTATGGCTGTTGCAACAGACCGCCTTATCCCCACAGATGTGCCACATCGCAGAAGGCTGACTTCTGTGGTATTTTTGGTCTTTGGATTTCCTGAAGTAACAATGTCCCTGCTGTTTAACCCCAGTTTTTCTGTTAACCCTGGAAATCACTCTCTGGTCTAGTTTCAGCAAGTTCCCTTACTGATGCTAGCTATGGTAGCTGGGTTGTAATTTCCCACTAGATACATTGCTATTCTGGATATGACCTATCACTTTTGTTTTCCTCCTCTCTTCAGAATATGACCTATCACTTTTGTTTTCCTCCTCTCTCCAGGGGAGGACTGGGAACAAAAAGAGCCCCTGAAAATGTTTTAAAAAGTGGTCACATATTACCCATTTTGAGCAAGGAAATTTGGAAATAAAATAGACAATCCCAAAAAATCTCCAGAGTTCCCTGTAGGTCTGTTATGAATCGCCGGCGGACCTGGTCGATTTGGCACCGCTGGCGTCACATCTCATCAATATATCGCGCTACACCCAAGATGGCGTGCCGTTCTCCCAAGATGGCGCATCTTACTGAGAGCTGCATTCTAGACCTACAGAACGGCAGACAGGAGGCTCCTCCCTCTTACCCGGAAACAGTTCATCTGAACCAGAAGCCGGGACAGCAGTGCGTTGCTACTGCTTACTGTAGCCACGTTACATGAGTAATCGGATAGTTTACGAACTCTCTACCGAATCCTTACCTTTCTGCAACTTTCCACTTTCCTTACCTCCTGTTTCCTTTGTATTCCAGGCAGTTCCCTCCTACCCGCCCACTGAGCGTAGACACGATTCTTCCCGCTTATAGCATAACCCGAGACCCCTATCAAGTAGGTTTCGTAATTTATCGGAAATCAGGTTTGTGTCTTGCTGCTATTTAGCCGGCAATAACTCTTCGCCTTTTCAGGTAGCATTCCTCGCTGCTAACGAGGATCCTTGGTACAAGACTACGTTACCCATAACTCTTTCTCCTCAAGTCACGGACAGTGCCTTTACCAACTTAGGTAAATGGAATCCTCAATAGAGTAGTAATAGAGTAGAGCTTTCTAACTGCCATTTGAAACCTCTCCTTTCCCTTACTCTGTTTATTAAAGGAATCAAGCGTGTTTACCAACAGCAAGACTTCCTATCCCTCTACTCTCTCGTTCCGCAAATCTGCATCCCGGAAAGGTACCTTCACTCACTTTTCCCTTCTGATATTCCTTCCTTAAAACCCTCTATTAATTCTCTTCTTGTTATTCTAGTTACATCCACGAGAAGTAGAATACACTTACGAGTAAAGGGGAAGACTACGCTCACTAGCCACGTTCCCCAGTTCCTCCAGACCAGCGCACTCAAACTGCCCAGGGTTTTTTCCCTTTCGAGGGTTTCCCTGCTGTGGTCTCCAAGTGCTTTATTTATAAGCGCATGGAGAGTGTGGCAGGTGAACTCTCATCACTTCTTGCAGTTCCGAAGACAAGGTAAGCTGCACTTTGATTGTGCTATCCATCCACCAGCACTGAGGGTGAGGAGTAGATTGAGAGCTAAGGAAGAAATTGGTTATTTAACAAGGTCAGCCCACCCCTGACTCTCACTGCAGCGCAGGGATCTCAAATGGGACTTGGGTTTATGTCACCCTGTGTTCAGGTGCTCCACCATGCTCATCTGAAGAAGCACTTCACACAGCAATGAATGCAAGAGAAAGATCCTCCGTCTCTTTTGGTCCTCCGCTCCGAACAAGGGATATGATACCAGATAAAATGCTATTGAGAACACCCAAAGAACTCGGAGAACTCTTTGATTACTTATTCATCCAATTTGGTGAACCACGGTGGGCCCCTAGACGATTCTCAAAACTTGTCCCCCCACCAGATAGGCCCCTTCAAATGAACACCTTTAATTTGAAAGCAAGTGCCTGCTTCTGATCTGAAGACCTTCCTTCAATTGTGTCGGGGCAACAGAGGTCTACAAGAAATTCACTGTGATATTTTAGATCAATAAGTGTGTGGTGCACTCTGACAGCACCCATGTTTGTTGGAAGTGGGACATGGGTGTCCCCCACTCCCTTTGAGTTCAGGATGTGAAGGCAGATATCCTTGGCAGATTACCCTATCTCCATCTCAAGGGAAAACTGCAAAAAGCAGTGATGCTCTTCCTTGCATCTGCTCATCAAACGATAGACCTGTTTGTTTTTGGGCACAATGCGAAATACATAATCTTCCCTTCAATTTTTGGCAGGGGATTGAATTGCCTGGATGTTATGTCTTGATCTACTGAGAGAATCAGTTATTTCTAGTCTCTGGCACGGAGCAAAGCAACTAAGACCATGAACCAGCATAATGAGGTCATTTTGAGATTTGTCTCGACTTGGAGTCAAGTAAACACAGCCAAAAACAAAATTCTTCAAAGCCAAGTGTGTGTGTTGTAGTAGTAAATCAGAATCAGGCATATGCAGTCTGTGCCGCGGCGCCGGAAGCCCGGGTCACAAAAGGTTGTGCACAAAAGCACGCTGTGGAGAGAAGCAGTCAGCCAGAGGCCAGAGCCCACATCAGGTAAATGCAAGAGAGGGCGCATGGTGCTCTGTAGTGGCTGGAGGAAATGGGGGGAACCCCCTGACATGGACCGGGAGAGGGCCCAAAAGTTCGCACATGCAGAATTGCAGCCTTTTGTGCTGCAACCGTGGGTACCACCATTTTGTGCGCGGCCAATAGACGTAGAACCAAATCAGGAGACGGACAAGGTGGCATTTTGGGTTAAGTATTTCTATATTGGAACACTCAAAACCTAAGTTGTCCCTAACTTTCTCAGCCCTACTCTAAGGAAAAGAAAGAGGTCTAAAAGAGCGCTTGTCAGGATGTCCTACAAAATAAGCAAGTACGCCATCCAGAATTCTGTTATAGCCTGATTTCTTTTCCTACCACTGTTAACGAAAATCCTAACTTTAACAAAGGCAAATAAGGATCTTTGTCCAACAAAAGATGAATGGTGGCTGGTTTCTGACCCCACCATGATGTCCCTTTTGCAGGGGGTTTCAGGTGGGTTGCAGAGTTCAAGTGAAGGCACCAAATGTCTCTTCAATCTTCCCCGCCTCAGGTTATTTGTCAGTCTTTGGTTAGTCTCTTTCTCTCTGGGCCACCAGGGCTTTTTTTGCTTCAGTCTCTGGTCTCCTTCAACCATTGGAAACACCCTGGTTTGTAAGTCCACACCAGGTACTCTCCTTTGGCTCCACCAAGGAATCCTGTGGAACTTTCTCTAGTTAGCTACCTCCTAGTTTTACCCCTCCTTGGGGTCTAGTTTCTCTCACTGCGTCATGGGGTCTGATTTCTTTCACCCCACCTTGGAGTCTGGTTTCACTCCTCTGCCTTGGAATCTCGTTGGGCCTATCCGCCCCTCCTCCCGGTTCCCAAAAGTGACTGCCTACCTTTCATCTTTGTGCAGTGCTTCTATTTATTTTTTTTATTATTTATTGTATATGGTTTACAAAGAAACCTTTACAAAAAAGTTAAAAAGAAAGAACACATTCATTACATCTAAATTTCAAATATACATACATTAAAAAAAACATAGATCCAATTTCCAGATAATAAGGGACAAATTTAAGGGACAAATTTAAAGGATTCAGTGCAAAATACAGTTCGACATTACATTTCCGACATTTAAAATTTGAAGTTTTAAAATAGACAATAGACAATAAGCCTTCAGGAATTGAAAATTTCATATAGTCGAGCATAATTATAGGAGAGGGGCGTATAAATCTAGAGCTTTAATAAAACCCGCCACAGCAACTCCATCCTTAATATTAGTAATAGCGAGACACTGTGACCAGATCAGATTGTCCGTCCCCATTTGGCCCATTACATTGAATCTAGCTAAATATTTGTCCCTTAAAGATGTCAGAGCAGTACAATCTAAAAAGAGATGCCGAGAGGTTTCGTTCACCCCCGCAGTTTTACAAAAGCGACAGATAGGGTCTAAATCAGAAAACTCCTTCCTTTTATGTAGGACTTCACGGGTGGGAAGGAGATTCCATCTGAGTTTGATGAGAAGAGAAAGATAATATCTATTTGGAAATTGAGTCAGAATAAAAGACAACAGACCTCTTTTCTTATGGTAGAATTGTAGGTCTCTCAGAGAGGGATAAGAATGCAATTTTTCAATGGTGTTACTCCAATCATGACTGAAAAGACACTCCTTAACCTTGTTGGGATTCGTCAATAGAGTGTCCCTATCAGTGGAAATATCCGACAGGGTCTTGTCACAGAGATCGCTGAATGCGTTAAGATATAAATTATGGACCCGAGGTCCCTGAGAAAATATTGTGTGACCCACATCAGCATAGAGGGTATCGGGTTTAGGAGAGAGCAGAGCTGAGAAAAGAGAAAGGACCCTCCAGAGAATCCTGGCTCGCAGTGAGACAAGCCCTAGTAGGGGATTCTAGTAGGTTTACTTCGAAACCAAGTTCCTTTAACCCTTCCCTATGCCCCATGATCAATTCCAGGACCACTCTTGATTTAAGAATGATATTACTCACATCTACCCGACCCTGAATAGGGAAAATAACACTATCCATGTCATAACTAGAGATGAGTGAGAGCGAAGGAAGTTGATGGAAAATCTTTAGGATATTACCACGATTAAGACAAATTGGCATGTGTTGGCCCCAGAGACTGGTGAGCTGTAGAATATCACGAGGAACATTCGCTTCTGATAAATAAGGTAGAGAATCAGTGATTTTTTTAGTGAACTGAGTTAAAGCGTCATCCTCCAAGTCCGTGCCCCTTGCACCTCTTAATATAGTCCTATTTTGAATTGCGTTTGGACCCACAGGAAATCTTTCACTTGATTTGAAAGAATTACTATAATGGACAAAATTGGGCCCAGAGAGGACATCTCCACAGCCCATAATAGGGCCAACACTAGGCATATTTGAATGAGCTGAGGTAAGAGAGATAGGAGCAAAAGGACCCCCCACTGATCGAGCTCCCATACCACAGTCCCTCATTGTTGGCTCGGTGTTGACAGGATGACACTCAGTAACAGAAGAGAAAGGGGGATCCAGTGATCGAGAAGGGGTAGAAGGAGCCCCATCCTGAGACGGACTTATAATTGACTTGGGCACTGCCCCGCTGGCAGTTTTAGGAACCAGTAGCGCCTGGAATAGATGTTTAACCATATCAATATTGGCCAGGTTTGCTGTGATCGATGATAAAGTGGTCTCTGAGTGACTCGGATCTATCCCAGGTATGGAATTAGATGGAATAGTTGGTAGATCTACAACATAGGAGGAATCCTTCGCCTTGACAGTAATATTGGTGGTTAAATCAACTGAAGCGTTGGTGGGAAGCGGCTCTGCTAAAGTTGGAACTGTTGTCAAAGAGCTAGAAACCGCAGTGTCCACAACCCCCTCAGTGTTGAGCCCCACTACTAGAAGGGCAATATTGATGATCGGAGGGCCATCCACCAAAGCGTCCGGTAAACCAGATAGAACTAATGTAGTGGGAAATGAATCGGCTGTAGCCGAAGTGGCCATCATATTGGAAATAGGGGTCACAGAAACCACTGGTTCAGCAGAAATCCCAGTCCCCTTGGGAACGGGAGAAGGGGTTAAGGAAGCTGGAGAATTTGCCCAAAAAAGATTTTTAAAAAATTGGTTGGTATATGAAGTAATGTTTTTCAAGTTCTTCTGGTTTTTAGTTTTCTTCATTTGCTGATTAGTTTTCCTTTTCCTTCCTATACAAGGCAAAAGTTTTTGAAGTATAATTTCTTTAGTGGGTTCAGTAGGATCAGATGGATTCTCTAAAGTCGGAGTGGATATAAGGTCTACAGAGGAGGCGATATGGACACCCTTAAGTGGAACTACCAATTCTAAAGTCCTCCCCACAGGGGGAAGACCTTGAGCAGTGAGATTGAGAGAAGGGCCTACCGAATCCTCTTGGACTTTCTCCTCCATTAATTCCGTAGTAAGTTTGGTGTGAGGGGTAAGGTGTTGTACCTTCGACCCATTAGCCTCTCGCCCACCCTCAGAAATAATTGAAGGAATCATAGATGGCTGATTACAGAAATCCAGATCTGAGCAATGAGGGGCCATGAAACCAGAACCCTTATCTAAAACTACCCCTGGAATAGTTGGCGTTGTCCAAGTGAGCCCTTGATGTACCATATGGGCTTCAGCCGTTAACTGGTTAGAAGGGGTTGGATCAAAACCATGTGTGGGCAAAAGTGGATGTTCTTCCTTAATAATTTTAACTAACTCTTCGAATCTATCAAGGCCCTCTAACCTAGAATAGATTTCAGAGAGGAGAAGAGAATGTGATCTAACCTCAGACCATATGTTATCATACAGACTCACAAAGGAACCCAGGACCATATTCAAAGCTGAGAGAGTGGGTTGAGAGAGTTTAATTCTGTCATCCGCCTCTTTTAGAGTATGATGTAAAATGGAGTCGCTGCCCTGATCCTTTTTTGAGTCTGGAAGTAGACCCGTTTCTCTCAGCCAGTTTTGTTTCTCTGTATACTCATCAATAAAGTTGATGAGATCAGAGGGAGAGCCCACATAGGAATCATCACAAATTTGCTGGGTGACATTGTTGGTATTATTAGAGTTGAGACCCAGGTGGCTATCAGCGATTGTCTTGTCTGCACATTCTATAATGCTAATATCGTCAATATCCTGAGCTAGAGGGTCTTCAATCTCCAATTTCTTAGCTACATCAACTAGATTAGTATGATCCAGTGTGGCCACTGTTGGAAGTGAGTGTAGAGGTTTAACAAGGGTGTTAGTTGCAGTCCTCTTTCCGAAGAAGTTTGAGATGTTTTTCCCTTGAATCGGTTTCCCTTGGGTACCCAGATTGAATATTGTTTTAGGGGTAGTATTATGGGATGTACTGAGTGGTGTTTTGAAAAAAATGGATTTCACTGTGGGAATATAGGGAGTTCCAGCCAAATTGGCCGAAAGATTGACATGGATAGAGGAAGTGTGATTTGTACCCCTAGCTGAGGAATTAACCTCTGGCGAAAATGTAGTGGTTGAAGTAGCAACATTACCAATAACCACAGGGAGGGGAAGGCGATCAACAGCCTCTTTTATCACCGTTGATGATTATGAAGCATTGGCTACAGAGTCATCCGTCGTGACAGATAGTTTAGGCGTCCTAGGATGTACTTGAGCAGGGGTTGAAAGCACAATATTGACCATATTGTTGTTAGAATGATCCAAATGACCCTTAGCCTTTGATAGACTAGCGCCTTCCACAAGATTGGAGGCTATAGTGGCTGCTAGACGCTCTTCCTGTGTATCCATCGAAATGTCTTGTTTCCCATTAAAAATACAACTATTATTGGTTATATTACGCAGAATGATACCCATAGCATTAAATACCTCAGACCTATCGCTGGCATGAATTTGGGCCTGGGCCAGGGTTTTGAGGAGAAAGGGGTTGTGGGAAACATCTGCTGGAACGTGATGTAGATTCCCCAGTGCAGCAGGGATGGGATCATTTAAGACAGTGGTGACTGGTAAAGCAGAGGGGAGGTTACCAGTAGCAGAAGGGGTCGAAGCAAGAGAAGCCTCCATAGTTGTCTGACTTCGAAGTCCCTTACGTGTCATTCAGACAGAACCAAAACCCAGAACGAAAAAGGGGGACTAGAGGAATGATAATGAGGAGTTAAAACTTAAAAACCTGAATTTCAGTAAGTAGTATTTACATCGAAATACACAAAAATGACATACAAAGCAGTCAATAGGATTATAGACACTGGTATCTAGAATATTACACTTAAAACGATGGGCAACCTCAAGCAAATATAAGACTTGTCCAAAAGCACTCTTAAATTTAAAAATACAGATTAAATGGATCTATGCGGGTCAAAAAAAAGAGATGGTAAATACAGATATATTATACACTAGAGTTGACAATATACTTTGTCACAACAAATTCAAATGAGTTGATTTTTGTTAAAAAAATAACTACATTCATCTACGGAGCCAGGTGAAGTGCTCAGTCTCAGGGTAGGGAACGGCCGACAGCTTATGGAGCTGCCAGAGTCCGACTCTCCACCCCTAACCCTGAGTACTGAAGAAGGAAGTGTAAATGAGTTTTCAGCTCAGGACCCCGGACCAATTTACTCACAGGTCACAGCCAAACCGCAAAACAGTGGCTCCAGCCCTTACAGCCTCCAGGGCTTAACGCCGCAAGGGCGGCTGGGCCGGCAACTTGTGCAGGCTGAAAGTCACGTAGTCTGTCACGTGCACGGCAAGGGCTCCACCCCCTCCAGGAAGCGAGTTCAGCAGCAAGAGCTTAGCTCGCAGTGCTGCAGTGAGGGATAAGGCTGCAGGCACGAGCGTTCGTTGAGTAAGTATAGCGCTCCTTCAAATAAGCAAGGAATACCAGTACCAGCAGTGCTTCTTTGAGCAGGTGTTCAAGTAGGCGGGTGTGGATTCTCTCATCCGGCCTCCTCCTGACATTCCATTGTAAAAACAAGGAAATATCGAGGCTGAGTACCACAAAGAGAAAATACACCAAACACGGGCTATAAAGATTCACAGATCTTTTATTCTGCGCAGTTTACAAAAAAACATAGATACAGATAGCTATCTGGCTCTCAACACCCCGCAATGAGTACCAGCCCGTCAGAGAGAGGAGAGAGAGTGCTGGACATCTAAACATTGGTACTTTTATACATTTCTAAATGATTTTGTCCAGCCCCTCTACATGTTAATAATCTGCAGTGTAGAGTTTGCGCCTAGTTCCCATTCAGCTTATAAAATAATATGCAGAAGGATTACATGAGTTTGTATTTCCGCGGTGATACAATGACAGTGTATGTTCACAAATCCTACAACAAGCATCTTTTACAACAATGTTACAATTGTGTTCGACCTGTGTCCACGCTTGCCGTTTGCACTTCATAGTCTTGCGAGCACAGACAATACTGGGACAACAGTTCATGCTCAGTACAAGGCCTCATTACCTAGTCTAAACAGTCGGCTCTTTGTTAGCCTAAACATTAACAGGACTCAAAGGTCGACAGGCTTGGTTGCAAGTTGAAAACACAGTCCATCATTTTAGAACAAAGAATATACGAACAGAAATCAAAATGGCGGATGATTCTAAAATGGCAGTGAAGTCGATCCAAAATCAGAACCCTGCCTTGCGGTTTTCTTCATAGAGCGACTGGGTTTAGGCCAATATAAATCAAAAGGAGGCACAATATGATTTCTGTTTAACAAATCCTCCTTTTGGCCTAAGCCAAGTGCTAAACTAAAAACTAGTCGCTTTACGAGTAACTCCACGTTTCAATGTCCATACATCCTGTATCATATTCATCAGATATATCAATTGCCATAAGATCTGCGGCGGAAATTTCCTTCATAACAAATTCATTGGTCATTCTTTCCGGTTCCTGTACCTTTGGTCCTAACATTCCCATAGTCTGTGTACAACATCGCCCTAACATTGAACATATGGCAGGAAGACTGTAACGCTCACCTGATTCTCGCAGAGGCGCCGGTCTTGACTGGGCGACTACCGTATCTTCAAAGGTGATGTGTAGCACCCGGTTGGCTCTTTGGGCTGGACCTCTGTGCACTGTATGCCTGACGTGTAGAGTAAGATGTCTGCAGATAGAAAATATGGGGTTAATGAACTGGGGTTATTGGGGTGTCCCTATCTCTTTCCTCTTCTCCTCTCCGGTAGACCCCCAAAGGTTAACGCTCTCACCTTAGGTAAGTGAATGCCGAGCTCTCCATCTGCCTCGGGGCAGGGTGCTGTAGCCAGTTTCTTCACTGGATAGGTAGCGCAGGCCTCTTGACTTCAGAGGACTGCTGTCCGTCGTTTACTGCACGAACGGTAAGTTTCGAGTCATTCAAATGTCTTTTTAAAGTCTTTAGTAATGATGTCTCTTGTTTTGCAGGGTTCCGGCGATGGCGGATGACGGGCTGAAGTGAGTTGAAGATGGAGCCCGTGTGATGAATAGAAGCGCCTGGAAGCACATGAGTAAGCGCTTGTTGCCTGCTTCACGATGCGCTCTAACTGTCTTTTTATTTTGCAGGTACGAGTTCGGAGCGGCTGCAGGGTGCCGGAATACCCACTGGATTAGATGCGGAAAGGAGTAATGGCACGTGAGTATTTAAGTTCCCCAATGTCTTTAAACGCACCTTGTTTTGTCTTTCCGATGCGGGATGCAGCGCTGAAGGCCTCCGGAGCGTGCGAAGAGTTGGTAAGCTTTTGTCTTTCAGATGCCGGAATGCAGTATGAAGACCTCCGGAGCGCACGAAGAGTAGGTAAGCCTTTGCCTTTCAGATGCCGGAATGCAGTGTGAAGACCTCCGGAGCGCACGAAGAGTAGGTAAGCCTTTGCCTTTCAGATGCCGGAATGCTAACCTGTTCTTTCTTGTCTTTATAGGTATTGCTGAAGACTGGATTCAGGATGGTAAGCCTTTTTCCTTAGGCCCAGGACTGGATGCAGAAGACACGATGAGCGTCCTGCTGCAGAGGGTGCAGAATAACGCAAAGCAAGATTCATCCACCGGGTGTGGTTTAAATAGCCTCCTGTAGTGCTTAGGTGTCTCCTTCCACAGCCACGCCTAAGTAAGAAAAGAGTTCCTGGTAAGAAAAGAGTTCCTGCCTTCCAGAAGAGTTCCAGTGTTCTAAATCTAGGGAGTGGCTCCAGCCCCACCCAACAGGAAAAGTAGTTCCAAACAGAAGAGGATCAGAGGCTCAACTGGCAGGCAAGTAAGCAGCATGGTCTGCTGCAGGTAAGTCCACCCAAGCATTATGAGCCCGGCGCTTCCAGTCCTGGGACTGGGCACATTTATGAGCCTGGTGCCACTGGCGCCAGGACTGGGTCCAAAAGGTCCCAATTGGGACTGGTTGGCACTCGGAACCTGGGTTATGGATCTGCTTCCAAGGGAGTTGGGAAAACCCTGACCTTTTGGAAGCAGGGATCATGACAGTACCCCCCCTCAAGGCCCCTCCCAAACCGGGCTTCTCCGGGGGTTTTGGCTTGTCAGGAAATGTTCGGTGAAATCTTTTGATTAGGCGAGGAGCGTGGACATATTCAGCAGGTTCCCAGGATCTCTCTTGGGGGCCGTAGCCTTTCCAGTCAATTAGGTAGAATAGTTTAGATTTGGAGATCTTGGAGTCCAGAATGCTTTTGACTTCAAACTCGAGTTCTCCATCCACTAGGATAGGTTTTGGAGATTTGGTTAGTCGGGTTTGAGGTTGCACGGGTTTTAATAGAGAGACGTGGAAGTCCGGATGTATCTTCATGTGCGGGGGCAAGTCCAACTTGACCGCTACTGGGTTTACTATGGTAGTGATGGAATAGGGACCAAGGTATCTTGGGTTGAATGTGCGTGGCCCTTTTAGAGATAGGTATTTGGTGGATAACCAGACTTGATCCCCTACTTGATAGAGAGGGGCTTCCTTCCGATATAGATCTGCTCCTTTCTTGTATTGTTCTTTAGCCCTTTGAAGGTGAGAAACAGCTTCCTTAAAGGCTTGGGTGATTGTAGAATGCAGGTAGTCTACTGCTGGTGTCTCAAGATCTTGGAGGGGATCCAACTCCGAGGTTCGAGGGTGACTGCCGTACAAAAGAAAAAACGGGGTTTTCCCAGTTCCCGAATGGACAGAGTTATTGTAGGCATACTCGGCTATCCAAAGGATATCTTTCCAAGTTTTTTCAGTTTGTTGCAGCATGCAGCGTAAATACTGTTCCAGAGTTTGATTGGTCCTCTCGGTTTGTCCGTCGGTCTGAGGGTGGTGACTGGTCGATAGTCTCACATCAATTTGAGCTGACCGACAGCAACTTCGCCAAAAATGAGAAATAAATTGACTACCTCGATCCGAAATTAGAACCGAAGGAAAACCGTGCAGTCGGACGATGTTTTCGAGAAATTCTCGGGCCAGAGTTGCTGCTGTTGGCAAGCCTTTGAGCGGAATGAAATGCGCCATCTTGGAGAATAAGTCCACGATTACTAGAATCGTATTGTATCCGGAGCATGGAGGTAGATCGGTGATGAAGTCCATAGAAAGCGTATGCCAAGGGCGAGGTGGGATGTCAATAGGGCGTAAGAGGCCTGCTGGTCTTTCCTTTTGACTCTTGTTTTGGGCGCATACTCCGCAGGACATTATAAAGTCTCTGATATCTTTTTTCCAAGACGGCCACCAGAAGTAGCGCTTGATCTTTTCTGAGGTCTTGGCTATACCGGGATGACCTTCCATTAAAGAGTCGTGATAACAAGAGATTACTTTTTTCTGTAAATCTGTGCTGGGTAGGTATAATCGTTCTTGGAAATACAATAAGTTGTCTTTTACTGCAAAGTCCTTTCCCTGCATATGCCAATTCTGTATATCTGCTGGAGTTACAAGTTGCCTGGCTTTATCCTTAACTTCCTCTATGGATTCTGTGGCGATTACACCCAGAATTCTTTGTTCGGGAATGATTGGTACCGGTTTAGGGTTGATCAAGTGTTCTTCCACTCCCATCCGAGAAAGGGCATCGGCTTTACCGTTCTTTGTACCAGGTCGATAGGTAATTATGAAGTCAAACTCGGCAAAGAATAATGCCCAACGGAGTTGTCTAGAGGATTGGGCTTTTGCGGTTTTCAAATATTGCAGGTTTCGGTGATCCGTAATCACAGTAACGGTGTGTCGGGCCCCCAGCAGATAATGCCGCCAAGCCTTAAAGGCAGACTTGATAGCCAGAAGTTCCTTGTCAGTAATCGTGTAATTGACTTCAGGAGGCGAGAATTTGCGGGACCAAAATGCCACGGGATGCAACTGATTGGTTACCGGGTCCTTTTGTGATAGAACTGCCCCCATGGCAAGGCTTGAAGCATCAGTTTCCACGATGTAGGGGAGTTCGGGGCGAGGGTGTTTTAAGATTGGTGCAGAGATAAATTTAGTCTTCAAATCCTGGAAAGCTTGTTCCGCCTCGGTAGACCATTCAAAACGTTTGTTTTTCTTTAACAAGGCAGTGATGGGCTGGACTATTCGAGAGAACTCAGGGATAAACCTGCGGTAAAAGTTAGCGAAGCCTAACATGCTTTGCACACCTTTTACGGAGGATGGTGATGGCCATTTGAGAACTGCATCGACCTTCTTTGAATCCATACGCACTCCGCCAGGTGATAATATGAATCCCAAGAATTCAACTTCAGTCACGTTGAAAACACATTTTTCCAACTTAGCGAAAAGTTTGTGTTGACGCAATCTTTCGAGGACCATTTTCACGTGTTTCCGATGTTCAGATTCCGATGAAGAATAAACGAGGATGTCGTCAATGTAAACAACAACACATACATCTATGAGCTCTCTGAGGACATCGTTCATAAAATATTGAAAGGCGGCCGAGGCATTGCAAAGTCCGAAGGGCATGACCTGATATTCAAATAGCCCATACTTGGTGCGGAAGGCCGTCTTCCATTCATCGCCCTCTTTTACTCGTACCAAGTGGTAAGCTCCTCTAAGATCCAGCTTTGTATATATGCATGCTTTTCTGACTTGGTCCAGGAGTTCAGGGATCAAAGGTAACGGATATCTATTCTTAACGGTGATCTGGTTCAGGGAGCGATAATCGATACAAGTTCTAAGGTCTCCTTCCTTTTTTGGAACGAAGAACAAAGCTGAAGAAGCAGGGGACTTGGAAGGACGAATAAACCCATTTGCCAGGTATTGATCCAGGTATTGTCGAAGGTGAAGGTTCTCAGGCTCGGTGAGGGCATAAATTCTACTACAAGGAGGAGTAGATCCAGGTATCAGGTCTATCTGGCAGTCATAAGACCTATGAGGAGGTAGAGAATTAGCCTGATCCTTCCGGAAAACATCTTGGTATTCTAGGTATTCGGGAGGTAACTGGGGAGTCTCTGAAGAAATTGCGGCCAGTGCAACACCAGGTGGAGGGTGACAAGTAGAGACACATTCTGGAAACTGGACCGTTCTTGCTCGCCAATCGATCAGAGGATTGTGTTTCTCTAACCAAGGTATTCCTAGAATAATCTGAAACTGAGGGGCCTTGATCACATCGAACACGATCTTCTCATGGTGTCCATCTTGACTTACTAGCGTCACTTCTTGAGTGGTATGCGTTACTGGCCCGGAGGCTATCTCCGTACCATCCACTGTAGTAATGACGTCCTTTACAGCCTTGGGACAAAGAGTTAGATTCATCCTCAAAACCATTTCATGATCCACATAATTGCCGATGGCACCGCTGTCGACGTAAGCTTCAATTGCATGTAATCGATCCGGATTATCAGGGCTAATGAGGACCATAGGTATCACGAAATGCGAGGTCACGGAACTGGTTTTTACGCTCGGCAAGAGGACCTCTATTCTTGTCGGGCGAGGTCGTTTCCCTGCTCAGAGTTTGTACCTTTGGTAACTGCAGCTCCTACTGCCTTCTTGGCAGGTTTCACCGGACAGTCTCGAAGAAAGTGCCCTGAGTTTCCGCAATATAGGCATAATTGCAACTGTTTCCTCCTTTCCCGCTCCCGTTGTGTTAGAGGACCTTTCAGACCCCCTATTTGCAGGGGTTCCCCGGAGTCTACTCCTTTGGAAGGAGTTGGCGGTTTGGAAAATACTCGAGCATCAAACTTGGAACGATCGGCCTTCCTGTTCTGCAGCCTGTGATCTATTTGAACGACCAAGTCTATGTAATCCGAACAGTCCTGTGGGGGATTCACTACTTGGGCTAAAACGTCTTTGAGCTCTCCACGTAGACCTCTATAAAACAGCGTAATCCTTTTGTCCTCAGGCCATTGAGTTTCCACTATTAGTCTATTGAAAGATGCAATATAAGCCAAAAGGTCTTGATTACCCTGTCGCAACGAAAGAAGCTCATTGTCCAAGGCCTGCCCCTGTGAATGTCTTGCGAACAGTTTTTCCATACTAAGCTGAAAGGCTTGAAAATCATGGAGAACCGGATCATCTTGATGAACTAGAGGGATCGACCAGTCTGCCGCATTGCCACTAAGGTACGAAAGTACAAAAGCTACTTTAGCTTGATCAGTTGGAAAGGCTGCTGGCCGGCATAAGACGTGCAACCGGCACTGATTGATAAATACTGCAAACCTCTTTGGGTCACCAGAAAATCGCTCGGGTGGAGCCAGAGGTACATTCGCAGGTAGGTTGATCTGCACTGGATTCATAGAGGATGTTGAAGGAAGATTTGCCCCTGATGCGGGTAACGGGGTCTGTCCGGCTTGTGACTGTAGCACTTGTCTAGCAAGATTATCTGTTCTCTCCTTGGAAATAATTAGTTCCCTTCTTAGAGCATTCGTTTCCTGACGAGTTGCATGCACTTCTGCCCTTAGTTCCCCAAGTAACCGGGCTAGGGGGTCAGTATCCGAGGTTTCCATAGCGCCTGGGCGAGAGTTTTGCGGTAGGCTTTGCGTTCTGTAACGCTCACCTGATTCTCGCAGAGGCGCCGGTCTTGACTGGGCGACTACCGTATCTTCAAAGGTGATGTGTAGCACCCGGTTGGCTCTTTGGGCTGGACCTCTGTGCACTGTATGCCTGACGTGTAGAGTAAGATGTCTGCAGATAGAAAATATGGGGTTAATGAACTGGGGTTATTGGGGTGTCCCTATCTCTTTCCTCTTCTCCTCTCCGGTAGACCCCCAAAGGTTAACGCTCTCACCTTAGGTAAGTGAATGCCGAGCTCTCCATCTGCCTCGGGGCAGGGTGCTGTAGCCAGTTTCTTCACTGGATAGGTAGCGCAGGCCTCTTGACTTCAGAGGACTGCTGTCCGTCGTTTACTGCACGAACGGTAAGTTTCGAGTCATTCAAATGTCTTTTTAAAGTCTTTAGTAATGATGTCTCTTGTTTTGCAGGGTTCCGGCGATGGCGGATGACGGGCTGAAGTGAGTTGAAGATGGAGCCCGTGTGATGAATAGAAGCGCCTGGAAGCACGTGAGTAAGCGCTTGTTGCCTGCTTCACGATGCGCTCTAACTGTCTTTTTATTTTGCAGGTACGAGTTCGGAGCGGCTGCAGGGTGCCGGAATACCCACTGGATTAGATGCGGAAAGGAGTAATGGCACGTGAGTATTTAAGTTCCCCAATGTCTTTAAACGCACCTTGTTTTGTCTTTCCGATGCGGGATGCAGCGCCGAAGGCCTCCGGAGCGTGCGAAGAGTTGGTAAGCTTTTGTCTTTCAGATGCCGGAATGCAGTATGAAGACCTCCGGAGCGCACGAAGAGTAGGTAAGCCTTTGCCTTTCAGATGCCGGAATGCAGTGTGAAGACCTCCGGAGCGCACGAAGAGTAGGTAAGCCTTTGCCTTTCAGATGCCTGCAGAGGGTGCAGAATAAAGCAAAGCAAGATTCATCCACCGGGTGTGGTTTAAATAGCCTCCTGTAGTGCTTAGGTGTCTCCTTCCACAGCCACGCCTAAGTAAGAAAAGAGTTCCTGGTAAGAAAAGAGTTCCTGCCTTCCAGAAGAGTTCCAGTGTTCTAAATCTAGGGAGTGGCTCCAGCCCCACCCAACAGGAAAAGTAGTTCCAAACAGAAGAGGATCAGAGGCTCAACTGGCAGGCAAGTAAGCAGCATGGTCTGCTGCAGGTAAGTCCACCCAAGCATTATGAGCCCGGCGCTTCCAGTCCTGGGACTGGACATATTTATGAGCCTGGTGCCACTGGCGCCAGGACTGGGTCCAAAAGGTCCCAATTGGGACTGGTTGGCACTCGGAACCTGGGTTATGGATCTGCTTCCAAGGGAGTTGGGAAAACCCTGACCTTTTGGAAGCAGGGATCATGACAAAGACATTGTATACAGCAACAGCAAAACAACAGAATACACAGAATTATCAATAAGACCGAGAGAAGCTCCCATCCCCAAGATCGTAAGAAGTCCCAGAACCAAGCACTAAGATCCCAGTTTCCCTCGGGAACATGTACTTCTGAACTCAGGACGTGCAGATTTTGTATTGCCTTAAAGATGGTTGGGGAGGAATCTGGTACGAAAACACAGCAAGCAGACTCCACTAATTTGCATACTCCACCACGCTCAGCCAAGATAACGTCTAATACCATCCGGTTTTGTAGCGCCACTAATCTGATTGTCTTTTGCTCTAGAGTCATGTTATAGAGTATGTCAGTGGTCCGGTTGATGGTTTTCTCCAGTACTCTTGCTAGGCTCCTGATATCCTCGGAATTCAGGATCTGTCCCCAAAAAGGTACAAAGGATTTCGCTACATCGCCCAGAACTTGTGACGGAGTATCGCCATTCTCGTCCCGCCTAGGACGAGCCCTAGAGATTTCAATAGTACTGGCTACATATACCCCAGGTAGCAGAATTCCCAAATAACAAGTTCCCTGCCAATCCCTAGGTAGCCATGGATAAGCTTCATTACAGCAAACGAAGTACACAGGTTCGCCTACATACAAAGGTCTGTCCTCACTGGGCAAGTTTGCAACACTAGTGCAACACTCGAAATCGCCCATTGACTGAGTACCATTCCTCTGTATGCAGAAAGAAACTGAGTTGGGGCTATGGTTAACATTGTAAGAAGGTGGCGTGGCATCCCTACTGCCTATAGGAGCCATCTTAAAAGAAATCAAAGATTGAAAAGGTCAGGACAATCTATCAGAAGGCCTAATAGAAGCAACATTAAGCTTGCTACTATTTGCGAAGAGTGAGCATCCCAGAGGCGTTAGGACTCGCTTTTCAAATTCGCTCAAATTCGTCCCATCAAAGTTCCCCGAGATGCTATCATTCCATCGGCCAAAGAATAGTGCCCGTAGAGAAGCATAACATGCAGTAGTTAAAGGCAAAGGGTGAATATACCAGCCCAACCCTTTTTCCCCATGTTGCAGTAATTGGGAGCAGATCCAGCAGTTTGTCCTATTCAAAATGGCATGAGTTGCGTTCATTTTAAGCATTAATGTATTGTTATGATAGCTCTGTCTACGTTGAGAGTCTTTAGGAGATAGAGTGTGCATGTGCACGAAAGGTGTAAATACAGTAGGAACATTCTCAGTAGGCATGAATGTTTCAAGTGGGCGTACTTCTTCCATATACCAAAATCCTAAGGCAGCTAATATTGTGAAACTGGTTAAAGCAATTACAAGATAACAAAACCTTTTAAAAGACCATGTATTTGATCGTCCATTGTCATTGTTGGCCACACACGCGACTGTTTGTGCCGCACGAGTAGGGTCGATAACAGGCATTGTTCCTTTGAAGCGAAAACTCTGTAGTCCGTTTGCTGGTGATCTCCTGATCACGCGTTTTCATAGTCTTTCCCTATCCCCAGCCACCTACTTTCCTTCAGATGCAAAATATGGGGCGACGCATAAACCCTATATTTATTTTCCTGTGGGCACAGCCGAACTGTGCAGTAAGTCTAGCTCCATGGACGCAGATTGTACCTTGTGATTCCTGGTACAGTGGGATCTGCGAACAGCGTGTCGTTGCTTCCTGATGGAAGTGATGAATTTGCAGCAGAACCAGACAAAGATGCAAAAGGATCTGCAAGAGAGTGTGGGGGCGAAGCACCAGTTTCCCCAGGCCCCGCGGGCTCAGGGAGTGTCTCTGAAGCACTCTCAGTACTGCTCAATGCTGACTGATCGCTTGGAGCAGAGCAAGTAAGTTTCTCCTTATCTTCTCCGTCGTGTGGCAAAGGGAAAGGTATCCTCTTGACGTGCGAAGCATGGATCCAGTGTTTCTTCCCAGCTACTTGTGCAGCAGTCTGTGTGGCCAATAGGACCTGATGCAGCCCTCTCTACCGTGGTGCGAGACAGGATGCTCTCTCAAATGTTTTGGTTATCACCCATTCGCCAGGTCTGATGCTGTGCCCTGGCCCCTCGTATTAGGCTGGGAGGGCTTCTCGCACCTGTCGATGAATCAAATACAAATTTTGAGTTAACTGCTTACAATATTCAGAAAGAAGTACATTCTCTATATCCCTCAAAGCCCTAGGTTTAGGAAGATTCCAAATGTTAGCTGGCCTGCCCATTACCACCTCGTACGGGGAGAGCCCAGTCCTAGTCTGTGGGGTTGTGCGCATGGAGAGTAACACTATCGGTAAGGCATCCGGCCACTTCAAATTGGTGCCGGCACACGTTTTAGCGAGCTTGTTCATCAAGATTCCATTGTGCCGTTCTACCAATCCAGCACTCTGAGCATGTCTGGCCGAATGGAACCGTTTGTCGATCTGTAATCCCACACATATTTGTAGAATTACAGCAGCGATAAAATGTGGACCATTGTCCGACCAGATGACCCTCGGCAAACCAAACCTAGGAAAATATTCCTTAAGAATGGTTTTCGTCGTCGTCATTGCTGTGGCATCTTTTACAGGGAAGGCTTCAACCCATTTACTGAAAGCACAAATAACAACCGGCACGTATTTCAGATTCTTGCAACGCTCCATTTTAATAAAGTCAAAGTGAATCACTTCGAAAGGGACAGAAGGTGGACCAAAGCTACCCCTTGGTGTTGATTTACCCTTCCCCACATTGTGCTGTAAACAGACCATACAACTCTGGACGAAACGCTCAGCAGTTCTCGGGATGTAAACATTTACCTAGACAGTTTCTAACATTTTGCAAATTTTCCTAGCGCATACGTGAGTGGGACCATGAGCCATTGAAACCATCATAGTGATGTACGCATCTGGCAGCATCCATTTTCCCCAAACAGCTCCCCTTGTGGATCGTGCAAAGGTGTGTCTTTCAGATCAATCCAGCCTTTAGTTTCTTGCTCTGTGGTATAAAGGCAGTCATGTGACATTTTGCCACTGCAAGCAATATCTTGCGGAATGGGTAATAATTCAGCCGGATTCAGTACACAACACCTCTTAATTTTAATATGTGGTGCAAACAAGATCTATTCGTATCTCGTTAATCGTGCGGAGGTGAGGTGTTGTGTTTGCGGTCTATTTAATAGAACGTCTACAGAGTGAGGTACCAACAAGGTTAAAGCATGGCCTAGGACCATACCCTCGCTCTGTTTTACAGACGCAGCAGCAGCAGCGACAGCTCTCAGACATCTCGGCAAAAGCGCATGCTACAGGATCAAGGGTGGAGGAAAAGTAACCGCACTGCCTATTCTTCCCCCCCATGTTCCTGCGTTAGTACAGCCAAAGCACATCCAAAAACTGGTGCTGAACACAGTGCAGTCTTAAGCAAATCAAAAGCTTTCTGGTGTTCCAAGTTCCACGGCAATGGCAAAGAAATGCCCTTCTTTGTCAAAGCCAACATTGGTTTGATCACTAGTGAAAAGTTTGTGATCCACTGCCTACAATAAGAAGCCATTCCTATCAAGGCACTGACTTCCTTCTGTGTATTTGGGACAGACATGCTAGAAATGATTTCAATCCGTTCAGGCATCAATCTTCTTCCCTCCTTTGATAGGAGATAGCCTAAATAGGCGACCTCCTGTCGACAATATTGAAACTTTTTCAGTGAAGCTTTATGTCCATGCTTTGCTAGGTGAATAAGCAATAACACGGTGCCCTCCTTGCAAGCATTTTCTGAGTCTGCAGCTAAAAGAAAGTCGTCGACATACTGAAGCAATGTACAAGTAGCAGGCAACTCAAGTGTATCAAGCTGCTCTTTCAAAGCCCTACTGTAAATGCTCGGACTTTCCGTGCACCCTTGTGACGCACGGGTGAATGTAAACGAGCGTCCCCCTAGGGTGAACGCAAACAAGTATCTGCTATCCGTGTGTATAGGAATGCTAAAGAAGGCATTCTTAAGATCTACGACACTAAAATGAGTAGCAGAAGCTGGGATCATCGTTAATATCGTTGTTACATCAGGCACAATAGGAAATTGTGGAGCAACAATCTTGTTGATAGCGCGTAAATCAATAATAAAACGAAAAGGAATTGCATTATCTCCTTTCTTATACACTGGTAAAATCCGATTATTGCACAAACTACCTGCAATTTCTTCAATTACCCCACGGTGCACAAAATCAGAAACTATACACTTCAAAGCTTGCTCACCATCGACCGAAATCTTATACTGTGGAATACGTGGCAACTTTACCCCAGGTTTCAAAATGATTTTAACAGGCTCAATCTGTAAAACACCAACATCATTGTCATCAATTGCCCATAAACACTCTGGAATGTCACTAAATTCCGGCGCAAAGATCTAGTCAGAAAGTGTGAGGCAGAAAATTGCTGTGGTGAAATCGTCAAACGCACTCCATCCGAAGAACAATGAATTACTGCATTTAATTACTTCAACAGATTCAACCCCAGCAGGTTCTGACCACACTTAGATGTCAAAAGAAACAGACAGTTATCCGTAAATAGACCCAGTGAAATTGGTACCGCAGAGAAACCAGACTAACCACTGGCGTACCAGAAAACCCTACAGAAACATTAGTTTGCCCTGACAGTGGAACGTCTGGAACCAGTGAATGGTCAATGGAACACTTCTGTGCTCCTGTATCTATCAAAAATAGATGTTTCCAATTTACCACTATCATTTCAACATAGGGACCTTTCTGATTAACGGGAATAGGTATCGGTTCCAAACCCTGCTTCGGGCAATCCTAGCGAAACAATATATCTTCAAAGGGAAGGTCTTCAGAGAGATAAGCAGTGGAAGGATGATCAAAAATGTTTCTATTATCCATACTTAGTGGCTGATTGTCTTGCGAAAAGGACTGAGGGTTCTGAGAAAACTGGCTTCTACCAGGACCACCTGCCCCAGGGCGGCCTCTGGATCGTCTACCCATGATACCAAATGTGTTATTCGACATCTGCTGGAGGATCGGGCATTGTGCTTGCCAATGACCCTCTTGTCTGCAATAAGCACATTGGTTCGCGTGTACAGGACCCAACAGTACATTACCTTGTGGAATGTACTGTCCCCTAAACTGTGTACTACCCCCTCTAGGACCTCTAACAATTTATTGCAACAACACCTTAGTTTTCAAGTCTCCCTTTTTCTTTTCAATCCTTTCCTTCTCATTATTGACTCGGTTTTCATAATACTGAGCCATATGCAACACTTCAGACTGAGACTTAACTTGCCAAGCGCTCTCAGAAGTCATAATTTGCGACTGGATGTCAGGTAAGAATCCACGCACAAATTTGTCCACAAATAATCGTTTTCCAGACTCTGTGCTTAAATCTTGTTCACTAAAATCTGAAAATACTTGTTCAAACCTATTAAAGAATTCGGTAGCACCCTCAGATTTTCCTTGGACACAAGCAGTAAATTTGCCCCAAACAATCCTTCTCTCAGGAATTAAGGCTTTCAGTTTTGTCACTATTCTATCAGGCAAAGTTAGTATTACCTGCGGTGGTCTCTCACCAGCTGGTCTATCTCTATCTTGTCTAGCCAAATTATCCCATGTGTCCCCTAACCCTGGTACATCGTCTACTGTCCTAATCTGTTTCCACAAATCGGCAGGTAGGAGCACAGGAAATAACAAATCTATATCACCCAAAGTGAATACTGACGACTGCAAGACAGATTCTATTTCTTTATAAAACCCTGTCGGATTCTTCCTGATATCTGGGATAGATTGTTAAATAGTATTCACCACCTGTGTTGAGAACGGGACGTGAACAAACTGCGATACATAATGTGCATCAATGTCATAGGCGGCTACACCCGTTGCAGCATTAGCCGGAACCTCAACTTTAGGGACAAATGTCGGAGGAACCTCTCTCATAGGTAACTCAGAAGTAGGGAACTCCGAACGCTTACTGAGCAACAGAGCTAAATCAAGCGCTAAAGAGTGTCAGACAAAAAAGCTCTCTTATAGATATTCAATAATTCTGCGGGACAATACATCTTTCTTTTTATACATTCATCCTGCAGGTATTCTACCATAACCTGTATCACTTTTATTAGGGAGAATTCTCTTATAAGGCTAATTTCCCAAACCTAGTGAGTCCTCGAGCAGCTTTGCTGGATTTTTGGGGTTTGTTTTTTTCTCCTGCTAAGAGTGAGACTCTTTTTCTCCCACTCTTAGACATGATTTGAGGTGTATCTTTGACCTAGTATGTGTTCATGGGCTATGGGGTAGCCTTTTTACTCCATAGGGTATCATCTGATTTATATGTGTGTTACACAGCACCCTCAGTGCAGTAACACAGGGGTGTCATAGTGACACCCAAACATAGACTCCATACCCTGGGACTGACTACTGTCTCCCAGGGCATGTACATTCACCATTGACTTTACTAGTCCTAAATTGTGAACAGAACCAGTACAAACCATCATATTGTGGAAGGACTAGTAGGGGTAATTCGATTGCCCCTGGGTCTGTTTCCAAGGGGGCACTGTGCAGTCCCCCCTTGTTGAGTTTCTGGCTGGTGGCAGTGGTTACCATGCAAAATATTCCACCAGAATATTCTCTATGGGATTTCCCCATTGATTTAAAACGCACCACTTTTTGGTGCAATGTTAAAGATACCGCAGATGTATTTATTTAATATTAAATCACAGGTTGGGTCTTTTTGCCAGAACTCTTTTCTAAAATGGCGTTTGTGTCCGTCTCTGTAACTCTAACCAAGGTCGAGTCCTTTGTTCCACTTTTTGGCGGGCTTCTCCACAGAAGCCCTCCAAATGGTGCTACTCTGTCTGGGTTCCACAGGAGAGGTGGGGAGGGGAATTGGCACCCTGGGCTGCGTTGCCTTAGAAACTCAAGTCGCACTCTACTCTGATTGGCCCAGTGGTGAGCCTCCCGGCTCACCACTTAGCATGTGTGAGTGACAGCTAGGCTGTTGAATGGGGGGTTTTCTGCATAAAAGCAGGGCCTTTGGGACTGGAACTTCAGAAGTCGCCACAGGACCTAAGAATCCAAAGAGGGAAGAAGCTGAGCCATCTGCAACGACGACACCACCGGTGAAGCCCTGCTGGAACAAACTCACACCTTTCCCAACGACAAGAGAAGATCTTCTGCTGGACGAGTCTTCTTCCCTTGAGCTGATGGGATCAACCAGTTCGCCCCTTTCGCCGTCTCTTAGTCGAATCGCCCGTGCCAAGCACCCCGGCAGCCGGATAGCCAAGCTTCACCACTTTGACCGCGAATAAAAGGAACGCACCTTTTAATCGAGAAATCCGCGGCTGGTTTCATCCCTGGGCAGTGCAACAACTCCAAGTTTCTTCCTCGACGAGATCCTCTCTTCCCCTGGTCGGAACAATGAACTGCAACCACTGCCAGGAACAACTGCCACCGCTGGAGCTTCCTCTCTCTTTAAGGTATTGTGTCCTGCCTGGCCTCCCTTTCTACGGATTGCTAAAGGTGACCCTTAAATCCTTGGCTTTCCAAATGGGTTGGCTCCAGACCTTCTAACTTTACTTCTTGAATCACCCCAACCTCTTTTGAACATTCTGTAAAGACTTTTAGTGCATTTGAAACTGTGTGATTTTGGGCACATTTCGCTTTGCTCCATTTAAAGTGGGCCTGGCCTATGAACTTTGGCTCTACAGTGTATACTGCCTTCACTTACTTGCTTTGAACCTAGAAAAGTGTTGGGAACTGTTTTATTATATGCTCTGCCTTTTTCTCTCCCTTTAATTTAACTATTGGAGTGCCATCTAAGTTACGCACTCACATCTGTTTTAACAAATAGTGGTGCAGAGTCAAGGAGCTGAGTCCCGGTCTGCCCCAGTCTCCCTGCTCTGTTGATCTGTGAGGAGCTGCACTACTCTACAGTCCTGTTTCTTTTTCCATTGGGCTACGTGTTTAAAAGCTGCATTTTCGCACGGAGCGCGGCGCAGAGTCAAGGAGCTGATTCCCTGTCTGCCCCAGTCTCCCTGCTCTGTTGATCTGTGAGGAGCTGCACTACTCTCCAGTCCTGTTTCTTTTTCCATTGGGCTACGTGTTTAAAAACTGCATTTTCGCACGCAGCGCGGCGCAGAGTCAAGGAGCTGAGTCCCAGTCTGCCCCAGTCCGCTCCTAGTCCGCTGCCCCGCTGCTTTCCCTCTTCAACTGCGTGTAATGACTCTATTAACCGAGGGCCCACAGACACGCAAGAAAACCTCTCAACATCGTCGCCTCAATCCATGGTTCACGATGAAAGCTGCCACCGGAGTCAAGGTAAACAAAGCTGCTGGTCGCGCACTTCTTGCCTCATTGCCTTCACATGCTCAGGCCCCGGCGGCGCCCTCATTGACTTTAGAAACTTCGTCATTGTTTGGCGGCCCGAGTTCTGTCTCGGACCCCCCCAGTTTACCGTTTACCACCTTACCGTTTGCTGCATGCTCTGCGGATTCACCGGTCTCCACTCAGACTTCATCTTCAATTGCCTACAATAAACAACCTCCTTATGAGCCCGCCGTGACTGCTAACGTTCTTGTTCGTGGAGGAGCCGACACAGACAGCGAGTCCGACTTTCCCTTGGCCGCTCCCCTTGTTGCCTGTGAGACATATTTACCAATTTCCACAGGCGCTCTTAGGGCTCCCCCCACGAACCACTCATGTCCTTCTTCCAGCATTCCGGTGGCTCCAAAGTCCCCTGCACGCAACTTTCAAGCAAATCCTTTCGAATCAGCTGCAATTGCCTCGTCATTCCCGCAGCCAGCTTTGACAACTGCTTCCTTGGTCAATTCAGAGACTTCGACTGAAAAAGGGATTCCACCTTTTTTAGTCAGCAACGAAGGAACTCTTAAGGATCCCGAGTTCCGATGGATCAACTCAGTTGTCTGCTCCTGACTCATGTAAACATCAGTCTACGACAACACGGCTTCTTTTTTCAAATGCTGTCTCAAACTATCTACCCTTTGACAGTAACACTCTTCACCAAATGAAATCTTCATTTTGTCTTCCTCTACAAGCTGTACCTTTACTCTCGGGTACCCTTACTCATGTCCTCTCACAACATCCTTCAGTGATTACGGAAACGTTTTC
Source organism: Ambystoma mexicanum (assembly GCF_040938575.1). Lineage (NCBI taxonomy): Eukaryota > Metazoa > Chordata > Amphibia > Caudata > Ambystomatidae > Ambystoma > Ambystoma mexicanum. The sequence goes on from NC_090925.1 coordinate 710,445,579, forward strand.
TTCATTTTCAAATTCTCCTTTAAATAATAATGCAACATCTAGCGAGAAAAATCCCACGATGGTCTCCGAGGCTTCCTCAAGTCCACTGTTTTTTTTTTTTTAAACTTCTCCTTATTGGCATGGTGAGAGAACAGACAATCAACACAATGTACAGCATAGCAAGATTAACAGATACATTCATGGTCAATGCAATACATGGGAATGCCAGCCAGGTACAGATGGGGCCATTATTCGGATTTATGCGGCACAGCAGTGGGTTAGTTTACATCACCAGGAGGGAGGGAGGACAATAGTTCTAAGTCATCTTTGTTATTCAAATAGGTGCAAAATTCCGTCCACACATTCTTGGGTCGGGAGGTCAGCGGGAGGTTGTTAATGTAGTCCTCCTCGCACGCTTGAGTCCAGGTGAGGGCCCTCATCCACATCTCAAACGAAGGGGGGGATCGGCGCTTCCAACATTGTAATATGCATTTTTTGGCTATTATGGTGGCAACATTCAGAAACCTAGACATTTTCCTCAACTCAGGGCTATCCCACAGGCCGAACAGTATAGGTAGGGGTTCTGGAGGGATACAGGACGCTGTAATATCTGAGAGAGCTTCGATTATGGCTTTCCAGTATGGGCCTAGCGCATCACAGGACCAGAACATATGAGTGTGATCTGCAGCAGGAGACCCGCACTTAGGGCAGGTGCGGGCCTGGGTATGTGCAAACCTGTCTAGGCTTTGAGGCGTGTAATATAGTCTGTTAAGAAGCTTGTATTGCATGCACCTATGTCTGGCATTCAGAGAGGTGGTTCGAGTGTGTATGCACATTTTACCCCACATTGCATCAGTAATGGGGAGGCCCAGCTCCTCACTCCATGCATCCCGCGCCTTCATTGGCACGTCTGTGGGGTCGGCCATCAACAATTTGTACAGCGCGGACACTATCCCCCTAGCACCAGCCGAGTTGGCTATGTAGTGAATCTCAGGTGAGTCTGGGGGCTCATCTGGATATGAGGGCCACCAGGCGTGGAACACCGCCCTCAGCCTATAGTATTGTAGTAGTTCCAACGCAGTACCCAGGTGTCCGGGGTGCCACGTCTGCGGAGTGATAAACTTCCCGCCGGGGTAAAAGTCGGTCAGGGCTCGGTAGCCCAGGTCATGCCAGTGTTTCATTAAGAGTTTATCATGTGTAGGGCTGAGGCCCGGGAACTGCCAGATGGGCAGCCATTTGTAGTATGGGTGGTGGTCGGGTTGTGTCTGCAGGATATATTTCCAGGCCCTGACAGTGGCCGCTACAGTGTCTGCCGGGGCGTTGGCGTGATATGTGTGATAGAGAATGAGGGAGAGGGTGTTAACACTTTCGCTTGCTAGTTTCTCGAGCTTCACATGTGGGGGGGGGTCGGAGAACGTGTACCAGTATGTGGCGTGTTGGGCCTGCGCGGCTGTCCAGTATTTAGCAAAATCGGGGGCGGTGAAACCCCCGTTACAATAGGGAAGAGTCATGTGTTGCCATTTCTTACGAACCGCGCCCGAGTGCCATAGAAATTGGGCACATGCAGCGTGTAGGTTCCTGAAATATCGCTTTCCGGGCCAAATCGGCACATTAGTGAAGACGTAGAGAAATTTAGGGACCATAATCATTTTGATTAGAGATAGTCTACCCGACAGAGAGAGTGGGAGACTGCGCCATTTCAACATTTGAGCCTCAGCAAGCTGCGCCACAGCCGCGTAGTTGTCAGCCAACAGTGAATCTTTAGTGAAGGACACCTGCACTCCAAGGTATCTGATGCCCCTCGGGGACCATCGGAGGGGGAATTCGCAGGGCGGTTGTGTAGTGGACGGGGTGAGCGGGAAGATTTCAGATTTGGAGTAGTTTATGGTGAAGCCCGAGAAAGTGCCAATTTTGGTTATGTCTCTCAGTATCGGGTCCAGGTGGGCAGCCGGGTCTCTAATATATAGAAGCATGTCGTCGGCATATAGAGAAATGATCTCGGGAGTATCACGGAGACGTATACATTTACGCGTGTGTTTGTCCCAAACGTTGTCAGCCATGGGCTCTATAGCGAGCGCAAAAAGTATCGGAGAGAACGGGCAGCCCTGGCGGGTACCTCTGTGGAGAGCGAAGGGGGCTGAAGCCCTGGAGTTGACTAGGACTCTGGCTGCGGGGCTTGTGTAGAGAAGTTTGATGTACGACCTCATGCGTGGGCCAATTCCCATTTTGTGGAGCACCGCCCACATGTATTGCCATGACACCATATCAAATGCCTTCTGGGCATCGAGGGTGACCGCCACGGCCTGTGCGTTGGGGTCAATTCTAGCCAGAACATTGAACAGGTGACGGATATTAAGGGCGGTGGATCTGCCGGGCACAAAGCCACTCTGGTCGGGGTGGACTAAGTGGGGCATAATGGGGAGAAACCTATTGGCAATAATCTTGGCAAATATTTTTGTGTCAGTGTTGATCAGGGAAAGGGGCCTATAAGACCCACATTCGTCCAATGGTTTACCTGGCTTGGGTAGTACGGTTATAAGCGCCTCACGCATGGATTGGGTTAGGATGTTTAACTCTAAGGATTCGTTCCACACCTCCAGGAGTCTGGGTGCCAGAATGGCTACATGCTCCAGATAAAACTCAGAGGTGAGGCTGTCCGGGCCTGGTGCTTTGCCCATAGGGCAGTTCGAGATGACCGTGGTTATCTCATCAAGGGAGATAGGGGCTTCAAGTAGGTCGCTGGTCGCGCGGGAGAGAAGGGTCATGGGGATTTGATCTAGCAGGGCGTCGGTGTCTTGCAGGCTGTGTTCTTGCTGGGGGCCATACAGGGTCGTGTAGAACGCGGTGAATGTCCCAAGGATATCATGGTCGGACCAGCACATGGTGCCTCCTGTGTCTTTGATGCAATCAATGCGGTTCCTGCCCCCCTCAGTTCGGACCAGTCTGGACAGTGTCCTACCCGGCCTATCCCCCTCACCATACTTCTTGGCCGCCACGGGACGGGCAAAGTACCAAACTTCTCTTAGGGCATGAGACTCGAATGTTTCTAATTCCGCTCTGATCTGTGCCAGTATGGTCGGGGAAGGGGCGGTGGCATATGCCCTCTCAAGCTCTTTTAATTTCGCTTCTGACTGTTGCAAGCTATTTCTTATGGCTTTAAGGACCCCAGCCTCTCTAGATATGCACATCCCTCTGATGAAGACCTTGAATGCCTCCCAGCGCACTCCATCGGAGGTGTCATGCCTGTTGTTGCACTCAAAGAAGGTGTTGATGTCAGCTAGGATATCAGCTTTAAAGACTATGTCCAGTAGGGCCTCCGACTTAAATCTCCAAGAGGAGCGAGGGGGCTGGTCGTGTCCCAGTGTTATCTGAAGTGTTACCGGTGAGTGGTCCGATAGTGTGCGCGGTAATATCTTGGTCTCTGTGACCCTGCCCATCATGCAACTCGATATGAGGAAAAGGTCGATCCTGGAGAGGCTGTTGTGTACCGATGAGTAAAACGTGTACTCTCTAACCTGTGGGTTGAGAGCTCTCCATACATCCCTGAGATCAAGTGTGTCTATGTGGGCGTGTAACCTATGGGCCGCGCGTGATGGGGCTCTGCAGGCCATCCCGGACCTATCCAGGTCCTTGTCTAGGATCAAATTCATGTCACCGCCCCATATGATGGGAATACCAATATATTTCAGAAGCGTGGTGGTGATGGCATCAAAGCACTCAGGGTCATCAAAGTTAGGGGCATATGTGTTCACTAGGAGGCATTCCATATTAGCGAGTGAGCAATGGAGGATCACGTATCTACCCTCAGGGTCAATATGGCTGGAGCGCAGTGAAAACTGGACTGACTTATGGATTAGAGTTAAGACCCCTCTGGATTGGGTGGAGTACTTCGTATAGTATCTGTTGTTGCCCCACGTGGAGGCGAGACATGTTGCTAGGCGCCCAAGAGCATGGGTTTCTTGGAGAAAGAGGATTTTGGCGCCATGTCGCTGGGCATAGGCAGTTATCCTGCGGGCCTTAGTGAAATTGCTTAGGCCACGGATATTCCATGTGACAATGTTCAGAGCCATAGTGTCACATTATGGAACATCCCAGTGGTAGTATTCGTTAGGATTCCTCCTTATGCACTTGCCGTGTGCACAGTAGTATTGAGTTGAAGTCATGCCTCTCTCAGCCATGTTTTTAACTGTTAACTCAACCCCAACTTCGCCATCCCCCACCCTCACTGCCCAACCCCAACATCCAGTGCAGACCTCCCACCCCAGAACACACATGGCGCCTTTTGGGCCCGCTCCAACCTGAAACCAAAGGTCAGAGGGCCAGATCTAACGTGGATAGGGCCACATCCCAGCCCAACGGGGGCCAGTCAATAAAAGGAACGAAATAAAAGTGAAAGCAAACATTGCAACTGCAACGGGGGCGCTGGTGCCATGCGGCCGGCATTTGTGGCTTGATGTGGGGCAGCAAATGCTGTCCCGAATGTGTTGCTGCTATAAACGGGTATCACAGACAGCCTCTGAGACCAGAGAGTGTCCTCTGGTAGGTTGACATCGCAGGAGAGAGTAGGGCACAGGGATAGCTCCAGCAACGAAGTGGGGGAGAAGGCAAAGTAAGCAGTTTAGGAGCTAGCCTGTGGCCCGCATACACATGACAAGAGCCGCAGTTGCTGAGTGCACACAGTAAGGTTGCCATGAACACATCATAAATCATGGATCCGTGGACATTTTTATAACATCGTGGGCTGTGCAGTCTATGGCGCGTGGTCGCCTCGCGGCCCAGGAAGAGGTATATGTAACTCAATGAACTTCACCGCTTCGTCAGGGACAGTGAAGAAGAAGATCTTGCCATCATGAGTAATCTTTAGCCATGCCGGGAACAGGATGGCGTAGGGGACGTTGCGCTCCCTGAGCAGCTTCTTGTCGCCTAAGAATTGGCGCCTCTCCTGTTGCACCGCCAGCGAGAAGTCCGGGAAGATTCTAACGGTATGGGCCTCAAATCGCAGGTCTCCCTTTTCCCGCGAAAGGCGTAGGATGAGATCTCTGTCGCGGTAGTTGAGTATCTTGGCGATAATGGGTCTGGGGATGTTGCCGGGTCTGGGGCGCGGCGACAGGGCCCGATGAGCCCGCTCGACTGTGAAATACGGTTAGAGGGCAGGGTCATCCAGCAGGTCTTTGAGGAGTTTCTCCACTGCGTCCTCCATCCGCCCCTTAAGGGCATTCTCGGGGACCCCGATGATGCGCAGGTTGTTCCTACGGGAGCACGATTCCAAGTCGTCACATTTCGCCTTGACACTTTTCATGTCATGCGTTAGGGAGGCTGCAGTGTCTTGGAGCACGTTAATACCATCTTCGTTCACTGAGATCCTATTTTCAGCCTCGGTGATCCTCGATCCCGCCTGGTCCACTCGAGCTTTTAGCGAGGTGACATTAGCATTGATGTCGTCTAGTTTTTCATGGAAGGAGGCAAAGTTTTTAGCCATAGATTCCATTAGTAGGGTGAGGTCAGGTGCTCCGACCATTCGGTGCAGGGTCAAGTCTGGCTCGTCCTGGGGCGATGATGTGCTAGGTGGCTCATCTCGAGGGGCCGCTTTAGAGTATTTGTCCATTGTGCCTCCTTGGGCCCCCGCCTTGTGTCTGCTAGGCATTGTCACTGTGGTGGGCCCGGTTGCAGTGAGGGCCCACTTATGAGTAGGATGGAGAACTGGGGAAGGCAGGGGCCGGCAGGCGCAACCGTAGTGTCTTTCAGTAGCGGTAGGCGGATGGGGCAGTTGGGGGGCCACCGCAGATAGCAGAGAGTCAACGGTGGAGCAGCAAAGCTGTGATGGTGGGCGCTTGCGGCCTCCTCATGTGTACAGGTTGCACGGGGGGGACAGCGGGATCTGTCTCAGGAGGGCGCGAGCGGAGGCGGCGACAATGTCAGCGGGAAAGTGGGCAGACAGTATGGTGAGGGGCGCTTCCTTATGACAGTTCTGGCGCCCAGCAGGGCCCGCAAGGTCGCACACAGCGGGCAGAAGTCTCGCCGCCCACCGCTCCAGCCCCCGCTCACCTGGTCCGCCGCGGCAGCGGGGCAAATAAATCCTCTGTGTTGTCGGCGCCGGGGTAGGCCGCAATGACCGCTGACGCAACAGGTAGCTTTCACAGTGTGGCGGCGTCCGCTGCAGGACCTCCAGACATCCGCCACAATTCCACAGAGCGGCGGGAAACAGGAGCGGGGAGGGGACCCAGGAGTCAGGCAGGCGGGAGGGCCGGATGTTAGGTAACCGCCAGGGCCGGGTGGAATACTAGGCCCAAATCCGACAGGGGTACCAGCCAGGTCCCGGGTGGACTGATCGAGTCCAAAATCGCACAAAATGTCCACTGCAGTGGCGGAAACAGCTCGGTTAGCCGATAGTCCTTCACAGTGTCGGGAACCACAGATGGGAGCAGATGAACGCCGAGGCCGCACGGAGCTGAAAAGCTAGGCAGCCATCTTGGGCTGCTCCACAGCGCCACCCAAGTCCACTGGTTTTAACTTCTTTCCCTTGTTCACTAAATAAATCCATCCCGAAGATAAAACGGGGCGCAAGCCTATCTGGATTGGTTACAGATACCACTGAATTTGGCAAAGACAGTGCCTTGGCATGTCAAGCCCCCGAGGCACCTGGACTCTCTATGAGGGGCTCCCCCGATTTGGCCTCCGTTGATCCTCTGCTCCCATTTGTTTCAACTCTTCAAAGGCGCCTCCACCCCTCCAAACTCACCTAGACCGGAGCGCTATTGCCCAGGCTAGTCGCCTGCAACGTATGGCCGAGTTAAAAGCTAAAGGCTTTCCTCAAACTCCATCCACGAGTGACAAGTCCGTGCTGAATGCAAGCACTCCGCATGTCTTCCCTATTCAACCTCGAGAAGACTCTCATCCTTCAAATCTCACTATAAACCTTGCTCCTTCAAATCCACAATTCAATCTGGAGAACTCATTATGCTCTTCGATGTCTCAAGACTTTGTTTCACCTCCCCTTGGTATTTCTGTTGAAGCCCTCTCCCAGATCCACAACAATGTTCTTGCTGCCTCTGCTGTTGCACTTGCTCCATTTACCAAACTACTTGAATCTCTGATAGGGACAATAAGTGACCAAGGGGCTGCAATTTCAAACCTGACTACAAAAATCGACAAAATTGAGCACTTTTCAGGCTTCTTATAAGCCCAGATGGAAAAAGAAGCTGAAAAATCCTTGAGGTGGCAAGATAGGCTGAGCGACTTGGCTGCTCGCCATCACTGCCAAAATTATACTTTAATCGAAAGTTTGGTGGAATCAGTGAAATGGTTGCGTAAAAACACCAAATCTTCCTCAATGGGCCGACCTGACATGCGAGACACTTCATTCAAAACTCTTCCCTCGCATGGTCTGGCGCCTCCTGAACTGTGTGTTAAAGAGGTTTTTCAAATCCCGCCTACGGCAGGTCCTGCATTAGCGGACCCCGAAAGCACTCCAAGTAAATTGAACGTCGAGACTCCTCTGCCGCAAGACATCAGTCCACAGTTGAACGACCCTCCTGCACAAGCCAAAGCAGTTTCCCATGATCTCTTGCCAGCTAAGACCTTTAATATTTTTAAAGGTCCTGCCAAAACTATAACAACAAGCTTACAAATCAAGTTGCAAAGAGCATCTGCTAAATCCGCAAAAGATCTAAAGAAAAAAACTATTCCTCAGAAAAATGCTCAACAAATTGTGAAAAAATTCATAAGAAACATCACGACTCCAAAGAGAACAAGTTTATTTGTTCGGAAATCAAATTCTACTCAGCAAGTCCCCATAGCGCCAATCTGCTCGGCACGCGTCCCAGGAATAACCTCACAGCCTTCTAGGAACATGGCTAAACGTCGGCGAGTGGCTTCCAGTGACATTTCTATATCTAGTACTACCTCAGATTCATCTATCGATCTATGCAATTTATCGACCTATTCGGTCGACATTGATGGCACAACTGACGGCTGCACCAATGCAAACGAGGCTGCTATGTTTGAGCAATCTGAAGAGAGAACTTCCTCTGTAAATGTAGCCGTACGGAAGCCGCAATCTGGGGCACATGAAAAACAACTTCAACCCATTACTGAGAGGGTCAAATTGCCATTGTTAAGCTCAAGACTAAATCCTAAACAAACTATGAACCAGCAAAATTCTAGCTAGCTTATAGCATCTGGTCCAAGTGGAACTTTCAACCTAGAAAAAACATCTTGTTGGTGGAAACTTCGGCTTCAAAACATCCATTCAGACGGAAATTAGGTCAATTTAAATCGAGCAAATATACTCAAATTATTTGCTTGCATTCCTCAATTACGTTCCATCTCATCTGACGACATTAAAATTGTCGAATATATAACTGAACTGTCCACTGATCAAGTATTATTGCATATTTCTTCTGCTGCTGTGAAAAATCTGTTGTTACAGGCGAATGAACATCTCTTGCTCTATGGCTTTGATCTCACTGTTGAACCATCTATTACGAGATCACCCAAAAACGCTCAAAAAAATGATGAAAGGGATGAGCTTCGCAGGGTCGATCAGCGACTCGCTCTGCGACAATCTTTAGCCCACTCTCAAGCAAACTATCAAGACATGACACATCAGGCTTCTGAAGGTCAAACGACCAGCATGAAAAGAGTACCCAAGGGACCTCGTAAGTAACAATGAGATTATACTCCTCAACAAGAGCTAACACTACTCTCTTGGAACACCCGAGGATTTACTCATCTCTTCAACTCCTTCTCTGAACCCTTGGATGATGTCTTTGCCATTTGCTTGCAGGAAACATGGCTTTGGGATTCTCCGATCTGCGATGGATTTACTCTGGTCAATCCCGCTAGAAAACACAGCTCTGCGACAATCTTTAGCCCCCTCTCAAGCAAACTATCAAGACATGACACATCAGGCTTCTGAAGGTCAAACTACCAGCGTGAAAAGAGTACCCAAGGGACCTCGTAAGTAACAATGAGATTATACTCCTCAACAAGAGCTAACACTACTCTCTTGGAATACCCGAGGATTTACTCATCTCTTCAACTCCTTCTCTGAACCCTTGGATGATGTCTTTGCCATTTTCTTGCAGGAAACATGGCTTCGGGATTCTTCGATCTGCGATGGATTCACTACTCTGGTCAATCCCGGTAGCAAAAAACAGCAAGGGTCGTCCCTTTTCCAGATTGATAACTTTATTGAAAATCCAGAACTGGTGGACACTCGTGTCCTCCGTCAATCCAAATCCGTTTGTTCCAAGCACCTTGGTTCGACTTTCTTTGACTAACAATATGTCTAACTTGTTAATAATTAATGGATATTGGAATCCCGCGATGATTTCGGCAACATCCTTTATTCAGACTGTGTCAACTCTAATTGACGATACTTACCTTGCCTATAACAACGTCTCTGTGATTGTATGCGGTGACCTCAATTGTAGTTGGTTCAAATATGATCCACACACGAAGATAAATACTCGGCTTCCAGACAATGAAGTCATTCTAAGAGGTCAAACCTGGTTGCATGCTCTTTCCTTACGCCATTGTCAAATGCTGAATGGATCCATCAATGGCGATCAACCTTCAAATCCAACCTGGCATGGTCTAGCAAAGAATAATACTCTTGATTACATCTGGGCCTCGTAGAATTTATTTGATAAAGTAATATCTCTCAACGTGCAGCCGATGACACATAGTGACCACGATCTGTTACGGCTAACATGGAAAGAAGACAGTTGCAGTGCGCCAGACAAACATCCCTTTCAACTATCAACGATTGCCGCTGGCAACAGGCTCATAATAAATGGTCGCTTAATTGCATCCTTAAGTCACAGTCTAAAAGCGCTGCAAATTGTTGAATATAAGCCCTTATTAGCGGACTTCACTATGAAAATCTCAAACTCAAGAACTTTTGGATCTATTCCGAAACATTTATATTCCACAACAATAGCGCTAGCAAAAAAAACTCTAAGGAAAGAGTTTTGCAATCCGTGTGATAAAATAAGGAAAGTCAAAGAACGGCGCCAGATTTATCGAAATTGGTTAAGATCTCACTCGATAACAATTGACAAAAGTCGAGCAGAAACTATGCTAAAGCACCTTGTGACTAAAAACACTTGTGAAATCTGGACAATTCTGAACCATGGTTGTTCTAAATCCACAAAATCTCTAACGAAATTACAAGCGCCAAGTGGTGCGAGTACTTTACGTTAATCTATGAAAAGCCAGCAACTGATGAATTTACACCGACTAAACCTACAATCACCACTTGGGAGATAACACCATCATGTACAGAGCTTGAACTTTCGATCTCCAAGCTCAAGAATTTGAGAGCTGCTGGCCCTGACCAAATTTCCAACCTTATGCTCAAAAAGCATAAAGCTCATTGGACGAAATTCATAAACGGGTTATTCTTGCAGATCGCACACAGCATGCAATTACCTACTTCATGGTCAAAAGCCATCGTGGTACCAATATACAAGAAGGGCAGTAGAGCCGACCTGGCAAACTATCGCCCTATTGCCCTTCTTGATACAATCGGCAAAATATTCGGCTCCTACCTGCGCCAAAGATTGGTGCAATGGGCCCTCTTGGTTGGCAAGCATGATTGTCGCCAAACTGGCTTCACGAGTCAAGTCGGATTCGATGTAAATCTTACAATTTAGACCATTCTAAAATTATCAGCGCTGGAGGCTAAGAAAAAAATCTTTTTTGCCTTTGTCGATCTGCGGCAAGCTTTTGATGCAATCAATCGCAGTAAATTATGGGCAAAATTGCGATCCTGGAAATGCCCGGAGAAGCTGTTAGACCCCATCATCGCCTTACACACTAACCTCCATTCAAATAAGAGTTAATTCTCATGGCGATCTTACTCTACCAATAAGAACATACAAAGGGGTCAAGCAAGGCTGCCCCTGGCTGCTGATCTCTTCAAACTTTTTCTTGTAGATCTACCTGATTGGTTGGCCTCAGCCCACTGTTTTCCACCAAAGCTTAATGGTACTCAATTGAATTGCCTGGTCTGCGCTGACGACATAGTGTTAATAGATCAAACACAAATTGGGCTACAACATCTCATACTCCGTCTGAACGAGTACCTAAATGCAAATGATCTGTTCCTAAACACCGAAAAAACCAAGATCATGTGTATAGGGCAAAGCACTTCAAGAAAAGACAAATGTTTCAGATGGTATATTGCAAAAAAATGCCTAAACGTCATCAAATCTATTTGCTATCTGGGCGTAAGGATAAATGACTCCATCTGTGAAGCTGCCTGGATCAGCGATTTGATTGATAGAACCAAAAACCTAAGTCTACAAGGAGCCAAAATTAACAAGGACTACGGGAAATTTTCTATCACTCCTGTAGTCATGTTTTACCTCCAGAAGGTAATTCCAACCCTTATGTTTGGTGGTGAATCATCGTGGAATGTAAACCACAATCTATGGCATAGACTGGAAGGGAAGTTTTGGAGGCGTGTTTTAGGCCTACCAAACTAATTCTCAATCTCAGTTCTGAGATATGAATTGGCCCTAAACTCAATCTACATGACAGTCGTTTGGAAATCGTTATCTACATTACGCAAAATGCTGCTTGGCGATAAAATTCATCCATATAAAATCTTTAGGAATGAAAATGATGATGCTGTTTCATCTCTTCTAACAACATTGAAGACCAAACTCAACGCAATTATGGCTGACGCAAACATATGTGAAGAAGAGCTTCTTATGCAGCCCCAATATGCCAAAAAGAAGCTAGCCGCGTGGGGCTGGATTTCAACTTACAACAACAGGCTAGCCCTAAAATCCACTCTGCCCACCTCTAGAAGCTTGGTGAAACTACATCACCAACCAAAATACCTTACAAACTGTCCATCGCGTCATCACAGGAAGCAGTTCTTGAGATTTCGCCTGAATGCTTTAAACACAAATGAAATGCTATGGTTACGCAAAACAAAGAAACCACAAACAACACTTGTCGATTCTGCAAATCATCTGAAGTTGAGTCCTCAAAACATCTAGTAACCGCGTTTCCAATGTTGACCGACCAATGCGAACTGCTTCTGAAAGAATTTAAACCTCAAATGTATCACCTTGATGAATGGTGGGATCATGTAGTAGCAGGACAAAATATCAAGCTCTCTTGTAGCTTGATTAACTTTCTCGATCCAATTTTGCAACTTGCCTCAACTTGAGCTACAAACTTTGTCCAAAGGAAACTGACGATTCTGTTCTTTTTTCTTTGCTTTTCTTTTTCTCCTCCTTTTTTTGTTTTGTTTGAGTCTATTGAACTTGGACTGTTTTGTTTGGAACTGGGAGGTGGAGCGGATTTAATTTAACTGAATGTAACAAAAGTTTGATATTGTACATTGAACTGAAGTTTTACAATAAAATAAAAAAAATAAAAAATATTAAAAAAAAGTGGTGTTTTAACTCTGACTTGTCTAATAGTTATCAAGGGAGGTGTTTATACTTAACCTGACTGTGTTTTAACTTGCTTTTGATTTAGAGTGCTAGTGTATTGCCTAAAGTGTGTTTTAAATAAATAATCATATACTTTTGATACAAAGCTCTGGTCAGTGTTTGTTTGCTCTACTGTGTTTTTAGCCCTATTGTGTATACTCTATATACTGCCTTACTCTTCTTGAGAGAGGTCTGACTGCTCAGCCACAGCTACCAGGTAAATCTGGGTGGTGCAGACTGCTACCAATTGGGTTTACTGCTTACTCCTGTAGTCTGTGGGCTTCATTACACGGAAGGCGGTAAACCATGGTGCTATTAACACCATGGTTGCCGCCGGTACCATACCGGTAACACCATGGAGAAAAGGGGAATTACTACCCCATTCCAAGGTTGGCGGGGCGGTAATTCCCCCTTTCTCCATGGCCCTTCCCCATTCCCATTTTTGCCCCATAGGGCATAATGCGGTACCGTAATTAGCACCAAGATCCCTTTGCGGGACCCAACTTTAAAGGCTGGTCTACACCAGGCGTTAAGGTCGGGTCCCGCAGAGGGACCTCGTAGAAAGGCGGTGACCGTTAACCCTTACCGCCTTCCGTGTAATGAGGCCCTTAATCTTCTTGCAGTGTCCCCCAAGGGAACTGCACAGGATTCTAGCTAACAACTTTCCTCTGCATTTCTGGCGTATACTGACTATACGTGTCATATACTTCTACGGGAGATATCGACTTCTCTGAAATCCATCTAAGTGCATCTCTTGTGCAAACTCACGTTTCTTCACTCATTGATTTACAAAGAGGAAGGAACCGTTTCTGTACAAACATAGCGGCCAAACTATCAAGACCTATTTCATCATTCCGTAACCTTTCGAACTCCCTTCTATACTCAAAAACCCTCTTGACGTGCTCATATACTTTCTCCGCAGTATCTCTTGAATATGCTAAAACATTCAGATCCCTCAACCCTTGTGGGACATCTACATCATTCAGTCTGTTCCCCATTACGTATAAATGAATTCCCAGTCCTTCAATAAAAACATTCTTCTCAGGAAAACCTTCTAGATTAGCGAGTGTAGCAAAAACATCAGATTGTTCACCCTTCTCCATGCACTGTCTAGCCCATGCATTCAGATCTCGCTTTCTTTCTTTAGAAACTGTATTACGAGTCACAATTTTCGATTCAGCTCCCTTATCAACTACATGCGGAACAGAACCACTCAGAAGAGAAAGAGTAGACAAATCTTGCATACTAGGTAACAAAGGTGCTATCACTGTTGTAAAAGACGAATCTACCAGACCTATGGCAGCAGGCAAAGGTGGAGGTACAGGTGGAGGAACAACAATAGGAAACGGAGCAATAGTTGGCGGCGGAGGAGCAACAGGAGGAACAATAAGAGGTGCAGGAATTACTACGGGCGGAGGAACGGCAGCATGAAGAGGTAAAGCAACAGGAATAGGTACATAAGGAGGTGGCGCAGTAGCGCCAAGCCTTCGTTCATTTAAAAGCCTGTCAATTAGTTCATCAGACGCATGAAAATCTTTAGATGGGTATATTTTCTGAATGCCAAGTTGGAAAGCCCTATCCATATTTCTAACTGACTGACTGTTTTTGTTGATCATCTAATAACACTTTCTCGACGTTCGACATATGTCGGCGCGCATGGTTCTCCCTACTTTTAAGCTGCTGCATAGCTTCTTTCTTCCAATTTTGTAATATATCAAACGCTGCAGGTCTAGATTATTTCTTTAACAATATAGATTCTAAATATTCTATGCGAGAAATCTCAAAGCTACTATTGATTGGCCACTGAAGTTCGGAAGCATGTCTAGTTTGTCTGTGCCAAATATCATTAAACACTATACTACCAATGCCATGCTTACAGTACATAGTACATGCCGGCAACCCCTCCTGTGGTGCCGGACGGCCAAATTCCAAAGATTGTCTGTCTCTGCGGAATAATGCCCTGAAACAGGCAGACAATTTCTCAGGTATATCAGATTACTGGTGTTACCTGGTCAATAATTGTACTTGCGAGGACAATGCGCCAAAATCAATTATCAGGATACTTAGGAATCGGGGCACGACTCACCTGATCAAAGAACTAAGGGAGGTCCGATCGGATTACTAAGGACAACAAAGGACCCTCGTGTTTGCTGATTTCGGCAAAACTGCCCGCCTCGATATATGGACCCTCGTCAAGATGCCGTCTCGGACCGTGAGCTCACAGTCCAGAGATCGGATTGTGCAGTACAGTTGAGGTGTCGCGTCTCATCCAAGAAGGGGCCCCCTTTCTCACCATCCGATCCCGGTCTTGAACAATCTTGAGGGTCCCTATTTGGGCGCCATCTGTAAAAACAAGGAAATATCGAGGCTGAGTACCACAAAGAGGAAATACACCAAACACGGGCTATAAAGATTCACAGATCTTTTATTCTGCGCAGTTTACAAAGAAACATAGATACAGATAGCTATCTGGCTCTCAACACCCCGCAATGAGTACCAGCCCGTCAGAGAGAGGAGAGAGAGTGCTGGACATCTAAACATTCGTACTTTTATACATTTCTAAATGATTTTGTCCAGCCCCTCTACATGTTAATAATCTGCGGTCTAGAGTTTGTGCCTAGTTCACATTCAGCTTATATAAAAATATGCAGAAGGATTACATGAGTTTGTATTTCCGCAGTGATACAATGGCAGTGTATGTTCACAAATCCTACAACAAGCATCTTTTACAACTATGTTACAATTGAGTTCGGCCTGTGTCCACACTTGGCGTTTGCACTTCATTGTCTTAGACGTGTATTCGTGGATTAGTCTTGCGAGCACAGACAATACTGGGACAACAGTTCATGTGTCATGAACCGTCGTCTACGTCCTTTCTGGTCCTCCTGGTCCCTGACTCGCAGAGGATTGCATGCAGTATTCCTTCCAACATGGCCGCTCGGAACGGAATGCTCCGGATCAGTCTATGCGTTCCACGCTGCTCATCCTACAAGAGAGACACGCCCCCACGGCTCTGTGCGTCTCAACGCTACCGCTACCTGTAGTCGGGCGTGCTTTGCCGGAGTTCGATCAGGGCTCTTGCTTGATTCCTTGTTCCCAGCTCCTTGATTCCCCGTCCTATCCCTACCCTCTCCAAACTCCTGGAAAACCTTCTGCGCTCAAGTCACGGTCCTCCGTGCCTCCGAGCGTAACTTGTTTGCTTCCTGGTGTTACCCTGGACTTTCTGAACGCTCCTGGAAACTGAACCGATATCCTCACGCTGGTCGCCGAAGATCAGCGTTCGGGTCTATACCAATCCCGGACCGTAAAAAAGAAGAAATCCCAGAAGGTCACAAGTACTCAACATAAACAGGTGAGACGATGGGGAGATTTGTGACAGGTTGAGACGCCGTAAAAACGATACAGATACAGAGATGGAAGCCGCCGTTCAAGACCTCATGCGAGGCATGCAGGAATTAACAATAGAGGTACAGAATCTCAAGGCAGAGAACGCTGCGTTAAAGCAGTTAGTTCTATCACGTGATTCAGCGACAAAAGAACGTGTGTTGTTGGGAGGAATAGTGGACAAGTATGACGGTTCTTCCAAGACTCTCCACGCCTTCCTTGATTCGTGTCTAGTTCACTTCACCTTCAAACCCTACTATTTCTCTACTCCTAGAGCAAAGGTGGGTTTTATGATCTCACACCTCACTGAAAATGCATTGACTTGGGCAACCCCCCTGGTCAATTCAGGCGATGCCCTCTTGGATGACTATGATGGCTTTGTGGGAGCCCTTAAGGAAATGTTTGATCGCCCAGAACAAGTGTACAGTGCTCAAGAGAGACTACTCGAGTTTCAACAAGGGTCCCAGGATATGCTCACCTATGTTACTCGTTTCAAACAACTTGTAAAGGAAGCAGACTGGTCTCCAGAAGCTAGTGTTACTCTCTTCCGAAGGGGGCTCAACGAAGAAATAAAAGATGAGCTAGCAAGGGTGGCCCGCCCAAGTTCCTTCCAGGCTCTTATGGACCTATCCTTACAGATAGATTTCCGAATCCAAGAAAGAAGAGCAGAGAAAAAGAAGTCTAAGGCGAGTTTCCAAAAGACCAGCACGGAACATGCTCCTAGAGCAGAGCCTACTGTTCCTTCTACCCAGGACCCCGAACCTATGCAACTAGGAGCCTTCCATGGACCCATTACCCCTCAAGAAAGGATGCGACGGATCCATACTGGTCTGTGCATGTATTGCGCCTCCAATAAACATCTGGTGAGAGAATATCCTATTGCTCCTCCACGGCGTTCGGGAAACGCCAGCTCCCGATCCTAGATGGAGCAAAGTGTCGGGAGAGAGATGTTTGCTCCACATCAATTCCATCCTTGAACTCTCCTGGACAAAATAACCTTGTGGTTCTTCAGGCCTTACTATCGCCTTCCAAGACAGAATCCTACCCCATCCTGGCATTAGTTGACTGCAGAGCAATGGGCGTATTTATAGATCAAGATTGGGTCATTGCTCACAACATTCCACATGAAAGCCGAATAACAATGCAACCAGTATAGGCCATTGATGGAAGGCCTCTTTCCTCAGGACCCATTACCCTTCAGACTAAAGAGATTCTACTTTCTATTAATCACCATCAAGAGAGGATAAAATTTGGCCTCATTAAATCAGCCCATTATCCGATGGTTCTCGGAATGCCCTGGCTACAAAGGCACAATCCTTACATCAATTGGGCAGCCGGCTCACTGTTTCTTGGATCTGAATATTGTATGGCTCACTGCCTATCCATGGATACCATACCGAAGCCTTCTGAAGACTTTCAAGAGAACCAACAAAGTCCAGTCACCGTTTCTAACATCATCCAGATTCCCAGAGCCTACCAAGCCTTTTCTTATGTCTTTTCGATCGCTATAGTTCAAGCTCTACCTCCTCACAGACCAGAAGATTGTGCCATTGATACCGAGCCCTCTGCAGTGATTCCTTTCGGCAGAATGTTTATATTATCTGAACCTGAAAAGAGGGCTCTCCGATAATACCTGGATACTAACCTGGAAAATGGTACCATACGCCAGTCCAAATCTCCAGCGGACGCTTCATTGTTCTTCGTTCCAAAGAAAGATACCAAGGAACTCAGACCATGTTTGGACTACCGTGGTCTAAATCAGTGTACTCTCAAGGACTGTTATCCCTTACCCCTCATATCGGATATCCTAGAAGCAGTCAGAGGTGCAGTAATCTTTACTAAATTAGACCTAAGGGGTGCTTACCATCTCATTCGTATAAAAGAATGTGACGAATGGAAAACAGCCTTTAGAACCCCCTTCGGCCATTTTGAATACCTAGTCATGCCTTTCGGACTTGCTAATGCCCCAGCAGTTTTTCAACGTTTCATGGATAGGGTGTTCTCGGATATGCTATTCCTCTTTGTCATCGTCTACCTGGATGATATCTTGATCTACTCCAAGGACCTTCTAAAGCATGAAGAGCATGTTAAGGCAGTCCTACAATGATTACGTGACAACAAACTCCTGGCTAAACCCGAGAAATGCCTATTTCACGTCACTTCTGTTCATTACCTAGGATTTGTTCTTAGTCCAGAAGGAATTGGAATGGATCCTTCAAAGGTAAAGGCCATACTATTTTGGCCGGCTCCCACTTCCCTGAAACAAATTCAATCCTTCCTGGGACTTGCTAATTTATACCGAAAGTTCATACCGTCCTTTTCTGAAATTGTTCAACTGATCATTTCTCTCTTGAAGAAAGATACCCCATTTCTCTGGTCCGCGTCCCAAGACAAGGCATTCCAACGATTAGAGACAGAGTTCACTCAAGCCCCCATCCTAGCGCAGCCCGACATTAACCGGCCATGCCTAGTGGAGACGAATGCCTCTAACTACGCCATAGGAGCAGTCCTAAAACAGGAATTTGAGGACAAATTGGAGCACCCCATTGCTTACCTTTCACAAACTCTGACTCCCAGTGAGACTCATTATTCCGTCTTGGAAAAGGAGCTATTAGCCATCCGCCAAGCCTTTACAGAGTGGCGACATCTACTCCTGGGTGCTAGGCATCCAGTCCAGGTCCGTACGGACCATCGAAATCTTCAAGTTCTACAATCCTTGGATTGTAGGAACAGTCATCAGGCCCATTGGGCCTTCTTCTTTGCCCAGTATCAGTTCCACATCCATCATGTCCCTGGATCACAGAATATAATTGCCGATGCCCTTTCCAGACGTCCTGACTATGAAAACCCTGAGGATCGGACCTTTCCAAAAATGTTTCCCCACACAATCTTTGTTGCCCAAGCACTCACCCTCCTGGAGAATATCCAAGGCCAAACTCGACTTTCGGACCTCTGGAAGGAGCACAAGAGAAATAACAGATGGAATCTCACAGCAAAGGACGGATATTCATTCAAGGACAATCGCCTAGTTATTCCCACTCCTGGACTGAGACAAAGAATCACAAGGCTATGTCATGATACCTTACATTCGGGACATCGTGGAATTACCAACACTCTCCATTTAGTACAAAGACAGTTTTGGTGGCCGAAGATGAAGGATGACATTAGGATCCATGTCCAAACATGCAACGTTTGCAATCAGAACAAACATGATAACAATAAGCCGGCCGGACTCCTACTCCAACCAGCAATACCAACAAGACCCTGGGAATTCATCGCCACTGACTTTATCTTGGAATTACCACCCTCTAGAGGCTACACAACAATCATGGTCACTATTGACTTGTTTACTCATATGGCTCATTTTACACCCTTATCCAAACTACCTTCCTCATCAGATCTTGCCGGAATTATCCTAGAACACATATTCCGACTTCATGGGCTGCCTTCCAAAATCATTTCAGACCGAGGACCCCAGTACATATCTCAGTTTTGGAAGCAGGTGTGTCGTATTCTAGGAATCCAATGTGCCTTATCCTCTGGCTACCACCCACAAACCAATGGAGCCATGGAGCGTGTCAACCACCAGACTCTCGAACAGTACCTATGTTGTTTCGCCACCAAAGTTCAGGACGATTGGTCACTCCTAATACCTATGGCCGAGTTCGCTTATAACAATTCAGATCACTCAGCTATCAAGACCAGTCCCTTCTTCTGTAGTCAAGGATTCCATCCATCTGTCCTACCCTTCGTACTCCCTCATCCTACCCCAGTACCTGCAGTAGACTCCTGGATCGAAAACCTCATCACAGTCCATAAGGAGGTTAAAGAAAACCTAGAAAGGGCCCGAAAAGATGTCAAACGTTATGCTGACTCTAAGAGAAGACCTGGACCTCCCTATTCAGTAGGAGATAAGGTTTGGTTATCCTCGAAGCTCCTTCCTAGACACCTGCGCCCTAATAAACTGGCTCCCAGATACTACGGTCCCTTTTTCATACAAGAAATCATCAACCCAGTGGCCTTTCGACTTCGGTTACCTGAATTTTGGAAAAGGATTCATCCAGTCTTTCACACTTCTCTGCTAAAACCTTACATTCAGTCATCCCGAACAGCTCCTAGATCTACCCCTGTTATTGTAAATGAGCAACTGGAATACAAGGTTTTCAGGATTTGTGACTCAAGATATCGACGAGGTCAACTACAATATCTGGTTGATTGGAAAGGTTACCCTTCCAGTGAGCGTACGTGGGAACCAGTGTCAAACATGAATGCGCCCAGATTGGTTCGACGATTTCATCTGATCCATCCGGGCAAACCCAGAGGAGCTGGTTTTCAGAAGAGGCATACTGACATGAACCGTCGTCTTCGTCCTTTCTGGTCCTCCTGGTCCCTGACTCGCAGAGGATTGCATGCAGTATTCCTTCCAACATGGCCGTTCGGAACGGAACGCACCGGATCAGTCTATGCATTCCACGCTGCTCATCCTACAAGAGAGACACGCCCCCGCGGCTCTGCGCATCTCAAGGCTACCGCTACCTGTAGTCGGACATGCTTTGCCGGAGTTCGATCGGGGCTCTCGTTTGATTCCTTGTTCCCAGCTCCTTGATTCCCCGTCCTTTTCCTACCCACTCCAAACTCCTGGAAAACCTTCTGCGCCCAAGTCACGGTCCTCCGTGCCTCTGAGCGTAACTTGTTTGCTTCCTGGTGTTACCCTGGACTTTCTGAACGCTCCTGGAAACTGAACCGCTATCCTCACGCTGGACGCAGAAGATCAGCGCTCGGGTCTATACAAATCCCGGACCGTAAAAAAGAAGAAATCCCAGAAGGTCGCAAGTACTCAACAAAAACAGGTGAGACGAGGAGAGATTTGTGACATCATGCTCAGTACAAGGCCTCATTACCTAGTCTAAACAGTCGGCTCTTGGTTAGCCTAAACATTAACAGGACTCGAAGGTCGACAGGCTTGGTTGCAAGTTGAAAACACAGTGCACCATTTTAGAACAAAGAATATACGAACAGAAATCAAAATGGCGGATGATTCTAAAATGGCGGCTAAGTCGATCCAAAATCAGAACCCTGCCTCATGGTTTTCTTCATAGAGCAATTAGGCTTAGGCCAATATAAATCAAAAGGAGGCACAATATGATTTCCGTTTAACACCATGTCTGATAAAGTTGGTACTCCCTTCCTGCGGGGATTTGGTGTCAGTTCCTTGTCATGCCGCTCGTATGGTTTGCACTGTTTGGCCATCTCCAGTGCCAGGCTTTTCCTGTTCGTGTCTTGGAAGGGTCACAAAGCATTTGACCTGCTCGCCAATGGCTGGATCCGCTGCACCAGTCATGCACTCCCTTCTTCTTGCCACGTCCCCCAGGAGGAGGTCTCTTCTCTGTATCTCCGAGGGCTACTCTTCTTTTCATCTCCAATGCTGATTGGGTCTTTATGCTCCATAGTGCCAGGGGGTGGCCTATACCCCTTTCTCCTGTTTGAGGTGTGGACGGTGCATGAAAAAGCCCAGATACCGTATCAGCTATTTGTGTGGGAAGTTGCAAGTTATCGCACACAGTTCAACTCCCATACAGCCAACAAAACTATTGGGATCTTGGGACAAGGGAGGATCATTTCTTTCCCTTTTTAGGGATTGCCTGTCTTCTAAGGGGGGTCACCCCCAGTGGATCCCATTTGCCCTGTCCACTAGGGGGTGTTGTGCTTCATGGTCACACCTCCCTAGTCCCAATGGGTATGGCTCCCACTTGGGGGGAGCCGACAAATTTCCTGGTCAGTGTACTAGTTTATTTGCCAGTGAGTTATATTTTGGGAGTAGTGAATATGAGTGCTTTGAGTCAAGCAGAGACAACTTTCCTACAACATTTGTGTGGTCACGCCAAAAAACCACGCCAAATGACTTTACCTTCAACTGAGTCTCATCAGGAGTTTGGACATCTTTAAGATGAATCCGTTCGTTGTGTTAAGGAGTGAAGTCCATTCCAAAAGCTGCCCAAACAAATCGCTCTTAGAGATGTTTTTGTGCACTCTGACACAAAGAATCTGCCTTGGCTGTGTTGTGTCAAAAATGAGCCTGTCATGATTGGGAGGAAGCTTGGTTTCCCACCCAGAATTGTGTAAAAAATATCATATTAAATGTGTAAAAGAACGATTTAGCGGACTCCTGAAAAACAAGTGTCTATTACACAATTCGTCTAGAGCAAGAATTAAGGAATCACTTTCCAGAATGCATTGCTCTGCACTCAGTTTTTGCTATATTAGTTCTGTTAGTATCTTCTTAGTATGGTCTGTTTGTAGCAAGAGTCTGAGTGGACAGCACAGCACAAAATATGTATGTCAGTGTACTGTCAGAAACCTGACGGTGTTCTCTCAACTACTCCCTGGGATCCTCTAGTCAGGTGGCCAGGGAAGGGCCATCGCTTTTTGATCCCGACCCCGACGAAGACATTGTATTCCCCTTTTTTCCATTACACCTCAAAACCCTTTACCTCAGCGTTCATGGGGTATTTCCAAACCCATTAAATCACCCCTCCCCATTTCCAAAAAATACTGGGACAAGTAAGAGGCAACCAGGAGAAGTGAAGATTTCCCATATGAATAACCTGGGGAATGTAAGTGAAACCGGCTGTCGAAAGAACTTCAGTTGTCAGGCATTTTCTATTTATCACTCACACATGACTTCACTTGACTGTGTTTCCAACTATAAAAGATGTGGTTCTACAGCGCGAGAGAGCGAGCTGAAGATGTGGTTTGGACCAGAGAAGCCAAGGAGCAAAGAGCAGCAGGATCGACGGCCATGATGAGAACGGCGTGCTGAGATGCTGGCCCAGTGTTTATGAAGGGCTGCAGCGTGGCTAGGGAGCCTTGTCTTCAGAGAGCCGGAGCGAGGCGCCCTGCAGGCTGCTACTGGCGGTCAGAACATTGATAGTTCCTTTGGGACCTGTGCCGGTCCCAAGGGTGTCTGAGGGGTAGGTGGTGAGACCGTGACCTCAGGCCCGCACAACCAGAAGGGACCGCTTGTCACTGCTTTGCTGCCCAGATGAGTCTCGTGAAAGTAAGAGAGAGAGAGAGAGACTCAGGATCATGCGGCTGACTGAAGCAGAGAGGGCGAAAAAACAGATGAAGCGGCACGAAGTGGAAAAAGCAAAGAAATGTAAGGAAACTAGTAGAAGCAATATAGATTGAAAGAAGAGTGACAAAATTGAGAGAAAGCAAGAAAGCAGATCATACAAGGGGCGCAAACTAGAAAGTGTGCAAGAGGGCACGAGAAAGCTGAAGAAAGTGCCACAGGGTACAAAAAGGAGAAAAAGGTGCAAATGTGCGTGAAGGAAAGTAAAGAAGGTGACAGTGGGCACTAAAAGGAGAGGATGGTCCACGTGTGCAAGAGAAAGAAAGAAAGGTGCCAATGGACATGAGAAAGAATCATGAAAACAGAGAGGAACAAGAAGGGGTACAGAAAGCATATAAAGGAAAAGGGTATAGAGCAGGAAATAACAGAGAGGGGTTGAAGCTCGGAGTGGTCGCGCTTAGGAGGAGCAAACAGCCTGGTGTTTTCAAAAGCCTTTGATGCTGCCCCTTGAAAGAACTTAATGCACATCCTGACAAACTGAGCTAGTGTTTTGAAATCCAAGAGGGGCCTGACCTTGGGGACGGGAACCCTGAGAGGTCTAAGTGCTGAGCTTGTATTTGAACCTGGAAGAGGCCTAAGCTTGGGGAAGAGAACCCTAAGAGGCGTATCAAACTGTTATCTTGATTATTTGTTGTTACTGAAGGAACCAGAGCTTGGGGAAGGGAACCCCAAGGCATTTAGAGAACATTGACTTTATTTGAACTGTGAAGGTCCTATGAACAGTTCCTTATGATTGAGCCCATTCCTTTGAAGCTGACCAACCTACAGCTGGTGAGAAGATCACCGGAAACCAATCCTGTTTTTTTCTATTTTTTGTTGAACCACTACATTTTGCTTTTGAAAGACTCCCTAACATTTTTTTGTCAAAAAGCGAGGGCAAGCATAGGTTTAAACACAGATGGATTTTTATTTTGGACTTCCAGACTTCAACGACCCTTAGAAACATCAGTTAAGGCAACCATCCCTTTAGTGTTAGGGCCAGTTAGGCATATTTGTTGAGTCTGTGTCTTTCTTGATACCATGCCTGTCTCACAGTGCATACTGTAGATAATGGGAGATTCAGGCGGTAACATTTAATAGAAATGGGGTACAAGGGTGATCTGAGTTGAGACAGGCAGCCACAGGTACTGCAGCAGCTAGCCTTAAGCAAATAGACACAAAGAGAAAGTGAAGGCAAGCATATATACTGGGTAACACTTATTAATTAGAATAGAGGATGTACTGGAATATGATAAGGAGTCGCCAGGGATTTGGGAAACCCCTTGGGATCGGTACCAGTAGATTACTCTTAACATGACTTAGGTGTGCTGACAGGACTATTGTACTCAATATAAGG
The DNA here is from genome assembly GCF_040938575.1 of Ambystoma mexicanum. Classification (NCBI taxonomy): domain Eukaryota; kingdom Metazoa; phylum Chordata; class Amphibia; order Caudata; family Ambystomatidae; genus Ambystoma; species Ambystoma mexicanum. The sequence continues at coordinate 710,469,865 of NC_090925.1, forward strand.
TTAAAACTGGAGACAATATACCGAGAAAGGCAAGACTCCAATGGCCCAGATAACGTCAATAGATGGCTTTCCCTTAACTGATCTTAACAGAGATCAACCCAGGGGCCACACTGTATATGGAGAGGAGGTACAACAGCGGGCCATTATGTAATACAGGCGGAAAGCAACATGGATAGAAATAACCAGGTACAGGATAGGCAGACAAACAAAGTACAAGGCAGAGACTATAGATAGAGGCTGCAGACAGGATCTATACAAGCACTAACTTAGAAGGCACATTGGAATGTTGGTACAGAGGAAGTCATGGGCGAAGAATCTTAACGGGTATCAGGGACTAGCAGGAAAGCAGCAACACAGAAGCTCTGAATCCTAGCATTCTAGGAATATCAAGTGACACAAAGCAAAAGTCACAGAAAGACAGGTTGCTGCCAACTTTGCAAATATGAGGGGTTCAGGAAACTCTGCACACTAAAGAGCAGGCCCTTAAACTATGCACTGAAGTTAAGCAATAAAGATTGCAGAGAGAGACATTTTTAAACAGCATTAGCAGAAACACAAGTAGTCTGTGAGAAAGGAATGCTCGTAGAAAAGAGGGTGGTTGCAGAAAGGGAGCAAATATACCAGCATAGAACTGGATGTCCTTAACAGCAAACAATAGAGGAGCTGCAACAAAGCAGTTACAGCAGACATGATTGCGTAGCCAAGACCAGGATTTCCAGGAAAGCTTCATAAACTGGCAGCCAGTAATAGCGGACTGGAAAAGGCCCTGCAAAGCAGCTAAAACAAGCAAGATTCAGAGGCCAAAGCAGAATATTCAAAAAAGGTTTAAAAACTGGTCATAGAAGCCCCAAAGCAGGAACTCCCAGTGAAAGCAGTTGACCGGACCACTGCTACTGCTGCAAGTGAACTTATGAATGCTCTCCCAGCCCACAGACCCATAGGGTGGAGCTGATTGCTGTCTCTGGCAGCTCTGCTCAATTAAGCCCACTCCAGACTTCAGTAGCCTGCAGCAGTGGATTGTAGTTATGGTCGCTCTGGGGAGCCTGGTTGTCAGTAGCTTTAACAGGTGAATGTGTAAGGATTGACCTCAGATCTCTGCACTCTAAAACAGCCTACTTCTTAAAAAGAAGTGAATGCACGTTGTCATTAAACCAAGTTTATTTTCACAACTGCCGCTGGGACAGAGGCTAGCCGACTCCTTGGAGTGGAACTAACCCGAGTCTCTCTTCAACCACAGAACAGATACAGTATATGCCACGACCAAGGGGAGGGGTATTGACACCCCCTCCCGAACCACAGAAGCTGAATGTTTAAGACCCCTCCCACCTTGGTTGGCACAGGTTCCTAATTTTAGACTTAAACACGAGGCAGCCAGGAGGGGAAGAGGGATTAGGGAGAGGATGTGGATAGGTAGGGGGTTTTAGGAAAAACAGAAAGAGGGTTAGGGTAACAAAAATGGATAGGGCGGGGGAGTTTATGGAAAAAAAATATCATACACTTAACAGCCTCTCTTAATTGTGACTCCTCGCGTTCACCTGTACACTTCCTGACCAATTTAAACCTGTTCAATCTTCCTCCTAATTCAAATACATCCTACAACCTGTAATGCATGCCCCCTAACCTGAGCACATGGGATGCTAGAACTCCAGCTAAGCAGACTGACCTGTTGCCATACATGAGAAGCAAAATGGCACCTGTAAGCAAAGACCATAATGTGACACTCATGGATAACACAGATATAACATAACACTCATGAAGTGGTGAAATATGTATGGTTGCATGAAATGGATAATACTAAACATGTACATTGAGACAACTAAACAATGAAACTCTTGTGAGTAGCACTATTAAACGTCTATCGCCACGTGTTCACTTCACACATGAATCCAAACATATTGTAGTTAATTCTTCCACGTGTTTCACCATTGGCAACTGCCACATGTTAAACTTGATACATGATTCTTATCATAGTGCAGTTCTTTCAGGTTGTACTTATCTGAAGCTCGGGAGCCATACAAGGCATCCGAGGATCAATCTACAGAAGCAGAGTGAGCGGTCCAGCTTCTCACGGTAGCTGGTTGGGCCAAACGAACATGGCAATCCAGTACGGGAGCTCACAAAGAGCTGAGCTGGGAAGCAGAAGAGAAACGATCCTCCGAGGAGGAACTGTGGGAGCCGTGTGCCAGGCAAGCAGACGAGAGCCGAAAGGGAAGCCATGACCAGAGGAGAAAGAGAGCCCGAACGTGGTCCAGGACAGAAGGACTACTCAGGCTATTGCCGAGACAAACCTCTTGGTGCGGCCAGGAGAAGTTAAGAATAAGAGTATCAAGAATGCTGGAACTGAAAAACACAAATTTAAAGGAATCCTACACATGGTAGGTTGGTGGGATAATGAACGGTGAACCTGAGAAGTATATCTTTGTGAATTGACCAGTGATATTTACCTAACAGGATACAGGGCTCAGAGGTCCGAAAAGAAGGACAGGAGAACAAGCAGAAGTCTACGGGAAGGGAGTACCACCCTAGCTTTGGAATCCTGTATTTTTTGACAATGTTTATTTCATCACTTTTTACCTGAGAGACTGGGAAGTTTTCTGTGGGTTGAAACTACTATGAACATTTCCCTCTGCGAAGAGATCATCCTTGCACAGGTAAAGTTAATAGTGTTAGCTACAGAGGTAGGCTTTTGAGACACAACAGTAAAGGTCTTTTTGGTTTTGGACATCCTGACAGTTTCAATAGTTTTCTTTGAATGGAAGGAAATCCCCTCTTAGCTTTAGAGATAGAGAGGCATTTTTCCAACCGTTTCTTGAACAATAAAAGTTTATACCCCAAAATATTCCACCATCTGTCCGAGCCTTACTTCTGCACCCTTACAATGAGTTTCTTCATCCAACAACTAGTCATTTTTGTTATATTTCTCATTCTTTTTATGATAAATAGCTAATGTGTGCTGTCTAGTACCACTATGAAAACATGCTTAGCTAACTTTAAGAAAATGTCTTTATGCCAATTGATTACACATTGTATTATTGAACAAAAAATAGGATTGTCCCTTGCTGCTAATGTGGATATGGCGATAGTATAAAGTAATTTAACAAAAGCAAGAGAAATCCACACGTAGAACAATGCAATTTGTTTGTATTTTTCTTTAGAATTTAGATTCGCTTCTCGTACCCCTGTCTGAGCTACAGGGTGTGTATTGAGTGGCCTTTTTCAAAATATTCTGTAGCAGCTTTTAGAGTGTTCTTTTAGGAAAAGGAATTTCTTTTGTGTCTTATACGTATCATTGATACATACATGTATCCTCTTTTCTGCCTCCCTTTTGCTTTAGGACCTTGAGGTTCTTCCGCCCCGAGGAAGGCTGAACATTGATGCCGGCAATTTCGGCAAGCCGAAACGTGTTACAGTGCTCATTTTAAAGACTTTTTTCTTTTCATGAATAAACTGTTTTGAAATAATTTATGAAGCACTGTGTATATAAGTATTCAGACATACTGGCACACACGTTGGCAGATTGGCAATTTATCCACACATGATCAGGTTCTGATCATGAAATCAAATGAGACCTTACATTCTAATAACCAACAAATCAGGACTCCTAAAATTAGGACTCTGACACCTCTGTATAGTAAGAATAGGTCTACTACTGGGGTTTACACATAATGATTTGACTCTAATCAATGTGTTTCTATGTTGGTTAACAGTACCTTGAATGTTTATGCTCAATCATTTGACTTTTTGTTGTTTGTTTTACCAAATCCCAAAATAACACTTTCCTGGTATCTGTTTATACTTTCATCTACTATCGACTCAGTGTTTGTTGCATTTACCAATACAAAAATGTCTTCTTTGTAAATATTTTTCCTTTTAATCACTCACTTGTTTATTTGTATACACATTGGATATGATTTTTTTGTCTTATCAATAAATCTTGACAAACTGTAGACACCTTTTTTTCCTTTTCCCTTTTGGCGACTTTTTGAGCACAGAACAAGTCCATCTGAATTGTAAAGAAAAATACAAACAAATTGCATTGTTCTACATGTGGATTTCTCTTGCTTTTGTTAAAATAATTGATTACACATCTGCACCTTTCCAAGCCATTTTTAGGTGTTATTACTTGTAAACTGGTAGACGGGAGGGTAAATTCCTACTCTGTCTGGGACTGGGATGTAGAACAGGTAATCAAACAAGAGAGTGTGTCCCAACAGGAAAACATGTGTGCTTTAACAGTGGAAAAAGTCACCATACACTGTCTCAATATATGATTGATGAGAAAGGATCCCCCTTGGCTAGGTGTGTATAGTTAACACCTAGTATGGTGTCCTTGTGGTGGCTCTCTGCAGGGCGGAGAGCCAGCATCCTGTGTTATTGAATAACCAGACCCTCCAGCTTTTAGCGATTTTGCGATCCCGCAAAATGTAACGAACACGGCCGTTTTGCGCAAAATTTACATTTTTTTTTAAAGTAATCTGCAAAAATTATTGTTTTAAAAAAAATAATACTCAGGGTGCCAGGTTCTCAACTTTTTTTTACACAAGAAATGAAATGCGCTAACACATCTCATCACTTGCGCCCCAAAAAAGTGCAGCCCAATCCACAAGGGACACATGAATGGGCACATTATATGAGTACCCATTCAGATGGCCTTTTTCACCTCCTTGATCAAATAAAGTGGCGTTTCTATCAATTTAAAAGCGCATCCCTCATTTCCAAGCAAGATGCACTTTTAAATGAGCAGAAATTGTAGGCAACCCTAAGCGCATGGGATGTGGGGCTGCCACTGCATGACAAGGTCTTTCCTGACCCTGTCATGCATTTCTTTTAAGGTATGAACCACTGCTGTGTCGCTTGCATTTGTGTTCCTCAAACAGGATAAAAATGCATTTTTTGGGTCGCATTTTACAGTGGCAGGCACCTGGACGTCCCGTCCCTGTGAAAGGCGGTGGGAGCTTGCAGAACACTGTCGGGAGAGCGATTCTATTCAAAGTACTGCCCATTTTGATGACAAAAATCGATCGAATGTTACAATTTGACCTATTTCGTCCAGTACTATTCGATTGATTTTTATAAATACTGAACATGTGTTGCGGGGGTGTCACACGCTCCCCATGTTCAGTATTTTTGGTCTAAGGTGGTTGCAAAAGTGTTCTCCCCTTTTTCCTCAAAATTGGAGGTGGGGACAAAAAAAAAGCAAATAACGAAAAAGGGACCCTGCGGAGTCAGATCCGACTCGCGTTAGAGGGACGGATCTGGCACCGCAGGGTTGCAGGGGAAGCGGCAGCGACCAAGCAGTTAAGTAGGGGAGCAGGTGGGGTGGTGGTGATAGGTACATTTTGGGTTGTTTGGCTGAAGTGCAAATCAATTTGCAGCAAAATTGACTACGGGCAATTCAGCCGCAAATAATTACACTTCGGTCTAACAACCCAGAACACCATTCAAGGCAGCTGGCCAGCGCACAATTTGCACTACAGCTCAAGCCTGTGTAAATGCGCCGGTCACCTTTGAGAATAAGGTGACCTGCTCATTTCCAAAAATGGGTTGTCTAAAAATAGCATATCCTCCGTTCTTTTTTTAAATGCCTCATTTTTTGAGGAACTGGGTCAAAATCTACATTTAAAAAAAATTAAAAAATGGTTACACTATGAGAGAGAGGGAGAGTGATGGGTGAGATGTGAAGTGATAGGCAAGAGAGCAGTGGGTCAGAGGAGGAAGTGCTGCACAAGAGAGCAGAGGAAGCAGTGATGCGGTGGCCCAGAAATCGGAGCGAGCAGAGGTACAGAAAGTAGAGGGAGCGTGTGGTCAGTGTGCCAGAAAGCAGAGAGGAAGCGGTTGGCCAGAAAGAGGCAGTGAGTTGCAGATTGGGAAAAAGGATGAGGGAAGAGTGCGATAGAATGGGAGAGGATGTAAAATGCAGAAGCAGCACAAAAGAATGAAGGACTGTATATTGCGGGAGGAATTGTAGAGTGTAAGGTGTGAGTAGGGAGTATGATTTGGTGTGTGGCAGGGGCTGGGCAGTGCAAATCGTGACTTGACAGTGTGACATAGCATGTGAGTATTTGTATGACAGAGTGAGAGGTTAAGGAATGCAAGTTGTGATGGAGAGTTGGTGAGATGTGTGTTGGTGAGAGAGGTGTGTGGGTGTTTGGGGATTGGAGAACATAGAAGGGGAATATTTTCAGCATTACAACTGATAATTATCAATTTAGTTAATACTATTAAATAGGCATGAACATTAAACCAGAAATGTAGCCAAATCAAACACTGTTCTGCCAAGCCAGAGACATCTGGCACTCTTCCTATTAAATTAATACAAAAGATACATAATAATGATACCCTGGCTCTCTTGTAGCCTTGCACTCTGCCTATTTCCTGCAATGTGGCAATCTTACACCCTCCAGTTAATACAAAATGTCCCGCTAAAATGCCGCAATAAATAAAGGTTTGTGCTGCAAAATTTGCCATTTCATTCCACAAAATCCTGGAAGGTCTGAATAACACGTAATGGTATGTCCTTGTGTACGCTCTCAGATATGCAGGCGCTAAAACATTCTGCGCTGAACACTTAGCGTATGTATACATTTCACATATTTTATTTTAAATAACAAAATCACAAAGAATGTTAAACGAACAATTTATAAATGCATACAATGTATATAGACAATAATAAATCAAGAAGCCTAGAGTCAGGATCAAGGATAGGAGGAATTGAAAAGAAAGGAAATTAGAGAGGTCTAGAGCAAATTCGGCTAATATTTAAAAGAAAACATTATTTTTAGGCATATCAACAAACAAATTGCAAAACCAGAACTGTATGAATCATACAGTGCGTTACAACCAGGATCTGATCTATAAACCGTCAAACTCTCATAGCGTATATATCAATCATTCATATAACATGGAGAAATTGTCCTGTTGATTAAACTAATTGAATCCCAATAGGGAAACAATTATACTGAGAGAAGAAAAAACAGTTTCTTTATAATGCTGCTATTAAGTAGGACTCATTGTCTTTTGAATCTTCTCGGGGTCTACGTGTAGCACCGGATTTGTTCCTGAACGGCGCACCAATCGTGCGTGACTGGATGGTGACGCAAGGGTGATCTACGTTTCGGCAGGGTGCTGGAATGTCCGCCTTCCTCTGGTCCAAAGACATGTGTGAAATTGCGGGGCCCCCTGAGGAGAGAAATGAGAAAGAAAAAGGGGTTTGACTGGTCTTCAAATGGGAGCATGTTGCTTGTGTGGCACAGAGGTTCTCTGCAGGCTTGTCACATTGCAGATATTATGGAGTGGCCTACCTTTATTGAATGGCGTAACCGCAGGCAAGAAGAAATCATTTAGCTGGAAAGTGCAAGGTCGCACTAGGGTGCGCAGACAATCGGCATCCGAAAACACATCTGGCGTAGTCAGTTGCAGTACGCTTGGCGTTAGGATGAATCAGGTCCCAGAGTGTGGCTCGATCTGGGAAATGTAAAGAACAAAATGGTATCTGGGTGGGCAGAGCCAGGGGACTGCTGGACTCTATACTCTTGCACCTGTGAGTGCTGAGCTCACCTCGGGCAAAAGGAGCAATAGTGTGTCTCTGCTCTTCTGGCTACAGCACAGCGTCTGCTCCGTGTTGACTGAGGTTGTCAAGGGAACAAGGTATGGCAACAAAGGCCGTATATGTAAAGTTGCCAAGGGCGCCATCATGCTGTGGTGGTCAGTGTGAGGACTGCATTGCAAGCAGCTGCTGCAGGCAGTTTTAGTGTGTAAATGCAGAGTGCGGCATATCCAGCTGTTAAAGCGGTTTGCTGGCAGTGAAGAACTACTCTGCAGTGGTGGATGTGGTCGTATGTTCTCCACATCTGTACTGTGGGGTCAAGATGTACGAGAGATAAATTCCCACAAAACACTACTGCTGAAGTGGCCAGTGCAAACTAAATGTGAAACTTTAAAGATAAGCAAAAAGATGCACATAAGTCAGTGACCACTGTTGAGGCGGTAGATCCAGGAGAGTGGTGGCTGTGGGGGGCATTTGTAGTATGTTCATAGCTCTCCATTGAGCCCTTTGGATTTATCCAAGGTGTGTAAGCGATATATCCATCTTGACTCCTTATTGGATAGCGCTCTTTGTGGATTTAGACTGTTTTTAACTACGTCAAGTACCCACCATTTAATATCATCCAGTGAGTGTTGCAATTCAATGAAGTGAGGCACCATGGGTGCTGATACTTTCTACAAGGAGGGCTTCTTTCCTGACACCTTTGAAGTCCTATTTTCACACCAGATAACTACTACGTCTCTTTGTTATGGTTGCCCTTCCTTGGCCTAGGCAATGCTGGTTGTTGTCTTGCTCAATAATTGCCTCCACTTTACTTTGGCAATGATGGTTACAATCTCTCATAAATATTGCCTCTGCTTTGCTTTGGCAATGATGGTTACAGTCTCTTATGTATTGCCTCCTCTTTGCTTTGGGAATGATGGTTACAGGGCCTCATTACATGGTAGGCGGTAACCATGGCGCTATTAGCGCCATGGTTGCCGCTGGTATTTTACCATGTCCGCCTTGGTGGATGGCGGAATTACCGCCCTACTCCAAGGTGAGCGGGGGCGGTAATTCCCCATTCACCAAGGCACTTCCCCATTCCCATTTTTGCCCCATAGGGCTCAATGGGAATGGGGAAGGCGGTAATTACGGTACCGCAAATTGTGGTACCGTAATTAGCACCAAGGTCCCTTAGCGGGCCCGTTCCTTAACGGCTGGTAAAACCAGCCATTAAGGTCGGGTCCCGCAAAGGGACCTCATAGTAAGGCGGTAAGGGTTTACCGGTACCGGTAAACCCTTACCGCCTACCGTGTAATGAGGCCCACAGTCTTTCTTAATCAGGGTTACTATCTCGGTTCAATATTGCCCCCTCTTTACTTTGGTAATGATAGTTGTAACCTTTCTTCTCTCGTTTTCTTTCAAAATGTGTAACGCCAACACAGTGTAAAAAAGGTCCTTCTGCAATTGTATTCGCTCTCCACTCTTGCTTCTCCACTCTTTTTGACTGCTTACTCTCTGTTCTCTCCTCCTTTCCCTTCTCCCTTTTCCTATCTCCTCCCCTTACTTTCTTCTATGCACTTACACTATCAGAATTGTCCCTGGACCTAATATGATAGCAACCTCGTCTGTTTCCTCCACCCTCCCATTACTGTTCTTTTCCTCCCCAACCCCCCTCTAGCACTATCTGAAATGTTGTCAGGCCTAGTACGGTAGTCACCTGTCTGTTTCCATTTCCTTCCCACTCTCCCTCTCCCTTCCTTATCTATGTCTTAGCTCTTGCACTATCTGAAATGTCGTCAGGCCGAGTACGATAGTTAATTTCACATCCTTACTGTTCATGGCTTGTAAGAATGTCATTGCATTTTCCCTTGTTCCATCCCTTGCCTTGAAGCATTTTGAAACACATTGTGTATAGGCGCTATATAAATAAACTATCATATCATATCATCCCATCAAGCTTTCTGGTATCTGCGGACTCTGACACTGGATACTGGAACAAAGGAACGGACTCCCGGGTGAAGGTTCACACTCATCTTTAATACAAGTTCACAAGACACACTAGAAACACACAGAGCAGCATTCTGCCTTCCTCCTTTTATAGGCCTTTTTGAATGATGTAATACTTTCATGCAATTTCAGTATACATAACTGATTGGTCCTCTTAGCCAGAATAAAACCCTCCTTATCTTTGATTAGGTGGCTTATCTGACACTCACAAAGCCCACATTAGTTCATCCTTGACAAGCACTGGCTGACTGATACATAGACTGATAAGCTTATTTTAGACCCAGCCGGACACAATTACACATCCTTTAACTCCTGCCAAAAGCAATTCTTATCTGCTTCTCGAGGTCCTGCCAATTTTAGTTGGCAGCTTATACCGTGGAACTCCCAATAAGTTCATGTGTTCGCTGCCAAGTAATTCAGCTGATCTGTACTAATTTGTAACTTTCTTGCCTTTATCTGAGTTTCCATCAATCATGTTTGCTTTTCCCAGCCAGGTTTCAAATTTAATCTCCATGCTCAATTATTTCACACAAAATGCTGCCAAAAACCTTCTACTATGTAAGCATGATGCAGGCCATTTTGACACGTGTCCTTATGACACCATTTTGTGTTTGCCATCCATTTTAAAACATATCTCAGTCTGTTCGGCCATACTACAAAACAGCGAGTCAATATTTATTTTTAACCATATCTCATTTTCTATCTAGTTTCCAGAATATATTTGTATATATTCATGATATGTGAGTAATACTGGAGACACGCTTCACTTCCTAAGTCATTCTGAACCTAAAAATGTGTCACCCGAATAGGGACTTTTTTAGCATTAAAAAAACTATCATTCTAATTTCTGCAATACTGGAACCATTGATCAGCCTATCATGTTATCTATACTAAGTTTGAGGTGGGAGGGGTCTGGTACCCCTATACACTGGCTTTCTTCCATTAGTTCAATATTCAAAATGCTTGTAAGCAGCCAGTGGTCGACAAACACAGCAGCGGTTCCTTTGTCTTCGTTTCACTGTGTCTGCTGCTCCCACTGCTGCTGGCCACTTCTCCTAATAGCCTGGCAGTGAAGGGCCTTTAAATATTCAAAAGTCCTGCTCAGGTGTGGGTCATTAGAACCACTAGACTGCACACTGCAGTTCTGCACCTCTGTGCCCCTCTTCCTCGTCACAGTTCTTAGAGCATTATGTGACTTGGAGTCCCTAATGTTCTAGTTCCTTTTATATCAAAGGTTTCAAGTCTAACCTTATTCAATTCACTGGCCCTCATTACGACCCTGGCGGAAAGTGACTGACCGGACCGCCACAGCGTAAATAGCGTTTCCGCCATTGCACGATGGAGCAAAGTGCGGCCCATTCCGACCCATCGGGCACGAGCACCACGCCATGGCGGAAGTGCAAAGTCCGCGATGGCGGAAATGACCCCAAAACGGCCCACACCGCCGCCGTACGGCGCCCTAGGTGCAATACCGCCACCCATCATAGCGGACACCGCAGTGAGCGCCAACCGTAAAGTACGGCGACCGTAAATATACGGAAACGGAAGTAAAAACATGGGCCCGGAACGGGAAACAACACCCCGTACACCTATAAAACCACAAAATACACACAACCACTAAAAACACCACCCTGAGACACATCCCAACCCGTCATCCACCCTAGTGAAACCAAGAAAAATGGGAAAAGTAGCGAAGAAAGCGTGCGACCGCAAGCGTCAGGTCCACTTCTCCCGTGAGGAACTCACCGTGCTAACAGAGACCCTCCAGGAGAATGCCGCCGCCTTCTCCACGCAAATGACCAGGACGGCACTTGCGAACAAGAAGGCCATATGGGCCCTGGTGGCACAGCGGGTAAGTGCGGTGGGGACCGCACCCCGCAACCCACAGCAATGCAGGAAGCGGTGGGACGACCTGCGGATACGCGTCCGTAGCATACTTTCTGCCAACCGCAACATTGCCACAGCCACCGGGGGAGGGTCGGAATCACCCATCAAGCTGACCCCCTGGGAAGAAATCTGTGCCTCCACCATTGGAATGGAGAGCATAGAGGGAATCGGAGGGATGGAGAAAGGAGTGCAGACATCCGGAGAATCAGGTAGGTGGCCCAAATAAAACAATGCCAAAACCACAATGTACAATCATGTGAAGTACCACGTGCCCACATAGTGCAACAGAAACACATGGCCAGGAGAACGTCCACACACATTGGCCTGATAGCGCACTTTAAAACCACTATAAATACATAAATAATTAAAAACCCCAATAACACCCACTACACGTGCAGCAGGCACACCCTAACTGCAGGCTGCCAAACAACTGCACCCTCACTCCACACACAAATGAAAGCACCTCCAAGGCCCCGACCCAAATCACCCTCAGGTACCACCCCAATGCATGTGATACATTGCCATTCCAATTCCCACAGACCCATTAATAACGCTCGCCCTCCTTTACTCCACCACAGGGTCCGATCCAAACGACGAGCTCCAGGACACCCCTACCAGCACACCTGCAAAGAGGGCCAAGACCGACGGCCAAAGACCCTCCACCTCAGCTGCACGCATCAAGACACGGCAGCAGCACATATCAAGTGGCAGCACACAGGAGGGAACATCAACAGGCACCCCAGCAGCCAGCATGCCCACAACAGCACCACCACAGGTCCCCCCAATGGATGCCACAGAAGGTACTGCCTCTGGTGGCAGCAGCACCATAGGTGACACCCCATTAACGGCAGCATGCTCCGACACAGAAGACGGGGATGTCGAAGTCAGATCCATCCATGACCTGTCCCAATCCCCCTGTCTGTTCCATCCCGTACACCATGAGGATACCACGCAGGGGCACCCACAAGACGACGACTGGCCATCCCCCACAAGCCCTGTGGCAGGGCAACATGAGGCGAACAGCCCCTCTGTGACACCACCGCAAATGGCCATGGCCCAGCAGAGGCAACAGTCCCTCGACCAGTTAATCGTGCAACAGCAGCAACTGGCCACGCTCCTCAAGGACCATGCCAATGGATGTGGGGGCACTAAGGCAGACATAGAAACAGCAACTGAGACACTTAGGGCACAAATCGAGAGTAGCACCGAGAGCCTGAGAGTCCAAATGGAGAGTAGCACCGAGAGCCTGAGAGTCCAAATGGAGAGAAGCACCAAGAGCCTCAGGGGGGAACTGCATGCGACGTCCAAAGACGTATGTGCCGAACTTGCCGCAGTGCGCCGTGTGCTCACTGAGCTCTCACAAACCCTTAGGGACATGCATGGACGTGAGCAGGCAGAGACATCATCCGTTGCAAGTTACGTCCAGGGCAGCCCCCAACGTAGATCTGGGAGGAACCTGCGCTCCACAGGCAGGGGTGCCCCTGATACCCGCAGAGGGGGCTTGCAATAGCGACTGCCCACTGACAATGAGCATCTTTGGACACTGGTGTTCGGGGGGGAGGTAGGAGGGTGGAGGGGGTGTGTTGGGCTCACTTGGGTGGCGGGTCGATAGGGTGTTCAACATGATATCACATATGCCATAAACAATGCACGATCAAACAATGAGATGTGTGGACAATGATCTTTGTGTACTAGGCCATCATAGGCGTACAGTCCATATTGTGCATGTACCAGACACACACAGTGCCACGAGTCCCGTGTCCATGTATCAGCCACCAGGCGTGAGTGCTAGAAGCATGCATCTATGAGATGCTGACGAATTTCACGGCCCTCCTGTGCCTCGCAGACTCCTTGAGGTGCTGCCACATCCCCACCCTCATCATGACCATCTTCAGGTGCTTGCAGTTCTGCGTCAGGGGGCATGGGCACATTTCTACGTACGCACATGTTGTGGAGCATGACACATGCCATCACCATCTTTGCAACCTTCTCATGGCGGTGCAGGAGTGCCCCGCCAGACCTGCTGAGGCACCGGAAACGGGTCTTCAGTAGGCCGAATGCCTGTTCAATGACTACACGGGTACGTGAGTGGGCATGGTTGTAGTCCTCCTCATGCTGGTCCCGTGGGTTCCGGACTGGTGTGAGGAGCCATCTCTTCAGTGGATATCCGGCATCACCTGTATGTGGACGATAAACGAATTATGTGGAATGCCATTGCTACGTACGCACCCCCCCCCCCTTCCTGCCAGGTCATTGCCGCATCACATACCCCACATCATCATGCATGAAATGAGACTCACCGAGTAGCCAGGATCTGTTCCCTGCGTGTCGCTCCATGTAGCGTGGTATTGTAGAGTTCCTCAAGACCATAGAATCATGGGTTGATCCAGGGAATCGGGCACAACAATGTGTAATAATCCTGTTGGAGTCACACACCATTTGTACATTCAGTGAATGAAATTGTTTTCGGTTGCGGTACTGGGCCTCCATGGCATGTGGGACGACCAATTCCACATGGGTGCAGTCGATGGCACCAATGCAACCCGGTATGCCGGCAAGTGCATGGAATCCCACTTTTGTGTTGGTAATTTCCTGCTCCGAGCGTGGTAGAGAGATGTAGTCGTCTGCGTGCTGCAGGAGGGCATCGAGCACTTGCAATAGTGTCCGTGAGAACAGTGGCTGAGAAATGCCATGCAACTGTCCGACTGTGTGCTGGTAGGTGCCTGTGGCCAGGAAGTGGAGTACAGACACCACCTTCAGTAGGGGTGGGATGGCGGTTGGGCTATATATCATGCTGACAAGGTCAGCCTGTGTCATGTCCACAATGGCGGCTATGGTGTCCCGGTCCAAACGGTAGAGGGTGTGGATCTGCTCATCAGTGAGGTTGAACGGATGTGCTCGGAGGCGTGGGATTGCGGGCTGCCTGCGTGGTGGTAGTGGCTGTGCTGGCGGCCCTTGCTGGCCATGCCTTGCCCTCCTCCTCCTCCTGCGTCTCCTCCGTGCGGCCGGTTGTAGTTGGTGTTCGTCTTCTTCTTGGAGTTGGAGTACTTGCAGTGCTATCAGGTCCCCCAGGGCCAACATCGCGAGTCCGGCCGGTAGCATTTCGGAGTGGTTGTGGGAGGAGACTGGGCGTGCAATTTATGTGTTTTCAGGCTGTATGGCCTCCACCTGTGGTGATTCATTCCACCTGTGCAAGCTGCTCTCCCCTTTGGGCGAGCACGTCCCGCACACAACGCTGCAATTCGAGGAATGGCATCTTGCTATTACAATCATGTATTAGTACCCGATGGCCGTGTAACATTGGTTGATATGTTCATTCGGCTATGGTCCCATTGTTTCACATGCATTCTTTGCAGTCGCGAACAGACTTGTGAAGGGTCAGTGGAACGTAGTACTCGAGTAACGGTGGGCCCTCATGCATCACTGTACCGAGTTGCACCGACGAGCGGGGCGTCCCATTTGTGGGTGAAGGCAGTTGCCATTTTCACACACAGCCGCACTAGATGGATTAATTTGTGATTTCAAGCGGCCACAGATGCCTTTTCGACGTGATGTTGCAAATGAGGAATTCGAAGGGCGGCGCTTTCGGTCTTCAGCTAGCGGCGGGGAGATGCCCACAGGTCTGACTGCAAATATAACGTTCTATTGTTCAGTGTCCTTGGGACAGGGGCCATGGCGAGGATGCAATGATTGATATGAATAGTTTGGGATGCGCAATAGCGAAGTGGATGATGAGGCCGGACGTTCCCAAATACATGTTACTTCACAACACTGGAATTACGGGCTGGGGCACAGTGGATTCTGCAGGCTGCATAACGCACAGACTCAATGGAATTCTCACATGTTATGTGAGTATGGAAACAGGCGTTATCATTACGGGATGAGGGAATGATGAATGGATGCATGGGCAGATGATTTGATACGGTGTTTGCCATGTACAGGGCTTCTTGGAATCTGTCCGCCTCCCCTGCGCTATGTGATGCAGGGCTGCCATAGTGGGACCATCGTCTATCTGGCCTTGTTGAGCCCTCCCTGTCTCGACGCGCCTTCAGACACTTGTGTCCATGCACGTTACCAATCCCATCTGATGGATTCTGTTTTCACAGACGCATGCACAGGTACACTCGTTTGTGATGGTGTTTTCACCTCGATATGGATAGTTATGAGTCGCAAGTGGTTTTGGGGTGGTGATGATCCTTTGGAGTGGGCTAGCATGCATATGGCTGTGGATCTAGTGTGATCATTGAAGTGGTTGTTCGAATGTAGTTCTGATGGCCATTCTTTTCTTTTTCTTTTCTTTTGGTTGACAGGTATCTCCTCCCCTTTTGCCACTGCCATCTGTATGCCACTCCTGCAGATGGGTTTTACTCCCGACACCTGCTGCTTCGTGTTAATCAGTGGAGCAGCATTACGATCTTATGGGACGATCGCCAATGGGCCACATGCCCTTACGCAGTACTAGTGGCTCGGAGCAACATTTCGGCCTTTCAGCTGGACTAGTGCCTCCCTATTGGGACGGCCCTGCGGTTCTAGGCGCTTCCATGTTGCCTTTTCGTACGGAATGTAGCCCCTGTGTACCATGAGGGAACAGGGCGTCACACAGGAAGTAGCTGGTCATTTCTTGCGGATGCAGCCCACAATGGTGAAATGTGTTTGGGAGTTCATGGCCTAATGGCTGTATGGGCTTGGTGAATCTGTTGTGCATTAAATTTCTATTCTGATATGGGCCGTGTAGCGTTCTTCTTTGCAAGTGATGTGGCATATTCCTATTTGGGGAGCGATGTATTGTGAGGAGATCTGCATTGGGTTCCAGCTTCGGAGTATAGTTGCGTGGTACTGTGCTGGGCGCGTTTGCCTACGAAGCCCAGTGAGGTCAGGGGTGAGGGCTGCCAATATGACTGTTTGGATGATGTCATGCTCAGGGGCGGGGGGTAGGTTTTGTGTAACAGATGCCGGTCAGCCAGGTGGATTGGTGGAATGATGTGATTATCGGAATTATGCTGCCTGTGTTTGCGTGCGTTTCTTGGTGGGAGACTGGGGTCATGTCCATTGGTATAGCTTCTGTATTCGTGCCATCTGTGCCCTGCAGCTCCCATTGGCCCCTCTTGTGATTCTTTTGTTCGTTGGCATGCATGGGTGACTTGTACATTTCACTGGTTGCATTGTGACTTCGTTGCACCTACGGGGAGTTGTACTATGTGGCCAGGGAGCGGTGTACAGGCACTCAGTGGGGCCGTTTACGGTTGATTCGCGATGCCGTACTTCTCACCATGGCGGAATGGTACTTTCCGCCGTGCTTGATGGCGTTAGGTACATGTCCGCTAGGGTCGGAATTCGCGTACCCTTGCGCCATGGTGCTAATTACGGTTTGGCATGGCGCGCGCGCGCGTACTTGGTGCAGTTAGCGTTGGCGTTCACTACGGTGTCGCTAATGGCATCGTACTTTACGGTGACGGGTCATAGTCGCACCGAGCGCTATTCGATGGCGGTATTGCATTTCCGCCATCGTTTTTCGCTTTCCGCCAGGGTCGTAATGAGGGCCACTCTGTTTAAAGAATACACCTTTAGGGAAGGATGTTAGAGGATTTAATGGCAGGTTCCTGATTTCATAGCTCAAACCTAAGGGGGAATCATATTTATCAGAAGCCGTGGTATCACTGTTCTGATCCTTATATATTTTATCCCCATGTTGACTACAAAGGTTTTAACTACCAACAATTTGGGTAATTTTGGGCAGGGAAGGCTTACTCTGAAAACAAACCTTAGGTATTCTGGCATTATAGAACTATCACCCTCTGAAGATGATGAATATTGTGGCTTTCCTAACAAAGTCATCCTATTCCGTTGGTGGCCTTCTCCTGCCATGTGATCCATATAGCCAATACCACATTAGGATCAGGTAGCGGCTGCCTTTGTTATGGGTCAGAGATATCGCCGCGGATAGTCCATATCGAAACTTTAGGGTGACGCAACTGTTATCCATTCTGTCCTCTCCAAAATGGCGCCGCGAACATTGTGCAGCGTTCTAGGTAATACTCCGAGGTCGGAGATCGTAGCTCCTCCCCCAAACCAGGAAGCAGAATATCAGTCCTGGAAGAAGTCCGTACTTCCCGTTGCTACTGTTTTCAGAAGCGACGCTCCGAACGTTCCCTTGTATGGCGGTTCGTTCCCAAACTATCCCATTTCACCCGACCACCGGATGCGAGAATTTCAATCATACGGCTCCCATTATAGTGATCCCGAGCCATCTCTCGCTCAGTCCCTGGTGTCTACCAATTTCCCGAACAGCATCTATCTACTGATTACTCCTCCTCCGTGGACGAGATCGGTCCCGCCTTCTCTGCCTCTAATCGGAGCCTTAGAAGCGTCGGAAAAGAAGAGATAGGTAAATCTCTTTCTATATAAGGGAAGGATTGAGTTTCACATCTCCCTAATAATATTGTTTCTCCTGCAGTTACTAACCAGGGCCGACCACACAAATTCTACCAAATCCCAGTCCACGGAACCACACCATTTGAAGCCTACTTTTGAGACATCCAAACCTACGCACCCTAGCTTCACAGGGTTTTTTCCCCTTTAGGGGTTTCCCTGAAATTCCCTTGCAGTACCAGTTCTTCTGGTCCTGTGGAGAGAGTTTTAGGTGAACATTCTATCCGTCTATCCTACTCTGAAGACCAGGTTAGTGTTTTGTTCATTATTGCATGCAATATATTACTGTGAAGGTTTATCTTAACGCCTGTTGAACAAAATATCAAGGAAAGCATTTGGGAACTCTCATTACTGAGGTTTCCAGATTAACAGCCTTCCCCTAGCCAC
The DNA here is from genome assembly GCF_040938575.1 of Ambystoma mexicanum. Lineage (NCBI taxonomy): Eukaryota > Metazoa > Chordata > Amphibia > Caudata > Ambystomatidae > Ambystoma > Ambystoma mexicanum. The sequence continues at coordinate 710,488,106 of NC_090925.1, forward strand.
CTGGGAGGAGATTTTAGGCAGGGATTCTATGAGGACACAGTGAAGGATTTCCACTGTGCAACAAAGTTGACAAGCCGCTCTCCGACTGGAGTGTTGAAGTGGGGGTCGGTCCGGGGCCTGGTTAGGCCGGCTTCAGCTCTTGACATTTGGAGGAAACTCTGCATTGTTGCTGGTTTCCTCGATAAGACTGTGATCTGCCCTTATAACCCTCTTGGGTGGTGCTGATGTGGGACGCCTGCAATGAAAGGAGGATCTATAATCCACCGAAGTCCATGAAAGCCTTTATTTTCCTGAGAGAAAGGACTGGCAACACTATTGCAGAGTACCCAACGAACAAGCCGTCTCAGTGTCAGCCTTGATGGCCTGCAGGGTCTCATCAACCTTCTTTCCAAATAGATTGATGCTGTCAAAAGGCATATCGACAATCTTCAACTGGACCCCCGGAAAGAAATTGGTGGCCTTAAGCCAACTTTGACAGCATAACACTGCACTATTACCCATCTGGTGGAATCCGTGTCAGCGATGTCCACAGCTATATAGATGGCATGATCTGATGCCGCCTCTCCTTCATGCAGCAGTGTAAGTGCCTCATCACACTTGTTGTCAGGAAGAAAATCCAGGATTCTAATTATAATTGTTATTTTATAACAAGCTTAATACCAGCAAGTGGTTTCTAAGCACGGGATCGGGATTCAAACCTGTGTGCGCTGCATTGTCTTGCTTCCAAGACAAACGCATTGCCCTGAGCTATCCTTCCTTACCTCGGGCTTCACCCCAGCTTCAACCAAAGGTCCCGGTCGTAGCGGGAGAGAATTGTCAACGAGTTAGCCGCCTTGATGTTCGTTGTGGCTGTAGAGATGACCCTCTTGCCAAAAGCGTGTAGTGGTTTGTTCTCCCTGTCTGGAGGTAACATACAAGGGGACAAAGGATTGGCAGAGCGCTTACGGGCGGCTGCAGAGACAACTGAGTCTGGGCAGGGCTGTGTGCATAGGCATTTGGGCACTGAATCCGGGACCTGGTACTTCTTCTCGAAGCGATCTTTCTTGAGTGGCGCTGAGAATGGATTCCTCATCACTAGGAGGCCATCTTTCCAAATGTCGTATAGCACTGGAATGGCTACCAAGGACCTTCTGGGACTCCTTTTAGCCTCTCATTTATCCTGCGATTGGCTATCCACCTTTTTGTATAATTTGGCCAATATTTTCATGTTTCTCCCTTGCCACGGGAGGTGGCACAATTGGCAAAAGAGATAAAAGGGGGTCTAAGCCCCACGCCTTTCTCGTGTGTAGGTTCACGAGAGTTTGGAAATGGCAGTACACAGGGGTGAGTTGTACCGTTCAGGTTCTAGTTTGTGGGAGGACCTCATTGGCTTCTTAGCACATTGGTCTGGCTGGGCAGCCGTTCCGTGGCTCTGCAACAGGTGAGTGTAATGCCTCTGTTAAGCAGTTTTGAGCTTTCTATATACATGCTGCATCCACTTTGGTCAGGTCTGCTGCATCATGTAGCAGCTTCTCTTCATTGTATTGCTGATTTGAGTGTGCGGTAAGGGGTGATTGACAGTGTTACTCCACACAAGCATACAGTCACTTTGAAAATGGGCAAGGACTAGGGCCCTCCCAACTACCACACTTCACTCTGAAGTAGGACTGGCTCTGGCTTCAACCCTGATAGGCCTCCCACCCCAGGCTGAGGGGGCTCTCCCATCTTGACAGTGTCAGGTTACTGGCCGTGACATGGTAGTTACTGGCGTGAGTTAGTTTTACTTACTCATACGTCCCGTCCCCCTTCCTCCATATTCATAGAAGATAAGCATCCTAAGATATTGGGAGGTTGAATATAACCAGAAAGCAGAAAGTGAACAATTTACTCGTTACGGGGAGTGCCCAACTGAAAAGGTTTTCGAGCACTTCACCAAACCAGCATCCCCTCTGGAGCTAATATCCCATAGATTAACGTTTGCAAAAAAGCGTAGGGGGTGGCCCAAGTTCTTTCTCTGCGTATATCCTTCATGGGCACATATCTCTGATGAACCACTGAAGCAGCGCTAGTTCTCACTAAATGCACATGCATATAACTCAGACCTAGTTGATTGATGATCTTGTAGCATTCCCGAGTATGGGACACATCCCACCTGACTATAGATGCTTAGGGGGCGGAAAACCCAGGATGGGGGCTCCATGGGGTAATAAAAAGTTAATTAGATGTCCTTAAAAAGTACATTGTTCTAGATAAAGCATTTAAGGCCCTGGCCACATCAAGACAATGGAAGGTTACTTCAACAGTTGATGATTGTGATTCCAGGAAAAACGAAGGAAGTAAAATGTCCTGGTTGATATCAAACTCTGTTGCCACACTGGGGAACAAGAATGGATGAGCATAAAGCACTACTTTGTCCTATGGAATCGCATGTAAGGTGCCGATGCAATCTCAATCACCCTATTCCTGCACAGCACAATTCTGGGCACTTTCTTTCTGTCTGTCCAGTAGGGCTTCCATTCCCCACAGCCTTAGCCATGGAATAGCCAGCAAGCAAATTGACTAAGAGAGAGAGAGAGAGAGAGAGAGAGAGAGAGACAGCAACGAGTACATGGGACACCGAGCAACAAGTGAAGAAGCTTGATCCAGCAAAATCCATCCGTGACTCGCACCAGCACAACTCCAGCTCTAGTGACTGCACAGGGCGCTCAAACATTGTCTGCACTCTCACCCACAGAGACAACATACTCACCTACGAGCGGGCCACAGAGCAGTCCCCTCTTTCAACTGACATCTCAAACCTGACAGAAAGCCCTCACACAACCCAGGACATAAATGCAGCGTGCCGCCATTACATGAAACCAGCCAAACGGAGTACAAGAAAGAGGCATGGCTCATGACCCTTTTTGTATGCTTTCTTGCCTGTAGCACCACCCTCGGTGAAAGGCCAGGCAGTGTTTCACTGTGAGGTACAGGTGAGGCAGAGAGGCAATCAAGAGCAAAGGGGTAGGATAAGGGAAACAGGAAGGTGTGGGTTATTCAGGTGAGGTCAAGGGAGGAGAAGGAGAGCCAAGTGGCCAGGTGGAGGTAGGGCAGTGCACAGAAGTGTGGAGGAGAATGTTCATGTAATGTGCAAGAGGAGGTATTGGTTGGTGGGAGAAAGTGGTACTTGGGTTTGGGTGTCCATGCAAGGTGTGTGAGTGGGGCTGATAGAGGGAGAGTAGGGAGTGAATGAGAGAATGACTGTGAAAGGGAAATCAGAGTGACAGAGAAGGTGTGGGTGGGGTAGTAGAGGGGAGAGTATTAGTAGTAGTGTGAAGAAGGGAGAGTACTGGTGGGGAGAGGGGAGTGTAGCAGTGAAGGAGAGATGGAGATTAGTGGCGAGTAGGATCATAGAGTGGAGGTAGATAGCAGAGAGAGGGAGAGACAGATAAAGACAAAAGAACGGAGGTGCAAGTGAAGGGGTGTGAGGGAGAGTAGAGAGAGACAGTGGTAGTAGTTGGAGGAGAGTGGTAGAAAGGGAAAAGCAGAATAATACAACAGGGCATGAAATGTAGAGACCATTTGAGGCTGAGTATCTGAATGACACCTATCCCTACAATTTCATATCTTAAAATAAAAATCCGTGAACTGTCTTCGAGAGTTGGTGTGTTCTTGAGGCCATCTGTGACAGAGGCAAGTTGGCGTGGCGTCTCCCTCGTGCAGTCTGGCATGAGGAACTAGCAGATTGCTGAAGGCTATGAATACTAGAATTCTATGAAAGATCATTGCTTGTACCGGGAGCACAGTGTCACTGCATATTCCTCCTGGGGATCCTTTAATATCTGAGTTCTAGTGAAGATTCTGCCCAAATGAGTGTTACGCATTAATCCAATGTACTGCAGTCTTTGCAAGGGGGTTAGCTGAGACTTCTTGGTATTTATCGATAGACCAAGTGAAATAAGTCACTTACGGTGATTTGAGAGGAGTACAAAAAAAACCTTTGGGCATAATGCTCAGATCAACCTGTTGTCCAGATGAGGGTATATGCAAGCTCTGGTGGTCCTTATAGCAACTATGATGGCCACCATCACCACTGCAAAATCAGAGGTGCTGAGCTCAGACCAAAGGGTGGATCATATGACCGTCACTTTCTCGTCTTGTCATGACCCTCAACCCTAACCCAGACATCCGTAACTCTGTTAATGCTAATAAATGTTGACCCCTACTGTCTCGTGTCTATTTTAGACTTTCTATGGTTTTTCCCTAAATGCAGGTTATCTATCTCACCCAGGGACTTCCTGAATATCCGTACTCTCACAAAAGGTTAGTGTTCTAATTGGGATTGTGTCTTGAACTCACCTTGTTGGATTCAGGTTGTCAATCATACCCACGTTCATCTACTTTCTACTCTTACTACTTCCTCTCCTCCTGACTCCTCCAACCAATCTTCTGTCCCTCTGATGTTTAACTCCTATCGCTTGCATCCACCCTTTGATGTTAACTCTCCTCCCACTTCTACATCTCCCCCTCCCAGTACTACCCCTTCTCCCACCACTCCTCCTCCTCCCACTGCTCCTCTTCCTCCTGCTCCTCCTACTCCCACCACTACTCCCCTCCTATTGCTACTATTCCTCTCTCTACTATTACTCCTCCTACTACACTCCTCGTTCCACTACTCCTCTTCTAAATACTGCCCCTCCTCCCACTACTACTACTACTACTCATACTCCCTTCCTCCTACCATTACTCAAACATTCTTCTTTCACCCAGGTTCATCCACTTCACATTCACTCCTCACACTACCTTCTCTACTCGCCTGTCTCACAAACATGCCCAGCCACACTAGAGAACCACTATCACTTCTAAGGCAATGCCTCTAGTGCTCCACAAACTAACTCTCTCTATTAGCCACCATTCTCTCTTGCCTCTTTCCTCCTGATGGTCTGTCCCTTGTTTATGTATCCCTCTCCTGTGAGGATTGGCCATCTTTCCTTCACCAATCTGGCCCTTTCTTCCTCTCCCAGGGCGTGTATGTGCAGGGAAAAGTCTTGAAAAAGGGACCACTTTCTCTGCGTGGGCTCCCCGCATAATGGACATGCTGGTGTGAGAAGTTCAATGTCACAGTTCGTGTTTCGGGGTCTGTTTCCATGGATAATTTCTGTAAGTTTGGGCAATTGTCCCTGGTCCCCTCATTCGGAGTCATCACGATTTGGGCAGTAACTTTTAAATGTGGTGGTAACGCTATTACTGCCGCATTTAAGGGTCCGCCAAATCACGGGTTTGGCAGTATTTACCCGCAGCTCTGAGCTGGGGGTAAATCCACCAGGAATTTGCCAATTTCCGGCGAAATTACTGCGCGGTAATACCGCTGACGGTAATGGCGCCGAAAATTCCCCATTGGGTCCAATGGGGGATGGGGAATTCCCGAATGGGCCCAATGGGGAATGGGGAAGGACCGTTACACCAAACCTGTGATCAAGCGCTAATAGCACCGGACCGGGTGGTGGTAGCACTATTAGCGCGGGCGGTGTCTCGGCAGGAATACCGCCAGGATACCACCCAACTCCTGATGAGGCCCATTGTCTCTTGTGGTCTAGTTGGCTGCTGTTTGCAGGTGCAGGGTTGCCGTTGGACTCTCACGGTCCCATGAGGCGGGTCTCCAAGCTGTCACAGTGGTCCCATGAGGCGGGTCTCCAAGCTGTCACAGTGCGCACTGCAGCTGGTGTCCCTTCCTCCCTGACAAAGGTTATCTACAACCAGGTCTCCGTGGAGCCGTGGCTGTTCTCGGTGTTTCGTGCTGTTCGGTCCATGTATCAGCGTTTGAACTTGGTTTTCTGGTTTTCTCTCTCTGCTCTCTCTTTTTTTGCTTACATGTGTCTAAAATCGAGAGAATCAATGGATGGAAGGCGGGCACCACTGTACTTCAACTTACTATTAATTTAACAAATCTATGTTCTCAGTAGAACAATCTTTCTCAACTTTGAGGAGCAAAAATGGTTTAAAAAAAAGCCCTTGGCACACGGGTAAGTCACATAGAAAGAAGGGTTCAGGGTTACCCCTGGACCAACCATATGCTCTCAATACTCACTTATTCGAAATTACATTCACATTAATATACATTCAATCCTGATACATAAACTCTTGATGACATTTCATAAACATATCAGTCAGGACTCATATTATAACTCAGTTCATTTATTCCATCATTGGAAGCAGTAAGCATTCCTAGGTGTCATATAGCTAATGCATTTCGGAACTGGGTCCGTCTTCAGGACTAAAACACTTCTATTGTGTGGCTGGTAGCAAACAGTGTAAACCCTGCTATCCCATACTGGTATGAGAGCCATGTACCAAATAGGCCTCCCAGGACTTGCCTCCCAGGACATTTGCCTTCTTTTCAAATCCTATTTCATTATTTTACTTTTTTTGCTAATTCTTTTTATTGGTTTTCAACACTAATGGAACAATACCAACTTTTCATATATGAAGAAAGGATTTAATATTCTAAGCAATGTATATCCTAGCTATGATGTACATGATGTTTTGCACCCAGCTGCGCTCTGAAATGCCCATTTTCAATTTAAAAGGCATTAAACGCAATTATATATTAAGAATACAAAATGCCCGGACCTTTTATTCTCCAGCCACCAATGTGCCGCATTGCACTAATACATCCTATTTCTAATGATATGATATGATGGTTATTTATAACGCGCTTAGCACGCAGAGGTTTCTAAGCGCGGACCCAGGATCCAACCTGTGGTGCTCCATGTTGTCTTGCTTCCAAGGCGACCACGTTGAACTTCAGTTGCCATATGTCTTTCTCAAAAGACCTTCGGCCTCATCACGAGTTGGGCGGAACCCCTTAAATGCGGCAGTAACGCTATTACCGCCGCATTTCAAGGGTCCGCCCAAACATGAGTCTGGCAGCATTTACCTGAAGCTACAAGCTGGTGGTAAATGCGACAGCAAAAGCCAATTTTCGGGCGCAATTAGCGTGGCGCTATTAGCGTGCGCTAATTGAGCCAACAAAAATTCCCCATTGGGTCCTATGGACTCAATGGGGAATACCCATTACGCCCAACCCTTGATTGGGCGCTAATAGCGCCGGTCCAGGTTGCGGTAACGCTATTAGCACAGGCGGCATTGCAGTGGTAATACCACCAGGATACCGCCCAACACGTGATGAGGCCCCTTGTGTCCACTATAAAGTGCATTGTGCCATGCTGCTTTGATGCCCTTAAAAGTACATGTACATTACATTTTGGGAACAAGGTCGTTTTTTTCAATATAAAGTGCACCGTGCTATCGCATCTTCCCCGCGGTAGTAAAATAAGTTTAACTTCCTTTTTTAAAATAAAATACATAATAACTTGTTCTCTCTGAAGGCTCCATGGTGCGTGTCTTCAATATAAAGTACATTGTGCCATATGTGAGGGTTCAGCAATGCGAGGCAGAGAACTTTTGGATGATTGTTCAAAATATGTCATTTTATTAAATTATAAATGTCATCAAACGCCTCACTATCCCTACTCTGATGAGGATTTCCCTGCCTATCAAAACTAAATGGAAACACTAAAACAGGATGTCTGGCCCTCATACTTAAACATCAAATACATAAAACAAAATATATGGCAATTCAAATAACATCCACAATAATATTCACAATATCTGTTAATAACTTCTAAATAACCTGGGGGAGCTCCGCTTTCCCAGGATTCAAGGTAAACTCAGCTTCAATATTCAACAAAAAGAAACAAGCACATCGATGTAGGTAATGCAGTCGCAGTTCAGTTCTTGATGTCTTCAATGTCAAAGTAAGATTTTGTTAACCAAAGTTCCAATAACAGAAAAGCTTCTCCTCTTGGCGATAAGACTTTCCACTTGACAAAAATAGCATCAATGTCATTCCCAACCACGATGCTTTGCCACAACTTCCAGATGTCCAAGAAGAATTACCACAATTCAAAGGAAATACGACTTGTGTAAATATTAATGAAGCAAGTTCTTGGTTAACACTTAGCCTGTCTCTCTTTACGAGATTAAGAGTCACAGTAGGTATTTTTGTCAGGATGACTTAACACCACTTCTACTTCCAGTACCAGTGTACCTCATCATCCAGGCATGGATGGCCTCCCACAGACTATGCCTGAATGATGACAAAACAGAACTCCTCATTCTTGGCACTGCAGCTAATATTAACAAACTTGGCCAAAATTACTCATCATTTGTAATTGACCATAACATCATCGCTGTGGCCAAGGAGGTAAAAACTATTGGCTTTTACCTAGACTCATCATTATCATTCAACAAACAGGTAAACGCAATGGCCTCCGCCACTGCCTATACCTGTAAACTCATCCGAGCAGCCAAACCATTCCAAACTCCCAATAACTGTGTTACCCTGGCTAGAGCATTGATTTTATCTAAGCTGGATTACTGTAACGCCCTCTATGTAGATAGTAATAAATATATCATAAATAAAATCCAAATCCTACAAAATAATGCCCTAAGAGCAGCCCTAAGTCTCCCTAAGAAAGCCCATGTCTCTGACACTAGAAGATCTGTCAACTGGCTCTCCACAAAAGATAAGATCTTCCTTAAATCTGTCTCCCTGACACACAAATGCCTCCACGACCTGGCCCCTAAATATCTTACAACGAGATTCTCTAGCCAAGTTTCCCACCGCCCTTCCAGGAGCGCAAATGCCAACTTACTACTAGTCCCAAGATTCAAACGCACGCTGACAGGAGGGAGCAGCTTCCCTGTCAAAGCAGCAATACACTGGAACTCATTTCCGCCACCTCTACGAAAAGACCTCCCCTATCTTCAGTTCAGGACGAATACTATCCAAAGGTTTAAGGAGCATGATAACTGATACTCTCCGATATCCATGCAAACTTCACTTAAATTTGATAGTGTGAACACTAGTAGTTGTCCAGGCTCAATGTGAACACTAGTAGGTTTTCATGTTTATTGTACACTTGTTAGTTTCTTTCATTATGTGCCATTGGTATCTGCTACTTATGCTGTCATTGTGTCCCTATTGTAACTCCATGGGATGTTATTTAATGTGCTATATGTAACCAAGCTATACAATCCTCTTGCTATTCTCGCACCTTGTTACCCTTTGGGTTATGTGCGCATTATAAATAATGAACAAATAATAAACAAACAAACAAACTTCCACTTCAATAACTTCAACTTCTTCAAGAGTTGACCATGCAGGCCTACTCTTTTGCCACATAGTGTTCCACCTTCATTTGTGCTACTGAAGTTTCACATCTACTGACAATCAAATACAACACCACAGCTTCAATACTTTGTGACTTATGCCAAAATTCACCCTTGGGTACTTCAACACCTTAAAGTAGACAAGGCACTCTTCCTCTAAACAGAGGGGCAGCCTTTTTAGCTTTCTTGTCTGCAACAATGTGCTACCACGACTTCAATATTGTGTACTTTGGAATAGTTTTCAAAATACATCAAGATTTACATTCTGATACTTCAACACCTTTAAGTAGACAAGGCACTCTTCCTTTGAAAGTTCCTTTTCAGAAGGGCTTCCTCTTTGCCTTCTTTATATGCAACCAACAACAACCTAGAATTGCCTTTGGAACACACTTTTCTCTTCCTTCTAAAGTCTTTGGCAATGTAGGTTGTATCAACATCAAAGAATATTTATAAGCAGCAAGTTTCCCTTCCCCAACCTGCCTTTATCCCTCTGCCTACTGTGAGAAACCTGAAGGTATTCTCCTGAGTAGACCTCGAGAATGGGTTGTGCTTGGGGAAATGCCCCAGATGAGACATGGTATTATACCGGGAAAGAAGGAGAGGGGACCAAGATCCCTGAGACCTTCGTAGGTTGTACCTTATCTGTCTCCCTTCCTCCCAATGAATCTCTCTTGACCAGATCCAACGGCCAATACGTATATATGACAAATCCCCTTAAGAAACCCAAAGCCAGTTGCATTTGGAAACTCTCTCTCCCCGAATCTCTACTTCCCGGCGTCCTACCTTAATACTCCCACTCGTTCTCCTCCACATCCCTCTGATTATTATTTTGCAAATTCCTAATCTGCTTTGACAAAACATCACTGCCCCCCTATTTATTTCACAAACCCTACAAAACTCACCCTTCCCAATTCACATACTCAGTAGGATACTTGGAAACTCTACCCCCCAACCATTTCCCGACACACACACTTTCCCACACCGTAGAAAACAACAGACTAACACTAGAGCCAGTTACCTGACATGTCCCAACACAAGGGTCGGGCAGAGTCAGGCAATTGACAAAAATCACGCACACCTGACGGCCCTTTCTCTTCCCAACAGGGATAAAAGGTGGAGCACGAGAGCACACTACGAGCAAGGCAGGCCACACAATGAGACAGCTATCCAAGCACAGCAGTTCAAGAGGAGGAAAAAGGTGGCGAGAACTGAAGGGGTGACAGGGAGAGAAGCGACTGTGCCCTTTCCGACCCATACCCGGGAAGCCTGCGCACAAGTAATTATAAGACCGCAAACAATAGCCAGCCAGTGTTGCAGTAGATGTCAATGGTATATGGAGCCCTCCTACACTGATAATCAGAACACGGAGAGACGCTTGCTACCGTGGTACCGTCCTTGACTCCATAGACAGGAAAATCCAAGCGGTTCATCACAACATGTGAGTCGAGGGGAGAACCAATAAGAAACCGAACTGTGTTGAACAAAAGTTGCAAATGGCAAATGAAGGAAAGTTCAAAGAACTGTTATAAAATTAGGGGAAAACCAGCTGCAGAGTTGTCCGGACCACGTGGGTGCTCATTCGCGAGACTCCAGTTGATCCCACATTTGTTGAAACTAACGATACCAGAAGGCCCTAGGAGAGCCAGAAGAAGAAGGTGAACGTGGTCATACAGGGGTCTAGTAAAACCCCCTGTACAGTCGAAAGTCTTTGACCTACACGTAATTGAAAAGCTAAGTCAGGTGAATGCTGCATAGTGAGGAAAGAGAAAGAACTGTATGATTGGCAAGAGTTGGCAAACGTGAACCCGACAGAGGGATACTGATGAAAAGGGGCAGAGTCTGAATTCACAATTAACAGTCTGTTGACAAAAGTGAACCCGACAGAGGGATTTCCACGGTGAACTGTTTAAAAAGACATTAAAACTTGTGAATGCAACAGTTGAGATCGTTTGGAAAAAGTCATAGTGAACCCGGCAGAGGGTGGCAAACATTTGAGAAGAGTCTGAGCCCGGAAGAGGGGAATCCAGGGGTGAAACTTCATCACCCATCGACAAAAGCTGTAGTGAAACCAATGGAGGGAGGCAAAAAGTCGAGAAGGATCTGAGCACGGAAGAAGGGGCTACAGGGGTGAAAAGCTATCCCCCCACCGACATGTGAATGCAACAGAGAAAGGAACTTTTTGTGGATCTGAGCCCGGAAGAGGGGGATCCATGGGTGAAAAGTCATCACCCAGCATACATGCAGAAAGGAACTTTTTTTTTATTACGTATCAGGTCCTCGGAGGAAAGAGACTTTTTGTAGAAAAGAGACCTAAACACCGAAGGTCCTGATACCTGAGACTGGAACTGTAGTCTCGTGCTGGGAAAGCTCGAGCATGTGCTGTGCTCCGGAGTCTCATGCTCAAAACTTGGGGAAAGGAGAACCTCGGCTACCACATCATAACGCATCATTTGTAAACACTTCTTTCCTTCTTGTGAACACTATCTCAAACTCTTTTTGTATTTAGTTGTAAGGATTGCCAATCGTTTTTTTAGTATAGGCCTTTTTATTTGACAAGAAGCCACTAGGACTGCCTTATTATTATTTGATGGTCGTAACTTGCTCCCATTTTAGATTTAGGTTTAGATTAGGTGTTTTTCCAACCTACCTATGCAGTTTAATACTCTTGAACTGTGAGCACTTGTGTCTGTCTTTACTTTTGCCACCATGTGTTTCTTACACTACTGCTACCTAGAAGCTTTGGTGCCACTCTCTGGGTTTCAGGTAATCAGGGGCGTTGCTAGGGGGGGGCTAAGGGGGCTAAAGCCCCTGATCTTTTGGTTGTAGCCCCGGATAGAATCTCAGGAGCTACAGCCAAAAGACTACCTAGCCCCCAGTCCCGACAGTTCTGACATTAGCTTAGCCCCGGGTCTTTTCCAGACCTAGCAACTCCCCTGCAGGTAATGCTTGCACACGTGTATCTTAGGCAATACTGACGTTTTATTGGCCTCACAGTATTGTGTAAACTGTTCTGTGGCTTTGGGATAGACTGGTTTCAGTCTCAATTGGGGAATAGCTGGTTCCCTCTTGGCTTGGGGAATAGCTGGTTCACTCTTGGCTTGGGCAATGCTTGCTCTCTCCAACTTTGCTCTCTGCATCCTGGCGAGTATGGCGGTAAGGCAACAATGGTGCCGGTATTGCTACCGGTATTGTTGCTACCGTACCGCCATACTATGAGTTCTGCTCCTGGGTGCCCTTGCAGCCACCAGGTTTTATCTGGTGGCCGTTCTGGCACCCGCAAGCAGAACTTGATGGTAGCAACGGTATCGTTAATAATGGTACCACCCTCCCCATTCCCATTGAGCCCTAATGGGGATACATTTTTTACCGGGTCTGCCAAGGTCGTAATGACCCGGTAATTGCCCTTTTCTGGACGCTGGATAAAAATCAATACCGGCGGCACCCGTGCCTGTACTACATGTCTCATCCCACAAGATCTCCTCACCATACTGGGCCTTGTAAAGACAAGCATGATCAATTGAAATAGACATTAAGTATGTCTGAATGAATACCTGAAATGGAAGGAAGCACTCAAATAGTAGTGCTGAGATTAATGGAAAGCCGAAAACCTATATGCAGAAGTACAACACACTCGCAAGACTCCTGCGGGAATAGATCCGACAGCACCGGGGAGAGAAGTGGGAGTCTGCAATAGCCAAGCTGAAGGAGGCGGACAACTCTGTGTGGAGAATGACTCGTCGCCTGACTGGGAAGAAGGAGCCAAGCCCACCAATCCAGGGACGAACCCACCTTGCATGCAGCAACAAGGACAAGGCAGAGGTCCTTGCTGAGACACTGGAGGCTTTGTTCACCCTGAACAAGGTAAGTAGGCTCTCAGACGGAGTGGAGGAAGCAGTTGAGAAGTATCTTGCAGAAGACTGAACCGGGCTGGGAGCAGAAGACATCAAGGAGTGCACAAGCTCTGAGGTAGCAGGACTTGCAGAAAAGCTGGCGAACGGGAAGGCACCTGGGAGCGACGGAATAACCAACCTGGCAATCAAGAACCTCCCACCAGCATCAATGGAACACCTCACAGAGATCTTCAATGCATGCATGAGGCTCCAGCACTTCCTGAGTTCCTGGAAAGAAGCAAGGGTAATCGTTTTCCCAAAGGCCGGCAAATCACTGAGGGATCCAGCGAACTACCGCCCCATCAGCCTGCTCTCTGGATTATCGAAACTCCTGGAGAAGTTCCTCCTCACCCGACTCAGCGACTTCACCTCCGAAAGAAATCTACTAGCAAAGGAACAGTTTGGATTTCAAAAGGAGCATGCAACGACCCATCAGCTACTGAGAGTGGTGGACACCATCAGCCACGGATTCAACATCAAGAAGTCCACAGGAATCGTCTTCCTGGATGTCGCCAAAGCATTCAACGAAGTCTGGCACAAGGGACTTCTGCACAAGATGATTGGCCTGGGATTTCCAAACTACCTGGTGAAGACGATTGCAAGCTACCTGGGAGGCCGCACCTTCCATGTCGCCATGCGGTCTGAGATGTCCTCATCACATCCCATCCGAGCAGGCGTGCCTCAGGGATCGAACCTCGGACCCTTCCTGTTCAACCTCTTCACCGACGACATCCCGACAGATCTCCACAAGACCGACCTGGCGCTGTATGCAGACGATGTTGCAGTCATCTCCCAGTCATTCAGCGAAAAGGAAGTGGCAAAGAACCTGCAAGCTTCATTGGATACCATTGCGAAGTGGTACAGCGACTGGAGGATAGAACTGAACACCAGCAAGACAACCGCAACGCTGTTCACCAGAAAGAAGATCAAGGAGCACCCACACATCAGCCTTAACGGGGATACCATCAAATGGTAGAGCAGCAGCCGCTACCTCGGTGTGACCCTGGACAGCAAACTCAACTGGGAAAGCCACATCGAGAATACTCAGCAGAAGGCAACAGGAAAGATGGCAGCGCTGTACCCACTCCTGAAGACCAATCCATGCCCCTCCGGACAAAGATCAACGTCTACAAGGCGATCATCAGACCAACCCTGACGTATGCCTCCCCAGCATGGATGACCTGCCATGAGCGACACCGGAAGAGTCTTCAGATAGTCCAGAACAAGGCTCTGCGGATATCTTCTGGAGCTCCAATCTTCACAAGGATAGCAGACCTTCACAGAGACCTGGACATCGAGATGTTGGACGAACATCTAGCGAAGCTGAGTAAGAACTTCTGCCAAGGACTTGATCAGAACCCGAACCCTCTGATCAGAAGACTCACTGCCACCACTGCAAACCCCTTCGACCGCTACCCGCGGCCCATCGCTGCGAAGACCCTGTGAAACCAGCTCTACTGTGACAAGACCACACAGACCAAGAAGAAAACAAACCCACGACTACATACTCAACCCGAGAAGATGGAGTAATGAGGCTCAAGCCTCGGTATCCAAAAATCACTGCTGATGGATAAAAATCTATCAGCTAGAAGAAGAACAAGTGCCGGCTCATCAGTCGACCACGAACTTACTCCTGCGTGTTTATTGGTTGCACCATGCTGGTGGCACGCAGCATGCAGAATGCCTACTGCCATGGCCCTGCATCCGGATGGTGCCCCCGCTGTGCAACACCGTCCCACCATCGTTGTTGTGCCGTGTGATCACGGCTATGGTTGCAGCCCTGGCCTGGGTGCCCCCGTGGCCAAGGCTGCTGTATGCTGGTTGCCCCCAGCCCCGATGTCTTGTTCCGGTGATCCGCAATATGCAGGGTGCCCCCTGCGGTCTGTCCTCTGCATGCCTGCAGAGCTGCTGTCTGCCTGGTGACCCAGGCGCACGGTGCAGCCTGCCCAGAGGCCAAATGGGCAGGCTGCTACAATGGCGACTAAGGTAGTGGTCCTGGCCCTGCATAGGTAGCAGTGTCAGCCACTGGAGCAGTGGGTGGTCCTGGCAATTGTGCCTTGTTAGAGCACAGGCTTCCAGGTGCCGGCGAAGTGGAGGTAGAGCAGCGTCAGCTGCAACAAGGGAGGTGAGGAGCGGGAGCACTGAGGGCAGCTGGCGTCTCCCTGCGGTTTTCCGATTCGGGGAGGAGCGTCAGCGGGCCCTCGCATGCCCTCTTCCAAAGAACAAAGGAAGATGGCGAGAGGCACCGCTAGGTGTGCGGGGCCTGCGCACACCCAGGCCTGCGGCGGTGAAACGGAGGAGCTGCAGATGATCGAGCAGCCGGGCCAGTTACAAAGTAAGGTGAGACCGTGGTGGGAGCCTGCTCATACCCCAGCCCACCACGACATCAGCGAGAGGAGCGCCACGGCCCGGCTCACAGCTGAGGGTGCCTCAGGAAAAGGAGGCACGAAAGAGTCACGTGGGTTCACATGTGGCAAACAAAAAAAATAAAGAGTGGGCTGCATCCCTCGTTGGCCTGCATCCATCATTGGCCATGGTGCAGGCAGCCCTGCCCATACCATGGCTGTATCCTGCATGGGATGGTCTGCATCCCCAGTGGCCCAAGAAAGAGGAAGCAACATCCGCCGTGCTGGTAGACGAGTGTGCAGCCTGCCTGACCCCTAAACATCGATCCGGGGCCAGGCAGTGGAAAAAATACAAACAAGTACAAGGCTGACTGCACCCATGACATCTCGGGCCGCCTGGCAGTGAAAATCATGGAGCACTGAGTGCGGCGCAAAGGGAGAGGGCATATGGATGGGCATTCTTCAAATCCCAGGGCCATCAGCAGTGAGTTGGGCAGCGCTCACGATCGGAGCTCTGAAAGTAGAGACGTTCATGTGATCCCGGGCCAACATTGGTGATGTGTAAATTTGAAAACAAAGAAAAGGCAACTACCGCGTCGGCAGTGCCGGCACAATGGAAGAAAATGCGTGACTGCCCATGATCACCATACAGGAGCAGGCCCCACGCCAGCGTGCCGAACGTGCGCTCACCACCCCAGGGCCACGTGGCGGTGACTCCCAAGAGGAAAGAAGAAGGATGGAGTGGAGGAGGGTTGCAGCTCTCCTGAGTACTTGTGCGCCCTCTGCCGCTAGAAGTGTCCAGCAGCACCCATAGCCAAAAGGGGAAGTGAAGGCAGTGGCCCGTCATCCCGCCACCAACCCAGCACCCTGCCATGGTTCTGCCCCCACCAGCTAAGGAGTAGGCCGATGGGGTCCCTGGTTCGTCCAGGTGCGGCTTTGCCGGCCTTTGAACTCTGAACTGTCCTGAAGAGATCCCAAACGGAAGACGGACTGGTATCCTGCGGACCTGCAAGTGCTTAAAGTGGACCCAGCAGTCATACACATCTCCTCTGCACAGAGCCTATTTAACTATGTCCCAATTCCTATCATCTCACTCCCTCGATGACACCCCTCCTCTTGCTCTCAGACTCTCCCTTGTCATGACTTTCTAACCCTAACGCTCCCCACACCTCCTCTTCATGCATCTACCCTCACTGTTTCTCTAATTACCAAACCCAACATCTTTATGCTTTGATGCCTCACTCGCTTGTCTACAGCTCTCTGGAACACAGAATCTGTCTGCAATAAAACATCCTTTACCACTGACTTCCTTCTTTCTCATTTGCCTCCTCTTGACCTCACTGCCATCACTGAAACCTGGATCTCTCCCTCAGAGTGCCCACACGCTCAAAAGGAAACTCCATGGACCTTATTGTGATCTCCTCTCAACACTCTGCCCCCAATATCTCCACTGCCCCTCTTCCTCTGACCACTCTATAGTCTTTGCCTCTATTGCCACTCCACTCTCACTTCCTCCTCTCACCCTCAACTTACTGCCAACATTACCAAGCACAAAATTCCCTCCTCTAAACTTCCTAGCTACCTACCTGACTTACACTGCTCTCTCTCCTATGCAAAAACCACCTTCCCATCCACTGATGAAGCCTTTAATAACTTCAATGCTACCCTCAACACTCCGATCTCCTCTCACTTCCGTATCCCCACATTCACTCCTAAACCCTCCCCTCCACGAGCCTGGATCACATCTTCCACCCACACCCCGAAAAACTACAAAACACCTTCACACTTGGCAGAAGTCAAGGAGCTCTTTGATCTCCAAACTTACCTCACTACTCTTAATAGCTACACCTTTGCTCTTGACAAGGGCCAAACGTGACTTTTACCTCTCTCTCATTTTATCTCAATCCTCACAACCTAAGCACCTCCAAAAATCCCTCAACACTATTCTCTCCCCTTCTAAACCCTCCTCCATCTCCTCTACTGTCTTGCTTCCTACTTAGACAAAACATCTACCAGCCAAAATACCCTCACTTCCTACCTCAGTTCTCCATCCGTCCCATTCACTTTTCTCCACCACCCCAACCCTCCTCTCCTGCTACTATGTCTTCCTTTACCCCCACACACCCTGATGAGATATTTAGTGTTCTCCTTACAGCCAAGCCTTCCTGTGACCCCAACAATCCCATATCCCCCCAACTAGTAAAACGCATAGCTAGACATGTTGCTACAATCCTTTCTTCCCTCTGCAACACCTCTCTAGAACACTCCACTTTTCCAACAGCACACAAGTCTGTGACTGCCATCCCCAACCTTAAGAAACCTGGCCTACAGCCCAACTGCCCTGCGAACTTCCGCCCTGTCTCTCTTCTACCCCATTACTCCAAAATCCTTTAACACATGATCTTCAACCGACTCACCGGTTCCTTGATACTGTGAGAAACCTGAAGGTGTCTCACTTATTATTCCCCGAGGATCTGCCATCCAGGAGGCCAGGACACGGCCATCACTTTTGGATCCAATTCCTGGGGGTGGATCAGTGTGGGAGGATCACCTGGGTGAGGGGTCTTCGGTGAGTGGGACACCGGATGGCGAGACGCTGTATCCCCTTCCCTGTAACACCTTTACCCCATCCTTCCAGGTAGGATACTTAAGAACGGAACCCCCCACCCCTTTAACAACACAAACACTTTCTCACGGATGGCTCGCTATGAGCGAAAATAGACTAACACCTGAGCTGTATACCTGACATGTTCCAATACAATGGTCAGGCAGGGTCAGGCAACTACTGACCATCACACACACCTGACTTCCATTACACTTCCCCACACGGATAAAAGGCGGAGCACGAGAGAACACTTTGAGCGAGGCAAAGCACACGAGGAAGCAGCAGTTTCAAGATGGCAGTTTAACACGAGGGGAAAGACAGCGAAACAGAAGGGGATCTCAAGGAAGGAAGTGCCCTTGACCTTTCCGACAAGGAACCGTTACTTTCACAAAACCTCAAGAATAGAAAGCCTAAGACCAGGAAACCAGGCTGAAGAATCCTGCATTGTGTCTCAGAGGTACCCGGGGCCCTCCTGCTTTGGTAATCAAGGAAGAGAGAATCACCTGCTGCCGTGGTACTGTCCTTGGCTCCTACAACAAAGCAGCACCAGAGAAAACAACACAGCCGGTGAGTTGGGGGAGATCGATACCAGACTGGTCTGTGTTGAAACCAAGGTTGCAAGCGGCAACATTGTATGGTGAGCGCTGAAGCGAACAGTGTATGAAAGGTATGTGATAACCAACGTGAGTGAGTAAAACTGAACAACAGATGAGTTATTGAACTTTGAAACCAAGATACATTACCTTTGACAGAGTGGTTCAGCACCGCATGCGTGCTCATTCGAAGGTCTCTGTAAGGTATCCAACTGAAAATGAACAAAGGTGAAAGAGTGGCAAAGAAGTATGCATCGAAGTGGTCCTGCAACAGGGCAAGCTAAATACTGTGCACAATCGAAAGTCTTTGATGTTGATACTTCCAAGAAAGTTGATGACAAACTAGATGAAAGTTGGTCGGAGCCCGAATGAGGGAGAACAATTGAAAACTTTGGGTTAAAGCAAGTTTGTGTTAGAGTGAATTAAATTGGTCCGAGCATGGTGGAAGAAGACTGATTGAACATTGTGTTAAAACGGATCCGGGGTGAAGTATGAGTCACCCGAGAAATTGGATACATGAAAATTATACGAGCATTGTGTTAAAAGGGACTGAGCCTGGCTGAAGGGGATCTGAGGTGAATAGTGAATCATCTAAGAACTTGAGTATGTGTGATTTCCTTAGAGGAAAGCAACTTATTGTTTGTTTGTCGCATCAGGCCCTCTGAAAGAAGAGGCTTTGAAAGGCAAAGAGACTTGGCCACAGAGGACCCTGATGCTAATGTTTGAACTGCACCCTCGTACCAGAGAAGCCAGAGACTGTGCTAAGCTCGAGTTTGCTGCCTTGTCCCATGCAGAAAACGTGGGGAAGCAAGGCCAACGGCCTGAATATCCTGACATATAATTTCTTGAACACTTCTTTCTTTTTCATAACATTGTTTCCCACACTATTTGTATTTAGAGGTAAGGATTGGCAATAGGTCTTTTAGTATAGGCTTTTTTGTTTTGACAAAACACCACTAGAACTGCATTATTATTATTTGATGGTCGTAGCTTGCTCACATCTTTAGATTTAGGATTAGATAGATTAGATAGGCGTTTTTCGAAAACCCTCTTTGAAGTTCAATAAACACCGTAGAACTTTGGTCACTTGCGTCTGTCTTACTGTTGATACCAAGCCTTTATTACAATAAACAGTCACCGGGATCCTCTCCAATCAGTCGTCCGACCACTGCACTCTACCAAAACAGCTCTAATCAATGTTATCAACCACATCTCTTCTGCCCATCACGCTAATTTTTCTAACAGTCTTATTCTTCTTGACCTCTCTGCTTCCTTCGGTATTGTCAACTACTCTGACCTTCTCTCAACGCTATCTCTCCTTGTCATCAGAGATAAGGCTCTAGCTTATGTGATGTGATGAATATGATGGTGTCATCACTCCTTGCCCAGTGGTGACCTCTCCCATGTGACCAGGGGACGGCAGCCGCTACCTGATCCTGACCCTGTGGGTGGCTATATGAGGGAGGATCACATAAGAGGAGGCAACCTCCGGGAGAGTAGCAGGGCACCATCGGAGAAAGCATGGTATTCCCGACCCTCTTTTCCCCATCCATACTGTAAGGAATTCATGGTGAAAACAGTAAAGACAGTCAGAAGTGATCACAGTTTAAGGGTGTTTATTAAACTGTAAGTGCAGGGTGGAAAACGCCTAACCTAAACCTACATCTTAGAAGGGAGCAAGCGTCAACCATCAAATGAAAAATAAGGCAGTCCTTGTGGCGTCTTGTCAAAGTAAAACACCTATACTAAGAAAAACCTATTGTCAATTGCTTACAACTAATTACAGAAAGAGTGTGGGATAGGGTATTCAAAATAAGGAAGAACGTGTCCACAAAGAACAAGTCAGGATGTGATTGCCTCGCGGTCTCCCGTCCCCACCTGTTTAGCACGGAACAAGGTGGGACTTTGGAGCACAGCACACATTTGAGCCTTCCCAGCATGAGCTAACTGTTCTGTATCTGCTATCAGGTTCTTCGAATGGTTAAGTATCTTTGTAATGAAAAGTCCCTTGCCTTCTAGGCCTGATGCTCTTAAAACACAAACACAACGTTCTGTCCTACAAACACCTTGGGTGATGGGTTCACCCCTTGATACCCCTCATCTGGGCGCAGACCCCTCAGAAGTCGTATTCAACATATTATTAAGACAGTTCCTTTCTCAGTGAACTTTGGATGATAACTTTCCACCCGTGGATCTCCCTCGGCCGGGCTCGGATCCCAGATGACAAGGGGGCACTTCCCTTCCCCACGTCTTGCAATGCTTCTTGTTTTCACAAATCTTAATGTCTTTTTATGTTATGTTATGTTAAGGTTTTTCGTACCGAGGTACAGCGCAACCGACAACCAGAGACAACCTGGTGCTACGACTGAAAACACAAGTATCAAAAAGAAAAGAAAGAGCTGGAATAGCAGGGTTTTCAAAGCCTTACTAAAATGTATATGAATCGAACAAGCACAACCAGAAGGGCATTCCACAACATGGGGGCTCTGACTGAGAAAGAACGGCCTCCAATTCTCGCACAGCGAACTCTAGAGACATTCAAAATTGAGCGATCCGCAGAGCGCAGTGCACGGGCAGGAACATATGGTTGAAATTTAGACTGCAGATACTCTGGACCAACAGCGTAGAAGGCCCTATGCAGCAAAGAGATTTGAAATGCACACGCTTTACAACGGGGAGCCAGTGGAGGAACCGGAGAACAGGTGAAATATGCTCCAGAGACGGGGTACCAGTGGCCAGACGGGCAGCAGAATTTTGAAGTGCCTGTAGATCATGTACTAAATAATCTGGTTGAGCTAGATATAGGGAATTACAATAATCGATCCTGCTGAGAACCAAACCACCAGGGCCCGCAAATTAATGTATTACAGGACCTTCCTAAGTATTTTCAATTGAAAGTGGGCAGCTTAGCAAACTGATGCAACCCGAGAGGCCATGGAGAGAGAAGCTGATAATTTAACACCTAGGTTTTTAACCGTTGCGAAGGCCACTGGAAAGGGGCCCAAAACAGAGGCCCAGAAAGACGGAGTCCAAAGAGAAGGAACAGTATCAGAACCCACAACCATAACCTCGGTCTTGTCACCATTACGTTTCAGCCAATTCTCGCTCATCCAGCATCCCACGTCTAAAAGACAATCTCGCAGCTGAGTGGCATGGGTAGGATGACATATCATCACCATACAAGTAGCATCTAAAGCCGTGGGAGCGGATCAGAGCGATCAAAGGCTGAATTTACAGGTTAAACAGGTTTTTGGCCTTTGACCCCCGTTGTCGGCTTCCCTTTGCCAGGTTCACTATCATCGACTTTTGTAACACACTGCTCATATATTAATCTTCACCATGCTGGACTCACTTCCCTTAGTTTTCGCAGTTCTCTGTCAGTCAAAGATTTTCGACGGTACAGAGGATTTTACAAGACCCCTGTATGACCACCTTGACCGTTCTTTGCCTCTTCCCTAAGGCCTTCTGGTTACGTAGTCTACCGTTGAGTAATCGGCCAGAGTTTCCTGGGTGAGCACCCACGTGGTGCCGGACTTCTCTGTATCTGGTTTTCCCCCTCCTTTGTTAATAGTATTCTTTTGCTTTTCAAAGTTCAACATAGCCTTCTGCTACTTTTCATTCAACACAGTTCGATTTCTTATCGACACTCCCCTCGACTCACCAGCTGTGATGAACTGCTAGGCTTCCTTTCGCCTTGGAGTGAAGGTTCGTACCACAGAGACAAGTGTCTCTTCCTGGATTGGCAATCAGCAGAGGAGTGTCTTGTGTACCGTTGACATCTCGTGCAATACACACTGGCTATTGTTCGCAGCCTTATCATTCCCTCGGTGGAGGTTCCACAGGTCCTGGTCGGAAAGGGCAAGGTCGACTCCCTACTTGTCCCCCTCTCGGTCTGCGCCCTCTTTCTCCTCCTCTTGAACTGCTGTGTTGTTAGCTCTTATGTCGTGCGGTCTGCCTTGCTCATCCTCTGCACTTGTGCTCCATCTTTTATTCCTGTGGGAAGGGAAAAGGCTGTCAGGTGTGTGTGATTCTGGTCAATTGCCTGACTTTGCCTGACCCAGGTATTGGGACACGTCAGGTAAACGGCTCTGGTGTTAGTCCTGTGTCTTTCATGTTGTGTGAAAGTGTTTGTGTGGAAAAAGGGAGGAGGGCAGTGTTTTGGAATATCCTATGCAGTAAGATGGGGAAAAGGTGTTGAAAGAAGGGGGATACCGCATCTCGCCATCGGTTTCCCACTCCCCAAGGACCCCCCATCGAGGTGATCCTCTGTCACTGGTCCACCCCCAGGAACTGGATCCAATAGCGATTGGCGTGTCCTCGCCACCTGGATGACAGATCCCCGGGAACTAGCTAGGGAGACACCGTCAGGTTTCGCACAATACCCAAAGCCTCAATGGCATGTTGTTACACCTCCCCTCATTCCGCAAGGAAAGAAAGTGACAACCTTCTAACAAGATCTGGCTTACCCGTCACAACTCACGACAATAGCTCCTCTGAATCTGCTTACAAGTTATTCAGAACTAACTTGCACTTAAAGATTTCTGAAAACGCTCACCCATACTTTCCCTCTAAAACATCAGGAATGGACTTCCATTCCCATAACTGCAAGAATACTGGGGCGAGGAAGATGAGACGAGTGGTGCAGAGTGGAAAATACCAAGAAGGCAAGTTGCGCTCTAGTTGTTGGGAGCGTGTAACAATAGCTCGGAGATTTAATTAACAGCAGAGAGCGGCTGGTGGGAGAAAGCTGCTTTTACCAATGAGGAGCAGGAGACCTTGAGGCCACGAGGAGTTCCATGGAGCCACCCGGCTCAGCTAGGGAGAAGGAAAAGCTGTCCGCAAGAGAAGGTACACTGCAAGAGTGCCTGAAGCTAGCACAGGGCTCCAGGTCCTTCGCACGTGTGCAGCAGCAGCAGTGTTTGCCTACCCAGAGCCTGATATGAAGCAGACGAACGGACCCAGCAGGAACCGTGGAACATAGAGAAGCCAAGGAATGAAGACGGCGACGAGACACGCCAAAACAACCGTCACCGACTTACAGTGAGGGGAAAGAGGCATGCCAGCAAGAACCGGTGAGTCCCCAGAAGGGAAGCAGGAACATCAGGCGTTTTGACAGATATTTCAAGGGAGAATAATTGTGAAGAAAGCAAATAAGGCAATTGAAAGAGACGGAACCTGTGAAAATGTTATTGAAAGAGAAACCAAACAACAAGTAAGACACTTTCATGAATGTCAATGTAAACAATACACATTTAAGAGAAGCCCTGGCAGGATAGTGTACCAGGCAGAAGCAGAGTTAGATACATTAATCCAAGAAAATACTACGTAGGAAAGTTGGTGCAGAACCCACATGAAGAAAAGTGTGTTTACGAAAGCCCTGGCAAGAGAAGCATACCAGGCAGTTACAAGTATGTATATGGAAGCCCTGGCAAGAGAGTATACCATGCAGGTACAAGTATGTTCAAGAAAGCGTGTTCAAGAAAGCCCTGTCAGGAGAGGCATACCAGGCAAGTGTAGGTGTGGTTCCAACAGAAAACCCTGATAAATATGCCAGGCAAAGACAAACTGGACAGCGCACAAAAAACACATCGACCAAAGGGGTCCTGAGAAGGATATATCAGAACCAGCTGAAGGCTGGCTGAAACCAGAAAGAACACCAGGTATCCTAACAAGAAAAAGAACCAAGTTGCTTTGAGTATCTGTTGTGTTGTGAAAGAACAGAAACTCAAGAAATTGTTATTTTTGATATGCAACAGAGGGAAGAGAAATCCAGGGGGAGGAAATCACCCTGTGGAACAAGGAACTCTAACTTTCTGGAACTGTTGTGCTGGAGTTATGCATTTTTCCTATTGAACATTTATCAATCACTCAAAGCCAAATACATTAATTACCCTTTTCACCCTTTCCACCCTTTTCACCTTAGAGTATATTTTATGGATTTGAGTTGTTTGACCGAAGTGTAATACTTTGCAGCGGAATTGACCGTAGTTAATTTCGCCTCAAATTGCATTGCACTTCTGCCAAACAAACCCATATGTGCCTTAAACCACCCCCAAACCCACTCCCCTACTTACCTGCTTGTTCGCCATGGTTCTCCTGCGGTCCCTTTTTCTTTTGTCACCCCTGCAAACCCCCAAGGCCAAAAATACTGAACATGGGGAGTGGGGGACAACCCCACAACCCCCCGCTTCACATATTCAGCATTTTTAAAAATCGATCGAATGGTACTGGCTGAAATCGGTGAAATGTACCATTCGATTGATTTTTAACATCAAATTGGGTAATTCCTATTTTATTAGAGTGTGAGGGCCAGAATAGTACTTTGGGCATGGGACAGTTTGTTTTGGACATTCTGACTTCGACAGATCCTTAGTCTTGGTTGTAGGTAGGGAAACACCTCTAGTGCAGGGACAGAAGTCATTTTCCCACCCCAACCAAAACCACAAATGCCTCGTGTCCGAGTCTCATTCCTGGCTCCTCACACTTAGTTTACTTCTTATCTCACCCACAGACATTTCTAGGTCACCCGAAACAACCTCATCTCCCCACCCACCCCTCTCCCTTATGGCACCCCTCAAGGATCTGTGCTATGTCCTCAACTGTTCACCCTCTATACTTATGCTCTTGGTGCTCTTATATCTTATTGTGGCTTCTCATAGCAGCTCCTTGCTGATGACACTCAAATCTTCTCCCTCCCTGTCTGATGAACTGCGATCTAAAATCTCTAACGGCCTCTTCGCCATCAAACATTGGATGGCGGCACACGCACTGATGCTCAACAGTAGTGTTCTCGGGGAGAGGAAATTACAGACGGGCCCATTGGTCAGTACTCGACCCCCAAAAACGTGTAATACAAGATAGCTGCACCGTGTGAGGACAGGGTGCAGGACTTACATACTCCAGCACAAATCAATACTAGGGACTCAGTAAGTTGGCAAAGGGAAGTCTGTTTAATAATACATACATCAGTTCATGGATATCAGCAGCATCGCGAACACCTATCTCGCCCCGACTTCCCCAAACATCAGTCAAACAGCCTTTTTTATTGGCAAATTCCGCCATCAATGATGTACACTTCTATAAAAAAATCATCATGCAATATAATTGGTTGGGAAAGGTAACTTAAGTATAGGTGTTATATCTGTATATGAAAATAAGGCATACGGATTGGATAACTCATATCGGGTGGGCGTCTACGTGCATCCCTCTACACCACACGTGATTGACGTCACTACAAGTACGACGTCCCATTGGTTACAATGTCTATAGGACCCTAGATTACATGGTCCCTTGTGATTGGGCGAGTTACACCCCTAAACATAAATCTCCACTTTTAATTAGCAGCATGCAGAATAGACACCCTGGTGCCTGGTGTCCCAAGGTTCACCCTGCCTCCCTTCCATCAATCAGTGGTTTAGGGCTATGTGTCAATTAGTTGGCTGGGTATGGCCTCAGATCTGTAGTCTCTTATCAGGAAAAGTTCTGGCACCCTCTGGTTCTGGATGACATCAGGCGGTGGTACATCTTCGCGCCTGTCTGGTCACGTGCTGGTCCACCGTGAATCTGCTTCAGTTTCCAACCTTTTGTGCATTTAATTCTGTATGCGCTTGGCCACCTGCATGGTCCTCTCTATCTTGACCTTCACGAGCGGGCTGGCATGCTCTGAAGTTGGAGCCTCGTGAGCTCATGCTCACCTCCCCTTCTCTGGTTGACCTCGATTACCCGGTATGAGCCATCCTTTGTTAAGTTTCGATCCCGCTCTTTTCCTCCGCTTTGGCCTGGATATGAAACTTGGCCAGTCAGGCCTTGGCCGCCTGAGAGTACTTCTGTTTATACAAAATGGAGTCGCACATGTACATTGTGCTGTATTGAGGTAGATGTATACAGTCGGCGCTTGCCGCTCTAACTTCTACTAAGCATTGCAAGCAGACTCGATTACTTAGCATCTTGCGTTTCAAGCTTATTTACACATGTTCAATAAGGCGGTTGCTTCCATCTTGTCTCATGGCACCATTCTCATATGTTTTTCACAGTGTCTTTCCCCTTCGTCCATTACAATTATCCTCGCAGTTGTCGGTACTAGCATGCATAGCTTTCAGTAGCCACTTTTGGTTGTTCTCGGGGCTGCCCAGGCCCTTAGTCTATTTCCATTGGCCTTCCATTAAGGCTTTCGGGGTTTCCATGTGGACAGTCTGTAAATACTCGTCGTTTCATGCCAATGGCAGGTACGGTTGTCTGATTGGGTACCGTGCTGCCCAGGGTTGCCTGGTTATGGGCATTTCAACAGGTATTGATCTTATAATGTACACAGGGCAGGGGCCCATTGCAGCCCTTTGTTGGTTCAGCTGCTCCTCGTACGTCACATACCTTGGCGAGTACCTTACTGGCAACTCGCAATGGGGGGCAGGGGTGCAGGTCGCATCTGGGACCTCCTCTACACTCCCCCCTCTGGTCGGTTCATCGACCACTCCTACTTCCTCCTTTATATTCAATTTCTTTGATTCCTCAGCTTCTTGCTCATCGTCTCGTGGCTTTACACAAGATGGCATGAAAGTATGCAATTTTGGTGTCCATATCTTTATCACCCCTTTCAAGCTTCCTGCTGTTTTTACATGCTCATCTTTGTTCCAGGTCATCAATTGGCATTGTCCATTTGGACTGCAGTAAATCCATTTGCCTTCATACCTTCTTCGTTTCTTGGGATAAGTGAATTTCGTTCCCTCAGTTGCAAATTTGCTGGCCTTCACAAAATTCCTTATCTCCTCGTCTGTTAGGTCTCTGGGCTTCCACCCTGGCTCGACATCGATCATTACTTTCATCCCAATGGCCTTCTTTGCAGTTTTCTGGCACTGTGTGATGATTATCTTGATAACACAGAATCCTAGCAGCACCATTGCTGGCAATGCTCCCAGAAACATGAATATGTCTGCCATCCATTGCGGGACCCATGAGAATAGGTTTCCGAACCAGCTATCATCATCCACTTCGTCCGTTTCATCAGTCATCTGGTTTTTTAAAGTTGTCAACATGCTTATGGCCTCTGTGAGGGTTCCATTTCCCTCATCATGCGATGGTATAAATGTGCAACATGATTCTCCGATTTTTGCACAAACACCTCCATCCATTGCTGTGATCATGTCAAGCACATATCTGTTCTGGAAGGTCATCAGTCTAAACACTCTCAGCTCTTCTTTGATCGCATTGAATCCTTTTATTGTGGTGTTGATGGTCTGCAGTAACTCCCATCTGGTTATCTGCAACCATTTAGCATTCACTCCAATTTGGATGTGTGGCAGGAGCATTGTGGTGAATACTGTTGAAGTGAGGCTGAACAGCCTGTGTTCGTATGCAATCGCATAGAATGCTTCTTCTGATTTGGCAGAAAAGTTGTTTTCTCTCTTCATTCTAGATATCAGTTCTGCGGATCTCCTCCTTCTCAGATGAGCATCTGCTTTCGGGAAGCTGTCCAGATTCAGATTGTTTTTTGGAATCACCAGTGCGGGAACATGGACAGTGACCAATGTACATATGCCCCCCCAATTTCTTGGCATTCTTAAGTATGCTTTGCATCCACACGCCCAATAGCGGTCCATCAGGACTGCGGTTCCTTGTGCCTCATATATTAGTCCACAGTTTTGAGTCTCATTTTCCTTGTGCCACTACTTCTGAAGCACAGTTTTGGGTTTTCCAGTGGCACTATTTGCAAGGGTCCTCCTCTGTCTTTGACCCATGTTAACAGCTTCACCAACTTCGGCCATAGAGGTTTACATAACCTCTGTGAGTTTTCTACTGCTTCCTTGCAGGCTCCAAGGACCATCCAAGCTTGGCAAATTACAACTCCTTCCTCCCATCCGTTAGGGGAAACTACTGATCCCCAGATCTGCATTTGTCCCCGGTTCCTCCATATTTGAGCTTCTTCTGACATTTTTCCTTGGACGTTCAGTCTTGAGTTTATTTCCCGCCTTATTCCTGATCCTTTGACGTCAGGGTTTTCATATCTAATAACGTGATTCTTGGTGTGCGCTCTGTTTCTTGTTTTGATGTCCTGGACAAACCCGTCTTCATCAGGGTAGGCCTTTTCGTTGGCCCATATCAATGAGACATCTCTTCCCATGAATTGTCCTCTGATGTTGCACATAGCTAAGTGTGACATACAGTGTGCTGTGGGGACATCTTCTTCTACAGCCACGAAGATCTTGACCTTTCCCATGCTGTATGGCAGGAGTGCACAGACGAAACATTCTCCTTCTGATTGTCTTCGTCCAACTTCCTTCATGTGCTGGTACCATATTTTGTTTCCAAGATGGGCTGTGCTGTCCAAGTAGTCGTTTAGTTCATTGTCCGTTTCATATGGGCTTCTCTTGATTCTTAACGTTTTTCTGTAGTTGGCCAACACTATGTCTCTGAATGCATCTGTACTGCTCTTTCGTTCAGGTAGTTTCTCGGGTATTATCCTTGGAAGGGCAGGTTTCATTTCCTGAACTGCAGTACTATGGGGAGGTCTTGTGTTTCTTCCCCTTCCCTCATGCATTTTCTCGTAGACCTCCATCACATGTGGCTCATCATCCTTCCAACATGTGGCGGTGTCGTAAACTAGGTTGTTATCTCTAGTGTTGGAGCACGTGTGCTCGTTATCACAGTTGCTGCAGTTTTCTTGCTCAGCTCCTCGTGTAGTTTCTTTGCTCTTAGTATGAGCGGAAACACATACTTGACTACCGCATGTGTCTTCCCCATGAGTTCTTTTGTGGCTTCCTCTGTTCTCTTGAGGGATTTTGTCATGCCATCTCTGTCTTGTTGCTCGCTTGGTTCTCTGTTCTCTGGAGCTGTTCGTTTCACAGGTATCTTTTTGTTTTCTGTCAGTTCGGCCTGGGGTCTCACAGCCATTGACACTTGCCCTTGCTCATGTGCACTCAGTGTGTGGGTGCGTGCTGTGGACAGTGCTATGTTGTCATTCATTCCGTGCTGACCCTGTCTCCAGCTTTTCTCGTCATTCATAATTTCAGGTGCATCCATATCACTGCTAATTAAATTGAACTGTAAATCATTTGCTTTATCATCAATTTTTCTTGGTGCAGGGATGACAATATAAGGTCTGGGTGCCTTTGTGGGGCCCAGACGCTCATTACCTGGTGGATGCACGGACATTGGGATGCTTCGTGCACCAATAAAAAATGCAGTTCTGGTCGTTAACGACAAAAATACTACAATAATCACGATACATATACATATGACTGCCTTGAAGGACAGTTTGCAGCACCTCCTTCCAGGAACGCGAGGGCGCCCATCCACTGGTGGCACAACTAAATTACTGTTTTGGGCCCCCATCCCGAACAAGTCCATAGTCAATAGTTTATTTCTTTTCTTATCTTGATTTCGTTACTTAAAAAGTTCAGCAAACACTAAAGTGGCGGGTGCAGCTTAATGTCCCCCCTCTTGCGAGTGATGACGGAAGTCTCTAGTTATGGAGTACAGATCCTTTGCTAGACTATGGAAAAAGGTTAGACTACCGTTTTTTGCACATCACATTCTTCTTGCATTTGTGTATACAACGCATTCCCAGGGCACCTTCCCAATTCGTCTTGGCCCTCAGGACATGCAGGAATTTGTTCGCAGTGACACCATAAAAGGATGGCTTAGCTGCACATCACGCATAGATAAACCATTGAAAAAATAAAAACAAAAATAAAAATAAAAGTGAACATATGAGAAGGTAGGAAAAAATAAGAAAAAGGTTGAAAAAAGTAAACACGACAGTGAAGTTTGTTGCTCTGCTCCTTTCGCTTGGTTCTTCAAGGTCGAGTTGCTGCAAAAGTCTCTCTCTCTCCCCCCATTTACTCCACTGCGGGAGGATGATGAAAAATAGAAAAACCAGAAAAATAAAATCACAATATTGGTATCCTTGTTTCTGCTTTCCTCGATCTGTCCTCCGTTAAAAGCATGGAGAACTGCGTCTGTATTTCCGTGCTCTGCCCCTGGGGGGGAGATGATGAAAAAGTTTTATCTTGGACCTCTCCTTTCTAAGGCTCGCCTCAGCAACGGATGTCCATAATTGCTTCTTAATTGTGATGCAATAGCTCCTAGGAGCCTGTTAAGTTGGGCATTCTTTGCTGGATCACAGAGAAACGTGTGCACGTCGACAGTGATGGGTCTACCCACTAGCTCTGGAAAGTTCTCGATGAGGTGAAAGAAGATTGTGAAGGCAATTCTGCTATCTTCAGGTGATAATGACATTTGCTCTGATTCTCTGTCTCTTAGGTCACCGGTCTTTTTTTGCAGTGTGATCAGTCCTTGCCTTCTCGATCTGTCCCTCGCCAAATAATTTCACTGGATTTCTCTCAGAAACTCCCTCTGAAAGCTGGACAGTTCCATTTGTAGCTGTATGCTATAGAAGAGTGTTCCTATCTTTCTCGCGTTGGCAGGGTCTCTGAGGAAGGTGAGGGTGTCAACCTCCACAGGTCTCCCTACCATTTCTGGAAAGTCATTTACTAAGCCAAGGAGGACATTGTGGGCTAGTAGGCTGTCCTCAAGGGACAGGGACATTTATTCGTTTTGCAGAGTCTCAATCACAAGGTTTTTTGCTGTCGTGAACAGTTTCTTTGCTTATCTCCCCGATCTGTCCCTCGGTGGAAAGTTTCACTGGAGACTCCTGAGGAAATCTTGCTGAAAGTTGGTCAGTTCTACTGGAGCATGAGTCTGTGGAGAAGAGTCTTCATGTGTAATAAATTGGCTGAATTTCTGAGGAAGGTTGCAATGTCGACACCGGAGGGCCTTCCCACCATTTCAGGAAAGTCTGTGACCAGTCTAATCAGAACATTGTGGGCTAGCTGCGTGTCTGCGGGGGACAGTGGCATTTGCTTCGCCTAGCTGGGTCCCAATCACACGCCTCGCTTTTGCTTTGAGCAGTCATTGCACTTGCCTGCTGCGTGGATGGCTACCATGTGGTTTATTTTATTCCATATTTGGGTCAGGAACTGATTATTTCGGGGATTTTGTATATAAGTCAGTGTGTCGGTGGTCCTCCCGACAAGTTCTGGGCACTCCTCTATGATCCGAAAGAACAACGCGTAAGTAATCTCATCAATGACTGCTTGTGGTGGTAGCATCAGTCTTTTGCTCCTCGTGCTCGGGCAATTCAGCGAGGACCTCTGTGATGACAGTCAATAGTTGCCTGATTACCTTCTTATTTTCTGGATCTTGGATGAATTCTGTGACACTTGGTTCTCTCCCTATGAGTGATGGATAAGTCAATGTCACTAATTGGAAGTAGGTGAGTACATCCCACTTAAGGCTTCTGCTGGGGTGTACCATAAGTTTGTGAACAAAGTCTAGATACTGGATGCTTTCAGGATAACAGTTTTAGCTTATGAGAGTGTCCTGCCTTCACTGCTTATCAGAGTCTTAGAGTTCTTTGTTCACTACTCTGTGGCTTTACGTGTTTACGTTACCAGCGTCACTGCAGATTCAAAGTATGTGCCCTTTTCCTTTGCTCTTCGATTTCAGCTGCACATTGCGTTTGTTTGAAAAGTCTTGCATCTCGTTCAGTGCTTAGAGAAAAAGTTCAATGTATAGCCACAATTTTCACAGCAAGTTCTTCAGTTTGTCTTTTCTGCTTGTGCGTCCTTCTTCCTCACCATAGACCTTGTCTGCACGTGCTGTGGTCCTTTCCCATTGTCTGTAGATTCCATGGTAGATGCAGTAGGAGTGCCTTCTCCTATAAAGGGCTTGACGTCATTCAGGAAGATCCAGGCTCTTCTTCCTTGGAGCTTGACAGCGGACGGGGTGCAGTCCTCTACGATGAAAGGGCCATTAAATCAGGGTTCGTCCCATTTCTTCCTCGTAAAGTTCCTCACCAAAACGCTGTCACCAGGGAAGATGAGTGGTGCACAAAGACTGTGTGCTGCACCTGTCTCAGCACTGTCTGTTGTGGTTTGTGATGTGCTGTTCCCTTTATGCTGTCGCTGCAGCTGGCCTGAAATGACAGATGTACTAGAGGTAAGGCAGTCAAGGTAATTCTTCATTTCTTCTCCCAGAACCTCCCTAACAGGCTGGGCATCACATCTAGCCCTATCTCGGGGGGTAAGAGGGGTTCTCATTCTTCTACCAGTGATAGTTTTGTGTGGCGTGAGGTGATGGTCGGAGCCTGGCTGGTTCCGAAGCGTATATAATGCCAGTGGTAGGCAGTGCAGCCATCCCTTCTTCAATGTGAGCTTCAATTTGGCTATCCTTTCTTTGAACAGGCCGTCGAGCCGTTCACATATGCCATTTCCTTCTGGGTGATACGCCGACGAGAACGTGTGCTTTATAGCAAGCAGCAAGCTAATCTGCTCAAATGCTGAGTTTACAAAATGGGGCCCGTTGTCTGACCTCATAACCTCACACACCCCCCACCTGGGGAAAACCTCCCTCAGCAGGAATTTTGCAGCACAGGCAGCGTCAGGGTGTGTACAGGGCCCTGCTTCTAGCCATCTAGAGAATGGACACACCACGACAATTAAATACCTGTACACATTACAAACCTGAATCATATCGACATAGTCGATATGGAGGTGCTGGAAAGGCCCTTCAGGTCTGGGAATGATTCCTCTCATCACCTTCAATGTGTGCCCAGAGGTGAATTGCTGGCAAATTATGCAATTGACCATAAAGAATGCAACATGCTCTGCTAGATTCGGCGTGAACCAGTCTTCTGAGAGCGTTGCCGCAAGATTTTCTTTTGACATATGGAAAGGGTAGTGGAGCTGTTCTAACGCTACCTTTAGAAGGGTGACAGGCATTACTGGTTTACCAGTGCTGTCCTGCCCCCATAACCCATCAGAGGGGTTTAAAGAACACCCTCGAAGCTTCCATAAATTCTTCTCATCTTGAGGTGCCTCCCCCTGGAGTTCCATTAACTGTGTCTGCCCCATATTGCCATATTGCTATAGGCTTCTGGAGTGGCTCGGGCTATCATCATTCGCTCATAGGTACGTGCCACCTCCATGTCTATGATTGTCTCACTCCTGGATGCCATGCGCTTGGCTTCTGTGTCCGCTTCATGGTTTCCATGTGACACGAAATCTGTTCCCTTGGTGTGAGCGGCGCACTTAACGACCGCTATGCACGCTGGGAGCTATAGTGCTTTTATTAGCCTGTCCAACAAGGCTGCATGTTGCACTGGCGTGCCGTCCACTCGGAGGTAGCCCCTCCTTTTCCATCGTGCCAGGCCTGCGTGCACGGTGGACATCACATAGGCGGAGTCACTGTACACTGTTACTTCCTGGTCTACGTGATTCTCAATGGCGAGTATCAATGCCACTAGTTCTGCAGCCTGTGCCGAATATGGTATTCGTGCACTGACAGGTACTTGGAACTCTCCATTTGCCATGTGTTTGATCACAGCCATGCCTGTATACCATTGCCCGTCTTCTTGGTCGATTCTCGATGACCCGTCAATGAAGACGACTTCTCCGCTTGGCAGAGCATTCTCTCTTACTCTGGGGATTTCATCATAAAACTCTTCATGGTTGGCGCAGTCATGCACAGGTTCTCCCTCTGTGACTGGCTCAGCAATAAACATAGCAGGGTTCACAGTTTTGCATCGCACTATTTTGATCGATGGATTTGAGATAATCAGCTCATATGCGGATGCTCTCTGTGAAGTCAGGGTGCCTTTTGGCTTCTCCAATATGGCAAATAATGAGTGCTCAACATATAATGTCATGGAGCATCCCATCACAATGCATGACGCTTTCTCGATGGCAACCACGGCGGCTGCTAAATTTTGCTCGCATGGGAAGTGGCCCCTCATGACCGGGTCCAAGCTCCCACTGTAGTACGCTAGGGGCTTGTACCCCAGCGATGTTCGCTGAGCGAGCACTGCCGTCATAAAATTGCCATCGGTATGAGAGAAGAGATAGAATTCCTCTGCACAATTGGGGATCCCGAGAACTGGGGCCTTACAAATTGCCCCCTTTAGCTCTGCAAACCCCTTTTCCATTTCTTCAGTCCATTCAATTTTTCCCTCTGTTGCCTGGGCTTTCTTTAAGGCCTGGAGCAAGAGCTTGGTGTACAAGCTGTAATCGAAGACCCATGCTCTGACATAATTGCATAGGCCTAAGAAGCTCTGCATTTGTTTTACTGTGGGCGGCTTAGCCGTGTTCATAATAGCTTCAGCCCTCTCTGGTGTTACCTTTTTCCCTTCATGTGAGATTAGTTGCCTTATGTATAGCACCTCCTGTTGGCAGTATTGCAACTTGTCCTTGTCCACCTTGTATCCGTTCTCAGCTAATATGGTCAATAGATGAACAGAGTCGTGTCGGCATTGCTCTTCAGTGGTGCTGAAGATCAGAATGTCATCTACATACTGCAATACAACACTGTCTACCACAATGTTGCTTAGGTCCATTTGCAGGACTCTGTTAAAAATGGACGGAGATTCACAATACCCCTGTGGCAGCCTTGTACTTTTCAGGCGCATTTGTCCGAAAGTAAATGACGTCAGGTCTTGTGAGTTACGGTGCAATGGAATCAAGAAAAATGCATTCTTCAAATCGATTACCGTGAAATATTTTGCCTCCGCGGGTATGTTGCACAAAATGGTGGATGGATTAGGGACTAAAGGGAACTCGGCTTTGACTATGCTCGTAAATCCTGGATTAAACACCAAGATCCTCCCTTCGATTTCTTGACAGGATAGATCACCATGTTACAAGGTGATTCTGACATTACCAGAATGCCCTGTTCCATCATGGCAGAGATTGTCTTTGCAATTCCCTCATCCGCTTCTCTGGACATGGGGTATTGTCGCGCTTTTGGTAGGATCGCTCCAGGCTTGAGTTTCATCTTCACCTCTCCTGCCCCCTTCAGGAGTCCTACGTCATAAGGCCCTTTTGTCCATACTGTGGCTGGCACCTGGGCCATGTCCTCCTTAAAGTATTCTGGTCGTACAATGACTAGCATCATTCACTGTGGCACTTCTCGTTTGATCATTTTGACCCAGAATATGAAACTTACTTCCACCCGTGTCTCCTCTAAGTCAGGGTGCTCTTCGAACAGATCATCATCTGTGACGTCAGTCACTCGATACCCTTCTTCAATGGCGATAACAGCGCACCATTGCCTTCCTTCGTCATCGTATCCTTCTACGCAAACCACCTTCGCCTTTACTGCGGCAAACTGTATCTCCAAAGGAAATATTTATCCCTCTTCTTCATGCATGGGTATCCTTGGTCTAAAAATAAACTCGTCAGGGGTCCTCATAGTTTTGCCTGTGAGGCCCAGCAATCCCGCCATAATCCTCGCACGCCATATTCGAAGACCTCTTGCTCCAGTGGTAAAGCTCTCATAGCTGCACGTCCCGAGTATGCTCTGATCATTTCGCATACGTTGGAATAATGCATCCCTGGCGTGGAGCGCACTATGCCATCCTCAGTAAATGAGATTGACATATTCAGCTTTGTTATTAGATCTCGACCCATGATGTTTACTGGGGACTGACGGGAGTACAGTAAAGGCACATTCATGTCATGCTCTTCCACTGAGACCGGGAGAGTGTCTGTAAAGGGAACTCTACTATGAGCTCCAGTGAAACTCTGCGTGTCTATTGCCTCGCCGGACAAGGAAAACTTGCCTTCTCTTATGCACGAACGCATCGCGCCTGTGTCAACTAAGAAGGAATACTCTTTTCCCCCTATGGTGATATTTACCCTCGGTTCCCTATTAGGGTCCGGTGTCACTGATAGGATAGAGCACATCAGAGATCCCTGTGAGCCGTCCTATTTCATGTATAGGTTCAGTCCACTGTGGGTTTCCCCCACTAGTGTTAGTGCTCTGAGCCACTTGCGTCAGTGTCTGCTGGGGTTGTCCCCGTGGTACATTCCCCATGTTCAGTGGTTTGACCACTTGCTGTGCACCTTGCTGCAAGCCAGCTGCCTGCTGCTGCACAGTATAGTTTTGTGCATTGCCCTGTTGTGGGGTAGCCGGTTGATTCACCGTGCCTGCCCCCATCCCTTGATTGTTCTGCCACATGCCTTGGCTTCTGCACATGCGTGCCACATGTCCTGTCACTCCACACAGCCAACACACTGGTGGAGGTCGGGCCATCTGTCCATCTGGCATAGCTGGACTGCCCATGGTGCGCTCTGGATAC
Source organism: Ambystoma mexicanum (assembly GCF_040938575.1). Classification (NCBI taxonomy): domain Eukaryota; kingdom Metazoa; phylum Chordata; class Amphibia; order Caudata; family Ambystomatidae; genus Ambystoma; species Ambystoma mexicanum. The sequence goes on from NC_090925.1 coordinate 710,524,858, forward strand.
CACCTTGAACATTTTGAAAACCTCCTTTGTTACCTCTAAAGCCTCCCTGATTACCCTGCCATCCTCTTCCTCCAAATCCCCTTCCTCTCGGATAATATCCCGCGTTACTCTGATTGTTCTGCGGCGGGTTAGTGGCACATTGCGCACTCGAATCAGCTGGGCTTGTTAGCATGGCTCCCTCGAGCGCATACTTCGAGAGCTTCCTTTGCACTAGCTTCCCCTCTTCTTCCTTACGCGTTGCCTCTTTCTTTCGATTCTTTTCTTGCAACAGCCTACAATAATGGGCAATTGTCAACTGGATTTCAGGCCACGGTTTAGCTTCTATTCCTACCAATTTTTTTAGTTGTTTTTGCACCGGTTCTGGTAACCCTTGGCACAATATATGAGCACCGGTTCTGCTAACCCTTGGCACAATATATGATAGAATACAGGGATAGATTTCGTCCAAGACTCATGTGTTTCAAGCACCCACGCGTCTTGAAAATTCTGGATATAAAGCAACAGATTCTCCGACTCCTTCATTTTCCGAGTCATTATAGCTCCCATATCGGATGTGTCTGGATATAGCGTACCTAGTGCTTTCCATACTGCTGCTCTACAGTTATTAAACGGTGCTCCGTCATGAGAGGTGTTAGTTATGGTTACCCTAGGGTAGCCTGCCCTTTTCCACACATCGTCTGCTCTTTCTCCGAGTATAGCAATTAGGAGACCCTTGATGTCCCCTATGGCTAGGGTGACACCCCCTGTCATTTTCTCTAACTCATGTATCCACTTCCCAGCCCCCGACGTCAGCATGGGAAGTTTATTTTTAAGATTCTCACGGTCCATGTGTGGCCAAGGAATATACTGCAGTCTTGCTCCCCCTTTCTCTAATAGCAGGAATTGGAATGCGCAGTCCTCTCTATCTTTCTGGTCTTTTGCCAGGGTGGCATTTCCGCCTTGCCGCCTGCCTGGTAATGCCTTTGCCTGTCCGCATAGGCAGGGATTGATGCCCCCCTCTGACCGTGGGGTGTCTTTTTGTGTTGGCTGGACTGTCCAGCAGACTTCGGTGTCCTACTTGTGGACCCTCTAGCATCTGACCATCATACCTCTTGGTTCCCTGGGTGCTGCTTTTTGCACCGTCTCCCTTCGTCATACACAGTTTCTTCCGTTTCCCCTTCGGAGTCAGACTCTGAATACTCCCAGTTCACACAGCTTCTTGTTTCATCTTCGTTCTGCTCGACTTTGAGTCTATCTAGGGAACGTCCCCTACTCCCACTACTTTGGGTGACATCCTCAGTGTCATATAACTGAGTGCTCTCTAAGCGCTCATCTTCCCTTCCCTCTTGGGAGATTCGTTCCAGTCCCATTTCATCATATATTTTATCAATCGCTTTCCCGATGCTTCTGGTGTCGAAGTCATCATCAATAATTGTCCCGCTTGTACCTGGTACTGCATCACTTGCTGGAAAGAACTCTTCTATGTCTTCCCAGTCTACAACAGGATTGGGTTTTTTCACTTCCCGCTGCAAATATTCTAAATCTCGCACCCTTTGCCTGCGCTTATGCTCTGCTTCCTCATCCATTTCTCTTTGCTTCTTTGCCTCCTCTCTAGCCTTATCTACTTCCCTCATCCGTTCGTTTCTACGTTCTTTTGCCCTTCTACTTTCCTCATCTTTTCTCTTCTTCACTTTCCTTTCGCGCACCCTCCTTTCTTCCTCCAACTTTAGCATGTTCTGTCTGCACTTTTCATAGGCTGCATATTGCGTTCGACTGAGCGTTATACCCTGCTCTTCGCGATATAGTTGGTCTCGCCTCAACCTATCCTTTTTTCTTGCCCTCTCGTCTCTCATAGCCATTTCTTTCTTCTTTTCCTTACTTTGCGCCTCAACAGACCGTTCACTCGGCCTTGCGTTATCACTTCCTTTTCCATCTAATTTCAATAGTATCTGCCCTCCCATCCATTCGTCCTTTGCAAATGTTACCTCATTGGTTCCTTTCCGCTTCTTTCCCTCTCTCTTTCTATCGAGAGGGGCACTCGTTTGTGCCTGGTCCGTCCTTTCCTCATCCCGCCTCTCTTTGTCCCACGGGATCGTGGAGGCCGAGGCAATTTCCTGTTCCTTCTCTTTCGTCTCGTCACTGCTACATGCAGGTGACTCGTATGCAGGGTTGCTATAACCTGTGGCTGCCTTAAGTTCTCGTAGTGGGTAAAGGCCTTCCGACTTACTTCCCTCAGCAACCGGTTCCGGCGGGGCAGGTGGCGCGGTAGGCATCTCACCCCCCTCCGTACATACATTTAATATCCAGTCTGCGGGAGGTTCTTCTTCCTTTACTTATTCAAACATTTTCCAAAGCTCGAGAACGGCAAGGCGTTTCTCAAGTTTCTTCCCGCTATATGTGGCATGTAGGAACGTGGTCATCTGCTGTAAGACAGCCTTAGACAATGGCCCATTCTGGGGCCACAGCATAAACATTTTATTTGCGGTGCCCTTAACCCACTCCTGGCTGTATTTCTTCAGGTTTGCTGCATGTTTTGGCAATTGGTTGCACAAATGTGCAAGTGGGGTAACTCCTTCCATTCTTAATTTTTTCACCAACAATGGAGCACACAGTGTTTCAATTTTTACACTATTATGAGCGAGCACCACATACGCAAGGTCCAATCCAACTTTTCCGCAAACTTTTTACACCAACAGTTTTACTCGAGACACATCAATTCAGTGGCGATACCCTCTCATTTACAGAATCGCAAAAACCAAAATGCATTGCCATCATTTAATATCACAATAATTCCATATTCAGCATACACAGAACATGTAGGACAGACGCTTGACAGACTAGACAGACACCAGCTGGTCAACGTATACCTGCCTTCTAATTATTACCCCGTCATGGGATTTGAACTACCCCTTTATGACGTCTTTGAACGTCATCGTAGCCTAGCGTCTCCCTCTCTGTGGGCTCTGGGTTCAAGTTCCTTCTGACCACTCTTTAAAGCGCAGGAACAAGCCGAATTTACAGTTTTCTCTTGGGTCCCCCCCGGTATTCCTTACAGTTTTTAATCTCGGGTGCCCCCCCTCCCCGGTATTCCTTACAGTTTTTAGTCTCAGGTGCCCCCCGGTATTCCTTACAGTTTTTAATCTCGGGTCCCCCCCCGGTATTCCTTACAGTTTTTAGTCTCGTGTGCCCCCCCGGTATTCCGCTATATCTGTCTTCCTTTTATACTCGAGTCATTAACCCACTATATATATAAACCGTCTTCTCTACCTCTAACTATTTTATCTTTCTCCGCCACCCTCTGTTACCTTTCCCCCACTTGCTCTAATGCCTATAAATCCTTTGCCAAGGTAACAAGTTTCGTTGTTTCATTCACCGATCGTCTCTTTTCCTCTCTGGATCTCCGGGATCATCACTCCTTCCTCTTCCCGCTTTATGGTTTTCGTCCGATCCGCTTCCCGTGGGAATGAAAAGGGTTATGCTTGGAAAAGCGGGTTCCTTCAGACCCACTGCAGATTTTTGGGAGTAAATACACTATCACTATCCACGGGAAACTTCTCGGCCTACTCAGCCCAGGGCTGGACTGGCCGTATTGGTCCATCGGCCACTGGCCGATGACCTTTGGGACCTGGGGGCCAGTTTTTTTCCTTGGGCCACCCTTGGGCCATTTTTTTTTGGTGTAAATGTTTATTACATTATCATTTTTGCAGACGCACAAGACACATAACACGTGACTGCTCTGCTGCTGTGAGGCTGCAAGCCCAAACTGGGCCTTTTTTTGTTGTTGTGTGTTCTCAGCTTGCCTCGGGCTGGGCCCGAAAAGGAAACTGACACACACAACGCACGCTCTCTCTCTCTGGAAGGGGGACGGACCACCGAGCCAAGGCCCAGGGGAGCCTCGGCCTGGAGCTGCCAGCAGCCGGGCCTCCTGACCTGGAGGGAGCATATTCATCAAAGCAAGGTAACAGCAACACACACGTTGTTACCTTGCTTTGATGATTTGCAGTGCATGCATCATAATCATGATGCATGCATGCATGATGCATCACAATGTGCATATGTTAGAGGGCCGCCCCCCCCCCTTGAGAACGTACAGTCAGTGTTAACACAAACAAACACTGTCTGCACTCTACAGACTGCAGCACACAATAGGAGGTTGCTGGCAGGGCTGCGCTCCCTCCGGGCTCTGGCTCCTGAAGGGCTGGGCTGGGGGCGGGGCTGCCCCTTGTTCACACACAACAAGTTGCTTTCAACTTTCAGGAAGTATCAACAATTAATGTGTTGCCCTGCAAAGTTGAAAGCATCTTGTGCCTGTGGGGGGCTGGGGCGGCGACAGTCTCAGACAGACTGTGTGTGCTGCCACAATCGGTGGACACATGGGTGACTCTGTTATATAGTGGTCATCCTCCTGACCCAGGCATTATTTTTTGGCCACGAGTCGAAGACGCAGCCCACAGAGAGACAGCCAGCTGAGCCAGCTCAGTGCCCCCATTGCCCAAGACTGACGACGAGTGGACTCGACGACAAAGACATTACAGGCAGCAGCAGCCAGCAGGCAGCAAGCCAGCAGACTAGAGGCTGGGGGCCGCCCACATCCTGCCCTGGCCAGTGGCCCCTGAACCCGGCCCGGCCTAGCACCCCCAGCAGCAGCAGCAGGCAGGCTTAGGCTGAGCCCCCACTTTGATGTGTGCGCAGCAGCGCATCGAGACCTGCCACACGTCGGCAATGTCACAGAATTTTAAGTATGGATGGTGAGTGAGGGCCAGTGGGAAATTACCTTATTATTTATTTATTTTATTCTGCACGAAGTCTCCACTAGAATATGTTGTGTTGTTGTTAGAATAGCCTCCTGGCCCTTTCGGGTCGATTTGCACAAGTAGCGTTAGTCTCTGATTTTGGAGTCATGTGGGTGGTGTGGTGGGACTGGACTGGAAGCCGGATTTGATGCCAGTCAGTCAATATGCAGGAACTTACAGTAAGAGCAGGTTGTGTTTTTGGAGGGTATGGCATTGGCATTATGATTCAGTGAGTTATGTACTGGGATCGGGATGCTTTACTGCAGTGCAGTGCAATCTTGTGATCCTCATCCTGCGCAAATAATATGCAGCCGGAGCAAGTATGCATCATCACTCTGTATATAAGGCAGGCGTGTCTGCAGGCAGAGGTTCTGCCACTTTATGGATTTAACCCTTTGTGCTCCGGTTCTGCTGGGACAGCTTCACATGGGGGAGCCTTCATGGGCTGTTCAGTTTGCTGTGCATATTTTTCATTAGACACAGCTGCCAGGCTGCACTGAGTAGAAGTGGGAGTGGGTGAATACTCGTGTGGAGGGATAGGATTGGCAGCCAGGATGGCGAGGACCTCACCATACCATATCCCTAAAAAAGGTGTTTTTCTTTTGTTATAATGACTGACCTTATAGCCCCTGCAACCCATCAGCAGTTACACGTATGTGTACGTAGGTACACTTTACTTAAAAGTAAGATCCGCCCTGTTACCAGTGTTTTTATCTTTGAGATCCTAGGTGGAGCGTTGATTTTTACTCTTTATGGCACATGTGCGCAACCAACAGAGCTATCTTTGCAGCGTGTGCCCAGGGCTGATGAAAGAAAGAGGGGAGCTAGGAATACATTTGGCAAAGAAAAGGGTGCAGGAACTGGAAGTGTTACATCTTGAGGAAGGCCCTGACATGTCACTGCTGGAACATCTTGCCTGTGTCAGGGAGATTGCAGAAGCATCGCTTGGGGGCTAGAAAATGGCAGTGACTCTCCCTAGTTTTTGGTTTGCACCCCTTGTGAATTGGCTGGCACCAAATGTGGCTTAACCACGCTCCCAACTCCTGAACATTGAAAAGAAACTCGGTGAACTGCTGCCTTTAGCATGTTTTTATTCTGTGTTCATTGAAGTTTTGGCATAGCTCATATCCTGCTGGGTGGACTCAACAGTGAGAAAAAATGCAAGTGGTGGATTTTTTCACATTCTTCTTTTTTTTTTTTTAAACGAATGTTTACGCAATGTAATTTGATTTTGCCTGAATGAGAACAAGAGTAAACCTCTCTCTGCTACTAGGGTGATGCAAAGGCTGCTTACATTTCAGAGTTTGTGATGCGTACAATCACAAACAAAATGAATTATAAGAAAGTCAACATCTTGTGTCTTGTAAATAAAGCTTTCTTGCAACATGGCCCCTTTGCTACAGTGTGACAATGGCATGTAAGGATCAGTGGGTTTATCTCCTTGTAAGCGCCCGCACTCACAGGCTGCATTGTATCTAGGCGCCCGCTTATCTCCCATATTTGCACCGCATGCAGTTCCTGTGATCACAGTCATGCTTGCGACGGTCTCTAATCTTCCTCCCCTGTCGCACGTGATTACATCCATGGACAATGAAAAAACAGCAAGTATTGCAAGGCAACGCCATTCTTCTTCTACTGAAGACTTGAAAACTACAGTTGTTTTTAGAAGGCAACTGACACCGGGAGAAACGAGGCAGGGGATACTGGCAAGGGAATTGTGCGCAATATCACACAGGGAGTCAAATGCATATCAAACAGGAATTCGGGAACCAAGGCACATGCACTCTAACTCTGGGGTTGTGTATGTAGACAGTCCTGCTGAAATATGAAACAGGATGTGTGGTAAGTATTTAGAAGCTCTTGAAGGTTTCATGGAATGTGGACAAGCTCCTCACTTACAATTGCTGTTACAGGTTCCGTCAGCACTAGGTCCACAAATAGAACTATCAATGCCCGGGTCAGTAAGTGGAGACCTTTGACAGACTCTTGAGAGACAGCCTAAAGACAATACTCAAATGTCAAGGACCACTGTCCACCACCCATGATGCTGTCTAACTTGGCCAATGAAAGTGGGGCCCTAGAATGCAGCTGGGGTGGGTATAGCTTAATATACAAGACCCTTGACAAGGGGCAAGTAATAGTAGTGCTTAGAAAACAGGCATTCACAAAGACGCAGGAAAGCTCCAAAAACCAAATACCACAGAAAGACGTTGATTCACTTCAGGGTGCACAACCCTTTCAGGCCAGAGACCGTTGGCAACTGGCTGAGAGTTCAGGGCCTCAAATCAAAATATGGGACATGAGTGAAGGGCATTACATGACACATAAGCATGCCAGTACTGATAGAGGAACAATAGCAAACACCAACATTCCATTCCCCTCCTTGCACTACATGAGAAAATTCACAGCTGCTTATTGCGCTAAATTCTCCATGCACACTGTTTGTCTCCTATGTCTGGTGTGAAGAGGCAGATTCTTCCGGGTGCGTTTGCATTCACTTCCTGTAGACCTCGCAAGGGAGTGCTCCAAAACAGGTTTGCTGCTATTACCTTCAAGTCAATTTTATTCCACACCATACCGCTTGCTGAGACCTCCATGTCTTTCTTGTCCGGTATATAGGCTGGTAACCTGTGACCATCAGGGTAGGCCTTCTTACCCTCATCCAGTCACCGGGTTTAGTAACTACTTTCTTGAACCGTGGCATGGCTCGTGGTAGCTTGTGTACTTTTTCCTTGTTACCTAGTACATTCCTTACGTCTACTTCTTCTTCGTCACTCTCCCTTTCCATCCGTTCTGGGTTTAAACTGGTCCCAGCCTGGAAGTTGGCATCCCCGCCGCATGAAAAATGGTGCTAAACCAGTAGGTGAATGAGGGGTCATTAAACACGACTGTGGCCTCCCCACAACCTCTCTCCAAGCAAGGGCTCAGGGCTGTTGAATACCCCCTTTTTAAAATCTGTCTGCCCTTTCCATTAGCCCATTGATGGTCGGATGATGCAGTGCGATCCACTTGTGCTCCATACCCATTTCCCTAAGAAAGATCTGCATTTCCTGTGAGCAGAGCTGCATATATGTCAGTCAGCCTTAAATTGGGTATGTCCTCCGTTGAGTGTGTCAACAAATGTAAACCTGCATGGGCTTACCCAATCCATCCACGTAGAGGTGTAGACTATTACCACTAGAATATAAGTGTTGTTGCCAGGCCCCTGTGTTTCAAAAGGTCCCATTATGTATAATGAAGCGCTGGTTCAGGGGATGATCCTGGGCAAATAATATGTAGCTGGAGCGCTGTGTTTTATGTGTATGCATCACTCTGTATATATAACACAGCATTGATTGTTAGTAACACAGCCTGTCTTAAAGTGAACCACATTGCAAGCAAAATTGACTGTTCTGACTAAAGTCCATTTGAGTGGCATTTTCCAAAGCCACCATGATTTCCTGCGAGCCCCAGGGATAAAGGATAATTTGGCGAACCTTACCTTCCTCTCAAACTTTGCTATAACTTCAAACTTTGCACTTGAAGTTCCTGCCAGTATTTTTGCAAAGCAGTTTTCTGAGTTCATGACTTAAATGAAGCAGAAGTGCTACTAGTGTAATACAAATGTCTTAGCTAGGTCTGCCTTCAGCCACTCAAATTATAAGCACTATGCATGTCCATCACTGAAGTCCTCTTAAAAACAAGCATTGGCAAAGCCAACAGTTTTGGCTTATATAGAAAAAAATTAGGCATTTGCCTGGCGGTGCTATTAGTTGTCTGAGTACTCGCACCATTTTGCACCTGCTATCATCAATTGGCAATTAAAACTGCCTGGCAAATGCCTTTCCCATATATAAACAAAAGGCCAAACTGTTGGCATTGCCAATGTTTGTTTTTCATTTGGTAGGGCGCTGAACACCACCCTTTGACTGTCTATCCCCAGAGATTTAACCAAAAGGGCTGTTTGATTGCAGTTGTAAGTTTTGAAGCTGGAAGCAGGATTTCCAGGAGCCGTGGACCCTGTCACAGAACTGTATGTAAAGTTATGTTATATTATGAGCTGTGTTGTTATGGTGTCATCATTTGGCTGTACTGCTTATTAAATGCAACTCTATTTTCATTACTGGTGGCAACAAGTAGACATGCTTTGAGTCTGGTTCTGCAAAATAAGTATTTTACTATGTGATGATGTTTTTTTTAAAAAAAAGAACAAAAGGAATGTTATCACTTTCTCAAGCGTAAAGTCGTGAATTGACGTAATTCACGGATGATGGTTTGAGGGCCAGTATTTGAGGTGAGGGGTGGGCCACTTTTCAGAGGCGAGGGGTGGCCACTTTTTTTGGGTGTCCGGGCCTATTTCTTGTCCCAGTCCGACCCTGACTCAGCCGGAATAGCGTAAGGACTCGCGATGTAACCGGAGGCCCAGAGTTTCTTTGTGTCTTCGGTTTAAAGGTGTCTTATAACTATATTAATCGATTATCAATAATCGATGTCCGAAACCATCCTCACGCTACCAAGTGTTCTCTGGGAGAGGAAATTACTGACAGGCCCATTGGTCAGTACTCGACCCCCAAAAACTTGTAATACAAGATAGCTGCACCGTGCGAGGACAGGGTGCAGGACTTACATCCTCCAGCACAAATCAATACTAGGGACTCAGTAAGTTGGCAAAGGGAAGTCCGTTTAATAATACATACATCAGTTTATGGATATCAGCAGCATCGCGAACACCTATCCCGCCCCCGACTTCCCCGAACTTCAGTCAAACAGCCTTTTTTATTGGCAAATTCCGTCATCAATGACGTACACTTCTATAAAAAATCATCATGCAATATAATTGGTTGGGAAAGGTAACTTAAGTATAGGTGTTATATCTGTATATGAAAATAAGGCATACGGATTGGATAACTCTTATCGGGTTGGCGTCTATGCCCAACCCTCTTTATGGGCATTTCAACAGGTATTGATCTTCTAATGTACACAGGGCAGGGGCCCATTGCAGCCTTTTGTTGGTTCAGCTGCTCCTCATACGTCACATACCTTGGCGAGTACCTTACTGGCAACTCACAATGGGGGGCAGGGGTGCAGGTCGTATCTGGGACCTCCTCTACAGTAACACCCATCTAAAGATGAACTATTCAAGATGTATTTATTTATTTATTTGGTAGAAATACAGGAAAGCAAATGCATTTTAGCACTAAAACGCTTACAACAAGCAAAAATTATTTTAAACTGAGCGGAGGACATGAGTACTTGACAATGGGGGCAAACATTTTATTTTCAGGAGCAGATGCTGTAGGGGAAGGTGGGAACATAAACCAGGTTCGAGGACAGGACAGGCTAACAAATGAATGGGAAGGTGCAGGAAGTGCAATTTTAAGGATTGGAGGTGGGTGTCGGGGGTGAAGTGGTTTATGAATATCCAGGATGAGAGGAATAAAGGGAAGCTGGGTGATGGGAGTGACGTGGGTGCTAAGCCATCCATTCTTCTGAAAGGGAGAGCGCTTTGAGAAAGTAGTGGACCTCAATTTTGTTGGAGTTGAACATCAGTGTGTGTTCTGCCATCCAATTTTGGATGGCAGGGTTATATGTGATATTCCTGCATATTGAAGACCGAACACAAAAAAGACCGATTTATTTCGGTTGTTTTTGTGCAGCCCTCAATATGCCCAAATATCACTGTGCATGATCCCTAAACCAGTCCCTCCCCCCACCCGCTTCCCTCTCCCACCCCTCTCGCTTCCCTCTCCCACCCCTTCCACACTGGCAAGTTTTTCTGTCATTTGGGGGGTTTCACCCCTCGATTTCCCCTTCCCTCATCCTCCACCCCCCTTCTGTGGCAGCCTGCCCAGTTGGCTTCTGGGCAGGCCGCACCATGAGCCTGGGTCACCAGGCAGACAGCCGCCCTGTAGGCATGCAGAGGACGGACCGCAGGGGGGCACCCTGCGTATTCCGGATCACCAGAACGAGACATCGGGGCTGGGGGCACCCAGCATACAGCAGCCTTGGCCCTGGGGGCACCCAGGCCGGGGCTGCAAACATAGCCGTGATCACACGGTACAACAACAAGAGTGGGACGGAGTTGCCCAGCAGGGGCACCTTCCGGATGCAGGGCCACGGCAGTAGACCTTCTGCATGCTGCGTGGGCGTGGCACCAGCATGGCGCTACCAATAAACACGCAAGAGTCAGTTCTTGGTCGACTGACGAGCCAAAAACGGCTCGCCCCTTTATTGGGTTGGTCACATGGTTACCACCATGTGACCATTCCACAAATCCTGGGAGCTACCATTTTCCCAGGAGGGGTGACATGCAACACTCCTCCTTTTTCATAACGACCAAACAACATGACATCACAACACAATACACACAATAATACTAGGACTATAAGTGCAACCAATCTTCACACACTTAGGGGCTTACATGGTGCTACATGGTGCGGGTAGGGTAAAGAGAGGCACTGATGTAGCTTACGGAGGATTTCAGGTTAGAGGATAGTGATAGCTCATAGGCGTAGAGGTAAAGAGGCAGGGAGAAGGGCCTTAGCTGATCGTCCTTTACGTGAGTCACCCAGGGCTACGTCACCCCAGCAACGAGGGGTGTAATATACATGTCTTCTGCTACTGTGCTTGGCTCGTGACTTCATGAGTCTTTGTTTACGAGACGGAAGAGCGCTACTAATGGAATGGAGAGTGCGGGTCGAATGGCAACAGCGGAGGTGTTGAATGGTGGGGACTTATTATCCATCCGGCTCCCGAGTAGCCTTATGTAAACAACTCTTAATAAAAGAATAATTATAATCATATTTATGCCTCTCTCGTTATGCCCACCAATACATTGCATGTGGCGACGAGGATGAACCTTGGCCCCACCGCCTCTTCATGTTCGGCCATCCCTGAACAACGTGACGGTTCTCGCCCCGGCTGTCCCAGAGCGTTGTAGCGGCCTTTCTGCAGTACCGCAGGATGCTGCGGCCGCTCCGCTCTCAACGAAGTATTGCCTCCAGCGTGAATACAAGGTACTCCCTCGATTATTAATAATATATATGTGCTGCTACGTCCCTGCGACTCGCTGCAAACAGTCTTCCGACTGATTTCCTGACGTCCTGTACATGCTCATATCGTCCATAGCAACTCCTTGGGATTTAAAGTGATACGCTCATTGCATTCAAGAAAATTAAAGAGATATGCACATCGCGTTCGAAACATTCATTGTGTGCAGAACAATTTAAAGTCACACTGTTAGCATTCCTCACCTCACATATCTGTTTCACGGAAACAGTACATCTCCTCTAGTCGTCATGGCAATGAAATATTGACACTTCATCAACAACGCTTTCACACAATTTACTCTCTTTTCTCTGATATTCGCAACAAATAATAATTTCTGCCAATAATTCCATTGTGGAATGGACATATAATATCACACTGCTGACAACTGTTTCTACAAATCAATATACGGTTATTATATATACAACGTGTGGGGAAATTGTACTCCACTGTCAACCTACAGCCTGCAATACAAGTGTTGCGCACAATTCAAAGGAAAATGTTTTTCAATAGTGTACCTCCACCTATGTTCTTTCTACCGGAGGTAGGGGAGCCAGCAATTCCATGGAGGAGATGGATCAAATCATTTGAACACTATGCAGGTGTTGTATGTGGTCAGAATTGCAGTATAGAGAAAAGGAAATCACTACTCCTACACTGTCTGGGCCCAGCTGGACAATAAAAATTTGAAGACCTGCCAGAATTACCCCTTGATGAAAGTGCGTTCTGTGAAAAAAATGAGCAAACACTATGAAAAAGAAGTTAAGTACAATTTTAGAACGGTACAAATTCGGAAAGAGAGTACAGGAAGAAGGGGAGAGTGTAGAACAATACATAACTGAATTGAGGAAATTGGCAAAAACTTGCAATTTCAATACACAACTAGAAGAGAGGTTGAGGGATCAGTTCATGTTGGAACGCAGGAGCAGTAAAGTGAGGGAAAGACTATGGTCTGAAGATGATCCGCCGTTGGATACTGTTTTATGTGTAGCCAAAGAAGTGGAACACACAGAAAAATGTGTCAGAGAATTGGAAAATAGAATACAGACAGTTGAGATTAAACATGATATTCCAAAAATGACCACTACAAACAATGCCAATAAATATAATGAATCTATAGCTCAAGTAGCAGAGATATCAAGCAGACGGGGCACATTTGAGAGAGTTCGCAAAACACCATGGAGGGAGGATAAGAAGAACGGAATGTCTTCCAGGCCACAAACTGTGAATCAAAGGAGAAGGAGTCCACGTAGACGAAGAGATAGTCCAAGGAGGAAAAATACTGGCAGGTGTTTCACGTGTGATGGGACAGGCCATTGGACGGATAACCCAGAATGTGCTGCTCTCAAGATTATTTGTGGCAAATGCAAGGGCAAAGGTCATTATGCGAGATGTTGCAGAGTTCAAAATGCTTCAACAAATTGGATAGGCAATGAAAGTTACAGTGACGAAAATGATGAAGAGTGTGTATTCGTCATAACTGATGAGGAAAATGAACAAGAAATGGAAAGACACAAAGCCACAGTATGTGTCGATGGTATCGATATACAAATGATGATAGACTCAGGTGCCAAATACACCCTTGTACCACAGGAATTGTGGAACAGAAGTAAACATGAGTACCTGCATGAATCAGATATAAAACCCAGAGCTTGTGGGGGAGTCAAAATAGATATCAATCATTGGGTGGTTCTGGGGCACATTGAAATTTAAGGACAGAAGAGGTAATGGCAAAATATACATCACGAAAGCAGGAAGTACACCTTTACTAAGTTGGACTCATCAGAGCAAGCTTAAAGTGAAACTCGATGCCAGTGCCAGTGAGTCTGTACTAGCAGTTGAGAATGTTGCATTCAAATTTGGGAAGTCTAAATGTACTCCGAAGGTCGATGAAATGCCAGACGGTGTATTCACGAAAGGAATTGGATGTCTTCGGGGATATGTGCATGAAATTAGAATGATGCCAGGACATGTTCCTGTAGCGCAGAAATTACGCACCATTCCACTGTCCATAAGGGAAGAGGTGAAGAGGGAGATCAAAGCTCTAGAAGACCAAGGAGTCATAGAAAGCATTGATGCTAGTGAATGGGTCTCGCCGCTAGTCGTTCTCAGAAAAAAATCTGGAAAGTTGAGAATATGTGTAGATATGCAAGAGCTGAATAAGTGTATTGTTCCCGACAGGCACCCCCTTCATAATATGCAGGAAATTGTGTCCACAATTGGACCGTCAAAATATTTTTCCACTCTTGATCTAACTTCGGCATACCATCAAGTTAAATTACACAAAGATTCAAGGAAGTTGACGGCTTTTATCACACCGGATGGATTATATCAATATAAAAGATTACCTTTCGGGTTAATATCTGCTGCTTCAGTTTTTCAGAAGAAAATGCACCGATTATTTGAAAAAGATCAGGGTGTCATCTGTTTTTAAGATGACATTTTAGTGCATGCAAATGATCAGAAATCACATGCCGAGAGACTTCAATATGTATGTTATAAATTACATGAAGCTGGAATGACTTTAAGTAAAGACAAGTGCAATATCAACCGTCGTGAAATTGACTATCTGGGACACACTATGTAGGCTGAGGGGATAAGACCAAAAAAAGAATTAGCTGATGCTATTAAGAATATGCGAAGACCTAAGTCCAAGGAGGAAGTGCATACATTCATTGGGATGGCGGAGTACTATTCCAAGTTCATACAAGATTTTGCACTTCACACCATACCACTCCGTGAACTTTTGAAGAGTAAGATATTTGAATGGAGTATTGAATGCGAAGAGGAATTTGATTTAATTAAATCAGCACTGAACAAGGCACTGTTATTGAAGAACTTCAGAAGCGGCAAGAAAACTATCATTACCACGGATGCTAGCAATCTAGGACTTGGAGTGATCGTCACTCAGGAGGTTGACGGTAAAGAAGTTTTAATTGCTTTCGCATCTAGACTTCTGAAGGGTGCAGAGAAATCCTACGCAGCTATAGAAAAAGAGACATTGGCAATTAAATGGGCTGCAGAGAAGTTCAGAAACTTCATCTGGGGTGCAGATGTAGAATTTCATACTGATCACAAACCTCTGATACATGTTATCATGAATGAAAGTCTGGATAAGGTGTCCAATCGAATAAAGAGATGGGTAAATCTCTTACAAGAATACAACTGCAAAGTGAAATATGTGCCGGGTGTGAGGAATCGAGCTGCTGATTGTTTGTCACGTCTCACAGCCATTTCTGAGAATGATGATGATGACAAAGAGACCGACTCAGAAGTTGTTCTAAATATTGAGACACTATCCATTTCAAGGAATGAATGGGAAGAGGCAGAGAAACAAGATTCTATTTTAGTACGGTTGAAGCAAATGGTCCAGAGTCAAAATCCTTTGAAGAAAGCTAGGTTTGAAGAACTAAATCTCACAGTTGTTTGGGGTGTTGCTGAAGAATTGAATGTAGAAAATGATAGAATCATGAGAGGTGACAGAGTTATCCCACCCAAAGGATTACGGAAAAGAAGAGGGCCATCAAGGAGTGCTGAAGACGAAACAAAGAATATGTGAAGATTACTGGTGGCCAGGATGTGATTTAAAGATTGAGAGATTCGTCCGTAACTGTATCCTTTGTTATAAAAGTGATAGAGTATGTATGAGTGGGAAGTATCCCATGGTGGTGATGAATATTCCAGAGAAAGTTTAGGATGATCTGGGTATGGACATTTTAGGACCAATTTATTGTGATGGCAAACAACACTTTTGTCTGGTGGTTATTGACCTATTGACCAGGTGGGTGGAGGTTCTAATTAAGCCGTGCATGACTGCTAAAGTAGTTGTTGATTTTTTTGTCTGAGATTTGTGCAAGAGAAGGGATTCCAAAAAGCATCATGACGGACAATGGTGTGCAGTTCCGTTCAAAAGAGATGCAATGTTTTTGTGTTAAAAATTCCATAGTGCATAAGAGAAGCGCCATTTACCACCCACAGACGAATGGTGTAGTTGAGCATTTTAACAAGGTGCTCAAAGATGCCATTCGTTGGGCTTGGGCCAATGGGTTGAGATGGGAGGATGTTATTAAGGAGATCATTGCTCACCGTTTCACACCACATTGTACGATGAGTTTGTCCCCATTTGAGTTGAGTAGAGGATGCAAGGCAAACACTAAATTGACTCCATCTTGGTTGGAGAGAGTGACTGTCGTGAAAAAAGATTTTGGGGATGTATGTGAGAATATCAGAAACATTCAATTGAAGAACAAACAAATTCATGACAGCTCCCTATGTGGCATCAAAAGGAAAAATAGTGTATCAGTGGGGGGGTTAGTAAGAATTAAATACCTCCTGTTTTGAGAGATGGACCATGCATTGGTCGAAACCTGTGGGAGTGGTTGAAGCTTTTAAACATCCAGTAAAGGTTGAGGATGGGAGAATTTGGAACATGGAGAGGGTGTATGTAATGGATTCTCAGAAGGTCTGTGCATTGGGAAAGATAGTCACTACAAATAGTGGTGAAAATGTAAGTGGGAATGAAAGAGTGATAAAAGAAGTAGCAAAAGGAAGTGATGAGAACACGAAAGGGTGTGAGGAGTATGGCAAAGATGTGAAGGGAAGAAAAGTGATTTCGAAGATTTCCTTGCCAACAAGTCAAGAAGAGGGAGAACCATTTGCAGACCTGACCGTATGAGAGATTTTGTGTAGTCACACTAAATGTGTGAAGAGATGTCAGTGGAGCACCGGTTGGTCAGCGGAAAACTAAGGAGGGGAGATGTGTAATATACATGTCTCCTGCTACTGTGCATGAGACTTGGCTCGTGACTTCATGAGTCTTTGTTTACGAGGCGGAAGAGCGCTCGTAATGGAATGGAGAATGCGGGTCGAATTACAACGGCAGCAGCGGAGGTGTTGAATGGTGGGGCCTTATTATCGATCCGGCTCCCGAGTAGCCTTATGTAAACAACTCTTAATAAAAGAATAATTATAATCATATTTATGCCTCTCTCGGTTTGCCCACCAATACATTGCAAGGAGTAAAATAGCAGAGATGGCAGGGAGCGTCAATGGTGGGAAGGAGGCGGGAAGGAAGCGGAACCAGCAGTGGGAAGGTCGGGAGCAGGGCAGGCCAGGAGATGGAGTCATGGGCCAGCCTCCCTGCCCCTTCTTCCCTCGGTGGATGAGTGCCGCTGGATCGGTGAGAGTAGGGGCCAAGATATTTTGAATATTAGATTGATGCGATGTCACCACCCCTGAAAATGTCATGCACGATGTAGACATTGATGCAGGAGCTAGTCTTAATAGCGGCTTTAAACCATGATCGAAATCCATGCCTACATACCACCTACTAATGTGATAGATGTCTTCTATCAAGCTGTCCAATTGATGCCTCATGAAGGGAAGGCACTTGTTGGACTTTTAATGAACATACAGAATTACATCCTGGAAGCACATAGACAACTGAGCATTACCCAGCACTACGAAAAATGTACAACTGACCCTAGATCTTCTTTATTATAAGCTTTACAACCATGGTTAAAAAAGTGGGCTAATCTTTGTTTCCTCAAATTAGAAGATGAAAAGAAATGTCTCCTTTATGTGTACTGCGTGAAAGCTACCCTTTATTGTTTCCATACTGTTCATAAAGTCATTAAAGTCTGTATGATATGATAAAATAGGTTATTTATAACACGCTTAATACCCAGAGTTTTCTATGCGTGGACCCAGTGATCGAACCTGTTGTGCTCCGTGTCGTCTTGCTTCCAAGGTGAGCACGTTGCCCCTGAGCTATCCCCCTTAGACTGCATGCAAATCTGGGGGCTGGCTTGTCAAATTGGTCAGCCATACTCCCAGTTGAAACTGGATCCAAGCAGCCATACTGCAGGACAAAGACCGGGGGAGTTTTGGTCACCTCCCTCACTTCCTGTCCTTCTAGCCACTCAGATAGCCTTGGCAGACTATTGCAAGGAAGCCCAACAAAGACAAAAGAACTATCAAGAACTCCCCCACCTAGCTAGGTAGAAGGCGGCTCAAGAAAGGACAAGTCATCAAGAATTGGCAGGGAAAAAAAGACAGGCACCATTTTAGTAGAATGGTGGCCCATGTGTCCCTTACCGAAGCGAGCCTGCGTGTACGTTTCACAAAAATCAGTAGAACACATCCACTGCCACCAGCCACTCGTTATCATATTTTTCCTCATTTGTATAGCGCCTTTCACCATAATTATGGTCATAAACTTGTCACTGTAACTAGAAAATGACAGGAGAAGTGGACCTCATTGGGCCTCATTACTGGTCCGGTGGTAACCTTGCCGGTGCTACTGGCGGGTTGCCGTTGGACCGTAAAAAATGACTGGCGCCTGCCTTCCCGGTGCCACTGGGCTATTACAAGTCCGGCGGCCGGGATGTCAGGCGCCGGTAATTTTGTTAATCCCCATTCCCAAAGAGTCCCATAGGGCTCTATGGGAGTGGTGACATGGAAGCACCGGCACCGTTGTTAATGGTGCTGGTTCTTCCGTGACGGCTTTGCCTACTGTGACCGCTGTGCCCGGCAGGGTCAGACCTGTCGCGGGCACAGCGGCTCCGTCAGGCAAACCCGTAGTTTGACGATCCGGAAACAAGGGTGCCAGTGAGCTTACCGGCACCCTTATTTCCGGACTGGCAAAATCAGCATGAGGCCCATTGTGTCCCCTCAGCACTCCACATAAGGTGGAGTGTGCTGATTCCACAAAATAAAGGTTAGGCAGGATAAAACATATGCCCCATATCCTTGGAAACAGTAGTTATCAGAAGCGAAATAAAGAGGGCAGCTCAAAGAGCTCCCAGCAGCACTGCACAGAAGGTGCTGTGCGTTGCCCCAATAAATTGCAAATGCCTTAAAATGTGGAGGAAAGCATGACTCCAAAAAGATACAACCAAAAGAGTTGTAAAAGGTTCCCAGAGGTAAAGTAAAAGTCTTAGGGCCTCATTATGAGTCCGGCGGTACTGTGCCGGTAAAACCGTCAGGCTGCCACTGGATTCCTGCATTTTTCCGGCGCCTGGCTCCACGGAAACACCTGGGGATTACGACCCTGGTGTTCCTGGAAGTCAGGCGCCAAAAAAATGTAAATCCCCATTCCCATCTGAGTCCAATAGGACTCAATGGGAATGGGGATGAGGGAAGCACCGGCACTGTTAAAAACGGTGCCGGTGCTTCCCGGAAAGTCTGCGGGCGGGTGCCGTCCCGCCCGCCAGGTTGGCCTGGCGGGGGCGGGAAGGAAGCCGCCCGCAGACTCGGAATGTGCCGGTCCGGTAAAAACGGTGCACACTCATAATGAGGCCTTTAGTGTCGAAAAAGGGTCCCAATCTCTCAGGGAAACTGATCAGAAGTCCAAGAGTCCAGTAGAAAGTGCTGGGGCACTTACAAGTATGGGGAATTGTGCACAAAAATGAAATTCTACCTAACACTCACCAAGACAAAGTAATCTTGACATTCTTTGGTGGGTGCTGTGTTTATCTGGAGCACTCTTGGCTGCTCCTCAACATCTTCCCTAAATTGCCAGAGGGAGTGGGAGCCCACTGCACTCACTTTAAGCTACCAAACATGGCTGCCGTGCCCGATGTCACACTGCAGATTATTCTCTCAGCTGAAGTATAGGATCGCAATACAGTGTCTCTGCTCTCGAGCCGCGGAGCGCCTTTTACCACCTGAGCTGAGCTGACCCCAACTGACCATGAGGTCCAGTGTTGGTGCCTTGCTATATACGTCGCCCACTAACATCTACACATAGAGCTGTTGCTGCCATGCAGTGCTGTATTCGGGTTATTCTCCTCCATCAACCAACCTCGAGTTTGAAGCTCTGGCACTGCAGTCACAGTTGGACCAGTGTCAGAGACCCCTCCACGACCTCTTTTGCAGTAGAAAATGAGACTCGGAACCTCCCTTTGTTGTACACACTGCTAACTGCTACTCAACTGCCATTGTGTTGTGGCTAGGGTTGTACCTGGTGTGGGGCCGTGGAGCACGTGGAATAAGGCACGGACACAGAGCTTCATGAACTACGTCCTTCTTTATTCATCTTCCACTTAACTCTGCCTTTTGTCCCCGCCTCCCAACCCGTCACTTCCCTTCCCTTCCGTCACTTCCCTTCCGTTCCCACCCACCCGTGTCCATGGGAACATCAACGTGACATCTCCCCCCATTTTGAACAGTTACCAGACTTTCACAACGGGTGGCCGTCTGGTGGGTTGCTGCTACCCCATCTCCTCGATCCACCGGTGAGGCCTGTTCAGAGCTCTCGGCGGCCGAGAACTGACAGGCACAGGGGAACACGCGCCAACCTCTTCCTCCACGTGAATGTCCAGATTGGAATCTTCCTCGTCATCATGGTCTCCTTAATATGGATCATCATCGGACGCATAGTCAATAGGGGCAATCACGCGCCCACTTAGCCACCTTGATCCTAGCAGTGGAATGCCCTTGAAGTGGGACGAATTTTGGGTGATGGACCCTTCGGGGCCTTGCGCTGTGACCATGGAACCCTTTGTTTGGGTGACCAGCAGGGGTTCTTCTTGGAATACAGACGTGTGCTTGTGGGTCTTCTGTTGCTTCACGGCCACTACATCGCCCACCTCAGGCTGGGGCATCTTGTCTCCTCGGTGGATATCCGCATACGCATACACCTTCATGCGTGCCTTGGCGGCATCATCTCGTTCACACGTCTCCTTGTCCATTTCCAGGGGGTCGCCAACCCCCGAGGGTTGTGGGATGCGGGTTTGGATGTTTCTCCCGAACATCACTTCTGCAGGAGTCCGGCCGGGGGTGCTATGGGGTGTACCTCGGTAGTCTCTCATCAACTGATTCCACACCTGCTCATAGGGCTGTACGGTGAGCTTGGCTATCTGGAGCGCTCTCTTGAGGTTGGCCATGAATCGTTCTATCATGCCATTCGCTTGAGGCCAGAGAGGGGTTATCTTGCAGTGTCGGAACCCCAATTAGTTCGCGAACTGGGCAAACTGGTGCCCACTGAACGGAGGCCCATTGTCGGTTTTGAGCACCTTGGGAATCCCATATGCAGAGAAGATGCGATCTAGGGCGAGTATGACATGATGAGCTGCTGTCGATGAGATTAGTTGGGCCTCGGGATATCGCGAATGCTCATCCATTACCGCAAGTACATATTTGCCCCCTTCAATGGGTCCGAAGAAGTCAGCCGCTACGGCTTCCCATATCCCTTGTGGGAGTTCTGACATGTTCAAGGGTTCCGGGTGCCGATTCGGGGTGATGAGGCTGCACATGGGACAGGCCTTCACGGCCTCCTCCACCATGGAGTCCATATTAGGGAATCAGACCTTTTGGCGGAGCATGCGCTTGGTTAACACCATTATCTGGTGGTTCTCATGGGCCAATTCAATGATCTTTGCCCTCAGGGACTGTGGGATCACCAGCTTGCAGTCTTCAGAAGGAGGTGATCGTCTTTTACTTGTGTGAGGCGCTCTACTTCCCAATGTGTTTGTTAGCCGACTGCTCTCCCTCTTTCCTTGGCCCTCCTTCACAATCCGGGGGCGAGTCCTTCACAAATGATTTGACAGGCAGGGTCATTTTTGGTTTCTCGAGATATCTCTTTGAGTTGATACCTTCCGGGGTGGTTTGATGGATCAAGTATCGGAGGTACCTATCTGCCACTGACGGTTCTGGTGCACACCCCCGCCCCCGGGCCCTACTGGATAAAAAGTCTTCAGGGTTTTCACCCTTTCCGGGCCGATTAACAATTTCGAAAGCATAGTCCTGTAATCGTAATCTCCACGTAGCTATTCGGGGTGGCATTTTCACCTGGGGATTCCCATACAGAAATAGGAGAGCTTGATGATCTGTGACGACCCAAAATGGCTTGCCATACAAGAAGAGGTGAAAATGTTCATCCGCCCTTACCACCGCAAGGCCCTCCTTTTCGGCTTGCGAGTAGGCCTGCTTGGCGGCAGACAAGCTCCTACTTGCATAGGCGACGATGTACTTCTGGGACGAGTCCCTCGGGTCTACCTGAGCCAGAATGGCCCCCAGTCCCACAGGACTGGCGTCCACCATTAATTCTGTTTGGCGGCCTGGGTCGTAGTACGACATGTTTTCTGCCTTGGCGACTCTTTCTCTGATGACTTCAAAGGCTTTCTGGCAGTCATCCGACCATGAGAACGTGGTATCCTGACGAGTTAAGAATCTTAATGGCTCACTTAAGTCCTTGATGTATCGAGAACAGTAGCTGGCCAAGCCTAGGAAAGAGTGCAGTTCTGAAACATTAGCCAGGGGTGAGGTCTCATTTAGCACTGCCATTTTCTCGGGATCTGGTGCATCCCTGTTTCCGAAAAGATATCCCCGAAGAACCTCAGAGTGTTCTTCCGGAACTCACACTTTTCTAAGTTTAGCGTAAGGTTTGCGGCTTCTAGTGCTTTGCACACCTTCATCAGCGCCTCATTGTGCTTGTTGAAATCTGTGCTGAAGATCAAGATATCGTCCCTGTAGTTGACGCAGTTCAGTGTGTGTTTGATCACATTGTGCACCTCGGCTTGAAATATTTCCACGGCCGAGGACATGCCGAAACCTAGCCTCTTGTAACGGAATAGACCCAGGTCCGTGATGAAGGTGGTAATATTCCTGCTTTCAAGACTTAGTACAAGTTGGTGGTATCCCTTTTGACGGTCCAGCTTGGAGAACACCTTGGCTCCATTTAACAGGTGGATCATGTCGGTGATGCGTGGAGCCAGGTGTCTCTCCCTCTGTATGGCTTTGTTAGGGCGCCTCATTTCCACACATAGCCGGATGGCTTCCGACCCCTGCTTGGGAACAGGCTCTATGGGAGACACCCAGGTGGTGGGGCCGGTGGCGGGTTCAATAATGTCCTGTTCGAGCAGTTTGTGCAACTCATCCTCCACCTTTTTTTGGATGTTGACAGGGATCCCCATATAGTGTTGTGCCACGGGGCGCACTGATTCGTCTATGTGGAGCTTTATTTATCTATTCTTCAGCTTGCCAATTCCTCTGAATATGCGCGGGTATAGATTATTGATAATCTCAACTAGGTTGAAGTGTTTATGGGCCATGATGTTGTAAAGAATATGGATGAGCCCCATGTCCGCTGCCGCTCTGAATCTTAGGACGCACCCACTATCTGTTTCCATCGGTAGGACATGGATGGGTATTTTTTTTTATGTCCTTTTTAACGGCATAGACCATCATTCTGTCCCAGGAATTTGAGGGGCACTTTGGCGCCATAAGCATATATGTCCACTGTTGCGGGGCTCCGTTTTGGCTTGTGTGGTAGCCCTTTGTATATGTTCTCGCTAACTACATTCACTGTGGCTCCTGTGTCGATCAGAAACTCGGTTGGTTGCTCATTTAGTTTGATAATCAGGGTGAGGCTGTGTGCCGTGGCTGTAGGGTTTCCCAGCGCATATACATATGCCTTCTTTTTCTGGTCACTCCCTGATGAGCTGGGGTCTGAGTCTATCGGAGACTGTTCTACTAGGTACCTCACATGGCACCTTGACCTGCGCTCCGGTCTCGCGTGCATGACGTACCTTCTTTTCTCTCTCCTTGGTCTGTTCTCTCCCAACTCTCTTTCTGTTGGTTCTGGGTGTGTCTGCCCTGGTGGCTCCTGTGGGTTTGCGCTGGGGTGTTTGCCCAGCGGCGTCCCGCTTTTCACTTTGGTTTTGATGGGCATGTCTCTGGCTCGATCCCTCCCTTTGTCTCGGAAGAGCCTGCAGACAGATTTGAAGTGACCCTCCTCGCCACACGTGGCGCAGCGTTGGCTGATGGCCGGGAAAACGCCATCATGGGGGTACTCAAAGCCGCATTTGTAGCAGAACAGTTCCTCTGACTTTCTCTCGAGTCGGAGTCTGCGGATGTTTTCTCTTGATGTGGCATTTCCAAAACTCTCAACTTGCGAGTCAATGGCTCTTTCAACTCTGGCTACTTCTAGGATTTCTTCAAGTGTGCAGGGTTTCTGTAGGAGTTTCCCCCGGAAAGTCTGTGACTCGCACCCTG
This sequence comes from Ambystoma mexicanum, assembly GCF_040938575.1. NCBI lineage: Eukaryota > Metazoa > Chordata > Amphibia > Caudata > Ambystomatidae > Ambystoma > Ambystoma mexicanum. The sequence goes on from NC_090925.1 coordinate 710,548,653, forward strand.
CGATGATCTGAGACCGTAAGGCTTCCATGTTGGAATAGTTGGCAAAGTCGCAGTGTTTCATTTTTGTGCGCCGGCTCATTACATAGGCGTCCATGGTCTCACCCTTGATTTGCTTAGTGCAGTGAAATAGATGTCTCCCGTAGTCCACATTCGTGTGTGGAGTGAAGTATGCAGCCAGTGCATCCTTCAGGTCCTGGATGGAGTCTATGGAGTCAGGAGGCATCTCGTCAATGATGTCGCGGGTGGCAGAGCCCGCCGCAAGCTCCAGTAGGCAAATTTGTTGAGCGTCTGCAATGGGCCCAGTGGCCCCATGTATAAATCGAAGTCACATATCCATTTTGTCCACCTTGGACCCATGTTACTAGTGTCTGTAACATCAAATGCCCCTGGCATTTGGGCTGTCAGGGTGTCTGGTATTCGATATGGCGCTTGATCCGGCGTTTGCGGGCCTGGTGCTAGGGGTCCATTGCCTTGATCTACTGCCCCTTGATTGTCTTCTTGGCCAGACATGGTGTCTCCTCTGGTGCTTGCCCGCAGAGAGCTTGTTGGGTTGTTTGAGTCCCTTGTAGGCTTACACCCTGCTCTGATGGCCGCCTACTCCAGGCACGAGCACCATACATTTTTGAGGGTTACACTGTGGGGCCCCTTTTTCCTGCGTGCCCCTCCTCTCACGGGGCCTTGATGGGGTATCAACACCCCTGTAATGTCCTCACAAGCACGATGGCCACCTTCTGCAGGTACGAGCACCATCTGCTTTGTATCTCTGTGCGCGGGGCCTGTTCCTTGGCTCACCCGTGTTTCGAGCCTCCTCGTGAGGCTAGTTGCAGATCACTGCTGCGGCCCGGGCACATGTGGAGAGGCCTTTGATTCTCTTTCCTGTCGTGAGTGGCCGCCTATCTCACCGCTGCGGTCCAGGATGGTCGCGTAGTCTCCCCGCTGCGGCTCCTCCCACTGCCGCGGCCCTGGGCGTGGGCGTGGCTTTCCTGCTGCGTCGCTCCTGCTGCACGGCCTCCTGGCAGCCCTCGCTGCTTTCATCTGCTGCTTAGCTCCGGTGTAGCGATGTCTCTGCCCCCCCCGCTACACCTGATGTGGCTGCTGCAGTGCTCCGGCACCACCGCCGCACCAGCACACCTTGCCGCCACGCGTCGCCTCCAGGCAACTGCTCCCAAGTTTGGTCCGTTCCGTAACAGCCCCTCAGGCTGCCCGCCTCGTCGCCAGTGTTGTGGCTAGGGTTCTACCTGGTGTAGGGCCATGGCGCACGTGGACTAAGGCACGGACACAGAGCTTCATGAACTACGTCCTTCTTTATTCAACTTCCACTTAACTCGTGCCTTTTGTCCCTGCCTCCCAACACGTCACTTCCCTTCCCTCCCGTCACTTCCCTTCCCGCCCACCCGTGTCCATGGGAACGTCAACGTGACACATTGGAAAATATTAGCGCTTTGGTCTTCATTTTATTCCAGAACCAGACTGGCCCACACTTTTTCCTTGTTTGTTGATTCTGTTCGCTATCAGAATTTGTTATACAAACAAAACAACCGGCAGACCCTTTCTACTTCTTAAACGCGGGAATAGTGAGTATAGGGCAGTGCGTCTTCCCTGTAGTAGTGATTCTTTTTCAAGGGTTTAGTCTGGCACCTTTCTATCTCTATGATCCGGAGCGACTCCACACACGCCCTCGAAGGAGTGCGTGCGATGACTGCTCGACCACAGACATGGGGTGTGAGGCAAGGGAACTGGCGAGTCCTGCCTCAGCTAATTGGGTATCCTGGGCCGGAGAGCAAGGTCAATATTATCCTTGGGGGTCAGAGGTGGATAGGGGGCTCAGATCTGGAGACCGTGGCAGTAGCAACGCGCTTCAAACATTATAATCCCGGAGATCTCCTGCTGTCTCCCGGAGAACCGAAACAGGTCTAGAGCCCCGGGGTCCTTAAGCATGTTCAAGGAGGGCACTTTGAATGGTTCTATGTTCATTAATCTGTTCATTCATCAACAGTGTTTTTTATGGGTTTTTCTGAAGTTTGTTCTTGAAAAACGCATTGAACATTTATTTTATTATTTTTGGGGGTGTCCCCACCAAACCACACTCTACACAGTACAGGTAATGGGCCGCAACAAGACGAAGTAGCGCTCTGGCAAAGAATTTCTTGCCGAGCACTGCTCAGTCCCACAGGCCCTGGGGCTAGCCGCAGGGGTGTTGCTAGGTCTGGAAAAGATCCAGGGCTCTGGACTCAGTGCTAGCTAGCCTTTTGGTTGTAGCCTGTAGTAAATTAAGCTCTGCACTAATGAACCCTTAATCAACAGGTAAGTTCATGTATGTTTATTCGCTTGTGTGCCTCGCATAGATCATAAGTAAGAGCACTTGTAGGGTACTTGCCATCCATCCCTCAAAGCCAGCAATGATCTTCCAAATGGCCACCTTGGAACCCCAGCACGTCACCCACTCCACAATCAGCTCCCAAAACTCTAAGTGACATCACCACTCAGGCACAAGATACCATTATAACACCTCTCCCCCCGTAGACGCTACATAAGGAGGAGCTCAACACAATAGTTTCTCACCAAAAACGTGTGGCCAGCACGCTAATTACAAGAAACTCCCTCGCCCAAATGGAAACACAAGCATCACTAACTTAACCCTGACCCTGTGTCATCCATGGCGAACACACGCCTTAACACCCCAACTACTAGGCATTCCAAACGCAAGGCAAATATTAGCCCACAGAAAAGCACCCTTGGCAACATCAAGGACTTAACGCGAAAAAAACTCTGCTTACTGACTCCAACACAACAACACCTCTAACAACTCTAACCATCCTTCACAATAACCAAACACGTATGCAAATCTCCAGGATTGGGACAAACTCGAGGCGAGGTTCTGGAAGAGAATCCTGAGAATACCAAATTCAGTCCCAATAAATGTGATTCGGTATGAGCTGGGCTTTTAGTCTGGAAAGCCTTATCCACATATAGGAGAGTAGAATCATTAGACTGCCCGCCTCAGTATAAAATCTTGAAAACCGAAAATGAGAGTCTTCCATATTGGCCATTAACCTTATGGAGAAAAGGGTGCAGCGAGATTCTACAGAACTTAAATGTGACGGCGGAAACACTTCATAAAAATCCAATATGGGTAAAAAGATTACCCCTGTCCGCGGTAGGGGTAGGAGCCGAATATGGCATATGTCATATGCCAGTGACACGTGCCACTGCATGTCACCACTACAAGTGACACGTGCCACTGGCAGGTGTCACATGCCATGCCTCAAAAAAAGTTTCACGTGTCACGCTAAATCTGTCTTCGTTTTTCAAATTATAATCCTTCTTTTTAAAAATAAAAATACGAAGCACCAATTATAATCCTTCTTTAAAAATAAACTTGAGAGGCTCGATCTCTATCTCTAATGTAAACTGTCGCATGGTTCAATGATGCTCCCTTTTTTATTATAAGTTACATCTTAAAATAAACTGCATGTGCGATTCTGAAAGTTTTTAGGATAGAAACAATTTACTGAAAGTATTTGCATCTTGTGCTTTTCTTGCATAATACTAAATTTAAAAAACAGTTCAATCCAAAACCTATTACTGTGTAATGCTTTAAATGTCAAACATGTATTGTGTACATGTTTTCCAAAACAGTATGGACGCAATATTAAAGTGTGTGTGTTTGTACATTAATCCATGCGTTTCACACTTGACTGTACAAACTGTGATAAATACAGTACAATCATATCCTACTGATAATATTTATAACTTATATATCAGACTATATGCACGATCATGAAAACATCATTTACAAATGTTGCTAAATCTTCCGATTGAGGGCCCTATACATAAAATCCAGCGCAGAAGCAGAGCAAGTGCTGCGCGCCGAGAAGGAGCGTGTGCCACGCGTGCACAATCTGTGGCGCAAACCAGCAATTGCGCGACACGCGTATTAATGGATTTTCAGAGGCATCAGTAGTCGTGGTGCAATGAACACCAAGCAGCGCCAGTAACGACCCCAACACACCCCCTTGCGCAGGCAAAAGCCAGTGAAATGCCCAATACGGCACAAGGCCCGCGCCATCCGTGACCCAGCGCACAGCCCCCCAATCGTGATTGCGTAAAAAATTATAGCGTTACCCGCTCGCACCAGCCAAATCGTGTGAAAAGGCCTGTGCGTAACCCGTCGGCGTCCCAGCCAAATCGCGTACCCCGCTCGCACTAGCCAAATCGCGTGGGAAGGCCCACGCGTACCCCATTCGCACCCCATTGAGCTCACATACCCCATTCGCACCAGCCAAATCGCATGGGAAGAGACGTGCGTACCCCGTCCGCACCCCAGCAAAATAATATACCCCACTTGCATTAGCAAAATCACGTGGGAACATTGGTAAACAGCAGAGACACAGAAATGAGTCATGGAGGAGTGAAACATGCACTAAACCGTTGAGACCAGATACCACTTTGATTTCAATGTCAAAAAATTATATTAAAAACATGTATCTAAGTCACACACAGTAAAAACAACGAATTAAACATGCATGAACCAAATCAAAAACCAAAAGAAAGTGAAAACCAAAATCAATGTGATGTAAAAAATGAAAGAGTCAAACATTTGGTCCTTGTCCATTGACGTATGTGCACATGAAATCACATATCATGTGAAAACCATTCGTTCATGGTTAAAAAAAAACTGTTCAAATTAAAATCCAAATATTTACAAAGATCCAGGGTCCATGGTCCCAAAACATGTAGAAAAATCCTAAAAATACAATACAAAAATTACTATATACAAGATGCAGAGCAAAGTCCAGGAACTCCAAATAAAAAGAAAAAACAAATGAAACCTACTCCTAAAGAACTATATACAAAGACAGTGGGCTAGTCCATCTCCTCACCATGCTCTCTCTTAGTCTCTGCCAGGGCATCATCGAACACTGTGTCCACTTCCAGTAGGCGTGCCTCGGCTTCCCCCTCGAGGGCTTGCAGGGACTCCTGCATGCTCCTCTCGAACTCCCTGCTAGTCTCCTCAAGGACCTATGCCCGCCTCTCTGCCAGACGCAGTGAATTCTCCGCCCTGGCCTTGGTGAGATGCGCCTCCTGTGCCCGCTGCCGCTCTGACCCAATTTGCTGGCCCAAACGCTCCAAAACGGAAGGCATCCTTGTTGTAAGGTCCACGTTTGGCTCCGGCCCGATAGCCCATACCCGCCCCTCTGATGATGAACGCCCGAGTCCTGTTGCATCCTACCCTGAGCCTGCTGCTGCCAAAATGCCTGGTGCCTGCACCACAAGGACAGCCTCCGGGATGATGACACCATCCGGGGCCGTCGTGTACGTGCCCTGCTGCTTGGTGCCTGCATTTCCTCCATTGCCATAGCTCCTGGCGCTGCAGTGACAACCTCTGCTGATCCTCCTTCGACTCCCAACTGTGGCAGGGATGTGATCTCCACCAGACGGGCTGCCGAGGTTGGGACAGGAACACAGGAGGCCCTGGTGGTATCTGGGGCAGAAGACGGCAGGGAGGACGACTGACGCACAGAGGAGGAAATGGAGGAGGGGGGTTGCAGCAGTGGCCAGCACACGTACCAGATTCGTGATCAGGAACTGAGCTAGCCAGTTAATGAGGCGACAGACCTCATCTTGATGATGTGCAAGCCCCCGATTGGAAGCCTGCAAATCATCACGAATGCTGGCTGTACGCCTCGCAATACCGGCTAGCAACGGTTCCACCCTGTCACGAATTGCTTCATCCGCAGGTAGTGGAAGATCAATTTGCGTGGATACAACCACCACATGCGGATGGGTCCGGCCTGAGGCATGCCCGCAGGTGCATACTGGTGCAGTCGCAGTTCCAGGGACAAGATCAGTCACAGGCCCCTCCACAGTGACCTGCACTGCCTCTGGCCCCTGATCCTGGACTGCACCAGTCACACCTACCTCATCACCCCTGCCAGGCCCCATGTGCTGGGCTGATGTGGCCTCCTCCTCCACCACCAACACCAACCTGGATGACTCCCCACTGTCTTCCGCATCGGACTGCCCCTGCATGGGCTCACCTGTCCCTCCCACTGCCGAGGTGCCCATAACCAACTTCACCCTCTTGGGCCTCCCCTCAGCAGCTGCGGCTGTTGTCGTGGACGCGGCACCAGTCTCCTTGCTACCGGAAGATAACGGTACCTAGGAGGAGGACTGGACCCTTCGTCTGTGCCTGGTGGAGGCATCCCTGCTGCGGTGCTCCACAGCGCCTTCTCCGCCCTCTTCTTCCATCGTTGCTGTGGATAGGGAAACATAGAACACAAACATCAGGCTACTGAACATATGTGGGTATGTGTGTTTGTCACAATGCAAATGTACATCAGTGGCCCTGTCAAAGGTCACAACCATTATCACAGTCCAATACACACAGGGAAGTGCCATTCACACACATTCACAAACATGTCTGTCATTCACAACAGACACTCACATCCATGGACAAGGCACTGACATAAGATCATAATTGTGTATTCAGATCACACACATCATGGGACATACACATCTCATTCACACACATCACCTAACAGTCATGAGGCAGGCCATGGAGCTATCACGTCACAGTGCACTTGAGGGCAAATTGGCAGTGGGAGGCAATCACAAATCAAGAACTCAAGTAACATATGTGCAGAGTGTTGGGCAGTCAACACACTCACTACTCAGACACACCAACATGTACACCATGCCTGTCCATGATGGTGACATAAGCACCCATGAGTCACACCTCTCGCATGCCCCAGACCAGACACAGGTATGCAAATGTGTGCGTCGTTACATGCTGGTGCACTTCACACATTGCAACACAGACACCATCGATGTGGGACACGCTTGAATGGACTCACATGCTGCACTGTCAGGGACATGCACACAGACATCTGTACAGAAGGCATGCCAGACATAAGGCCAAGGTGCACACTCCAGCCACACGTCAACATTCACATGCACTATGGTGGACAAGGACAAATGAACACTTACCAGTCGACTCCAGACGGAGCACTAACTCCTAGACCTGGGGGTACAGCGCTGGGTAGAAGTGCTCCAGGACCCTCATCTCATCGGTGGTCAACCGGCCCCGGCACCTCGCTTGATCATCACCAGCCTTGATGAGGAACTGGACCTTGTTGTGGGTCCTGGACTGGAAGTCTTCCCAGAGCTTGTGGGCATGATGGTAGTCGCGGGGTGCCACCCCCTCCGTGTTGTTGGCAACCACGATGTCCCCCCAGATCTTCTTCCGTCCTTCATTGCCGACTTGCGATGGGCCGTGGAAGAGGGCATCATGATGCTACAAGACTTGCTCCACCAGGATGCCAACTTCCCTGGGTGAGAAGCTGACAGCCCTCTGCCTCTCTACCGGGGAGTTGCCACTTGCCTCAGATGGTGTGGTGTCAGACATGGCAACACCCGAGGCAGATGTGGGTGGGCAAGGTGGTGCTGGGGCTGGGCTGTGGAGCGGTGGTATGGCAGTCGGGAGTCTTCAGGATCAGCAGAGGTGGTCACAACAACAGGATCACTGGCAATGGCTGATGAGCAGGCACCAAACTGCAGGGCATGTGGGCAGCAGGCACACAGAGTGGGCTGGCAGCAGCAGAGGGCTCGTAGGAGGCAGCTTGGGAAGTTGGAGGCAGGTAAATGGCCTTGTAGGCAGGAGCGTGGGTTTTCCGTGTTCTTTTGCGTGGCCGGCTGGAAACAGAGTGACTACGCACGTGTGGAAACAGCACGTTAGCGTGTAATCAGAGGAAAGGCCCTAAGCGTGTAAATTATAAGACACTCGCTGGACGTTGGGCATTGCCGTTCAGTATCGGGTTAGGTCTGTATAGGACAACAGTGCACTGTATGTGCTTTTCGTGTGGACGGACGCGTGAACTTCATATATTTGTGGGTTGACACGCAAATAGTTCACTACTATGGTAGTGCGTACTTCTTGTTTTGGGAGGGGAGTTGCCTACGTGCACACGCGTGTGTGATTTTCTTTCATTCTACGAGACAGTCATGCATGCATTTTTCCCACTGTGGTTACCCCTTTGTGTCGCGTACCCCATTTACGAGTTCATAGCAGCCTACATGTTCCTCGCGTATGCATTTTGTGTGTTGCTGGGTGACACAGCATATTGCAGGATGTTTTTTACTCACACTTGGGCTACCGAGGGGTCGCGTACACATTCATTTTTGTTTTTAGGGTGCCTGGGCGTTGCGCGACCTGTTATTTTTTTCACCAGGGGTCACATAGAGCCTTTCTGGAGCACAGAGGTACGTTTTCCATCACGTACCCTGACCCTCACTCCAATTGCCCAGGACAATTGTTGGCTGCACCTCCCATTGCGCTAGTCCATCAGTGCCATGACTGGGAGGTCAACAAGTGGGAAGGGAGGCAAAGGTGGGCGACTTGCCAAGGGGCCAAGGTGGGCAACGTGGCCATGGTCGCCAAGGTGGGAAGGTGGGCTACGTGCCCAGGATGGCCAAGGTGGTCCACGTGGGCAATGTGTCCAGGCCCATGCAGGGAGAACTATGCCCCCCACCCAACCGGGGCAGGGAGATGCAGCAGCTGCTGACATACCCAGCACCCGTGATCCCGGACAAGCAGTGCCATCTGCTGTCCAGTGCAGCCAGGGTGTGGAAGATGCAGGGGCAGTTGCGGCTACCACTACCCAGGCTAAGGGTCAGCCAGCCCAGACTGTAGAGGTCCCGGCACAGGGACAGGGTCACTCAATGGCCGATTTCCATGTCCCGAAGGCCAAGACACGTGCGGTGCAAGTTGCAGGCACCGGCACCCGGGGATCTGGAGCAGCAGTGTCATCTGCTGTTCACACCGGCCTGGGTCTGGAAGCTGCAGGGGCAGCTGTAGCAACCGGCACCCTGGCTCAGGGTTACCCAGCCAGGACTGGATTGGTCCTGGCCCAGTGTGACTCAGGGGCCAAGTCCTTTGTCACTAAGGCCAAGACACGTGTGGTGCTGATTCCATAGGCCAGTCCACCTGTACTCCAGCCCCTACTGACCAGAGCGGTACAAGCCACTCAGGGTGTGCACCACCTCACAAGAAGCAGAAGCATGCTCCAGCGGTACAGGCTAAGACCCCAGACACGGCACAGGAGTCCCACACATCGAGAAAGAGGAGTTTCTGTGATGAGGAACTGGACATGCTCGTGGACTACATGTTGGAACACGGCCATCACATGCTGGTGCAGGCAGGGAGCACACATACACCTGCTCAGCGTATGACCCACTGGCAGTGCCTCGCGGACCATATTAGCGGCTTGGGCTATGAGAGGCGCACAGCTGGTGATGTTGTGAAGCGTTGGAATGACCTCCGACACCGAGCAAAAGACAAGCTGGCTGCAAAGTTCGCCTCTACTCTGGTGACTGGCAGTGGGTCACCACCAGAGGATGATGAACTCACTGGACATGAGGAGATCGCTAGTGATTTCATTGCAGTGGAGCAGATCCAAGGCGTGGGAGACATACCATGTGACGGACTGATACATGCTTGTTGTCATGTAGACTGCATGCAAACCATGTGCTGCACACAGAGGCAATCCTCATCACCACACCTGCTCCCTACTTCCATGACACTCTCTGTCCGGCCTCTCTTGGCACTATTCTTGTTCCAACCTGTGGTCGCGGATAGCCTGTGATGATCTTCCACTCAACAGTCGCCTTCTATCGTCACATGACTGACGTCTCTGTGAGGTCACCCTGCAAGTTACTCCTCCTCAGAGGCATTCTTCCTTTCATGTCCATCCCCCAGCAGCTCACGGTCTCCAGAGGACTGGTAATTCCTATGGTGGACTACTGCAACAGGCTTTACCCGGATTTCTGTGATTCTACACTCTTCCCTCTGCAACTCTGACAGTCCTGGACTGTGTGAAAAGTCCTTTAGGCTTGGTGCAAGGTATATCTCTAGGACTGTGATGATGGCACAGGCTCACAGTGGCTATGAGTGTTCATGCCTGAACCCTGTGCATTCTTATCAAGTCCCTATGGGGCCTGGGCCAGCAATTCCTTCAACTCCGCCTCCAGTATTTACTTCATTCTCATGGTCTTTGATCATCCCTTTCTTACTCCCTCAGGGTACGTTGCTCCTCATGGAAATTAGTTTGTGGTTCACGTCTGTGGTGAGCTGGGGCCTCCCTCTGGTACAGCCTCCCTGCCTCTATGTAACTGGAGGTGTAGCTTCTCCGGGTCTGCAGGCACTTCTGATGCTTCCTCGTGTGTTGTGCTTTCTGTCCTCCTCTCCCCTGCTGTAGTCCCAGATGACTGAGAGAATGCACTTGCCACCTGCCCACACTGTCGGCTACGACACGGTCCTCTGAGCAACCATTTTAACCCATGCACTGCCTCCCAGCCACCCCCACCCTTGGGGTGGGGTTTACTGTATCTCTACAACCTACTACCAACACTTTACACATGATGACAGCACTTACCCTTACAGTGCCATCAGGCCACGATATTGACATTACTGGGCCTGTGTTTTTATTCATAGTTGAGGCCGTACCCATGTACTGCACTGCACCCACACACTTCTAAACGCTGTTATCCCCTTCAATATGCCTATTCACTTGCATGATGTCAATGTGACCTAGCATTATTGAATCTGTATTCCTGCCCTCACTGTATTACAACACCCCAGCGTTGTTGCACCCTGTGACACGTGTGTTTTCTAATAGTGAATTCCATGAAATGTCATCTGACATGCATTGTACATGGCTCATGGTCAGTAGTATTCAACTTCCATCTGAGGCTGGATGACAATTCTGGCATGGCTATGCTATGTGCCATCTGTGTATTGGCATCAGTCATGTTTGTGGAAGGATTATGCCAGTCACATGCTTGTGTGTGATGCAGGTGCTATGCAGTATATGTGTTACTTTGCCCTTTGACACACATCCATGTCTGCTTTCAGGCTCCCCTTCCCTTTCATTGACACTGCGTGCGTACCTGACTTTGTGTCATGTGTGACATGGCAGGTTCATGTGTTGGCTGACAACATTGTAATACCTATGTGTGTGGCCTATGCTATTAACATTTGTATTCATGTTTTCTTTTTTATTTGTGCAGGTGATTAGGCACTGGATGCATTGGAGGAGGATGTGGTGTGGTAGCCCATGAGAATCCATTGGTGCTATAGACCATCCTGGCCAGGGGTGTCTCTGAGTACACCTCTGAGGAAGCCTAAACCCCTGGTGCTGAAATGGACATGAAACCCTCATTGCTGTCGCAGGTGAGTGATTCTACTGTGGATGCTGTTCAGAGGTCGCTTGGAGCACACCACAGCTGAATTGCAGCCAGTCAGGTATTAGTGAGGAAGACGATAAGGCAGAGGGTAGCCTGAAGGAGAGCTGTGTGTCATCCGTGTAACACTGAACGTTGGAGGTGAAGGTGGCTATCATACGGGGCAGGAAGTCCATGTAGCCATTAAACATCCAGGGGGGTAGGTCAGATCCCTGGGGGAAACGCAAGTAGAGGGAGTGATAGGGGAGAAGAAAGACCCCAGTTCCACCTGGGAGGGGCTGTCGGAGTGAAAGGAGGTTAGCCATGCCAGGGCCTTATCAGTGATGACCAGGGTATCACAGAGACCTGCGATGAGTTTGTTGTGGTTCACTGTATCAAAGGCAGAAGAGAGGTCAAGTAGAATGAGGACAGAGGGAGAATTAGAACCAAGATTTGAGAGCATATCTTCACGGGTGTTAAGAAGAGCAGTTTGCATTCCTCTGGATGGTCTAAATCCAGACTGGTGGTTGTGGAAGAAGCCAGCAGATTCAGTGCGGAGGGTAAGCTGGGAAATAGCAAACTTCCCCAGGAGTTTGCCCAGGAAAGGAGTAATAGAGATCAGGCGATAGTTTTCCAGGAGAGGGTGCACAAGGGAGTGCTTAAGAGCAGTGGTGGGGAAAGCTCCAGTGGCGAAGGAGAGGTTGCAGAGGTCAGCCAAGGCTGGAGCGAGAGAGTCAATGTTGTCCTTGATGATTTTGGAGGGACAGGGGTCCACCTGTTTGGAGGAGGCTTTCATAGACCAGACTTGTCTAGTAACCTCCTCGGGTGTGACAGGGGAGACAGAAGCGAAAGGAAGGGGAGGGGTTGAGGTGGCCAAGGGTGGTACAAGAGATGTTGCTACATGAGGTGGTGAAGAAGAGAGGGAGGATAGGATATCCACTGTTTTTGAGGTGAGTGTGCAGCCAGGGCTCAGCAAATTGCGTGGGTGGGTGCAATGGTGGAGGAGGCTGCGGTAGGGTTGGCTAATTCCTTGCAGACTTTGAAAAGTGTGTCCGTGTTATTGGATACCGCAGAGATGCGGGCTTGTATAAAGACTCTTTTCTGGGAGCAGAAAGTTTGTCAGAGGGTGCGCCAGAGGAATCCCATTTCCATTTAGCTGCCCTGCACTTGTGTTTAACAGAAGCTGATTTGGAGTCATACCAAGAGTTGCACTTTTTGGTAGGCTTCAGTCGTACCCTCATGACAGAGGCATGAATATAAAGAGTATTAGAAACAGAGAGGTTGAAGTTTGAGAGGGCTGTAGCAGGGTGGGAGTCAGTCGCAGGAGTGGAAGGAGCATAATAGGTGGAGGCAAAGGCAGCTAATCAGACTCTTTTCATGGGTCGGATGACCTTGTAGATGGGAGGCAGTGCCGGGCTTACCTATGCAAGGGGAGAAGAGAGCTCCAAGTGAGAAGAGAGGAGAAAATGATCAGTCCGGGAGAGAGAAGTAGTAAGAGGGATAGATAGCGGAATGTCAGTTGAGAAGAGAGCATCCAAGATGTGGCCAGCGTTGTGCGTTGGGCCAGACGGTAAAATGGAAAGAAAGGGAGAGTCGCAAAGGTTGCATAAAGGTCTTAAGGAATCAGGTGAGTCGAGATGGATGTTGGGATCACCCAGTAGGAGGAGATGAGAAGAGGAGGAAAGGAGAGAGGAAGCCAGGTCAGCCCATTACGAAAGGAAGAGGGAGGGATGACCAGGTGGCTGATAGAAGGTGGCCAGCAGGAGTGAAGAGCTAGGAGAGAGGCAGATCCTGCATATCAGTCACTCAAAGGATGAGTAGGCCTGAGTGGGAATGACAGACACAGGGATACACTCAGGAAAGATCAATGCTACTCCCCCACCTGGTCTGTTTGGTCTAGGAAGAGAGAGCATTGTGTAGCCTTCTGGGAGAAGTGTGTCAAAACTTGTGACAGAGCAAACCTTGAACCAGGTTTCAGTGATGGCAAGAACATCACAATCCAGGAGTTCAAGGAGGTTGCAGATGTCAGAGGAGTGTTTGAAAGCTGAGCGAGTGCTTACTATGGCAATGTGGAGCAGATGACAATCAGTGAAAGACTTACGGGGGGATCAGAGGGCAGTGGGACCCCCTAACTGACGATAGTGCCTGAGGGACAGAGGTAGAAGGTGGCAGAGGAGCCAAGGCCGGTAAGGGAGCCGGGACCATAATGGGTGAGGAGGGAGCCAGTGCGGGAGGCACCACAGGGGGCAAGGGAGCCCCACATACAGTATTAGTGTGTGACTGGTTCATCCAAGAGGAGAAGGCAGATGGGGTTGTCAATGTGTGGGGTGGTGGCAAGAAAGCCATGGCGAGGGTAGAAGGGTGGTTAGGAGGTGACATGGAAGCCAAGGTGGGCACAGCTGGCATGGGAGCCAGGGCAGCTGAAGGAGCTGGTGCAGAAGGCGGAGGGAGGTTGATAAAGTATGGGAGGAGCATATCAAAGAGTAGAAGGTTGGGTTGAGGACCCTGGACCATGATGGTACCATTGCAGTAGACATTTATGATGACCCTGGAGTTGGAGAGGGCAAGAAAGACCTCCTAGCGGGTGCCACCATTGATGGGCGAAGAAGAGAAAGGAGAGAGAAGAGCAATCATATGGAGAGTCTATAGGACGTGTGAGGGAACGACAGAGTATGTCTGTGAGAGTCTTTCTGGCAGAGGCAATGACGTAGGTGCCTGCAATTGGAAGGCCTGGGTTAGAGCTCAGTATGTCCTTCTTGAGGTTCTTCCTGACAGACCTAGTAAGGGGTGAAGGATAAGAGATAGAGAAGCAGTTAGGAGAGATAGATAAAGCCATAGCAAACTGCAGAGAGTGAGGTACACTTAACCAGGCTGAGGCCACAGAGGCGCAGCGAGAGCAGTAGGTAGAGGGGGTAGACAAGGAACAAGAATGGGAAAAAACAATGGGAGCTGAGGGAGGTAATATGCACAGAAAAACAGTGAACACGCAGAGGAAGGGGAGGTAGTGGGTGTAGGGCTGAGGGGAATAACAGCACAGAGGGACAATGGGACTGAGGAAGGGTGAGGGAACCGTTGGCACACTAGACAGAGTACAGAGGTGTGGACTTGTTAACACATTCTCATGAAAAGCAGGTTATGCACAAAGCTAAAAACAAATGTAAACAGGAGCAGGACAATCAACAGGGGCACACAGCTGAAAACGAATTTAAATAGCAGCAGGACAATCAAAGTGACATATATTTTAGAGGAGTCATCGATCTAACCATGCTAACCAGAGCTTCCGCCTCAACTTCCACTGCCTTTGATGTCGACGCCCGAAGACCTGGATAACCCAGCAGGTAGTCCATGGGGTTGCTAGCCACTGCATCGAAATGGACAGTGAAAATGTAATCTGACAGTTGCAATTAAGAGCTCTAATGCGAGTGGTGTGCGAAGAAATTACCCTTGGAAAATTGGCAGTAGGGGTTTTCGGTCCATCACGATCATGATAGGATGATGAAAAATGTAAAGGTGGACATGACCACACCACAACAGACCAAGGAACACCTCACACTCTATTTGTGAATGTCGCATTTCTGTTTGTATCAATGCTTTTGGAGCCCAGAATCTCTGCAGCCCCTATTCCAGGGTAAAGGGACTTCCTTCTTTCCTTATGTACCTCCTGAAATGCATGGCCTGTTTAATATACCAGGGGACCACAGGCTCCATCTAGCCCATTTGTCTCTGGAAATATTGTTTTTAACTAAACCCTGTCATGCTTTTCTTCTATTCTTTGACCCACTGCTGAGATCCCACACAGTAACATGTAAAATGTGACTCGGAAGCAATGGGCCTCACAAAATGAACGACTTATCAAAATGCAACACATCACACACATCTATGATTCCACGAAATCAACAGCCTACAGAAGGACAAACATATGATACATAGATTTTAATACAAAGCTATATTTCACATGGGCCTGCAGTATAAGAATAGTGTTACTCTCTTGCCAACATGGACTAGGGGAAAAGCCATATAATTGCTGCCATTACTTCCATAAAGCTGTGGCCCTGAGGGCAGTTGCCCATTTCATGCATGCCTTTGAAGGACAATATAGAGGTTGGGCAGAGTGTGAGACATATGAGCCACAGCGACATTCAGAGGGACCAGTCTGTTGGGAAGTGTCTGGATTTTCCTCGGGCTGAGGCTTAAGGAAAGTAGACATTAAGGTGAAGTAGTCCATCCATGAAGCCTATCCCTTGACGTTGACCGGGGTCCGCAGCACCGACCTGGTAGTGATGAACTTGCACATTAAATCAATAAGAGAATTGCAAAGTCCTCTCCTTTCCTGATGTAAAATTAAAAAACGAAAGGTCTGTCTTAGAAACCCTAAACTGTGCTTCATATGAGACTGCAGGATGTGGTCTCTAATCAAATTTAGAAGCAAAGCAAGAATATGTCCTGTCAGACACTACAGCCATGTTTGTGTGCCAGAATATGCATGCCAGACCATCACATGGGCTGTGTAGCCTCTCGCACACCACCTGTGCTGAAATTACACACATGATCATCTTATCTATCCCATTTATCCCTCTTTATCCAAAGTTGCCACTGAGATCAGCTGGAAATTCAGCAGTCGAGGAGTACAGGACACAGCTCAGCCCCAGTCAGACCAGCATGTGCTGTTGAGTGCTGTGTTCAGCAGTGTGTTACTTACTTCAACCCAGTGTTGCCACAAACAAAAGGGACTATCTGAGGCACAGCTGAAGATCTTTGCAGATGTAGAAAGAAAATCCTGCTCAAATACGAGAGTGCAGGTGTCTGTCTCCTTTTGCTAGAGACTCCCACGATTTTAGGGAGACTTGGCAGCTCTGTTGACAGAGAAATGTAGGGGGCACTCCATGACACGATATGGAATACATTGCCAGAAAAAAGGGACTAGCCAGAAATGCTGTCTGATGGTAAACTCTGAGGCGGTTAGTACTGTGGTAGAGTCCAGATTTTTCATACTTACTTTCAGGAAAGTCATGATTCTATTAAAGACACAGAGGCTCGTACTATGCATACTTTCCTTTATTAAAACTCAAGCAGCAATCTTAAAAAAGAAAAAAAACATTACACAAAAATCGAAGAAAAAAACATTTTCTGTGACAATGTAGTCTTTGCAGTTTGAAACTCTATTGCCCTCAGACATGACACTTGTCCTAGTCCATGAATCACAACGTTATGGTCCTATCACCTCACAATTCCTGATCCCCAATTCCTCTTTCTTTTTCACTGTCTCGCTGTAGCTTCCTAATGAATGACTCCATCTCGAAAAGGGTATAACGAAGAATAAAACATGCACTGAACCGCCTCCAAATTCGGTAGGGATCCGCCCTGTGTTGTCTGCCTGTTTAGTGACCGCACCTTCTGTCAGGTTCCCTTGGAGGTTCAGCAGATTCCTTCTTAGATAAGTGACTGTAAAATGACTGACGAATGCAACTTGTTATGACATATGATTGATGGAAAATTGATCAGTTAGTTAAAAGAACTTTTAAACAGAAGAAGTGATTGAGCAAACATAAGACTGTCAAGTAAAGTTTAGTCTTTAATGGAAAGTCAATACTGTGATGTTTCAAAGGGTTGTTCATTTTCTACAGGGGCAGAGATAGTGCCCCAGCTTTGAGTCTGTGATAAACCGCAGGAACTCCATTCTCTGCTGTGGCCTGGGCTCGGGTTTCTCCCAATTGATGAGAAACCCCAGCTTCTCTAGGAGACCCGTCATTGGGACCATTTGCTCTGGCAGCCGCATCAGATCCTGCGCCATGAGACAAATATCCTCGATGTATAAAATCAGCCTCACTCCTGAGTAGCTTTGTGAAGCACCACAGTGCTGAAGTTAGTCCGAAAAGGGAGACAAATAAACTCCCACCTTTGCCATCACCAGAGGAATTCTAAAAATTGCTGGTAAACCTCAGGAATGGGTACTGCTAGATAGGCATCCCTCGAATCCAGTGGCCTTTCTGCAAAATGTCCCTGAAGAGAGGGATTTCCTCCATCTTGCAGTGTCGGTACACGAGAAAGGCGTTAAATTGTCTGAGATTATCACCGGCCTGACCTTTTGCTTCTGTTTCACCAGTAAGACATTGCTGCACTGGCCTTATCGCCATTTTCTTTAGAAACTCTCCTACTTCCTTGTCCACGAGGCTTTGTTCCTCCTCTGTGTTAGGGAGAATTCTCAAAATGTGCTAATTTCCCTTACCTTTTGAGACCCCCAGCAACTTTGCTGGATTTCTAGGATTAGATATTTCTAACTGGGAAGAGTGTGAGCCTTTTTTCCCCACTCTTCCATGTATTTTGATGTGTGTTTTACTTTTGAGTTCTTTGGTTATGGTGTTTCTTTGTGTCACACAGCACCTTCAGTGCAGTGGCTTTCAGACTCCCCAAGGTTTAAACACTTTCTCTGGGACTGACTACCATCTCCCAGAGCATGCAAAGTTAAATTGACTTTACTAGTCTCTTTATATTTACTGACCCAGCACACATTCTCTTCCTATAGAGTGCTGGAGGGGTTGCCTAGCATCCTCCAAGTCAAAACACTCACGTAACAGTCAAATGTTACCCTTTCCTACTTTAAATGGCTGGTGGCAGTGGTTTAGATCAAACTACCATGATTTTACCCGACCACCAACAATGGTAGCAAAAAATCGGGTCAGCCATGTTTTTCAAGATGGCGCCCAAGACCTATCAGTAAAAACAGACTCTGGTCGACTTTTTTCGACGTTTCTTTTAGGAAAGGTCCTTCTTGTGTGTAACTCTGCATGGCAAACCAGGTTTGGTCCCTTTGTTCGTTGGCCTTTGGCGGGTTTCAGTGCTGAAGTGGGGTGGACAGGATGTGAGGGAGGTGCCCGAAACTCCCTGTGCCTAGTCTCCTAAGAGACCTGAATGCACTCTGGCGTGATTGGCTGGCTGGCTGTCCGGCAAGGACAGCCACCCTGCTGTGTGAGTGGCAGCCAGGCTGGAATGAATGGGGAAAAACCGTTTAAAAGCAGGCCTCTGGGACTTGGAAAGCAGAGTCGACCACTGGAACGAAAGAACCGAAGACGAGCTGAAGGAAGAGGACTGCTGCAACTCCTGGACGACCGGTGAAGCTCTGCTGCAGGTCCAAATTGCCTGAAACTCCATCGACAGAGAAGCCCTTCAAGGTTAACTTCTTCCCTTGAGTTTGGTGGGACCTCCTGGTCGAATTTTCTACAGAGTGCTGTGGAAAACCGGATAGCCAGTGGGAAGGATACCATTTTGTGGTCTTTAAGGCACTCACACCTTAAACTGACGTTTATCCAAGCGTGCGGCCTCTTCCCTGGGCAGTGCAGGAACCTCCTGAGCTACTCCTTCTTGTCCCCACGACTGAAGCACAGGAACAGCGAGGTCTGCTCGAACTGCCAGGAACAACTGCTTTAGCTACAGCTCTTCTTCACTTTAAAAGTACTGTGCAAACGCGGTCCGGAAATCATTTCGACCACAGAGAAGGTTTGTGAAACTTTCCCCTCTTTGAAGGCTGGTCCTTCCCTAAACATTCGTCTAACTTTTCGCCTAGCCAAATTCTTCTAAGAACCGTGGCAAAGACTTAACCGTTATCTACAAGAACTATGCTATCCTATATAAAGACTCTGAACCATTGACTTTGGCCCAGGCCTATCGAATTGAATTGCGGGTTGTAGTTAACTGAAACCCTTTACCCTACCTATGAATGTATTTGGGCTGCATTTCTTATAACCTTGTCTTTTTACCCCTTTTTAAAATAACTGAAGTGCCATTTTGCTCCCAATTCAGGGGAGCTGAACTAGTTCAGTAATTTATTGGTTGTGTTTTGTGGTTTATTAGTGTATGATATTAAGCTGCTTTTGCTAGTGTAATGATTTCTAATTGACTGTGTAAATAAATGTATATTCTTTTACCAAGAAACCTTCAGTAAGTGTTTGTTTGAACCACTGTATTTGTTGGTCCCTTTGTGTAACTTGTTCTACTGCTCACTTAAACTCTTGAGATAAGTCTGGCTGCTCAGCCAATGCTACCACATAACTGTGTAGTACAGGCTTGTACCAAAGGTGAAATTGTACTGACACTTGTAGTCGTGATTCTGCCTAACACTCTGAAATTGCAAAAGGTTACTGTAGTTTCGTTTGTCTGTGCTCTTTAAAAATTACAGACAACACCCCTGCGCAGTCTCTGCGACCCAAGAGTCCACGGTAAGCTCCTCCCAAGCGCTTAGGTGCATCGCTAGCCTACCACCTATCGCGGGAATTGCATTGCTTGCTGCTGCTCTGTGTGTATACGACTGTACTCTAACCTGCTGCTGCAGTGCCAGCCCCGACGCCTGCCTCTTCCACGGGAGGGGAAGGATGGATTCAGCCTTCTGTCTTCCTGCTGTCACCAGTTGTTTGCTCTATAGGGCCTCTGGCCTCCTCAGCGGCTGGCAGAGACGCCTCTGCTTCTGCCGCCCTGGCGGATACACAGGGCACAAACACTATTTTTAACGATGTCTGATCTTTGTCCAGAGCAGCAAAGGTGCTAACAAATCTGGACATGTGTTTGACAAAAGCTTCTCCAAACAAAAGCCTTTTAGCTGCTGCAGTGGCTTCAGAGGATGCCAACTTCCTAAGTTTCAGGTCGATCTTTACTAAAATCGATCGTCTGCACTCCGCTGCTATCGTACAGTTGGTATTACTTATTAAACAAACTGCTCTTTGTGCCCAATTAGCCAGAATATGCACATCCATAGGCAGAGCCTCTTCGGTCTCTTCCACCATTTTAATGATCTTGGCCAATGGACCTATGGAATCGTGGAGCGTGTCCTGGCATGCTATCCATGAGCAGTCAATGCCCTTTTCAGGTCCTTGGTGTGCTTCACCATGAATTAGTCCACCTCCAGAGTGTCCGTTACTTTATCCGGCAGAGAAGGTCTGGGATATTGTGCCTTCAATTAGACTCTCACCTCCTTATTTAGAGGCGCACACAGTCGCTTGTTCAAGTACCTTTTGGCCTTAAGTGGGGGCTTCCCCTCCAAGGATCTTGGGTGGAGTAGCAGGTCTGGATGAAAGGGGTCGATCAGGGAACTATCTCTGCATTTCTAAACGCTCTTATTGTGCCTTTTGCACGGTCCTCCTTCCTGAGGAGTGGCCAAGCTCACAGAAAAGTGAGAACTCTCAGTGCTGCTGGAATCCCATTCAGTGCCCTCTTGGTCTTTCTGTGTGCTAAGGGGTATGCATAGCTCTCAACCATTTGTTTTGCAAAGGCGGGTGAAATCACCCAATTTTGTTTTTGGCGGGTGAGACGCCCATTTGAATGAATGGGCGTGCAGGAGGCTTGGCGGGTGAGTCAGCCCTTTAGAGTTGAGAGCTATGGGTATGTCACCTTGTCCCTTCCATCACACCTTTCCCTTAGCATGCCACTATTTTGTGTGTCCTTTGCATGCTTCGGACAGTGGCTTGCCACTGGCCTTATGTTCCTCCTGCCATTGTCTCTTGCACGCTCTGGGCCTCACAGTTGTCAGCCCTTGCGAAAAGGCGACCCAGCCCAGGAGAAAGTCCAGCTTATAGGATAACGGCCCTACTCCTGCCCATGCTGCTTTCTCGATCAGCTGTCTCTGAGAGGGGGTCCTGCAGAATGTTTGAAGGCCCTTCTCTGCTTTACTTGCTGTCAGAGGATTCTACTTCTACCCAGGCCATATTGTGTAATGCACAGGAGACAGACAGCTAGCAGCCGCAAGGTGACGCACAGGCTTTTTATTATAAAATTTGATTTATAACATCTCACAATGGTTGTGAGGCTTTATATTCACTTGTTTAATGTCTTTGAAGTCATTTGAACAGTAAATTTGCCATCAGCTAGTCCCGAGAGTGGTGACATGCTGTGGCATGCTGGAGTTCCAAGTGCTTTAAACCATTCAATTGCTGTAAATTAGGAGATATAAGACAAAAGCCTAAGAGGTGAGATGCCTGAAGTAATTTTGAAGCAATGAAAAAACGGATTTGAAGCAGATATAAAGAAATATGTAGGTGGCATGCCACATTAGAATTGACACTGAAAAGGGACTTGCAGGCCCTGCTTTCTGATTAGGTCATATAAACTAGCACCAGATATTTTTCATCTAAAGCATTTGTGCAATGGTAGAACCTCTTACTACAGTGCATGAGGTAGTGAGCTCAAGGGAGCTATTTTAATTTAAGTTTTTTATTTTTTTTTATTTGATTTATATCATCTCACAATGGTTGTGAGGCTTTATATTCACTTGTTTAATGTCTTTGAAGTCATTTAAACAGTATGTTTGCCATCAGCTAGTCCTGAGATTGGTGACATACTGGGGCATGATGTGCTTAAACTATGCATTTGCTGAAAGTGTTTTAATATAAAACAATCCCACAATGATTGAGAGGGTATTTTTCACGTGTTGAATGTGTTTGAAATCCCTTAAACTGTACATTTTACATCAGCCAGTCCAGAGATTGGTGGCACATGTCACATTCGGCTCCTACCCCTTCTCCCTGTCCGTTCACTGGTCTCGAAATGAAAGCGCCCGATCCCCTTCTAAAACCCACCCTCTCTCAACAAAAATATCTATATTTTCAAAAATCATGCATGGATACTTGAGCAAGAGGGCGAACTCCAAACACAGGGACCTGATTCTGCATTTCAGACTCAACATCATAAGAACCAAACCAAATTTAATGAAATACGGACTAGCAAGCGATAACACTTGCCGTCTGTGTAAACAGGAAGAAGAAACATTGCAGCACTTAACTTTGTTCTGCAAAGAACTAAAAACCGAAGAATAAAGTTGCTGCACGCGGTGTCAGGACGACCCAAACCAGAAGACAACCAGAGCACTAGGCATTTTGTTGGAAATGGTGATAAAAAGATTTCAAAACGGAACAGAACTATCATATCAATAAATACCATCAAATTGAGCGTGGATTCTTTTTGGCTTTTCATCATACCCCGCCAAACCCACAGCACACTAGACAAAGTGGATCGATGGAAATGCTGCACAGATTTTCTTAGACGTGAATGCGCGTCACAACTTCAAGTCTTGGGTTTGGTCAGTTTTCAGAAGGTCACATTTTAAAGCAAAAGTTTGTATTTATTTACACTAAATGCTTAATAAAAAAAATTAAAAATCTTTTAAAAAATCTCGAGGTTTGGGTTATGTGACTATATAACGTGGCCCCATCCCCTTCCTCCCCCTGCTCCGCCCCCTCCAAAGAGCTAACAGTTCTCCGAGTATATTTTTTTCCATTTCCAGCACTGCCTCCACCTATTCATGTTAAACTGTTCGCTACCCCTGACGTTTTATATATCCTTACCCACAAACCACCTATATTTTCGATGAATTTCGGCAAAAAACCCTTTGAAAAAAAACCTGTAGATGAATGGACGTCGTACCCTTTGAATGGGGATTACAGTGACAGCGCTTAAAATATAAGCAGTTATATAGCTTGTGAGGTGAGTAGGGCGCAACACCAATATTTTTACTCAAAGGGGGCCAGTGGCAGAATGGCCATTGGCCACATGGGGCTTTTGCCCCCTGCTGAAATTGTGGGTAATGTTGACTTGACCTGGCTGACCTACAGCAGTCACAGTCTTCAGTCTCGGGAGGATAGCTCAGGGGCAACATGCTCGCCTTGGAAGCAAGATGACTTGGAACAACACGGGTTCGATTCCCATGTCCGTGCTTAGAAACGTCTAGCTGGGGCCGAACAGGACACAGATCATAAACGGTGCCTGCGGGTGCACCAAAAGGCACAGCAATTACTAGTGTAAAGCGTTTCATAGCTAATAACGGCATTCCATGTCGTATGCATATGATTTTAGGCAATTGAGGTCATGATTGCATGGCAGGGGGAGCAGGGTTAGATCATGCTCAAATCCGTCCTTAACTGTTTTGGTGGCAGACGTGAAGGGTTAACTGCTTGTAGCATTGAAGCTGCACCAGAAGAATCTCTTTAGAGTGCGTAGAGAAGTTAAATACCCCTGCACAAGTAAGTTTGCTGCTCCCCCGACAGTCTCTGAAGTTATCCCCTCTCTCAACATTTGAAGGGTTAACCCTCCTCTCCGAAATGTATGTCTAGTTACACCCCTGAAGGACCCCTCCGTATAAAACGTTTAAATGCCTGCTATGGCGAGTTCGGCTTTGTTTTTGAGTAATGGAGTCTTAATATTGGACTTAATATTTAACCATTGGAGATATTTGAACTATGGGACGTGGGGGCTCATGAGCACTTCCATCAATACGGGGTGTGTGAACTGTTGGGTGCAGAGCTCTGTCTTGGGGAGGGGTGTGAGAAGTTACACAATGCGGGGTAGCTGATTTGAAAGGAAGCGCGACTGGCGTCCTCTGCAGAGCTGACTCACTGCACTTCTGATTGACGGCTAGTGGGAGGCAGAGGAGGGTGTATTGAGCGTACACAGAGAGCTGTGCACGCCTCGAGCAGGTGCTGTGGGAAACAGCGGGGGCGGACCCTCACCTCCCATGCCCGTCGCTGCATCGGGGTGGCGTTAGGCGCTTTGGCAGACCCCCTCAAGTACTCCCCTTGTTTCTCCTCATGTCATGCTCTCGGTGGTGCGGCAGCGGGAGCAAGTACAGCCCTTCCCTCAACCCAGAGGCAAAAGAGTGTACGGTGTACCGGTGTTGTATGCTATCCTGCAGGCCATGATAGATTGTGGGAGGCAGTGTTCGGCAATCTTCGGAGTCACGCCCACTTGATGGCTCCAGCCATACATGCAGCACGAAAAGAAAAGCTAATGTCATAGCCCGCCTACAGCCCGCCCTCCAACATCTCTATTGAGGGATTGGCCAGAGCTACCAGGTGGGCGTTGTTGCAGGGCCTTCACTCTGTCATGGGAAGCCGAATATCATACAGTATGGTATAATATACGGCTTCCCATGTTTTTTTTTTTTTTTTTTAATACTGTGGAAAGTCTGGGAGCCTAGCATTCGTTCAGTTGTATTAACCTTTCTATATTTTATTCCAACATCACACTACAGTCAAAATAAGAAAGGTTGTACTGTGACAGCACATAGGGCGGACATGTTATTATTTTAAATGGTATAATTATAAGAAAGGTTATACTGTTACAGTAGATGGTGCGCTTAAACATGTTTTATGGCATAATTAACCTTTCTATATTTTATTCCAACATCACACTACAGGCAAAATAAGAAAGGCTGTACTGTGACAGGCGCACGTATTATTTTAAATGGTATAATAATAAGAAAGTTTGTACTGTTACAGTAGATGGGGCGCTTAAACATTTTTAAATTTTTTATGGCATAATTAACCTTTCTATATTTGATTCCAACATCAAAGCACGAGGAATCACTGCCGGAGCCTCTCTTAAGGATAAAGGGGCAGGTTGGGCTCAGTCACACAACTCTGTCATAATGCAGGGGGGTGCACGGTAGGGTCTCCCTTCAGCATGTGTTATTGGGAAGGGAAGTCAACAGTATTTTACGTAATTGGTGTTAAGCTCCCTGTTCACCCGCGGCTTGGTAAACTGCACACTATTACACACTGCTGCAAGTGACTGGTATGGGCTGCGCTATGTCATGGATACAACACCACTGGGTTAATGAGGCTCAAGCCCCCTACCTAAAGTTTGGGCTGTTTGTATGGGGATGAAATGCAGACTAGTGAGAGTCTTTGTAATTCCTTTCCTTTTTTCCTCAGCAGTGCTGTTCTTCAGCATGCATTCAGCCATCACACACTACAATGGGGCATTTCCAACCGAAAGATGCCCTTCCATTTACAGCTACAACTATCAATTCTGTGTCTGCTTCCAAGACGGATCTATGTGATTACTGTGCCCCAATTACTATGACCCCCAAAATGTTGACTTTTTTATTTCAACCCCATTTTCACCTCATATATATGCTGGGAGAGACACCATCAGCACCCCTACATGTATTATGGTAATTCGCATCCCCTGTCTCCCTGGGGTTAACTCACAATGACACAAGTCGTCATCCTGTTTAACGTTTAATCTGGTCCCTACCAATGTATGGGCACCACCTACCTCCTCCCTTGACACCCCCATACCTTTTCATTGTTGGGGTGCATGATATCATGGCCTGAACGCAACTATGGTAATTCACAAAACCTGTAACACACATCCTGTTTTATGTTTACTCTGGTCCCAAATGATGTAGAGGCACCACCTAGCCCTTCCCTGGATACCTCCATACCCTTTGATTGTGGGGGTGCAAGATATCATGGCCTGAACACACCTATGGTAATTTGCATCCCCTATTTCTCTTGGGGCTATTCACACTAGCGCAAGTGGTCATCCTGTTTTATGTTTGATCTGGTCCCAACAAATGTAGAGGCACCATCTACCTCCTCCCGGAACACCCCCATACCTTTTGATTGTGGGGGGCGCAAGATATCATGTCCTGAACACACCTATGGTAATTTGCATCCCCTATTTCTCTTGGGGCTATTGACACTAGCGCAAGTGGCCATCCTGGTTTATGTTTACTGTGATCCTAACCAATGTAGAGGCGTCCCCCTAGCCCGTCCTGGAACACCGCCATACCTTTTCACTGTGGGGGGTGCAAGATATCATGGCCTGAATGCACCTATGGTAGTTCGCATCCCCTACCCCCCTGGGGTTAACCCACACTAGCGCACGTGGTCATCCGGCTGTATGTTTAATCTGGTCCCAATCAATGTAGAGGCACCATCTAACCCCTCCCTGGAGACCCCCATGCCTATTGATTGTGGGGGGTGCCAGATATCACGGCCTGAATTTACCTATGGTAATTTGCATCCCCTATTTCTCTTGGGGTAATTCACACAAGCGCAAGCGGTCGTCCTGTTTTATGTTTACTCTGGTCCTAACCAATATAGAGGCATCCCCCTAGCCCCTCCCTGGACACCCCCATAGCTTTTGATTGTGGGGGGTGCAAGGTGTCATGGCCTGAACACACCTATGGTAGTTCGCATCCCCTACCTCCCTGGGGTAAACTCACACTAGCGCATGTGGTCATCCTGTTTTATGTTTAACCTGGTCCCAATCAATGTAGATGCACCATCTAACCCCTCCCTGGAGACCCCCCATGCCTATTGATTGTGGGGGGTGCCAGATATCACGGCCTGAATTTACCTATGGTGATTTGCATCCCCTATTTCTCTTGGGGCTATTCACACTAGTGCAAGTGGTCATCCTGCTTTATGTTTACTCTGGTCCCAATCAATGTAGATGCACCATCTAACCCCTTCCCGGAGACCCCCATGCCTTTTGATTGCGGGGGGTGCAAGATAACAAGGCCTGAATGCACCTATGGTAATTTGCATCCCCTACCTCCCTGGGGTTAACTCACACTGACGCAAGTGGTCATCCTGTTTTATGTTTAATCTGGTCCCAACCAATGTAGATGCACCATCTAACCCCTCCCTGGAGACCACCATGCCTAATGATTGAGGGGGGTGCAAGATATCATGGCCTGAATGCACCTATGGTAATTTGCATCCCCTATTTCTCTTGCGGCTATTCACACTAGCGCATGTGGTCACCCTGTTTTATGTTTAATCTGGTCCCAATCAATGTAGATGCACCATCTAACCCCTCCCTGGAGACCCCCATGCCTTTTGATTGTGGGGGGGTGCAAGATATCACAGCCTGAATGGACCTATGGTAATTTGCATCCCCTATTTCTCTTGGGGCTATTCACACTAGCGCAAGTGGTCATCCTGTTTTATGTTTAATCTGGTCCCAACAAATGTAGAGGCACCATCTACCCCCTCCCGGAACACCCCCATACCTTTTGATTGTGGGGGGTGCAAGATATCATGGCCTGAATGCACCTATGGTAATTTGCATCCCCTATTTCTCTTGGGGTAATTCACA
The DNA here is from genome assembly GCF_040938575.1 of Ambystoma mexicanum. Classification (NCBI taxonomy): domain Eukaryota; kingdom Metazoa; phylum Chordata; class Amphibia; order Caudata; family Ambystomatidae; genus Ambystoma; species Ambystoma mexicanum. The sequence continues at coordinate 710,575,743 of NC_090925.1, forward strand.
CAAGTGCAAGCGGGCATCCTGTTTTATGTTTACTCTGGTCCTAACCAATATAGAGGCGTCCCCCTAGCCCCTCCTGGAACACCGCCATACCTTTTCACTGTGGGGGGTGCAAGATGTCATGGCCTGAACACACCTATGGTAGTTCGCATCCCCTACCTCCCTGGGGTTAACTCACACTAGCGCATGTGGTCATCCTGTTTTATGTTTAATCTGGTCCCAATCAATGTAGATGCATCATCTAACCCCTCCCTGGAGACCCCCATGCCTTTTGATTGTGGGGGGGGTGCAAGATATCATGGCCTGAATGGACCTATGGTAATTTGCATCCCCTATTTCTCTTGGGGCTATTCACACTAGTGCATGTGGTCATCCTGTTTTATGTTTACTCTGGTCCCAGTCAATGTAGATGCACCATCTAACCCCTTCCTGGAGACCCCCATGCCTTTTGATTGTGGGGGGTGCAAGATGTCATGGCCTGAACACACCTATGGTAGTTCGCATCCCCTACCTCCCTGGGGTAAACTCACACTAGCGCATGTGGTCATCCTGTTTTATGTTTAATCTGGTCCCAATCAATGTAGATGCACCATCTAACCCCTCCCTGGAGACCCCCATGCCTTTTGATTTTGGGGGGTGCAAGATAACATGGCCTGAATGCACCTATGGTAGTTCGCATCCCCTACCTCCCTGGGGTAAACTCACACTAGCGCATGTGGTCATCCTGTTTTATGTTTAATCTGGTCCCAATCAATGTAGATGCACCATCTAACCCCTCCCTGGAGACCCCCATGCCTTTTGATTGTGGGGGGGGGGTGCAAGATATCACGGCCTGAATGGACCTATGGTAATTTGCATCCCCTATTTCTCTTGGGGCTATTCACACTAGTGCAAGTGGTCATCCTGTTTTATGTTTACTCTGGTCCCAGTCAATGTAGATGCACCATCTAACCCCTTCCTGGAGACCCCCATGCCTTTTGATTGTGGGGGGTGCAAGATGTCATGGCCTGAACACACCTATGGTAGTTCGCATCCCCTACCTCCCTGGGGTAAACTCACACTAGCGCATGTGGTCATCCTGTTTTATGTTTAATCTGGTCCCAATCAATGTAGATGCACCATCTAACCCCTCCCTGGAGACCCCCATGCCTTTTGATTATAGGGGGTGCAAGATATCACGGCCTGAATGGACCTATGGTAATTTGCATCCCCTATTTCTCTTGGGGCTATTCACACTAGTGCAAGTGGTCATCCTGTTTTATGTTTACTCTGGTCCCAATCAATGTAGATGCACCATCTAACCCCTCCCTGGAGACCCCCATGCCTTTTGATTGTGGGGGGTGCAAGATATCAGGGCCTGAATGGACCTATGGTAATTTGCATCCCCTATTTCTCTTGGGGCTATTCACACTAGTGCAAGTGGTCATCCTGTTTTATGTTTACTCTGGTCCCAGTCAATGTAGATGCACCATCTAACCCCTTCCTGGAGACCCCCATGCCTTTTGATTGTGGGGGGTGCAAGATGTCATGGCCTGAACACACCTATGGTAGTTCGCATCCCCTACCTCCCTGGGGTAAACTCCACTAGCGCATGTGGTCATCCTGTTTTATGTTTAATCTGGTCCCAATCAATGTAGATGCACCATCTAACCCCTCCCTGGAGACCCCCATGCCTTTTGATTGTAGGGGGTGCAAGATATCACGGCCTGAATGGACCTATGGTAATTTGCATCCCCTATTTCTCTTGGGGCTATTCACACTAGTGCAAGTGGTCATCCTGTTTTATGTTTACTCTGGTCCCAATCAATGTAGATGCACCATCTAACCCCTTCCTGGAGACCCCCATGCCTTTTGATTGTGGGGGGTGCAAGATAACATGGCCTGAATGCACCTATGGTAGTTCGCATCCCCTACCTCCCTGGGGTAAACTCACACTAGCGCATGTGGTCATCCTGTTTTATGTTTAATCTGGTACCAATCAATGTAGATGCACCATCTAACCCCTCCCTGGAGACCCCCATGCCTTTTGATTGTGGGGGGGTGCAAGATATCACGGCCTGAATGGACCTATGGTAATTTGCATCCCCTATTTCTCTTGGGGCTATTCACACTAGTGCAAGTGGTCATCCTGTTTTATGTTTACTCTGGTCCCAGTCAATGTAGATGCACCATCTAACCCCTCCCTGGAGACCCCCATGCCTTTTGATTGTGGGGGGGTGCAAGATATCACGGCCTGAATGGACCTATGGTAATTTGCATCCCCTATTTCTCTTGGGGCTATTCACACTAGTGCTAGTGGTCATCCTGTTTTATGTTTACTCTGGTCCCAATCAATGTAGATGCACCATCTAACCCCTTCCTGGAGACCCCCATGCCTTTTGATTGTGGGGGGTGCAAGATAACATGGCCTGAATGCACCTATGGTAGTTCGCATCCCCTACCTCCCTGGGGTAAGCTCACACTAGCGCATGTGGTCATCCTGTTTTATGTTTAACCTGGTCCTAATCAATGTAGATGCACCATCTAACCCCTCCCTGGAGACCCCCATGCCTTTTGATTGTGGGGGGTGCAAGATGTCATGGCCTGAACACACCTATGGTAGTTCGCATCCCCTACCTCCCTGGGGTAAACTCCACTAGCGCATGTGGTCATCCTGTTTTATGTTTAATCTGGTCCCAATCAATGTAGAGGCACCATCTAACCCCTCCCTGGAGACCCCCATGCCTATTGATTGTGGGGGGTGCCAGATATCACGGCCTGAATTTACCTATGGTAATTTGCATCCCCTATTTCTCTTGGGGTAATTCACACAAGCGCAAGCGGTCGTCCTGTTTTATGTTTACTCTGGTCCTAACCAATATAGAGGCATCCCCCTAGCCCCTCCCTGGACACCCCCATAGCTTTTGATTGTGGGGGGTGCAAGGTGTCATGGCCTGAACACACCTATGGTAGTTCGCATCCCCTACCTCCCTGGGGTAAACTCACACTAGCGCATGTGGTCATCCTGTTTTATGTTTAACCTGGTCCTAATCAATGTAGATGCACCATCTAACCCCTCCCTGGAGACCCCCATGCCTTTTGATTGTGGGGGGGTGCAAGATATCACGGCCTGAATGGACCTATGGTAATTTGCATCCCCTATTTCTCTTGGGGCTATTCACACTAGTGCTAGTGGTCATCCTGTTTTATGTTTACTCTGGTCCCAATCAATGTAGATGCACCATCTAACCCCTTCCTGGAGACCCCCATGCCTTTTGATTGTGGGGGGTGCAAGATAACATGGCCTGAATGCACCTATGGTAGTTCGCATCCCCTACCTCCCTGGGGTAAGCTCACACTAGCGCATGTGGTCATTCTGTTTTATGTTTAACCTGGTCCTAATCAATGTAGATGCACCATCTAACCCCTCCCTGGAGACCCCCATGCCTTTTGATTGTGGGGGGGTGCAAGATATCACGGCCTGAATGGACCTATGGTAATTTGCATCCCCTATTTCTCTTGGGGCTATTCACACTAGTGCAAGTGGTCATCCTGTTTTATGTTTACTCTGGTCCCAGTCAATGTAGATGCACCATCTAACCCCTTCCTGGAGACCCCCATGCCTATTGATTGTGGGGGGTGCAAGATATCACGGCCTGAATGGACCTATGGTAATTTGCATCCCCTATTTCTCTTGGGGCTATTCACACTAGTGCAAGTGGTCATCCTGTTTTATGTTTACTCTGGTCCCAGTCAATGTAGATGCACCATCTAACCCCTTCCTGGAGACCCCCATGCCTTTTGATTGTGGGGGGTGCAAGATGTCATGGCCTGAACACACCTATGGTAATTTGCATCCCCTACCTCCCTGGGGTAAACTCACACTGACACAAGTGGTCATCCTGTTTTATGTTTAATCTGTTCCCAATCAATGTAGATGCACAATCTAACCCCTCCCTGGACGCCCAGATACCTTTTGATAGTGGGGGTGCAAGATATCATGGCCCAAACACACCTATTTCAAATTTAATTCTATCCGCCGCTCCCCACAGGAAACCCTGTGATCTTCCGGCAAATGGCGGACGATGCCCGATCGTCCGAAACTCTGGAGACAAACTTGTTTGGATCTTTTTCAATCATCCGCACCGCTACCACGTGAGCATATGGCTCTTTAGTAACGTGCATGCAATGGATGGGGTTGCAGAATAATTCTGAGTCCAAATAATGGAACCAACTCGGGAAGATGGCAAAGGTACTGTTTTATTAACAATTATCCAAAACAGGGAGGTTACAACGAACATCAACGGACGTTCGCTCAGGCTCTTGACGATTTTCTCATAAAAACATCCTTATATGCAAAGAACACGTCAGACGTGATGTCATACTGCAAGGCAAATAATAGGAAACCTATCAAAGGCTGTGATAGGCTTAAGGGGAACAATTAAGTATACATTGCATAGGGACTAGGATTGGGATTTGCTGCCCACTGTCAGGTGGAAAACTTATGCCTACCTCTTAAAACTTGTAGAGTACACAGTTTATCATTGGTCTTCAAACTATAAGGCCCTTCACTATATGGCCCTCTACAATTGGTTCGCACGCTCGTGCCATGTCTGGAACATTCGGTTCACTTACAAGCACGTAAACTAAAACCCAGGTGCCAGGAGGTGGACTGGACATTACCTCCCCACCCAATTAGCCCAGCATCTCTCATCAACCATGGCTTCTGCCATGAAGATTGTTTTACAAATTGGCCTTGCAAAGTATCCTTGTCTGTGGGAATATATGGGAGTGCAGGCTCTCACTATCGTTGTTCTAGGACTCCAAGCTGAACTCTATTTCCATCCTAGGCTCACATGACAGGAGACCATGAATTGGCCCATTTTGCAGCAGCCAACATGACCTCTGACCCTTTCAGTACAACTCACACAAAGGGAACTGATGTATGTGTTATTATTGTGTTACAATGCAAAAATACTATCATGTCTGTGGCACTAAATCATGGATATGTACTGCAAATCATTTTAAATTCCAATCCAAAGCATATGTGATTGTGCACTTCTAACAGGCAGGGGACCTGGGTAATTGGCGTGCAGGCCAATGGTGATATGTGGGTGGGAGCATATCTATTCTCTGTCTTTGCATCAGGTGGTGTGGGTTTTCTTGACTGTGTTTGTGCTTCTTTTTGTCACTTTGGTTGGGTGCATTCTGGTACATGTAGTGATTTTCGTATTGGTGTACGGAATGGATGTTGTTACGCATGCACTGGATCATTTTCTTCAATTGAGACACACTTGTCAAGCCCCTGCACTCACGCATGCTATTACTGTGTTGCACCTTGATTTCCCCCTCTACACTTGCACGTTCAATGCACTCACTAGCAATAGTAAGTTTGTCTCCCCTTACCTTTTTTATCATTACTTGTACTATTGTAGCAATTATTGACCCTGGCTCTAATTCATGGTCTACCTTCCCCTTTACCCACCCTGTCTGCCCTCTGTGCGCTTTCAGGGTGTTTTGCTAATTGCATGAGCGCAGAATATTTGAACAACAAATATAATGCATACACTGCGCACAGCCACTGCTGATCGGTGTTATACATGCCCATAATTCAACAGTGCACATGCCCTTGTAGTTACATTCACCCAGCATCCAGTTACACAGTCCACTGTGACGTGCCATGTACCCAGGCAGCGTGGAGTTGCGCAGCACCGTGGAGTCGTGGGTTGAACCAGGACATCTGGCACAACAGTGGGTGATGAGGTGGCAGGCATCACATACCATCTGCATGTTGAGTGAGTGATAGTTTTCTGTTCCGGTAGACTGCCTCCACAGCATGCCTGGCCACCAGCTCCACATGTGTTCCGGCCAATACACCTATGATATAATATGGGATTTACAAGGCGCCTATACACTAGTGTTTCAAGGCGCGATGAGGCAAGGGAGGGGAAACAAAGGGAAGACAAAGGTCTTACTAGGCCAGGTGACATTGAGATCGCGCAAGTGCAGGGGAGGGGGTAAAGGGAAAAGTGCGGCGGAGGAGGTGGCTGTGCAATACATAGGATCAATAGTAAAAAATAAATTAAATTAAAAAAAAAAGGTAAAAGTGCAGCCATCTTGTGGCAAGTGCAGGGGTAAGTGCAGACATCAAGTGTCAAGAGCTTGTAGGGGACTTTAGGGATACAGAAACAGCCACCCAAGTGCAGCTGTTGCCTGGGAGGCAGTGCAGGTGAGCAACTGGCGGGGGAGGGGAACTGGGCCCAAGATCAGAGGGTAGCCAGGTGACCAACGCAGTTTCAGTCAGGAGTTCAGCAGGGAAAAGGGGTAGAAAAGAATCAAAGAGGAAGGTCTTGAGGTCCTTCCGGAACTGGAGATCTTTCTCCTCAAGTTTCAGGGAGGCTGTTCCAGAGGGAGGCCCCAGCCGAAGGAAGAGATTTACCACAAACTCGTTGCGTGGAGAAGCGACTGACCCTGAGGGAGTTCGAGGCGGATGAGCGAAGAGCTCGACAAGGAAGATATTTAGGAAGAGAGAGTTGAAGGTATTGAGGCCCCAAGCCTCAGAAGGCCTTGTGGACAATGCAGAGGGTTTTCAACTTAATCCTCGCAGCCACTGGGAGCCATTGCAGAGATTTCACTCCTGGAGAGATACGATCCTGGGCTTGAGGCCAAAGACAAGTCTTGCAGTCCTGTTATGGATGAGTTGCAGAGGGCGCAGAGTAAAAGCAGGCAGTTTAAGAAAGAGGCAGTAGTGCAGCCTAGAGAGAACCAGAGCTCTAGAGACAGTGAACTTCTGGAGGAAGGAGAGGAAAGGAAGAATACCTCTGAGGAGGTGCAGCTGGTAGTGTGACTTCTTAGAGATGTCAGAGATGTCAGGAGAGAAGGAGAGTGGGGAGTCGAAGATGACCCAGAGGTTTTTAGCCTCACAGCTGGGAGCAGAAAGAGGGCCAAGAGAGGCTGGCCAGAGAGCGACAGTAAAGGAGGGAGCAGGTGTGCCGATGAGGAGAATCTCCGTCTTACTGGCATTAAGGCAGATGTCGTTGGCGACGCACCACTCCTGGATAGCGGACAGTCAGTCAGAGATGAGAAAGGGAGAAGACGTGGCAGAAGGGAGCCTGAAATGAGTGTCATCCACACAGCACTGAAAGTTCGGGCAGAGAGCAGCAATGCGGTGGCCAAGAAGTGCCAGGTATTAATTGAACAGCCAGGGAGAGAGGTTAGACCCCTGGGGAACACCACAGGTAGAGATAGAGGAGAGCAAGGATCCTAGTTGGACCTGGGAGTGTCGATCGGAGAGGAGAGAGGTCATCCAAGCCAGGGCCTGATCAGTGATACACAGGTTATCACGGAGACAGTTGAGCAGGATGGCATGGTTGACCATGTCAAAGGCAGAAGAGAGATCCAGTCATGCCTGCAAGGGCACAAACACAGAGTCCCTAGTAGAACCCAAGCGCTTTTCTCCAGATTTACTTGTTGGGAATTCTTGTGTTTTGTGTACCTACCTCTGGACTGCAGCAACCACAATCTGTTGGTGGCAACTGTTGGTCTGCGCTCCTTGGAATCGCCCCCTGTGAAGGCAATTTTAGTGGCATTGACCTGGTCAGCAGTCCTGGGTAGGATGATGTGGTCTCCAACCTGAAACAGGACATGCAAAAAACAGGGTTGCACTATCCCAAGCAGTTCACTCAGTGTGTTGGTATGTGCCTGTGGCTATGAAGTGTAGCACAGACACTACCTTGAGTAAGAGGGGGGTATGGCTGTACGGATATGGATCAGGCTGACCAAGTCGTCCTGGATCAGGTTCGCTATGGAAGTGATGTGTCCTTGTCTAGCCTGTTCAGGGTGTGGATCTGGCTTTGGCTGAAAGGTGTGGCCCTTATGCATGGAATTGGTGGTTGCTTCAGCTTCCTGCAGCATATTTCATTCCCTTCACAGGGCGTGATTCCAAGGAGTGCAGACCATCAGTTGCCACCAACAGATTGTGGTTGCTGCAGTCCAGAGGTAGGTGCACAAAACACAAGAATTCCCAACAAGTAAATCTGGAGAAAAGCGCTTGGGTTCTACTAGGGACTCTGTTTTTGTTAAAAACTCCTTCTCCGTTTAGCACAGGCTTGAAAAGTCTGCGTGCGGAATTTCATTTGGAGTTCCCTGGTCTTGGTTAACTAATAAGCCCAATTTATGCGGTTCTGGCAGGTTCTCAATGTTCTCAAAAGCAAAGAAAGTAGTTATCTTTGCATACAACGCTGTCACAGTTCCTGCGATTGGTGTCCTGGGCCCTTATGCATCCTCGGGGCCCTGATCTCCCACAGCAATCTGCCAAGCTCCTGTCTCTCCACAGCACTTGCATCTGCACACGAGGTTCACACTCCTGCGGCCCCAGTCCGTGTAGCACTCAACATGCCTAGCACTTCATTGGTGGCTCACCCATGAGCTCGGACTCCCCAGCACTTAAATCCCTTTTCCCTCTTCCTTGCTGCACTTGCACATTCTGAATACTCACAGGGCATAGTAGGTTTGTTCTTTCTACCTCCCCCCTGCTCTTAAATACTGTGTTTTTTTTATTGTATTTCCCACCCTTGCTCCCTCCCTGCCCTGGGGGCGCTTTGAAACAGTATTTTCTTACTGTATAAACACCTAACAGTCAAAAAATAAATAAATACGTCACTGTCACAGTGACAGTTAATGAGGCAAGTCCCTTAGCATGGGTAAGACAAGCCTGTTTGGCTGCCATGGCGTTACTCAGCAATTTTGGAGTCGATACTGTAAGGGGTGTGGAAAACTTGGTCTCCCCCCCCCATTCCCGGGGAATTTTTTTTACAAGTGGCCAGAGAAGGGCCACCACTGTTGAATCCCGACGCAGGGGGTGGACGAGCGAGGGAGGATCACCTGGGTGGAGGGTCCTTTGGGATTGGGGAGGGATTCCCTGAGGGCGAGACATGGTGCACCCTTTTTTCCAATGGCCCCCTAACCGACATTCCCTGCTAATACATGACCGCAGACTTTTCCCTTTGACAAAACTCCCCGCTTTGCTAGAACACAGCGAAAACCAACTGAGGCACTTTTTAATTTCTATCCATGTCCAATTAAGAAGGACAGGCAAGGTCAGGCACTGAATTCAGAACAAGCACACCTGAGAACTGTTAGCATACCACAGGTGTATAAAAGGAGTGAGCCAAAGAAACAGAATGAGTGAGCTGGGGCCTGAGCTACAGGAGTCTGAGTACGAGAGCACAGGCGAACTGGGATGCCCAGAGAACCCGAGGCCTGCTGAGAGTGAACTGAGGCCGATATGTTGGGAGCCTATGGTGTTAAAGGGCTAACTAAAGCGTGGCAAGGGAGCCGGATCTTCAAGGAGCCAGGAGGGGGTTGAGTGCAACACTGTTCTCCAGAGTGAAGTCTGTGATGGGTGTTCGTTTTCTTGGGCCAGCTAGGCCGTCTGGGCCTGAGGAGTACTGGGTGTTGTCAAAAGGCTCTGATAACCCAATACACCAACCTGTTGTGAACTAAAAAAAAGTCTTGTGAATTAATGAGAAGTAGCAGACTTCCTGAGGAGAGGTGACACAGAGGAATTGTTGCCTAAATTAACTTTGAACTTGTGCGACCAGAACTGTTTTAACTTTGGAAAAGGAACTTCATGCAGTGCTTTTGAAAGCCAAGGGGCGCATGCTAAATCCCAAGTGGCTCAAGACCTGGGGAAGGGAGCTTTGGACCAGCTCCACTACTATCCTGACCTTTACTTTGAAGCACCCTTTTTATTTAGTCCAATCCGATGCACATTATTGTATTAAAGAGTGTGAGGGCAAGCATAGGTTTAACACAGACACTTTTTTGTTTTGACTAACTTGACTGACTTTGGACTTATATTTTAGTTGATGGTCGAGAATACTCCCATTATAGACGTAGGGCTAGTAAGCAGTCTCCAAACCCCTTTCTTTACAAAATAAATGTTTTCATAAACTTGAATCTTTGTGTCTGTGTCTCTCTCATGATACCTTGCCTGTCTCACAGAGGTCAGAAATGAAAACCAGGCACAACGTTTCTTTTTTAAAACAATTTTAATAAATGTTTCCAAACAAAATAACATACAGACTTTATTAATAGCTTCTGATGATACGTCACATTGTTGTCTGTTCAACCACCCCACACCCTTCCTCCCTCCCCTCTGCCTATTACACTTGCAATGTCTACCAAGGTATATAGCTGCTTGCTTGAACTTCTCTCCATATCTCTATTCCCCCCTTTGTGTGTTGGTGCGGGTGTCTGAGTCTGAGTGTCTTCCTGTGCAGAGGGCATCAATTCCTTTATCATATGTTTCCAGGCCGTTAAGTCCCTGTCCTGCTTTTCCTGACCCTGACGTGGACGCCTCTTGCCACACCGTTGTTTCTGCCAGTGACCATTTCAGGAGGTCCCTCAACCACAGACGTATGACTGGGCCGCTGTGTGCTTTCCACCCCATTGCAATCCTATGCTTCGCCAAGATGTACGCTAGATCTCTCAATTTGCTGACGTGTCTTGCCTGCTTTGGTCTCTGAAACATACCCAGCAGGCACGCCCCTGGGGAAACCGAGTCGGACGATAGGCCAATCCTGGTTAAGGTCTGGGCCACTTCATCCCAAAATCAGCGTATTTCCTCGCAGGCCCAGAACATATGTACCAGATCTGCATTGATCAGGCCACATTTCGGACAAGTTTGTTCTGTTGCCTTACTAAATTTTTCGATTTCCTTCGGAGTTAAATATGCTCTGTGTGTAACATATAATTGGATCAACTATTTTCGCATTTCTGGATACTTATGATACCTCATGGTTCCACTCCAGGCTGCGTCCGACAGTGGCTCTTGCAAGTCTGTTTCCCAGCCCTGCCTAATCTGTATCGAAACCAGACACAAAGTTGTCATGTTTTTGGTTAAAGACTTGTATTTAAAGGAAAATGGGTTTGGAAAATGCCTCGCTGGCCCTATTCTAAAGAGGAGTTTCCCTACCTAAAGACCACAAACTGTCTGTGTAAGGGTGTCAGAAACTAAAAAGCTGTCCTTGTTTCCAAAACGTCCTATCCTGACTCTCACAGTATAAACAAAATAACAAAGTGAGAAAGGAAATGTCTTCAACCTGATATTGGCAAAAAGAGTTAATGAATGAAAATTAAAATGGCGCCAGCAAAAATGTTCTCCAAGGTGAAAAGAACTTTGATCCAGAAGGTGGTTTCCTTCCCCTGGATTCTTAAATGGGATGGCAATGTCTCTTTACTGACAGTTAGTTTGTGTCTTTCCTTGATTAACAATACTCCTGTTGGGCAACAAGTTCTGTAACCGACTTTCTTTAACACAAGTTTCTAATTTGTCTAACAAACACTGCCCTTCTTTAGCATTTCTTGTAGCTTTGCAAATCGCCTGGTATACTCACCTGCCAGGACTCCACTTGTGTTTCAATTGCCTGGTATCCTTCCCATGCCAGGACTTACAATGTGTTTTCAAGTGGCTAGTATCCTTTTCTTGCCAGAACCTCTTATGGGATCTAGTGATTATTGCAGCGTGGCAAGTTTCGAATCCGAAAATATTAAATTCGAAAACTGCATGTTGCAATAATCACATAGATCGCCCTTGCCAGCATTCCCGCTACCCACCACCCCTAAACCCCTATGTAAGGTGGGAATCACTTACCTTTTTTACTTACCTGCATCTGTTTCTTCCCTCTGCGGAAGCTCTGCCTCACCATTGTGGGGCGGAACTTCTGCTGCAGGGTTTTACTTTGTTTTTCCTCCGCTTTCCTTGTTAGGGAAGCGGGGGACACCCGCGCAATACCCTGCCCTTTGTTCGACATTATGGGAATTTGTTATTTTTCCCATGCCAAATGTGCCTTAACCACGCATTCAGCATTTTCTTTCGGTATTTTTTGCCAAAAGGCTTCTTATGTGCTTTGACAGTTCCTCGGTATCACCAAAACTGCATATTTCGTTCTTGGCTCGGTATATCTGTCTGCTTCAATGTTCATTCAAACTTTGCCCTACACTTGCATCTCATGCATTCATATCTTATTGGGGTTTGGATCTGTACTTTGCCTTTTCTGCTTTCAAACAATCTTCTTGTGGTTTCTGTATTGGCAATCTCATAACATTCAAAATGTCGTTGGTGCGGTCGCCGGAATGCCCCAGGGTCCCCACTTGCTTTGGGCTGACTCACCGGTTCCCTATGGCATCTCTGGTCTTGTTCAGGCTTCTGCTGGTTCTCTGCAGCGTCTCCGGACTGGTTAGATTTTTCTGTGGCATGGCTCCTCCACTTGCTTCCGACTCTGGGCTATGCAGACGTCCTTCCGGCTTCCTTCACGGCTCCACTGTCACACACCTGCTTCCCTTCAGGTCCCAGTACGGAGCATGCTGCCTCTTTGAGCTGCCAAGCACCCAGGAACTCTCTTGCGTCTCCACAGCACATCCTGCTCATGAACTGCGTCCCTCTTTCTGTCCTGGAGGCCAACCAACACTGCTCCGCCACACCAGTTAGTGTCTCCAGCATTCACAAGCCTCTGCGGAAGGTCTCACGCCTTCTCCTGAACTGCCACACATCATTGTGCAGTTGCCATCTTTAAATGTCACACACAGGTGTTTCGTTAAACTAGTATGTACATTGAGCTTCAGGCTCCTGTTACCTTGTACCAACTCCTTCATCATCCTCGTCTCAATACTTAGGTGATTATGGGAGTTGAAGTCCATGGTTGTGATTGGACATACAGTATTTGGATAGTCTCTCAATGGTTTTACACGAACGAGCGGTGCACCAGAGGCAAAAGAGGCAAAAGGGGCTTTTATTCTTCAGGTCATAGGTCAGAGTTTGACATCAAGAATATTGGGAAGAGGTTTCTTTACTTCCTCTACAAGGTGGAACAAACAGATGGCAATAGGCCATTAAGGTCTTGGGCATTAGAGGGTATTTCCCCTGGGAAAAACCCATGTCTCCAATTAAGTCATGATATCTCCCTGTTAGTCGTCTCCCCACATGTGATCCTCCCTCATATAGCCGCCCCCAGGGTCAGGATCAGGTAGCGGCTGCCATCCCCTGGCTACATTGGAGGTGTACACCGCCGGGTAAACAGTGATGACTCCATCTGAATCATAACAATAAGCATTGCCCGTTTGGCGCTTGGATAGGATCCAGGCTGCCCAGACTTGAGTCGTTAGCGCAGGTAAGGCAAGCCAGTTTGGCTGCCACGTTCTTGCTTGTTAGTATTGGAGTCAAAACACTTTCCCTGTTTAGTGCTTGGGGAGAATCCAGGTTGTCCAGATCTGGGTCATTAAGCTTTGAGTCTCTAATTACAGAATCCTTGCTAGACAGAGTTCCTAACGTCTTGCTTCTAAAATCATATGATCATGGCATAATATAACTGTCTGGGCACGCATTCACCACAATTTTGGTCCAGCGCTGACTCATCTACTGGCTGCTTCTCGCTACGGACTGCAGCAGCCTGCATTCTAACGCACTCCAGCACAGGACTCAGTGCTACGAGAGGTTTTCAAAGGATGGTGCGACTCCAAAACCAGCCCTCCAGCAACCAGGTCCCAGGGAAACAGACAGTCACAATACTGCAGTAGACTGCACTCGAGCGCACTCCCAGAAATAATTTGGATTAGATTGGCTTCCCCTCTTCATTGTAATTGGCCAGCCCTCTCACAGTATAGTGTTGGCCACCCATAGTTTACAGGCCAGCATTATCTTCCCTTTATTCACTTGGGTGCAGTAATATTGTCTGGTTCTCATATCCATGCCAGCTGGGCTTTTGGCTTGGATAGGGCTATTCTACGATCTCTTAAAGCTTTCAGTGATGTTTATGTTCCTGTTCTTTTTGTTGTTCCTCTTCTTCCAGGAAAGGTTTAAGTGCCTTGCTTATTTTTTCCTTCATAACTATTTTTCCTTAATACCTTCTACCTCATATTCAGTTCTTTTTGACCCTGGAATAGTTGTTTAATGTGGTGAGAATTTCTGTGTTGATTTCTTTCTAAAATGTGAAACTGGTTTAGTCACTGTATGGATTAGCAACGTTGGGTGGCATGGTTGATGTTTGGAGAGGTTTTTTTCTTTTGATCTTTGCTGTCTTTTAAGGTGGGTAAGAGCCAAAGGTGAAATTCTCTATTTCTGTAGCAGACCGTGAACCAATATTAAGATTCTATCCATAATAAAAAAAGATGCGTATTGGTACAAATTTACAACCATTTGCTTCTTAAATATCCATTGTGAAACATGTTTAAAAGTTATGGAGGGGGGTGTGGCTTAGGAGGCCCACACACGGATGCCTCCTTAACAGTTTCTGGACATCGCCGGGCCTTCAGTGTTAATGGCACCGTCATAAGTGTCGCCAGAGCCTAGAAATCCTCACTCTGGCTAGGTGAAGCTCGAGGCATGCAGGGATCGAGTTTCGGCACCCGCAGCCCTCGCTGGACAGGGTTGGGAATCCTGGAACCGCACCAACTGCAACATGGCGCCTGCAACCCTTGCTCCTATAAACTGAGCAGCTGACCCTCTTCTCCAGGGTAGAGATGCGTGGGTCTGGGACTGTAACTTGCACTAAGCTGTCTGACCCGAGCTTTTCCTTTGGGGTACCTGTTTTTTCTCTGCATCTTTCTCCGCTCTTCCTTTGGGATCTGCCTTGAATTACATGCTTTCTGCCCAGCTGGTGAGTGCTCTGGCAGTTGGAGGCTTCCCGCGAGGACTTGCCAGATGCCTGACTCATTGCTTAATGCATACGGAGCATCTCCTTGAGGGCTTTGGTTGGTCCTAGGTGTGTGGTGCCTGGGTGTGCGGTGACTCTTACTACATGGGTGATAGTGGTATCTGTTGAAGTCCCTGTGCATGGATTACATGCTGCCTTCTCTCTCTTCACGAGCATTGTAGTTAAGAGCCCTCAGTCCCTGTGCACAGATCACATACTGCCTGATCTTTCTTTATTGGTGCTGGGGCTACCTGCGGTCCCTGGATTTGTTACCTGGAGGCTGTGATGGCAAAGAGGGGAAATACCCCTACAGATGGTGATATTGCGTGCTTGGTACATGCTTGTGAAGGACCTAAGAAGATTGTCAACGCTGTCCTGCTGGTGCCAAACCGGATATGGCTAACCTGCTGAGGGAACTGAAGCGGGCACTCCAAAACAGTGTTGCTGAGCTCTCCTCTAAAGTTGTGACAATTGACAAACGCGTGACGGAGGCAGAACAGTGTATTAGGAACATTGAGGACTCTTTCTGAGCAAACCTTGGAGTCTTGCAATGCTTCCCAATGCCTTCCGAAGTGTGAGGCCCTGGAACACAAACAGGAGGACATCGAAAATCATTCACGACGTAACAATGTCAGGCTACGCAGCATACCTATATCTGTAAGTGACTCAGATTTGCTGAATTAGGTCTGCGCCCTCTTCCGGTCTCCTCTCTGACTGTCTGAGGATGCCAAGGTGGAACTGGACCATACCCATAGTCTTTGAGGGTCTCTCTGGGACGGATCAAGCCAGCCACCTGATGTTCTCAGTAGAGTCAATTTCCTCACGTTTAAGCAGCGCATCATGGAAGCAGCACGTCCAGACCAGCCTTCACTTTTCGGGGTGCCGACCTTCAGATATCCCATGATCTGGTGACTTTCACAATCCAGAGGCGGAGGATGCTTTGTCCACTTACTGTGTGGCTCAGGGAAGATGGTATTCACTACAGATGGGGCTTCTCCACTGCTCTTTTCTTCACTTTGGAGGAGAAACATTGGCCAATAACATCACATATGGATGCTTAGGATTTACTGTCATCATGGCCATCTGGCCCTCATGAGGTTGGGTCCCTAAGCCACAGAGGGGATTGTGGTCAAGAGCTGGTAAGGCGCGAAACCCTGGGGGCCTCTCGGGAGTAAAATGAAGGTGATTGGCCCCACGCAGGTGAAGTAGTTCTGGATGCTTTTTTTTCTTACTTATCTCTATAGGTTCTGATTGAAATTGATATTTTATTTCTATCGCGCTCATACACAAGTGTTTCAGAGCGCGACAAGGCAAGGGAAGGGGAACAGAGGAGAAACAAAAACAACGATCTTACTAGGCCCAGTGACATTGAGAACGCGCAAGTGCATGGGAGAGGGAGAAGTGCCTGGACGGGGGATCAAAAGGAGAGTGCGGATCAAGGTGGAAAAAAAATATAAATAATAATAAATAAATTAATAAATAAAAAGGCAACAAACAGAGGGAGTGCAGCCAGCAAGTGGCAGTGCTGGGTTTAAGGCAGCAGGCTGGGTAGGTCTGATAAGTGCAGGAAGAACAAAACAAAGGGGTAGGGGCTGTATGGGTACAGATACAGACTCGGAGGCAGTCCATGCGGGTGGCAAGAGGAGCAGGTACCTGGGCCCGGAAGAAAGAGGGTGGCCAGGTACATGGTGCCGAGGGAGAGTAGAATCAGCAGGGGAGAGGGTGGGGGAGGCAGAAGCAAAGAGGAAGGTCTTGAGGTGCTTCCGAAACCAGAGATGGTTCTCCACAAGTTTCCTCAAGATGGTTCTCCTCACTTTAACTGTTTGGACGATCTAGACTCTGTGAGCGGATGGACTTGGCGATGGCATGAATATTCTCTCTATTGATTTACAACAGTGTTTTGGTCTGGCGACAGCAAGCAATAGCCCCGGTCTGTGATAATAGCTCCTTTTCTGAACCGTTTTTATTTTTATACGAGTCTTTCTTGTTGGTGGGTATGGGATGGGCTTTTTTAGAAGGGTTCTCGTAAATGTTGAGGTAAAATTGGATGCGGGATGGTAAGAGTCATGATCAGTTTGCTACTTGTAGAGTGTGACACCTGCTTATTTTAAGCTTATCTCTTATTTCCACTTAGCACTGAGGTCGTGTTAGCGGACTCCCCGTTGGGTCAGAGTTAAAGTACTCGATCTTAATGTGCACGGATTTAACACCCCCTTAAATCTGTGTTGCAGAGATTGAGGGACCAGGAATGTTCCATAGCCTTGTTACAAGAGACGCACCTGTGTCACACTGATTTTTGTAGACTGCGCAATAGACACTTTGCTAAACAATATCTTGCCTATTTCAGTACTAATAAAGGTGGAACAGGGGTCGTTTTCTCCCGGGGAATTCTCTTAGTTGAGTTGGGAGGGAAGAATGACCCGCGGGGGGGTCGGTTTATAGGGGTCAAGGGCTTGTTAGGCGGTCATCTGTTTACTGTCATAGCTCTTTATTCCGCCAGTGAGAAGCAGGGTGGATTCCTTGTGGACTTTCTGTCGGAAAGGACTGCTTTTGCAGATGGACAAGTGATCTTGGTGGTGGGGATAGGGGGATTATAATGTAGTACCTGACCCCATGATTAATCACACCCACCCTCTGCTACAGACTTTAAACTGGCCCAGTCTTTAATTAAAGTTCTGAGGGAAATGAATCTGGTTTACTTATGGAGGCTATTGCACAAGGGAGAACTTGACAACACACATTTTACACGCATATAGGACTTTCTCAAGGATCAATCTCAGGATCATATCTCCCTTTCTCCAGCATGGGGTCTGGCATGGATTCACATGCTCGTGAATATTCCCCGTTGTCAGGCCAGGAATCCTCGGTAAAAGAATAAACTGTTTGACTTGCACTTACAAACTGTCTTTCTTCTATACACCTAACACTGAGCTCTGGGTCATACTGCCCCCAGCCAATGACTGCCCTCTCCCTAAGCCCCTCCACTGGCAGCCATCTTCACATTTTTACCGCACGTTCAAGTGTTGGGAGTCCTCGTCTTGTGCTCAGAGAGCTTTTCTACGTTTTTGCGCTTTTTCGATAAAAAGTTTCTATTTTTGTCAAATAGAGCCTGTGTGTTCTTTCGTTCCTTTGACCGGCAAGCAGGGATCCGTTTGTCACCGTCTTTCAACGCCCCTTAAGGGCAAGAATCGTAGAGAGTTTCATGGAAGATTCAAGAACGCCATTGGGCCTACATCCCACTCCGGACCGTGTCGGAGGAGAAGAAAGAGGGAGGCTCCCTCTTCAAGCTCTGCTCCAGCTGCGGATTGAGGAACTTGTTTGTGGAGGACAAACACTCTCAGTGCCTCTACTGTCTCCATCCGGACCACAGCGAAGCATATTGTGAAATCTGCCTTGGGTTCTCCAAGCGAACCATCAAGGACAGTCACAGTAGGTTGGCGGGATGGCTTAAAGCCAAGGCCTCTACCCTGTGCGGCAAGCAGGCGCATGCCTTACCCAGGACCGGCCGGTCCGAAGAGCTGGCTTCTAAGTCCTTTGAGGGTGCTCGATCCGCGGGGGCCCAAGACAAGGCCAAGTACCGCAAGTCTGTTTCCATCTGGGTTTCCACTCAAGTGGGTCCCACGATACGCAGCGCACGTTCATCTTCACCATCTGCCTTCATCGCCCGTCATCGCTCCAGCTCCTCCTCGAAGAGGAAATCGGTTAACCCAGGGAAGCTGCGGGAAAAGCCGGAGAAGACCAAGGCGCAGGGAAAGGTGTCCGACCTGCCCCTGAAGGCCCAGGTGGTCCAGACTAAGTCATCCTTCAGGATCGAGCTGGTGGCGGCCACCCTCTCGAAGGCAAAACATGCTGACCTGGTCCACGAGTGGGAAAAGATCTCAACCGACCGATGGGTGCTGGACGCTCCCACCCACGGACACTCTCTAGAGTTCCAGCAGAAGTGTCCGCGGATACCACTGGTGGCCCGGCAGGAGGAGCAAATCCCTCCACTCCTGCGGGAAGTACGGGCCGTATTAAAAAAGGGGGCTATAGAGCTGGTTCCAATGTGACTGCGGGCTCTGCAGTCTACTGCAGATACTTCTTGGTGAAGAAGACTGGGGGCTGAAGGCCCATTCTAGACCTGCGGCTCCTTAACAAATACCTCAAGTCCCAAAAATTCATGATGGTCATGTTGCAGCACGTGCTCGGCCAACTGGAGGAAGGGGACTTCTTGTCGTCGCTGGATCTGGAGGATGCATACTTCCACATCCCCATTCACGAGAAGCATCGGAAGGTCCTGTGCTTCGTAGTACAGGGAAGGCACTACCAGTTCAAGGCCCTTCCCTTTAGACTGTATTCGGCACCCAGGGTGTTCACAAAAGTGCATGGCACCAGTGGCGGCCCATCTGCACCTACAAGGGATACATGTGTACACGTACCTTGATGACTGACTCATCCGCGCCAAGTGCAGGGAAGTAGCAGTTCAACACATGGAGAGGACCGTCCAGCTGCTGATAGATCTGGGGTTCTCCGTCAACTATCCAAAGTCCTGCTTGATTCTATCGCAGAACGTGCTATTTCTGGGGGCCAGGCTCAACTTGGTCTCCTGCCTGACCACCCCCTTGGAAGAGAGGATAGTGGCCATGCTGGGCAAGGTGCAATGGCTGTTGACACTGAAGACTGCCACGGTGCGGACCATCAAGTCAGATGGGGCATGCTTGTATTCAGTGTTCTCCAAATAAAACTATAACAATTCTCTTTGGGTATCGACCTCCTGGCCCAGCACAGGCTTTCCTGGAGAAATTAGAATTATTTCTGGCAGACACAGGGAATAAGCATGACGAGCTGTTATGTTTGGGGGACTTCAATGTATGGGCTGAGGAGGTGACATCTGGGGATGGGAGAGAATTAAAGAAGACCCTGGAAGCCCATGCTTTGGAACTTCTAGCATCATCCCCCTCACATTGCCAGGACCATTGTCTTGATGTCCTGCTATATCGAGGGAAGATAATTTGTTATGTTGGGACAATCGCATTATCATGGACAGACCACTATGCCATAGTATTTGAACTGAGAATACATAAGAAAACTCTGGAAGTGCACATGGAAAATTGGATGGGGCAGTTCCGCAAGCTGAAAGATTTTTTGAAAATCTCAGGGGAAACTCTGAAACATGCTTTGGCACAGATTGAAGAGGCTCTTCCATGTGAGGAGTTCTTCAATAAAGGCATGTAAATCATGGCTATGATATGTAATGTATAGGCCCCTCTCCAACAAAACAAGGCCATGTAACCCCTGGTTTTCGCCAGATTTGGCCAAGAAAAGGGTACAGGTGAGATCTTTAGAGAAAAAAATGGAGAAGACATCGTACAGAGGGCATTTTAGAACAGGTCAAGAGCACCTGAAGAGAATATGGGAAAGCCATTTTTGATGCCAAAGCTAAATTTATAACGGGGACAATTGACAAAGTCATGAACAGGCCACGGGAATTGTACGCTGCTATTTCCCAGTTAGCAAATCCTGGGTGTGCGTCAGCAGCACCTGAATCATCACAAGCACAGGTGGATGTTTTAATAATTACTTTATAAATAAAATAGTGCTAATACAAGGAAAGATTATGGAAATTAAACCATTACATCCCCAAGAGGATCTGGAAGTAACAGAGGAGGTTAGCCCAGAATGCATATCTCATGATGAAGACACTGGGGCGGATCAGAAGCTATTTATGTTTATGAAAGTATCTGAGGAAAGGGTCTGCACCTTGCTCTCTGCATTGAAGGCTACTAATGATGTACTCTGTTATTCCATCTTCAGTAGCTAAACTAATAGCTCCAGATATTACCCCATTTATCACAAAATTTGTTAACAAATCTCTTACATCAGGGGTAGTACCAATGATTCAGAAGAAATCTGTGGTCACGCCACTGCTAAAAAAAACTAATTTAGACCCTAAGAATTTCCAGAATTACAGGCCAATGGCAGGATTGTCATGGCCATCGAAAATTCTGGAAAACATTGTGACAGCTCAGCTGCAGGAACATCTGTATCAGGAGAATCTGCAATCCGGATTCCGACCAGGTTTTGGGACGGAGATGGCGTTGCTGACGTTCTGGGACGATCTATTGGAGACGGCGGATCAGGGGGGTGTGTCCCTGTTGGTCATGTTGGACCTGTCCGCCGTCTTTGATACGGTTGTCCATGGGACCCTGCTGAAACATCTGAGAGAAGTGGGTGGAGTAGGGAAACAAGCTGTTCAATGGTTTGAATCTTTTCTCTCTAGAAGAGAACAAAGAGTAGGATTTGGAGATTTCTTGTTAGACTCAGGATCACAAAGCTGTGGAGTCCCGCAGGGATCGTCCCTTGTCACAGGTTTCCCCCTTTCTCACCTGCTTTCGCTGCTTAATGGAATCCAGGGGAGTTTTCTTCCATACGGATCGGGTCTTGTACAAGCCTGCTCTGCCGTCTTCGGCTTCCAGTGTTCGTTCAGCTTTAACGTCCGTGAAAAAATGAGGAAACTCCAGGAAGACCAGGAAAGGAGAAGTGCACTCGGAGGCGGGTGCACAGAATCCGGTAAGAAGGCTAAGTAGGAGGAGGGAGGATAGAAGGGAAAGCGAAGGGTCCAGGAATCAGGAAACTACAGAGTTCCGCAAGGTGAACTTCGGAGCACACGTCTAGCCACAGCAACAGAAGCGCTGAGATGCGCTGGGCCGCGGGGGCATGGTCATTTTATAGATCATGCTGCCTCAGACGTAAAGACTGATAGGCAGCGTTCTGTGTGTATGGCCATGTTGGAAGTAGTACAGAGTGTAAGCTCTGACGCGTCAAGGACCAGGAGGTCCAGAAGGGGCATGTCCGATGGTTCATGACATCCCTCTCCTCACTGCTTTTTAATTTATATGTTAAACTACTCATGGACATTCTGAGGGAGCACGGCATACAGTTTCACTCATACGCAGGTGTTCTTGAGGATACAGAATCTAGAGTAGACGTACGAAATAGTTGACCGGTGCCTACAAGAAATACAGGCTTGGATGTGTGCGATCCAGCTACTGCTGAATGCCAGCAAAACAGAAGTGACTCTATTCGCTTCAAAGCACAATCTGCAGAGGGAGCATTTACACTCCCTATGTTTCCTGGGGACACAGCTGAATTTCTCCAAGAAAATAAAAAATGTAGGCTCTGTCTGGGAGGATAACATGGGAAGTGGAGCTCAGGTTAGTGCGAAGGTACAAGCAGCTTTACACTCACTACGCCTATTGAAACATATCCTACCATTCATTGCAAATGAGGACAGAGCGGTAGTCATTGGCACTCTGGTCAACTCGAAGTTAGACTATGGAAATGTATTGCTGTCGGGTATACCAGCCTATCAGTTGCGAAGACTGCAGGCGGCCCAAAATGCAGCAGTTAGGCTGGCGTATAGGTAAAAAATCAGCTCCAACCTCTAACTGAAGAAGAGCCGTACATTGGCTGGCAGTAAAGGAGATAATTGAGTTTAAGGTACTCTGATTAGTTTATAGGTGTGTTAACAAGACAGGAACAAGATATCTATCAGATAAAATCAGGAGACATGTTCCTACCTGTCAAGTTCAGGTGTTCCCTTCACCCCTTCCGAGTCACTCCAATCCCCTTCCTCCTCACCTGTGAGTTCTGAGTGTAAGGATCCTCCGAACCGCTTCTTCCACAGCTCTTCTTTCTTCTTTCCTTTTTTTTTGTGGAAGGGATATGCTACGAAGGGAAGCCACCCTGACCTCAAAATAGAAGGTCTGGGGGGGCCCCTCCTCCGGTTCAGACCAGAGGGGAAAAAGCCGTAGGCATAAAAAACCCCTGGGTGATGATCAGTGATGGTCTTCCACTTGAAATAGCAGAAGGTACGTTCTTCGATGGGATGCCGGCAGGAAAGTAGCATACGATAAGAGTGGAATGGAGTGGAATGGAGAGCCTAGAGAGGAAACCGGGGGCAAGCCTCAGAGACAGACCGCGAAACACTGCAGCAAGAGGGGGAAAGCTGGAGGAAAAATGAAGGGAAAAAGAAATAAGCTCCCTGTGAAAACCTGGCGAGAGCCTGCAAGTCCCAGGAGGGAGGACACAAGAAAGACAGGAGGAAGGGCGCCAGCGGAAGAGAAGAGGAGCCGGCGCCGAGAAACAGCTCAAGGCAGCACACAAAGGGAGAAAACTTATGAGCGCTCCAACCCGAAAGCCTGACGCGAGTAGGTTGCAACGCGCAGACTTCCGGGTTGGAGCAGCTAAAAAGCGGTCCCTCCCGGCGGCCGGCCGAAAGACTAGACCGCAACTGCGCGTTGCATGGGGACGTGGTGGAACGGCTAATGGCCGCTCCAACGCCATCGGCTCCATGCACGCCAGTCGCGGCGGTGTGTGACACTACCCGACAATTGTGCTCAGCAGATCAAACTCTGCTTCATATACACCACACCAGGTATATGAGCAAAGGGGACCGCAGATTCGGCGTCTACGGTCCAAGAGAAAAGAAATAAACTACCCAGAGAAATCTGTGAGATTATAACCTTTCCGGCATTCCGGAAGGCCGTGAAGCCCTATCTGTTTTGTTAGAACTCTCCTAGTCCTTAACTGGTGTATTTCCATCTCATATGATTACGTGGATTAAGACATGGGGCTCATTACGAGAATGGAGGTAGCCATGCCGCTTTTAGCGGTATGGCTACCGCCATACCGGGTCCGGGTTCCTGGAATGGGGAAATACCGGGCCATTCCGACCTTGGAGGGCCCAGTATTCCCCCATTCCAGGAACCCGGACCCAGTACATCCCGATTCCCATTTGAGCCCCCATAGGGCTCAATGGGAATAGGGAGTATGCTAACCACGGGCCCGTTAATGACGGGCCTGTTGTAAACATCCTGGTCTGCTAGTGGGTCCCACTAAGGACACCTGGTTTTACCAGACGTCCTTAGCGGGACTCACGAGCAGACCTTGTACTGAGGCGGTAGAGGGTTAACAGCGCCGGCAGCTCTACCAGCGCCGTTAACCTGATCCGACTCTGCAGGTTGCGGATAGGACCCCTTCAGGAATTCCTGGACGCTTGGTGGATCCAGGTGTCTGGAAGCTTTTCAGACAAGATTGTTCTCGACGAGGAGTTCCATCGAGCGTTAAGGTGATGGGGCGTGTGCTCCAGCATTGCCGGAGCACGTATTTCCAGGGCCCCCATACCAAGAGACAGTCACCACAGACGCGTCCCTGGAGGGCTGGGGACCCCACACCGGACGTCTCCACGCCAGAGGCCTGTGGCTACCATAGGAGAGGGCTCTCCACATCAAAGTCCTGGAGCTGCGGGCAGTGTTCTGGGTCCTCAAGTCTTTCCTTCTGTCACTCAAGGGCAAGGTGGTGAGGGTCTTCACGCACAATACCACCATGATGTTGTACATCAGGAAGCAAGGAGGTACCAGATACCCGGCGCTCTCCAGAGAGGCGCAGGACTTGTGGCACTGGGCCGTCAGCCAAGAGATGTTCCTCATTCCTTTTCACCTGGCTGGAGTCAAGAACACCATCACCGACTCCCTCAGCAGGGAGCTCCGCTCTTGCCACGAGTGGGAACTTCAACATGATCAAGTGAACAGCCTGTTCCTCAAATGAGGCAGACCCCAGATCGATCTGTTTGCGACAGCGATGAATTTCAAATGCCAGAGATTCACCAGAAGGTTCCACCAGCCGAGGAGCATGGGGGACGCATTTTCCTTTCTGTGGGAAGGCCTGTTCTGCCAGCATTCCCCTTCCCCGTTGCCTCTCCTGCTGCGAGTCATCAATCAACTCAAACGGTGGCGATGCAAGATGATCCTCATCGCCCCTGTGTGGCCGAGTCAGATTTTGTAGCCGGACCTTCTCAGCCTGTCAGTGTTACCCCAGGTCAAGCTGCCAGTGGTTAGGATCTGCTTGCCAGAGAAGCAAGCGCAGTTCTACATCACGACACAGGATCGCTGAACCTGAAGGCCTGGCTCCTGCAGCCTTAGGGTTTGGAGTGTATGAGCTGCCGGCAGACAGCAGGGAGGTCATACTGCCACTTTATGGGCTATTAAATCTGAAGATGGCTGCCAGAGGAGGGGCTTAGGGAGAAGGGCAGTCATTGGCTGGGGGCAGTATTATCCAGAGCTCAGTGATTGGTTTATCGGAGAAAGACAGTTTGTAAGTGAAAGTGAAACTGTTTTTTCTTTTTGATTCCCGGCCTGATGACGGGGAATATTCATGAGCATGTGAATCCATGCCAGAACCATTCTGGAGAACAATAGTTCCAGGTAAGTGACTTGTTCCTTCTGATTCTGTTTGTATCAGAGGTACTCATTGCTACCAATGTACTCTCAGATCATGCAGCAGTTGAGTGTACACTTTCAGTTGATAGGTTGTTCCCCGTTAGCAGGCCCCCATGAAAGCTGCACAACCCGGCCCTCTCAGATTTGGTGTTGAAAGGACTCCATAACTAAGGCAATAACTGATTTCTTTAGGGAAAATAGCACTGATACCGTTCCGACTGCCAAGGTATGCGACCCTATGAAGGCAGTGATTAGATGGGAACTGATTGCTCACATGACTGCTTGCACTTATAGGAATAGAACCCTAAGGTAGGCACTTTAGGGGGAGATGCGCGCTTCAGAAATGGTTCATAAGCATTTAAATTCTGTCATGGCCAGGAAGGGCCTACGGGTAGCGCAAAATAAACTAGAAGCACACTTGGCAGGACATACGGCCAAACCGATTATTCGTGCTAAGCAATCTTATTATGCCATGGGTAATATGGTGAATACATTTCTGGTTCATAAATTGAAGGTCATACATACAACGAATACTATAGCAGTGCTGGTAGACTCGGACATAAATATTCAGTACAGGGAATCGGCGAAAAGGAAGGTTTCTGAATGATATTTACTCACAGAATCTGCAGCAGGCCCGCCCCCCCGCCCCCCATCTCTGCGACTTACGCCAGACTACCAAATCAGGCTCTCGTCTACTGGTCAGGAGACCTTAGACACTCCCGTAACCACGGAAGAGGTGGCAATAGCAATAGTTTCTCTTAAACACAGGAACCCTAGTCCGGATAGTTTCTCAGCATCGTTTATACGATTTTTCAACCACAACTACTCAAACCTTTGACTAACTTATTCAACTTGTTCCCGGAATTTAGGGAGGGTTACTCCTTCAATGGAGTCAACTACAATTTTAATACTTAAGCTGGGGAATCCCACACATGATTGTCACCCGTACAGGCCAATTTCTTTGAACCTGGATGCCAAGTTGTACTCCAAGCACTGGCGTAACAGGGGCCCCTGCAGCCCCCGCGGGGTGGGGGGCCTGCGGTGTGGGGGGCCCCACCAGCACATGGCTGGGAGGGGGCCCCAGTAAAAAAAAAAAAAAAATGAAAATTTTTTTTCTAAAAAAAAAAAGTTTCTTTTGAAATTCACTCTGCATTCATAAAGAACATTTCTGTAACAGAAATAATTTCTTTATGAAGGCAGAGTGACTGCAAAAAGAAACTTTCTTTTTGAAGTCTGAGGGCCCCGTACCCCATGACATGGAAGACCCTAGGCTGGAGGCCTCCATGTCATGGGGTGGGGGGGGGCCTATGCCTTCAAAAAGAAATTGCTTGTTTTTGAAGCCACTCAGCCATCATAAAGAAATTATTTTGATTATGGTTCGGTCCTTAACTGAAATAATTTCTTAATGAAGTTATAGTGACTTAAAAAAGAAACAATGGGGCTCATTCTGACCATGCCGGTCCGGAAACAACGGTGCTGGTAAGCTTACAGGCACTGTTGTTTCCGGACCGGCATATTACGGGTCTGCCTGGTGGGGCTGCCGTGCCCGACAGGTCTGACCCTGCCAGGCACAGCAGCCACGGTATGCAGATCTGTCACGGAAGCACCGGCGCCGTTAACAATGGTGCAGGTGCTTCTGTGTCCCCATTCCCGTGGAGTCTGGGGTTTAACGAAATTACCGGCACCTGATTTCCCAGCCGCCGAACTTGAAATAGCACGGTGGCACTGGGAAGTCAGGCCATAGTAATTTTTTATGGGTCCAGCGGCAACCCGCCGGTAGCACCGGCACGGATACCGCTGGACCCGTAATGAGCCCCAATTTCTTTTTGAAGTAATAGGGCCCCCCCTCAACTCCATGAGGTGTGCGTGTATGAGTCTATGGTGAAAGGGTGCACACTCAAATGAATAGCTGGCTGCCTGTGTGTGTATGGTGAAAGGGTGCACACTTAAATGTATGGGTGGCTGTGTAGGTGTGCCTGCATGGTGAAAGGGTGCACACTTAATGTATGGGTGGCTGTGTAGGTGTGCCTGCATGGTGAAAGGGTGCACACTTAATGTATATGTGGCTACCTGTGTGAGTGTATGGTGAAAGGGTGCACACTTAAATGTGGGGATGACTGGGTGTGTATAAGGTGAATGGTGTGTGTGCTTGTGTACAGGGGCACAACAAAACCTTCATTTCGGGGGGGCTAACCCTTCAAATGTTGGGAGAGGCGCTAACTTCACATGCGGTGGGGAGGGGGAAACTTATTTGTGTGGGCACATCCAAATTATTTACGCATTTTAATGAGACTATTCTAGTGCAGATTCAATGTTACAAGCAGTTAACTCTCTCCTATAAGTCTCCTGTTCCCTCTCTACCCTTCCAATCACTCCCCTGGCATGCAAGTACTAAACCTACATCACGATTTCAATTGCCTAAACAATGTGGCATTTGAATGCAGGTACTAACAGTGCAATGCTTTACGTTGGTAATTGCTGGGTTCTTGTTAACAGCAAAACCCAGGTGCCGTTTAAAATCTGTGTCCTGTTCGGTCTGGCAACTGCTCTAAAGGTTAGCCAAGTTGAGTCAATATAGCCCAAAATGTCGGGGGGGGTAGTGCTGAAGCCCAGTCAACTCAATGGTGTTGCGCTACTACTTGTGTTTAATGCCTTGCTTACTCCTAGCCCTATTCTTCCTCGTCCCAGTACTTATATATGAGGTAGTACGTGTGTTTGAGGCACTCTTCCTCATACACAAGTACTGGGAAGAGGTAGAGGTACATGGAGGTAATGCCTGATCTAGCTACCTGTAATCTTCATCACTCCTAGTCCCACTGTTCCTCATCCCAGTACTTACCTATGAGACAAGGAGCCTCATACGTAAACTCTGGGACAAGGAAGAGGGACGCAGAGGTAATTCTGGGCCAAGGAGCTGACTGCGGAGGTTGGGGTAGTGGGTGGGAGGGAGAGTGGATGTGTGGGGGGGCAGGATTGTGTGATAAATCATAATGGTTGTCCATGTCCAGGCTAAGCAGGCATGATATGTGGAATTAGTGGCTAGAGAGGCATTTTGATGCAGCCAGTCTAGTCATTGCTCAGTTTGGTATGACTTTCTTTTAACTGGACATTTCTGATAAAGTAGTCCTGCTAACTTTAATTACCTGGCTAGATTGGCATTTGGGTGCTGCCAGTCTAGCCATTTCTTACTGCGGCATTGTATATTTTTCTGGGCATCTGTGATAAAATGATATGATGTGATTCAAGTCATTTATAACGCGCCTGTACACAAGTGTACACAAGGGAGGGATGATGGAGGGAGGACAAGACAAACGATCTCACTAGGCCTTGTGTCATTGCGAGAACGAGAAGTGGAAGGGAAAAGGGAGCAGGGAAGTGCAAGTGAGAGGGGAGGGGAAAACAGGGCAGCAATGCTCTCAGTAAGTGCAGCCAGGGCAGAGCAGCTATCGGTTGTGCAAGGAGAACAATGGACTGCAGGGTTACAGTTACAGCCCCTAAGTGCATGGTAGGCCCGGAGGCAGTGCAAGGGTGACCAATCAAGAAAGAGCCTGGACTCAGAGAGACTCTAAGGGTAGCCAAGCAGCCAGTCAGTACAGCAGACAGGTAGGTCAGGTAGGTCAGCAGGGGGGGAGAGAGAGCAAAAGCAGCAGAGAAGAGGAAAGCTTTTAGCTGCTTCCGAAACTTCAGGTTGTCCGCCTCAAGTTTGAGAGGGGCAGGGAGGCCATTCCAGTTGGAGGCACCAGCAGAGGAGAGAGGTCTACCCCCACTCTCTGCCTGGAGAAGTGTCTAAGCCTTAGAGAGTTGGAGGTAGCTGAGTGAAGGGTTAGAGGAAGAAGGTATTTTGGAAGAGAGCATTGGATTTAGTGTGGGCACTGGCCCCAGAAAGCCTTGTGGGCAATGCAAAGGTTCTTGAACTTGATCCTTGCAGCCAGTGAAGAGATTTCAGGGCTGGAGAAATACAATCCCAGGGCTTGAGGCCAAGGCTAAGTCTTGCAGTCCTGTTCTGGATTATTTGCAGATGACGGAGACTAGAGGAAGACAGATTGAGAAAGTGGCTGTTGGAGTAGTCCAGCCTAGAGACAGTGAGCTTCTGGTGGAGAGTGAGAAAGGGAAGAGTCCCTTTGAGGAGGAGCAGCTTGTAGTGGGACTTCTTGGTTATGTCCGAGATGTTAGGAGAGAAAGAGAGTGTGGCGTTGAAGATGACAGCAAGGTTTTTTGCCTCACAGGAAGGCAAAGGAAGAGGGCCCAAGGTGGTGTGCTATAGTGAGAGAGGAAACGCAGTGGCAAGGGTCCCTATGAGAAGGATCTCTGTCTTACTGGCATTAAGGCAGAGATCGTTGGAGGTGCACCAATCCTGAATCGTGGATAGACAGTCAGGAATGAGCAAGAGAGGAGAGGAGGATGAGGGGAGCCTGAAGGAAAGCTGAGTCATCCGCACAACAATGAAAGTTAGAGGAGAAGGTAGAGATCAGGGAGGCCAAAGTGGCCAAGTAGAGGTTGAAAAACCAGCGTGAGAGGATAGAGCCCTGGGGAATGCCACAGGTAGAGAGAGGTGGCGGAGAGAATGGGACCACGATCGACCTGGGAGCGGAGTGGCGGTCCAAGTGGAAGTAGGTCAGTCACTCTAGGGTTTGATCTGGATGCCCAGGTTCTCACAGAGTCGATTGATCAGGATGGCGATGTTGACCCTGTCGAAAGCAGAGGAAAGATGAAGGATGAGAATAGAAGGAATGCTGGAATCAGGAATCAAGGTTAGAGAGCAGCACGGGTGTTAAGGAGAGCAGTTTCCATGCCACTGGCAGCTCTGAAGCCAGACTGATGGTCATGGAGACAACCAACAGATTCAGTGTGGAGAGTAAGCTGGGAGATGGCAAGCTTTTCCAAGAGTTTGCTCAGGAAAGGTGGAGATTGAGCGATAGTTTTCCGGGCAGGTAGGATCAGCAGACTGCTTCTTGAGGAGTGGGTGCACAAGGGAGTGCTCAAGGGGAGAGGGGAAAATTGCAGTGGCGAAAGAGTGATTACAGAAATCGGCTAAGGCTGGAGCGAGGGTGTCAATATGGGCTTTGATGGTTCTGGAGGAGCAGCGGAGCACCTGTTTGGACAACACTTTCATAGATCGGACTTGTCTAGAAACCTCGTCAGGTGTTGTCAGAGAGAAAGAGGAAAAAGGAGGAGGAGAGAAGAGATGGCCAAAATGGGCCGAGAGAGGAAGAGGACATAGAGGACAGGATGTCCTGAGATTTAGCAGAGAAATGAGAGGCCAGAGCTGTACAGAGGGCATGGGAGGGAACAGAAGAGGTATAGACCACAACAGGATTGACCAGTTCCTTGCAGATTTTAAAGAGTTTGGCCATGTTGTTCGAGGCCATGGAGACACATGCTTTATTGTGTGCTCTCTTCTTGATGAGTGTTATTGCTTTGACTGGCATTTTGCTGAAAACAGTCTAGGTATGTCTAAATGTGGCCTTGCATTCTGTACTATAATGTTATTACGTGTTTACACTGGTCTACATTGTGCAGCCAGATGGAAGCATTAATGTTCCTGTGCACTGTTGGTGTCTTGCATGTATTGGATTGTGTTACCCTACAAAACAATTGCAAACACTCTTTATCTCAGAAAGTGTGCTGTATATTGCATTAAAACACATATTTATATCTTTTTCCCAGTGCAGTGTGCGGCATACCCCTTCAGCAGCACGTTCATGCGTATTGTGCAAGCGTGACAGTCTAGGCCGGCCCAGAGTGTGGCGCAACCCGTGATTTGTTGCCGAGTTGAGGGGCCCCCTCAGCATGGCTCGCAGGGGGGCCCCCACATTTTGTGTTACGCCACTGATTCTACGGTGTTGGCCTCGAGGTTGGGGACGGTTCTACCCCAACTGATAAATCCGGATCAGGCTGGGTTTATTCCAAAGCGAAGCACACAAGACAACATCAGATGAGTCTTGGATATCCTTGACCTAGCCAGGAGGGGATAGTCTTGCCCTGGGAGTACTCACACTGGATGCTACTAAAGCATTTGACAGCGCACTGGCCCTACCTTTGTGAGGTTCTGCTTGCTTTTGGATTTGGCCCGTTAGCTTACTACCATTGACCTTTTACTCAAATAAGGGTTAATTGTCCCTGTCCCTATCGCTCATGGAACTAAGCAGGGTTGTCCACTGTCTCCTTTGATTTTTGCTCTTGTAATGAAGCCATTTGCGCAAAGGATCAGAGACAACTCGGCGATCACAGGGACTGAGGTAGCTTGGGTGCAACACAAAATGCCTCTTTATGCCGATGATGTCCTGCTCATGTTAACTAATATATCAACCTCCCTTGAGGCTGT
Source organism: Ambystoma mexicanum (assembly GCF_040938575.1). Classification (NCBI taxonomy): domain Eukaryota; kingdom Metazoa; phylum Chordata; class Amphibia; order Caudata; family Ambystomatidae; genus Ambystoma; species Ambystoma mexicanum. Next base: position 710,606,996 of record NC_090925.1, read on the forward strand.
CATGTCTGAATTAAGATGATTTGAACTGGCTTCTCTGTCAATGAATAGAAATCCTTGCCATAAGTGTGCAATTGCCCAAGCAAGTCATTGCCGCTGCGAGATCCACCTGTCGAATTCCGTGGACATCTGACACTGTTGAGTACCTGAGGGTGAGGATTCCTGTTTCCCCGCAGGATGTATATTGGGTCAACTTCCCAGGGTTGCTTAAGGATCTTGCTGAAGATCTTAAATGTTGGAGTAAGCAGGAAATATCACTGATGGGACAAATTGCTGCAGTAAAAATGAATCTTTTACCCAGATTCTTGTATCTTTGTCAAGCCTTGCTAGTTAAGATACCCAACCTTGAAGTACGTATGCTGAAGCGTAGCGTCCTACAATTTATCTGGGTGGGCAAAAAGCCTAGAGTTCCAAAAGCTGAGGTTTTAAGCGATGCCCGGAGGGGAGCAATGGCGGCTCTTGGACCTTCTCAGGTATTATGTGGCTGCTCGGGTTACGCACATTTTGGCTTGGAGGTCCCCTCCCAGATGGGTATCTCTTGAGCAAGCCAACTCCTCCTGCCGGTTATCTTTCTTACCCTTTATCGACAATACTAAACTCCCCGATCTGACACACACTTGAGCTCGACAAAGATCTTGCTGTATTACTGGCACGTGGCTTTTATGAAGAAGTGGGTGAATCGGGTTTCAGACCGTGCTCTCCAGTCTTTGGTAATGCAGAATTCTCCCCAGGATTCTTAGGGAATAGTTTTTCAAATTGGCATAATGGGGGTCTGCATAGCTTGCATCAGCTGTACCAGGAGGGCTCTCCTCTCTCGTGTCTGAATGTAAGGCTCAATTCTCACTAACCGAAGGCGAACGATTTAGATATGGTCATATTCGGCACTGGATTTCACAACTGTGAGGAGCCAGGTGACCCGCGAAGGTGAGAGTATTGGAATGTACTCAACAGTATGGTATAGATGGGGGTAGAATCTCGTGCTTTTATAAACTTTTGGGAGGCAACTTGCTAACCGTCAGATCCTCCTACATTGCCATTTGGAAAGTGTATGTGGGACCTCCTGTCGAGGATTTATGGGAAGAGATCTGGGCTACAATCCACGCCTCCTCTAGATGTGTAACCAATCGAGAATGTATGTATAATCTTTGCTACAGATGGTACCGGCCTCTGCTAACTTTACATAAAATGATTGCTGCTTTGAATTCGGCTTGCTGGAGGGGGTGCGGCCTCGGGAAGCTACTTTCATATGTCGTGGTACTGTCATGTGATCCACACTTTTTGGGTTGCTGTACTGTCTCACATTAAGGAGAGAACTGCAGTGGTCTTTCCCCTGACTCCACTAGTTGGCCTATCACGTCGCTCAGTGGAAGATGTGTACCCTAAATCGGGTTGCAGAGCACAATTGGCGACACACCAATTTTTAGCAACTAAAATATCAATAGCACGATCGTGGAAGGCTCCTATGGGGCCAGTATTGGCACAATGGTGGATGGAGGTATGGGACATCTCTGTTGACGAAAATATTACAGCACGTGTAAAACAATGCGCTGGCTTGGTATCTAGATTTCTGTCTCCCATTTGTTGACTTTTACCAGAATTTTCCCTCCCTAACTTTTAAACCGTCTCTACTTTCAAACTATTCCCTGATGTGATGTCCTTGGTGTGGTACTTTGTTATTTTAACAGGGTTATGCATTTTTGCATTAGCGCCTCTGTGGTGGGATGGCTTGTTGGACCCGGGAATGTTGTGCATTATGCATTCAGCCATATTTTACTGTCTATGTATGTCTTGTTTGGGAAAAAAGTTATAGAATTTTTATTTTATACTTAACAGATACTTCATTGTTCTGATATTGTGAAATGTGTAGGCTAATGGAGCTGCAACAAGAATGCTGTGTGACTTGACTAGTTTATATTTGTGTATGATTTTGTATTATCTGGGGAGATGGTTTATATTTATGGCCTGTACTGTTTGTCTAATTGTGCATAGGAGACTTTTAAATATTCATGTTCGTGTGCAAGGTTTGTTGGAAACCAAAGCACAAATGGAAAAATAAATAAAAAAGAATGCTAATCCATGCACTGAGAGAAATTGTTAACCCTGAGGTGCAGGCCCGTTTCTTGGCCCGGTCGAGGTGGGCAGCTGCCCGGGGCACAACCGCCAGGGGAGTTCGCAATTACCCCGCTACCCTGGAGCCTCTGGAAGGGATAAAATTCCCCAGTTTGTGGGGCGGCACATTGCCGTGGGGAAGGTTCTGTGGGTCAGGTACTGGCGCTGCCCCTTCCGACTGTAATGTCACAAGCACTACGTAACATTACAGAAGTCAGAGGCTTCCTCTGACCACTTTTGCGCCACTTGGGGTGGGGGCATAAGCACAACAATTAAAAACACTTCAGGTCCCCCTGCAGCTAAAACCAGCCCCTCCCATCACAATGCAGGCAGGAAACTGCTAATGGTGGGCCATTAGTCACTGAATGGTTTCGTGCTGACATTGTGTTGGGAGGGGAGGTAGTGTGGGGCGTAGGGCGTGCACTGTAGGCAGCTTTGCCTCTCCCAAAATAATAGTTTAAAGCGGCGCTATTTCTTTCATGCTGCTTCTTTTCCAAACTTGATATCAATTCCACTTTAAACCACTTCCATGGCACTGGTGATGAGTTACTTCATTATGCTGATAATAGTTTTGATCAGTGTTGCTGAGTAAATATTCTTTAAGCCATGACCTGGTTCATTTATTTATTTATGCAATGTTTGTCGGGTACATGGACACAGATTATTTATTTATGCAATGTTTGTCGGATACCGGTATCCGACAAACATTGCATAAATAAATAGGTACCCGACAAACATTGCATGAATAAATAGGTACCCGACAAACATTGCATGAATAAATAAATAATCCGGTTCCATGTCTCCTTATAACAAGTCAACAGTCAGACTTTACTGTATCAAAGCATACACTTGATTCCCATTGAAAGAATTTTAAAGTGATTGTTTATTGTGTTCGGGTGTCTCCTTGTCATTGCCCTTTTGGCTTAGGTTGCCTCCAAACCCCCTTCAGCATCTTGTGTTCTTTGTTGGTTGCATATACTGCAACCTGTGCCATATTCATGTTCTCTTGGTGTGCCCAGTCCTCATTATCTGCAGCCTAAGTGGGACTAGAATATACAATTGTCTTGGTCACCAATGAGAATGTGGCCCACTGTTGCAAATGGCAATTCATTCCTTGTGTAACGGACTGTTTGACTTTGGGTAGGAGTCCCTTAATGGTGTAGTTTGGGAGTGGGGTGGGGTGGGGTGCGGTGGGGCTGGCGCGCGGGGTGCGGTGGGGCTGGCACAGGGTGCGGTGGGGCTGGTGCACGGGTTGCGGTGGGGCTGGCGCACGGGATGCGATGTGGGGGGGTGTATTCCTAGTGTTTCGCTCTGGGCACCAAATGGATTAGAAACTGCCCTGCTGAAGTGCGTTATAATGGTTTTCAAACAGGCAACATAACTGTGGAAACCATGATGACCATTCTCCGTGATAAAGAGAGTGGAATTAACATGCAAGGAGGATTCATGACAAGTGGGAATATGGCATTAATCCTGCCACAAGACTGCAGCCTACCTTGTGTTTACTTATTTACAGGCACGCCTGATGCAGACAGGTGTGAAACCATTGTTCGCTAAACACTCCTTTTGCTTGGTATAATATTTCTTTACATTAATGTTTTGGCTATAGAACAGTGATAAAAGACACACGTTATGAAATAGTTAAGTTGACATTCATCACACAATGTTGTCCATGCACGAAGCCCCCTAAAGAGACCACCTTGAGTTAAGCATTTCCATAAAACATTCAGGTGCTTCGTTTCAGCAATATGGTGATTAGCCCTCTCTTAATATGACATTCTTCCGTGTTGATGTGTCTACGTACATGGGGGAGTAAACAATGTTACGTTGCTGTCACGAAACAGAAAAGTCAAAATGTTTTTCATTTATGTGATTTTTATTATTTTTTGATCCCAGCAATTAAACCACTGTACAGGGCTTTTGTAATCCTCGGTAGCCTTTCAAATACTGTGCTTTCGTTATGTGTCGGTGCAGAAGGGTCCCTCCTTTGTTCCTGCTCAGTCCCGTGTGTGCCTCGAGCTCCTGTATTCCCCCCACAGCCCCACAGTGTAGAGATTGGTTCTACTCCATGCGACTTAATTTCTTCAAACCCCCTCTTTCGCAGTCTCCCCTTCCTCTCTCCACGGCCGCTCAGTGTTGCCAGGTCAGAAGGAAAAAATAAGTTGAATGTTCCTTCAAAACAAGCCCAAAACAAGCTGACTCCCAACCAAATAAGCTGCAAAAACAAGTGCATCTCTAAAATAAGGTGGAAAGGTCTCAGAAGTTGAAAAATAACTATAATGCAAAGAATACATACAGAGAGCTCAAACATATGTTAACAAAAAGCATTTATTAAAATTGTTATTTTCAAACAATTGGTGTCTATTTTCATTTTTTGTATGTGTGCGACTTATAAAAGCAACATTATTGGCTTTTTGGATCCTTGGCTGCTCTGGTCCTTGATTTGTTGCTCACCTCTGGTCCTTGGCTCCATTGCAGGTACCTGCCAAGTAGCCCCATGTACTTCATGACACTGAGCCAGTCCAGGCATTTCCTATTAAATGCTAGGACTGGTATTTTACTTCTTCCCATTATATGTATGGACCTAGAAAGACCAGTATGCAAAGTGAAAATCCAGGACTAGCTCATGGTGATAAGTGTGACATGCCCCCCCCTCCCACTGTCGTCCTTCTGGTATTGGTAAACCTGGTTGATTGCTCTCCTCTGGTCCTTGGTTCATATAGTCCATCACCCCTCTGGTCATTGGCTCCCTTATGACTTGCTCCTCTAGTAAATCACTAGCCCACCCATTGACTGTTCATTGCCATGCTAATCCTCAACCCTGTTCTTGCCCCTCCCCACCCAAAAAACCTTGTCATGGGAACTCTTTGAGCTCTCTTTAATCAAGCCTTAACATTAAACTTTGCACTCAATGCTGACTTAATTTGAGCTGTAAATGCTACTGGTGTAATAGAAATGTCTTAACCTGGTCTGCCTTCAGCCAATCAAGTGAAAAGCACTGTGTGTGTCCTTCAGTGAAGTCATGTTAACAGTTTTTGGCTTTTGCAAACGTATCAGGCATTTGCCAGGCACTGCTATTAGATGCCCTGGTACTTGCACCATTTTGCACCTGATGCCGTTCATACAACTAAAGACAGCAGTGCCTAGCAAGGGCTTTTCCCATGCCTACACAAAACCCTAAACTATTGTCATTGTCTATGCTTGTTTCCATCATGACTAAACTACATGTTGCTATAAATACCATGTGCTTACCTCTTGGCTAGGTAATGCGTCTTCAAAGGGTCTCATGTTGAAAGAGCCCATCAATGTAAAAGAAAGGAGTACTTGCAGGTCGTTAAGGGGCTGCAGACAGCCCCGTCCAGGAGGCTGCATGGGGCTTCACATCAGGAAGGCAATCAGCCCGAGCCTCACAGCGTGTGCATAACTGCTTAGGCAGGACGGCATGTTCGCCTTTCATATTCATTTTTCTTTTTTGTAAATGGGGCCAAGTCAGCCAGACTGGCAAACAAGTGGAACAATAAGCACACAATTAAGGAAAAACGTGGACAAAAACCGCGACAAGCAACCTGCTAATATTATAAGCGACTTTGGGCAAAAACAAGCCCAAAGTCACTTATAATAAGCGGACATGGCAACACTGCGGCTGCTACAAAAGAAGAACATATGAGCAGTGTTGCCAGGTCGGAAAGAAAAAATAAGCTGAATGCCCTTCCAAAAGAAGCCCAAAACAAGCTGCCTCCCATCAAAAGAAGCTGAAAAAACAAGCACACACCTAAAATGCTGTAGAAAGGTCTCAAAAGTAAGAAACTTAACACAAAAGCATAAACATACATAGAGAGAATACAGCAATAGTGTTAAGTTGTGTTAAATAGAAACAGCACAGGTTACACAATATAATGTACACCACCAGAAGGCAGGTGTCCAAACTGAACATCCCTAGTACCCTAGCTCACCACAGATGCACAAACTCAATCCTCCACACTCCTCAAACACCAGTCCGGCCTGCACTACAATCAAACAATTTACGTTAACGCAAATTGAAACACTTGTGTATAGGCGCGTTACAAATGCCGTATCATATCATATTAAATTGTCTACTGCTCCAGACAGCTCACTAAATGAATACAGAGAGTCCCGTCTTCTCATATCTGCAGTCATAAAACAGTGCTACAAAGCAACCTTGCCTGCTCCTAAATTAGCCCCATACCACTCCTCCTGTAGATCCTGAAATTCCAAGAAACCGTGACAGTGATAGACTGTATGCTATACAAGACATAGCATAACAGGGCATAGCAAAGATTCACCCATTTCCTGCTGTGGCAGTACTCTGGAAGGCTCATTTGTGACTGGCACAAAAAGGGGGGGAAATTAATGTTAGCTCTGCTCAGGCCAGTGCTGTTTACTAGAAGGGTTTATTTGCCCAGGATCACACAGTTTAAACAGTGAAGCTGGAATGTTAACCCACTGTACAGTTTGGGCAATACAACACATATATTTCATGCTGCACCTTGTAAAAAATCATTACATTTTGTATTTCAAGGCCCAAATTAGAATTGCCATACAGAGCAGAGCCCTAAACGTTTCCATTACCATTTGCGGGAAAGCCATCCAGTCCTGTTTTTGATTGGAATTCTGGGACTTGTAGTTTTCCTAAATTAAATGTGGGGGAAAACGGTCAAATAGCAGAATCCTGGACTGGATGGCTCCCTCACGCATGGGATGGTAACTGAGCGCTCTGATAATTATATTTGCAATCTACCAAAGCAACCATGTAATATATCAATTCCGAGAAATAAAATGCTCAGTCAAAAGATTTTTGGTTCAGCTTTATTTTTTGCTGAATTAATGGAAAACTGGAAGTATGACAATGCGAAGTAATGCATGTCGGAACTACATTTTCTTTTTCCACTACTGTGTTGAAATGGTTGTCAGAAACTTCTTGTTGGCTATTGTGAAAAATGCAGAACAATCCTTTTTCATGGCTTCCTTTCATAAGAGGCTTTCTGTTCTGCACATTTTCGGGCATTTGGCATTGATGGGGCACTGAGGTAAGGATCCGTGAGTGGCCTTTCAGATGCGAATGCCCCATCAGTGCCAAATGTCTAAGCATGTGTTAAAGGAGAGAGAAGCCCTCGAGGAAGACAAAGGTGTAATTGCAGGCCATTAAGGACACTACGCGGCTCCAGGGGGGTTATTACTGAACCCGCTTCACATTCCCGTGCAGGACGAGATGTGGAGCTGCGACGTGTAATGGGTTTGGCTGCCTTGCAAACAAGCCCAATTACACGCGCACATCTGCTCAAACAAGCGGACAGAAACCGCGACAAGCGACCTTCAAATATTATAAGCGACTTTAGGCAAAAAGAATCCCAAAGTCGCTTATAATAAGCGCACCTGTCAACACTGCATATGAGAACTGCTTAAATGATAGACACGGGCACTTTAGGACAGGGGTGGAGCTACGCAGATCACTGGCCAATCCCAGGAACAGAGATGTTGGAGGGCGGGCTGTAGGCGGGCTATGACATTAGCTTTTCTTTTCGTGCTGCATGTATGGCTGGAGCCATCAAGTGGGCGTGACTCCGAAGATTTCCGAACACTGCCTCCCACAATCTACCATGGGAGGCAGGATAGCATACAACACGGGCAAAAGTAACACACAAGTTACCAGTCAAGATGTAAATACCCGAGTGAATGACAGGTATGTCCTACAAAGGTGGGCGGGGCAACCCTACAGTACACAAACTCACTGCTGTCGCATATGTGTGGATGATGATCCCACACTACCTCCATTATCCCACGCCCACCGCCTTAGAAGCCTCTCCCCCCACGCCCTGCTCTCCCTCGAAGAATACAGCAGCTCACCGCCCTCACACTCTGGTTTAGTCGTACTTAGACGTTTTACAATCCTATCAGTTGTGGGCAGGGCAGTTTCTAGTCCATTTGGTGCCCAGGGCGAAACACTAACAGGTCGATTCATGTAATTCCTCTCAAAAGTGTGGCACGCGGCTGGCACACAGCGTGCCCGTGCGAATGTCTGCGCCAGCCGCGTGCGATAAAATCAATTTCCGCGCACAGCGTATTCATGGATTCCCACCTCCAAAAGCAGACGTGGCGCAGAGTGGCGCAGCGACCCTGCAGCAGCGCCAGTTACGCCCCCAAGAACGCCCTCGCGCAAGGAAAAGCCATCAAGATCGCAAAACCATCACAAAGGGCTGCGCCAACCCTGTACCAGTGCGAGAAGTTTCACACGCCACCTGGCCTGGGGGAGCGTGTGCGTGTATTTCAGGGGTGCGCGAGAAGTTGCACACGCGATTGGCCTGGGCGCGTGTATTTCAGGGGTGCGCGAGAAGTTCCACACGCGATTGGCCTGGGCGCGTGTATTTCAGCGGCTCGCGGGTGGTTTCACACGCGATCGGGCCTGGGGGAGCGTGTGCATGTATTACAGGGGTGCGCGAGAAGTTCCACACGCGATTGGCCTGGGCGCGTGTATTTCAGGGGTGCGCGAGAAGTTCCACACGCGATTGGCCTGGGCGCGTGTATTTCAGGGGCTCGCGGGTGGTTTCACACGCGATCAGGCCTGGGGGAGCGTGTGCGTGTATTACAGGGGTGCGCGAGAAGTTCCACACGCGATTGGCCTGTGCGCGTGTATTTCAGGGGCTCGCGGGTGGTTCCACACGCGATCGGGCCTGGGGGAGCATGTGCGTGTAATTCAGGGGTGCGCGAGAAGTTCCACACGCGATTGGCCTGGGCGCGTGTATTTCAGGGGCTCGCGGGTGGTTTCACACGTGATCGGGCCTGGGGGAGCGTGTGCGTGCATTACAGGGGTGCGCGAGAAGTTCCACACACGATTGGCCTGGGCGTGTGTATTTCAGGGGCTCGCGGGTGGTTCCACACGCTATCGGGCGTGGGGGAACGTGTGTGTGTAATTCAGGGGTGCGCAAGAAGTTCCACACGCGATTGGCCTGGGTGCGTGTATTTCAGGGGCTCGCGGGTGGTTTCACACGCGATCGGGCCTGGGGGAGCGTGTGCGTGTATTACAGGGGTGCGCGAGAAGTTCCACACGCGATTGGCCTGGGCGCGTGTATTTCAAGGGCTCGCGGGTGGTTCCACACGCGATCGGGCCTGGGGGAGCGTGTGCGTGTAAATTCAGGGGTGCGCGAGAAGTTCCACACGCGATTGGCCTGGGCGCGTGTATTTCAGGGGCTCGCGGGTGGTTTCACACGCGATCGGGCCTGGGGGAGCGTGTGCGTGTATTACAGGGGTGCGCGAGAAGTTCCACACGCGATTGGCCTGGGCGCGTGTAATTCAGGGGTGCGCGAGAAGTTCCACACGCGATTGGCCTGGGCGTGTGTATTTCAGAGGTGCGCGAGAAGTTCCACACGCGATTGGCCTGGGCGCGTGTATTTCAGGGGCTTGCGGGTGGTTTCACACGCAATCGGGCCTGGGGGAGCGTGTGCGTGTATTTCAGGGGTGCGCGAGAAGTTCCACATGCGATTGGCATGGGCGCGTGTATTTCAGGGGCTCGCGGGTGGTTTCACACGCGATCGGGCCTGGGGGAGCGTGTGCGTGTATTACAGGGGTGCGTGAGAAGTTCCACACGCGATTGGCCTGGGCGCGTGTATTTCAGGGGCTCGCGGGTGGTTCCACACGCGATCGGGCCTGGGGGAGCGTGTGCGTGTAATTCAGGGGTGCGCGAGAAGTTCCACACGCGATTGGCCTGGGCGCGTGTATTCCAGGGGCTCGAGGGTGGTTTCACACGCGATCGGGCCTGGGGGAGTGTGTGTGTGTATTACAGGGGTGCGCGAGAAGTTCCACACGCGATTGGCCTGGGCGCGTGTATTTCAGGGGCTCGCGGGTGGTTCCACACGCGATCGGGCCTGGGGGAGCGTGTGCGTGTAATTCAGGGGTGCGCGAGAAGTTCCACACGCGATTGGCCTGGGCGCGTGTATTTCAGGGGCTCGCGGGTGGTTTCACACGCGATCGGGCCTGAGGGAGCGTGTGCATGTATTACAGAGGTGCGCAAGAAGTTCCACACGCGATGGGCCTGGGCGCGTGTAATTCAGGGGTGCGCGAGAAGTTCCACACGCGATTGGCCTGGGCGCGTTTATTTCAGGGGTGCGCAAGAAGTTCCACACGCGATTGGCCTGGGTGCGTGTATTTCAGGGGCTCGCGGGTGGTTTCACACGCGATCGGGCCTGGGGGAGCGTGTGCGTGTATTACAGGGGTGCGCGAGAAGTTCCACACGCGATTGGCCTGGGCGCGTGTATTTCAAGGGCTCGCGGGTGGTTCCACACGCGTTCGGGCCTGGGGGAGCGTGTGCGTGTAAATTCAGGGGTGCGCGAGAAGTTCCACACGCGATTGGCCTGGGCGCGTGTATTTCAGGGGCTCGCGGGTGGTTTCACACGCGATCGGGCCTGGGGGAGCGTGTGCGTGTATTTCAGGGGTGCGCGAGAAGTTCCACACGCGATTGGCCTGGGCGCGTGTAATTCAGGGGTGCGCGAGAAGTTCCACACGCGATTGGCCTGGGCGCGTGTATTTCAGGGGCTTGCGGGTGGTTTCACACGCAATCGGGCCTGGGGGAGCGTGTGCGTGTATTTCAGGGGTGCGCGAGAAGTTCCACATGCGATTGGCATGGGCGCGTGTATTTCAGGGGCTCGCGGGTGGTTTCACACGCGATCGGGCCTGGGGGAGCGTGTGCGTGTATTACAGAGGTGCGCGAGAAGTTCCACACGCGATTGGCCTGGGCGCGTGTATTTCAGGGGCTCGCGGGTGGTTCCACACGCGATCGGGCCTGGGGGAGCGTGTGCGTGTAATTCAGGGGTGCGCGAGAAGTTCCACACGCGATTGGCCTGGGCGCGTGTATTCCAGGGGCTCGAGGGTGGTTTCACACGCGATCGGGCCTGGGGGAGCGTGTGTGTGTATTACAGGGGTGCGCGAGAAGTTCCACACGCGATTGGCCTGGGCGCGTGTATTTCAGGGGCTCGCGGGTGGTTCCACACGCGATCGGGCCTGGGGGAGCGTGTGCGTGTAATTCAGGGGTGCGCGAGAAGTTCCACACGCGATTGGCCTGGGCGCGTGTATTTCAGGGGCTCGCGGGTGGTTTCACACGCGATCGGGCCTGGGGGAGCGTGTGCATGTATTACAGAGGTGCGCAAGAAGTTCCACACGCGATGGGCCTGGGCGCGTGTAATTCAGGGGTGCGCGAGAAGTTCCACACGCGATTGGCCTGGGCGCGTTTATTTCAGAGGTGCGCGAGAAGTTCCACACGCGATTGGCCTGGGCGCGTGTATTTCAGGGGCTCGCGGGTGGTTTCACACGCGATCGAGCCTGGGGGAGCGTGTGCGTGTATTACAGGGGTGCGCGAGAAGTTCCACACGCGATTGGCCTGGGGAGCGTGTGCGTGTATTTCAGGGGTGCGCAAGAATTTTCACACGCGATTTCAGCAGGGTACGTGTATTTCAGGGGTGCGCGAGAATTTTCACACGCGATTCCAGCAGGGCACGTGTATTTCAGGGGTGCGCAAGAATTTTCACACGTAATTCCAGCAGGGTACGTGTATTTCAGGGGTGCCGGGGAGTCCTACATGTGATTTGGCAGTGTGGGTCCTCCCAGGTGTCCCCTGTACACCCTCCACGGCCCCTGCAGGCAGCCCACACCACAGGGGACTACCCTGCATCCCTGGTCATGTCCCGCAGGTAGCCCACCCAACATGGGCATGCCCCCCAGCAAAGGCACATGTCTCCTTGCACTACTGATCACCAACTCATGTCCCCTTGCACCCCCACCCCCAGCATTGCGGGGCACCTGCCAGCAGGCCCCCACTCATGTCCCCCTGCACCTCCACCCCCAGCATTGCGGGGCACCTGCCAGCAGGCCCCCACTCATGTCCCACTCCTCATGTCCTCCTGCACCTCCACCCCCAGCATTGCGGGGCACCTGCCAGCAGGCCCCCACTCATGTCCCACTCATGTCCCCCTGCACCCCCACCCCCCAGCATTGCGGGGCACCTGCCAGCAGGCCCCCACTCATGTCCCACTCATGTCCCCCTGCACCCCCACCCCCCAGCATTGCGGGGCACCTGCCAGCAGGCCCCCACTCATGTCCCCGAGCCAACATGTCATCACAATCTAGATCCCTGGCCCTTATGGTCAGCCTCCAAATGCAAAACACCCACTCGAGTACTGCATCCACCCACTTCAAAATGGCAATGACATGATAGAACCCCAATAGCAAGTTTGGAAATGAACACATGGCCCTCACATACACCCAATGGGTGTCAGTGAATCTCAAAACCCATATCAGGATATGCATGATACCAATGAGATGATACTACACATTGAATTTTGATGAATAAAATGTATTAAAAACAGCATGAATGGAATAAAAAAGAAACAAATGACAATGGGAATCAAAAACCAAAAGCAGCATGTCCGTAAAATAATGAAAAACGACAAATCATAATGCAAAGGAAAGGTGTCCAAAGTCACAGTTCAAGAAAGAAAATCCAAGGTAAAACCAAAACCGAAAACCATTGCTCCATGGGTAAATCAAAAAAAAAGAAAAAAATCCAACAGTCAACTATATACAGATAAACAAACCAGGGTCCATGATCCCAACTGAAGAAATGAAACCTACATAAAAATACTACCTAATAAAATAATACTATACAAAAATGTGGCCCATTGTCCAAAAGGTCCAAAATAAATAAAAAAGCAAAGGAAACCTAACACTAACTACATAACTATTTACAAGGGCAGCGGGCTAGTCCGACGGCTCACTGGTTGTTGTCATGGGCCAGGGCATCATCGAACTCCTGTTCAATGGCTTGGAGGCGGGCATGTTCCCTGGCACCGAGGTCCCGCAGGGATAATGCAGTGTCCAGCTCCAACTCCCTGCGAAGACCCTCGAGGCACTCAGCCCGCCTCAGCGCCCTCCGCATGGGGTCCTCCGCCCTGACCATTGTGAGCCATTCCTCCTCTGCCCGCTGCCTCTCCGCACCTATCTGCTGGCACAACCGCTCCCACACGGAAGCCACTCCCATTCCAGGGTTCTCCTGCCCTCCGGCCGATGCCTGCACCCCTGATGTTGATGGCCCCGAGCCATGATGCCTCCCACGTTGAGCCTGCTGCTGCCTCCGACGCAACTGCCTGTGCCAGCACGACGGCATCCAGGCTGATGGAAATCACCGACGCTGTCGTGCACGTGCCCTGCCCGATGATGCCGTCACATCCTCCATCTGCTGGGGTCCAGTTGCTGTGGTGTCCACCCCTGCTGGACCTCTGACTCCCGACTGTGGCAGGGATGGGATCCCCACCGAGCTGGCTGCATTGGTCAGGGCAGGTCCACAGGGGGCCCTGGTGGCATCTGGGCCGGAAGACGGCAAGGAGAACGACTGGCGTATAGTCTCCACAGAGGAGGAGAGGGCCGCCAGATTGGCCGACACATGCAGGAAACCCCCGATCATGGACGATCACAATTGGGCCACGTCGGCACGGTGCTCTTCGTGATGACGTGCGTGCTCCTCCTGGGAAGCACGCACGGCATCACGAATCACAGCCGTGCGCATCGCGACCCCAATCAGGACCTTCTCCATACGGCCAGGGGTCCCCTCGTCCGCAGGAGGAGGGGAGTCAGATGACATGGACATCCCCTCTACCTGCGGACAGGCCTGGGACGAGGCATCCCTGCTGGTGCATGGTGGTGCACCCACAGGGTCAGGGACAGCGACATGCACAGGCCCCTCCACTGTGACCTGTGCTGCCTCCTGCCCCTGCCCCTGGACTGCACCACTTGCACCAGCAGGGATGCCCCCACCAGGCCCCATGTGCGCCGCAGTGGCGGCCTCCTCCTCCTCTGTGGAAACCACCAACCTGGATGGCTCCTCACCGTCTACCGCCGTAGCAGGCCCCTGTGGGGGCTCACCCACCACTTCCGCTGCAGCCGTGGGGGCATCCCCGCCGCCTTGCTCCACAGCGCCGTCCCCGCCCTCTTCTTCACTAGCCGCTGCGTAGAGGGAGACATAGAACACAAGCATCAGGGTACTGTACAATGGTCCCCTAGACAGGAAGCAATAGCAGATGAGTGCCACTGTAAAAGTACACTTCCATCATGTCACTCCACAACACATGTGTCAGTCCAGGCAAAACACACACAGTGACAGTCATGGTGCATGCCATGGACATTTCCATACATGTCCAATGGACTCTCGAAACATACAATGTAATGGTACTCACATGCATCATGGGTCATGCCTATCACATGCACACACTTCACCTCAGTCACATCCATCTGGCCCCGTACACCCCAATCACAGTGCATACAAGGATGACTAGGCTGCATCAGTGAATCTGTAAATTGTCACAGACATGTGTCATGCATCCATGGCATTCACAAGTCACAGACACGCAGGTCAGGCACACAGACATGGATACCATATATGTACCTGGCATCAGCACCCATCCCTCAACCCCACCCATGTCCAGGAACAGAGATTGCCATGCTCTCATGTGTGCAATCTGCATAGGGCTCCCCATGTCGCATTTAAACACATGCAACAACCGTGCGGTTCACACCTTACTGGTCGCACATGCATTACCATGATGTCCCTGCACACATACATTCGTACATGGTCTATGTCACACATGCAGGCAAGTATCAGACAACCAGCACACTGCAACATGCCCTGTCTCACACAGCAATGCTTGGCCACTTACCGCTCAACTCCAGACGGGTCTCCCTCTCAAGGACCTGGGCGTGGAGCGCTGGGTGTAGGCGTTCCAGGACCCTCATCTGGATGGAACTCATGCGGCCCCGGCCCCCCTCCATGAGGCGCCGGGCCTTTATGAGGGTCCTGGACCTCAAGTCCTCCCAGCGCTTCTTGACCTTCTGGATGGTGCGGGTTGCCACCCCCTCCGCGTTGATGGCAACCACACAGTCGGCCCAGATCCTCTCCCGTCCTTCCTTGTTGGCGCGGGACGATCCGAAGAGGGCATCATACTGCCCCAGGACTTGCTCCACCAGGACACCAACTTCGGTGGCAGTGAAGCTGGTGCCCCTCTGCCCCTCTGGCCGGGGGTTGCCACTGGTGCCAGATGTTGATGTGCCCGAAATGGCAACCCCAGGGGCAGGAGTGGGTGGGCAACTGGGTCCTGGGGCTGGGCTGTGGAGCGATGTTATCCGAGTCGGGAGTCTTCTGTTCCACCAGGGGTGGACACAGCAACTGGACCCCTGCAGGTGGCTGATGTGCAGGCACCAAATGGCAGGGCACGGTGGCAGCAGGCAGGCAGGCAGCAGCAGATGGCACGTGGGAGGCTGCTCGGGGCACTGGGGGACAGTGATTCGGCCTTCTGGGCAGGAGCGTGGTCTTCCGTGTGTTTTCACGTGGCCAGCTTGATACGGAGTGATTTGGCACGTGAAAATCCTGCATGTCAGCGTGAAATTCGAGGAAAGGGCCTTAGCACGTAAGCGCGTCAGCACGCGTACGCGATTTCATTGGACCAAAGGCCCTTACAGCGTAAGCGCGTCTGTGGCGTTTCACGCACGGGCGTTGCCCTGGCAGGGCTTGGAGATCCCGCGTGCCTTTACACTGCTCTGTACGTGCTTTTCGTGCGGTGCGTGTGTTTTCCATCCTTTGGGGTTCACACGCTATTACTTCACAGCGGGTGTTGGCTACACGTTCTTCTACACGCAAGGCAGACGGTGAGTGGTACCCCGCTCCCCCCAGGCCCGATCGCGTGAAAAACTTCACGCGAACCCCTGGAATACACGCGCCCAGGCCAATCGCGTGTGAGAAGCTTCTCGCGCAACCCTGAAATACCCGCACACAGCCCAATCGCGTGTGGAACTTCACGCGCACCCCTGAAATACACGCACACGCTCCCCCAGGCCCCATCACGTGTGTAAACACCTGCAAGCCCCTGGAATACACGTACCCCGCTCCCCCAGGACTGACCGCGTGCGAAAACACCCGCAAGCCCCTGAAATACACGCGCCCAGGCCAATCGCGTGTGAGAAGCTTCTCGCGCACCCCTGAAATACACGCACCCAGGCCAATCGCGTGTGGAACTTCACGCGCACCCCTGAAATACACGCACACGCTCTCCCAGGCCCGATCGCGTGTGAAAACACCCGCGAGCCCCTGGAATACACGTACCCCGCTCCCCCAGGCCCGATCGCGTGTGAAAACACCCGCGAGCCCCTGAAATACACGCGCCCAGGCCAATCGCGTCTGAGAAGCTTCTCGCGCACCCCTGAAATACACGCGCCCTGGCCAATCGCGTGTGGAACTTCACGCGCACCCCTGAAATACACGCACACGCTCCCCCAGGCCAGATCGCGTGTAAAACTTCGCGCGCACCCCTGAAATACACGCACACGCTCCCCCAGGCCCGATCGCGTGTGTAAACACCCGCGAGCCCCTGAAATACACATACCCCGCTCCCCCAGGCCCGATCGCGTGTAAAAACACCTGCGAGCCCCTGGAATACACATACCCCGCTCCCCCCGGCCCGATCGCGTGTGAAAACACCCGCGAGCCCCTGAAATACACGCGCCCAGGCCAATCGCGTGTGAGAAGCTTCTCGCACACCCCTGAAATACACGCGCCCAGGCCAATCGCGTGTGGAACTTCACGCGCACCCCTGAAATACACGCACACGCTCCCCCAGGCCCGATCGCGTGTGGGCCTTCTCGCGCGTGTAGGACTTTGGCGCACATTTTTTTCCTGCGCAGGGACGCTACCGCCTGCTTTCGTGTGGCGGACATGTATGGGCCTGTGCGCGTCTTTGGTCGTGCACTGTTTTTCCCTATTCGATTCCATGAATACGTGTTGTAGGCGAGCGTGTGGGCGTTCTGCGCACTTGCCTCCTGTACTTCCCCTGTGACGTCCACATTTTCAGGAGTTGTTCCCCATTCTGCGTGTGACGCCCCGTGTTACGCCTACTTTTGTTATGTGCGCCGCGCTATGTGCGAATTCGCTGTGGCCTTATCGCACGGCGTTCGTTGACCTGTGCGCCAGCGTGCGCCAGCGTGCGCCGCGCACTTTCTCAGCGCACATCCCACATTTCGCGCGTGCACGGACTTCCATGAATTGATGTGCAATGTTTTCTGTGCGATAATCGCACTTGCACTGCGATTTTCGCTGTTTCTCTGCGAATCGCACGTTTTCGCACGCGTGCGCTGTTTTTTCGGCACACGTTGAATCCATGAATCGGCCTGTAAATTGCGCCCCCCTCATCCCCCACCGCGCACGGCATGCGCGCCACTCCCAAACTATAGCCTGTGGTTAAGTAACTCCTACCCAACGTCAATAAATCGCTATTATACACATGAAACAGGTTTTATATCATTGTGATTCAAGAACTTTTTTAATTAAAATAGCTATTTATTTTTCTAACTATTAGTGTCTATTTTAATTTCTTGTATGTGTGACTTATAAAAGAACACCATTGGGTTTTTGGATCCTTGGCTTCTCTGGTCCATCGTCCAACTGGTCCTTGATTTGTCGCTCTCCTCCGGTCCATACCTGCCAGGTATTTCCATGTCCTTTGTGACACTGAGCCAGCTGAGGCATTTCCTGTTAATTGCTAGGACTGGTATTTGTGTTCTTCCAATTAGAAGTATGGGCCTAGAAGGACCACCATGCAAATTGAAATCCAGGACTGGCTCATGGCGTCACGCATGGCATGGGCCCCCCACTTGGCAGCAAGGCCCTTGAGAGTTGCTCCGCTTTTCTGTCACCCCTCTGGTCCTCGACTCCCTTGTGAGTCATTCTTTTCTGCTCAGTCGCCCTTCTGGTCTTGGGGAACCTGGTTGATTGCGCTCCTCTGGTCCTTGGTTCATATGACCCATCACCCCTCTGGTTATTGGTTCCCTCATGAGTTGCTCTTCTGGTCCATCACTCCTCTGGTCCTTGGTTCATCTGGCCCATCACCCCTCTGGTTATTGGCTCCCTCATGAGTTGCCCCTCTAGTTAATCACTCCTCAAATTTTGATGTAATCATAAAATACCTGCGTGGTTACTGGTTACCGAGGATAATTTCTGGCGAAATAAGGGAAGAATAGTGTGTTTACAAAGCATCCACTTGTACTCCCCCAAGTGAACAAGCCAAGTACCAGGTGCTATGGCAGTACTGGCAAAAGGACTCAGTCGCATGGTTCACGCTACAGTTGTCCTGTCAATATACTGAGCAAGAAGGAAACTCATTCAGCTCTCTTTAATCAAGCCTTAACATCAAACTTTGCACTCAAAGTGCATGCCAGTGTTTTGTCAAAGCAGTCTTCTGAGAGTTAATGACTTTATTTGAGCTGCACGTAGTAAACATGTCTTAACCAGGTCTGCTTTCAGCCAATCTATCTATAAACACTGTGAGTGTCTATCAGCGAAGTCCTGTTAAAAACAGTTTTTGGCTTGTGTATACATTTTAGGCATTGGGTGGGCAACCTTTCTTTGCACACGATACTAGGGGACTATCAATTGGGCATGTTGCTTGTAGCACAAAGTGAACTTCA
This sequence comes from Ambystoma mexicanum, assembly GCF_040938575.1. NCBI lineage: Eukaryota > Metazoa > Chordata > Amphibia > Caudata > Ambystomatidae > Ambystoma > Ambystoma mexicanum. The sequence goes on from NC_090925.1 coordinate 710,625,614, forward strand.
ATTCAGGTGCCGCTGGTTGCTATGTGTGGGGGCACCATCAGTCATCCCAGGTCGCTCATTGGCTTTCAAAACTGATGACTATGGGGCATTAATAAAGGTTCTATTCATCAACATGGAAAACTAGGGGCTACTTTTTAAAACAGGTTTCATCTCCCTAAAATGGATGCTCAATTCGCGCAGATGCATCCTCTCAAGCTCGGCCCGCATTACTGTGGAGGAGATCATGGTGTGTCCCAGGGGTCAATAACACCCATGCTATTCAACATGCATATTTTAAGTGAAATCATTCGAAGACTCAATTTTTGTGGATAAGTTCACCTTCTTTTGCTTATTCAAAAGGTAACTGTTTTTTTTTCTTTGCCATGCTCACGTAGGTATTCGGCATTTATTTTTATTTTTTCCGTTCACTTTTAGATTCTGCTTGAAATGTATGCACCCTTGTCTTGGGGGAACAAAATGTACCCAGTACGGTCCTTTCAAACTGTACAATCTGAAACTGACAAAAAGCCAACATCTTGCGAGTCATACAGTATTTCAGGCCCTGGTTTCTTTTGAATTTTACCAGCGAAATTAGCTTTCCGCCTTCTATTTTGCCTCCACTACAAATCATTGTATATGCTACAACAGGCCACAAAACGTGCACTAAACATCTTCATTCTAGCGAGAACCATCTCTGGGCAAGTAAGAAATCGTGTCCTGTAAACAAGACAATGGAGGGCGAAGGGAGTCTTTATGCCTGGGTACAGGGCAGTTTCTGGTCCATAGGCTGCGGCGCCGAGCCCATGAAACTGCAGCAGTGCTCAGCGGTGCCGATAACACACAGGGAAGTTAACTCCTGACATTAAAGAAAAAGGAGTTAACTTCCCTGTGGCTTGTTTCTTCACTTCACCCGCTGTGGCGCAGAGTCTGATAGTGACCCCTGGTGCTAATGAAATTTAGCAGCAGGCGCCTGGCGCCTCAGCGGGGATTGAAAGGAAGAAGGCTGAAGGGCCGGGATGTCAATTGGAGGTCGTTTGTGCGCGATTGCTCAAGTAGCTGATGTGCTCACGTTAGGTGCCTATCCCGGCACCTAACGTGAGCACATCAGAGGCAGCGCCAGCACCTGCTGCCTCTACTCAAGCAATCGCGCACAGTTCAAGGCAATTTAGCTCGCCCCACGGCGAATGCGCCCCCATGGCAAGTCGAGCCCTCACCAGTGTGGGCTGTTGCACCCCCGGGGTGATTGTGCCCCGTGCAGTCGCCCGCCTCGCCCGGGGCAAGAAACGGGCCTGGCTGTGGGATAGTTTTCACATGGCCTGCTTTTTGAAATACCTCATTTTCAATTCAACCTAATTAGGAATTGGGATATTTATTGCATTGAGTACATAAAAAGTACTGCCTTGGATAAACAACTAATGTTTACCCCATCCAGTACTATGTTCTACCTTATGCTAATGTTAAAGTTATTTGTACTGCGCACCGTCACCACCGCAGTGGTACCCAGGTGCTCTGGCGGATCTGAAAAAGGGGTGAGTGGGGGGGAAGTGGGTGGGTTAGTAGGGTGTAGTGGGAAAAGGAGAGCAAGAGTTGTGATGTCCTGTTGGCAGCTTCAGTTCGGTTTGCACCGTTCGCTGAACTTAAAGGAGTAGTGCGCTCAAAAATATTATTGTCCCAAGCGTTTGGGCATGTGTATTTAAGCATATGTTGATCGATCGTAAAAACTTTTCCTATACACCTTTCCGTGGTTTTCCTCACTTTTATATATGCAAAATCAGCCGGCAGGGCGCATCCATTTTGTGCTAATCTTATCCGATGCCGCCTCGCCCTAAGCTCAAGTGCCCTTTTGGCACTAAATCATAGTCGAGCCCCTGAAGCTGACATCACTCGATGCGTACGGCCCATTTCACAACGTTCTCTGCTAATGGCGTGTCTCCATGGAAATGGCATGACGCCTCTTTCCTCAAGAAGTATAAACACACCGCTTCTCATCAAACAACATCAGAGTTGCTTGTTCAGTTGTCTCACAGTCTTTTTTTGAATAAACTGTGACTAGTTTCTGCTCTTTTCAGCTATCCTCCTTGCTCGTAGCCCGTGTGAACAGATACTATTGCCAGCTTTACTAACGATTTTAATTTTGTCGTATCATGGCATCAATAATGCCCTACCAGTACGAGCCGCAGTATTCCGAGGCGGAATTAGTGTACAAAGAAAGATGAGGAAACGATGGGACTTCGGACGACAGTTGGGAAGACGAATCACCCGATCAAGAGCCTGAGCCTAGTCGCATGGACGACGTCTCTACCTGGTGTACCTGCAATTGGTGCACGGTCATGCCAACCGAGGTGGAGAACTGCTGTTGCTGAGAAAACTCTGGCTGCTTGGCCTACATATCGGAAGAAGACACACCACTGCTATGCGTTACCGAGCTGCATGACTTCAGGGCAGCCTGCCTCACAAGGTCCGTGTTGAGGATTATGATGGTGCTTATGCACAAACATCGAGCAACAGTTCGCCCTTGAAATCCAAGCAACAAGTAAGTGTGCTCTAGATGTGATTTAACTTGGGACATGGATGTCTCCTATATTGTCGTAACTTTGATCTATCACTGCCAAATGAATGTAGTCTGGCAATTCAATAGTTCTCTCGCGATCTGTTCAAATCATAGTGGTCATTTTATGTGTATTTCTTGTAGAACCAAGAAACAATATTTCTATGTCCCCCAAACGTTATGGATTGCATGGGTGTTCACTTGCGTGATGTGTCTACAATTTAAAGCCCATGTTCATTGATCCATGAAGAAACATTTGTTCTGGCTACTATGCCATAGAATACAAGTTTGCATGTTCAACTAAGGTTTGTACACTTATCATGTTCATATAAACTTACAGCTTGTATGTTTCTCTTCCATAGGTGGTACCAGCTGGTGGCCTATCGTTCGTTTATATGGTGGCTTTTTGGGAGGCTTGGACACCACGTTCGACGAGTAATACCGGCCTGTGTCGTTCGAGCCATTCGCGCCAAATTCCCCAACGACAGCGGACAGTACAGGGGATTCTCCCACACTGTGCAGCAACCCGAAGTGTACAATGTTTAGTACATGTGTGACTTCAACATATGCAACCGAAAAAAAAAGATTTGAAATTTTAATGAAGGGAAAGAGACTGGGAGAGTGGTTGAGAGAAGTATAAAGGCTTTATGTAAAGTCAGCACTAAGAGAACTCTGCTGCACGTGGGTCGGGCGCGCTCATATGGCTGATGTGAAGGTCAGGTCAATTCTGCGGGTGTTGGTCAATCCTGACTTTCCAAACTACATAACATTTTCTGACACTCAATGAATAATGCAACTCGTGTACAACCCCTAGTATGTTGGGATACCTGTAAATTGTAACTACATATAAACACGTTTTATTTCGAGGCCTTTGTGGGCGTAAGGGGTCCAATGGTCTTACTCTCCTGGTGCGTGAATAGAGGATTACATTCGAGATTTATTTGTCCTGGTGCCATCAGGCAAGAATGAGTGAAGTGACATGTGTTGGTCTTAGCAAAATATATGAGGAGTTGTGGATAGGTTACATTGGGGGCACTCCAGGGCGGTCAGTGGATAAGGTTCACGCTTCTGCTACATCAAAGTGAGAATGTATGGGCACATGGGGCAACAATGCGATAACTTCCACAGGACGGGGTGAAAGGCTCAAGAGCAGCTTTGTGGAGATGGATGGGTGGCAGGGCAGCATTTGGCCCGGTCACACACAAGGCAGATGAGCTCAGTGGAATACACTGTTTGCTAGCTACAATTCAAGCCAGTACATCCATGTGAAATAGGTTTGTCTAGCACAGGCTCAGGGGGAGTAAAAGGTGGAGGCCTGCTGTGTTCGCTGTTCGCGGAGTTGGAGGTTTATACAAAATGGATTCGGGCAGGGTCCTGCAGTAGGCCCTCTTTATTGTTGCCGGGAATTCTCTTCTGGCACCAGTGATGAGGCAAAACAACCCTTCCTTCCTTACAGTGGCAGGATGTGCTCAAAGGTGTGTCGTCTCCATTCATCAGTGTTCCAGCCCCTTTCTTCATGCCTCTTGGGCATCCATCCCCCCTCTGATATCAATGGCATTTCGCGCCTGTGGCCCTACCCTCCCGCGGGTGCTGGCAGGATGGGAACACCTTCCACACTTCAAAGTTATCTTTCGCAAAGCAGCCATTGTACTCAGGGCATCCTCCCCAGACCCAGTGTCTGAAGGCCTGTTGCCTTGATGCAGATCGCGCCCCTTCAATCCACATAAGTGTGTTGTCTCCATTCATCAGCGTTCTGGCCCTTTTTCCATGCCTCTGGGGCATCCACCCCCCCCCCGGTATCAATGGCATTTCGCACCTGTGGCCGTGTCCTCCCGCGGGTGCTGGCAGGATGGGAACGTCCGAGGTGCGCTACACCTTCCATACTTCAAAGTTATCTTTCGCAAAGCGGCCATTGTACTCAGGGCATCCCCAGACCCAGTGTCTGAAGACCTGTTGCCTTGATGCAGACCGCGCCCCTTCAATCCACGTAAGACCATGCCAGAAACAAGTCACTCATACACACCCGCTTTTCTAATTCTTTATAAACCCCTAGATATTTACCCTGACAACATCTGTGAGCACTGGAAGTCAACTCGTGATAGTGCTACCTGTGAGCATGGGAAGTCAACTCCGGATCGCGCTAACTTTTCTCCTGCTACTAACTACCCGGCTTGCTTAATCTCATTGATTGCTAGTCAAGGTAAGCCCGGTCACCTGATCGTCTCTTTTTGATCTCTGTAAAATTATATCTATTTCAAACAAATGTACCCAGTAGTGTAATGTTCATTCATTTCATTGCCTTTACCATTGTCTTCTATTTAATTGGTTCTGTTCTCGGTATATAGCAAGTGTCAACATTGTCATTTGGGATAGAATTGCATCCTTAGCGGACGATGTCTATAAGCATTTTTCTGTTTTGATGCAAGAAAGTACATTCAACGGACGACTAACATGTTACGATTTGTATCACCTCAATCAATTCTGTATGAAAGTTACCCTATTGTATAGTCGACTACGCTACACAGGTTTTGCTCCTGTGACCAAAACAAACATTCCATAGAAACATTATGATATAATTCCATCACAATCACGCATTTGTGTAAAACATTATTGTAACCATATGTCCTTTTTTTAACAGATTTTTCAAGAATGCCCGAATGTATGGTTGCCAATTGCCGTTCTAAGACCCATTCCAAAACGGAGGGCACAATAATGCATACATTCCCGAGGAATATAGATCTAATAAGAGAATGGGTGAGATATTGTGGATTTGCGCCAGACGAGCTGGAAAGTAGAACCTTGGCAGCCTCCATGGGCTTGAAGGGCAATAAATACTGCATATGCAGCAAGCACTTTGCCCCGGATATGTGTAACCCATTGCAGTACACAAAGAAGCGTCGACTCAGAACCTCTCGTAAATTGCTTCCGAATGTAATTCCAACTCTATTAATGTACACGCGGGACCAGGTGAGTTCACGATGATGAATTAGCTGTAGGCCTTGGGGTACCGAACAGATAAGTACATGAACGGATTTTTGCTTTCGCTGTATCTGTTTTGTACCAGATTGTATTACTTTAGACCTATACCACATTTTGCTAGACATCTGTAGTGCACTTGGAAATAAGCATAATGTTATCGTAATCGGTTGTTTCACATTTCAATTCTTTTAGGCGAGCATATTGACTGAAGAACAGACCCTCGATACTGGCGACAACACCGAAAATTCCAGTATACCAATGGTGAGCCATACAGACTTGCAGAAGTTCATATTATTGACAGTTGGGTCTTCCCACATATCTAATGCAAATCTAATTTTCACTTTATCACTTCGTGGCAATTCACTAAAAATGAAGGAGCTAGATTCTGCATCCTTTTCTTTCCCGGAGTCCACAACCACTTCGAGGTAGTTTTATGATAACACAAATGTATTATACATGAATTCTAAATGGTATGAAATAGTTTATGTATCCCGCCGTTTCTTTACATAGAGTATCAATTTAGCGTTTTCATATACATGTACCAAATGTCTGCATCCAATGTTGTCTTCATAACATTTTTATCTGAAGTGCTATATACTGCATGTTGGATTTACATTGAACATATTTTTACAACCCATCTCCTAGAGGCCCAAAAGCATAAGAACTATGAGCACAGCGGGGGCTCGTGGCTTGAAGGCCATGTGAAGAGACGTGCCATTGGGAGAGCTCCCGGGGATCCGTAATTCATCCTAAGAAAAAGTGCAACTGCAAGAAGCTTCTGACGCCAGGAACGTAGGCAGCTGCTTATGAAGACACTGGGAATACTTGCTGAGGATACGGGACCCATGCAGCCTAAGAAACGGCAGTTCTAGGAAAGTAAAGCTCCCGGAGCCACGGACTGGCGGAAGCAAAATGGCGGCTGCGTGAAACAAAGGATTCGGATTGATGCCGGCGCCCTGAGTCCTGACGGCCGCGGAGCGGGCCGTGTGGGCATCCACGTGCCTCAGGGGAGACACTGCCGTGTTGGGTTCTACCTCCGGTAGCCTGCGCTGCCTTGGGCAGGCTCGGAGAGCAGCCCGTAAGACGGAACGGCCGGCGGTAGGACCCGGCTGTGCTGGCGAGTGCGGCAGTCTTTGCGAAGGAATCCAAAGTGCTACAAATAGATGCGGAGCGGGCCGTGTGGACATCCGTGCGCCTCTGGAGAAACATAGGCGTGCAGGGCTGTATCTCCGGTAGCCTCCGCTGTCTTGCGCAGGCTCGGAGAGCAGCCCGTGAGGCTGAGAGGCCGGCGCTAGGACCCGGCCGTGCGGACCTCACAGTGGAATCGATGCGGCGCTCCGGCATTCTTCGGACTGACAAAAGCGGGTGGCGAGCGCTGGGCGTGTGCGGGCGCAGTGTAGCAGCCGCTAAGCTGCATAGGAATCCCTTGGCCTTGAGGAAGTGAAGAACAGAAGCGGCCCGGAGGAGATGTGTACAGGGTCACGGTCTGCAGCTAGAAGGAAGACGACCCAGTCAATGAAAAATAGTCATTATATTGTAGCAACCCCCTCCACTCATCACATATGGAATAAACAGCACAGACCATTGTGCTGAGGCACTGAAGCATTCAGACACTGGCCCTAACAGCAGGAGGGGTAAGTGGACTGGCAGGCTACTGCAGACTGCCTTTGTGGGTATAAGGAAAGATTGAACGGGCGAGTGAATTGTTAGGGCCCCCTTGCCTGGGTGTCAGGAGAAGCCAAACAAATAAGCAGAGTGCCCCATACAGCTTGCGAGGAAGCGTGGAGAAGAGGCTCACGCGGTCACGTGGGTGGACACAATCCATCCTTGCACCCATGGGGTTGCTCTGGGGTGCCTCTGGTTGGCCCCCCTGGGCCCGGCCAACAGCGAAAGTCTGCCCCCGCAGGGGTCAGATGCCAAAGTGTTGGGGCCAGCCCAAGGATCCTAGTTGCAATGCCATGACAAACAAACCTCAAAGGCCGAGGGGCAAGCAGCCCACGCTAGATGAGTATGCCAGGACACCCCCCGGCCCAGAAGGGGCCAGGAGTAAGGACAAGGCCCCCGTTGGGAGTGTGGCCACCATAAGCGCGAACCAGGAGGTCCTTGATGCGATCGGGGACCTGAAGGTAGCCTGGGAGACCAAGCCTGAACTGGCTGTGACATAACTTAAAACAGCGATGGAGCTCAAAGTCGGGGCGGTGCAAGAGGACTTGAATCTCCTTAGACAAGATGTTAGGTCTTTGGCGAAGCGCACTGAGAGCCTGGAGAAGGAAGTGGGCCCGAACACAGCGGACTGTGCAGCACATACATCGGAACTTCACGCCCTAGTGCAGCGCGTGGGCAATTTAGAAAACAGGGCGGAGGAGGCCGAAGATCGTGCCAGGAGGAACAATATCCGCATCGTTGGCCTGCCAGACGGAGCGGAGTGTCACAACCCCACAGAGTTTATTGAATCGATGCTGTTGCAGGAGATAACTGGAGGAGTCTTGTCCCAGGGGTTTTCGGTGGAAAGGGCGCATAGGGCTCTAACGAGGAAGCCGCCGCCGCCGGGCAACCCACGCAGGCCGGTGATTGCCAAGATCCTCAACTATCGGGATTGAGAATGAATTCTGGAACACTTCCGGAAGGGTGGAGCGATACAAAGAGGGACAGCAAGGATAACTGCATACCCGGATTATACCCTGATGGTACAGCAGAGCCTTATGAACTTTGGAACAGTCAAGAGAAGACTACGAGAGGCGGGCCCATAAGTACATGTTGCTATACCCGGCAAAGCTGAAAGTTTTTCACAAGAACAGGACCCTTTTTCGAAACTCCGGAAGATGCTATGGGATGGCTCGACATGCAGGGCTGCCCCCAAGAGATGGACGCCCAGAAGGGTGAAGGAAGAGGAGAAGATAAGTAACAAACATGGGGGGCACCGGGGAGTGTCAGAAGTCAAGACTATGGGACTTGATTGTAGTGATTGCAGCAGCCCGTTGACTGGTATTGCCAGACTGGAGGGGGGGAACATGATCCGTTAGCACTGTGACTATTGCTTCGATAGGGAGCCTTGCAAGGCCAATCTTCGTACCCCCATATAGAATCTAGTTAGGTCGCCGATAGTGTGGTGACACCCTGCTGGGGTCTTAACCTGGGGATCCAGAGTAGGCCCAAACGCAGGAGAGCCCGAGATCCAGGGATGGAGCTGGGCATTTGTTGGGGTTGGGGTAGGGTGAGGAGGGGGGAGGGAAGGGGTTGTGTGCAGTGGTGTGTTGTAGTTGGGAGGGAGTTATGGGGTGAGCCTACACCCCAGGGAAAAAAAGACGAACCATGGGAGACATTAGGATAGTCACTTGGAACGTCAGGGGCCTCAACAGTTACTTGAAACAGAACAAGATTATGATGTACCTGCGCAGACAGAAAGTGGATATAGCCCTGCTACAAGAAACTCATTTAACGCAAGATAAACTGGAAGTGATACAGAAAAAGTGAAGAGGGACAGTAGTAGGGGCAGTATACTCTACCTATGCCAGACGGGGAATTACATGGGTGGCCCCACATTTCCCCACTTCCAGTTGCTGAGCTTGGTGGCAGAGGGAGATGGCAGGATGGTGGTTATGAAAGGCCTGGTGGAAAATAGAGAGATATGTATTGTAAACACTTATGCCCCGAACCAGGACACAGCAGTGTATTTTAGGACTCTATATGGTAAACTCAGTGGTAGCGCTCTTTTGGAGTTATTCTTTCTCCGTCCACAGGAGGGGTATGGTTTTTTCTTAAACACGCTCCCCATATTGACTCAGCTTTTTCACTATTCAAGGGTGGTCCTTGCTATTTAGAACCCACTACCGCTTTTGGCTTATCTCGATCTGTCTGACTCTTCATCACGCCATTTTCTAGATCCCACCATGTAGGTGGATCTCACACAATACATCTCCTTTGTTATGTGTTTAGCTATTAGTATAGAGTGTTTCTCTTTGATCTGTTAGTTCACTCTTTTCACCATACTAGATCTCCAGTATTCTGCTCTTCACCATCTCGCTAGCATCCCGAGTTATGTACAGCTTGTCAGTCAGTCCTTGACTGTTATGGAAATAAAATAAAAGATTTTACTTTTTGTCTCCTTGAAATGTTGTCAACAGTTCAATTGGGCCCTTATGAAGAAGAGGTTACCCTCGAAACGCGTCGGCCACTCCACAATTGGACAGCATCACCTCTCCATCATTTATTGCTTCTTCGCAATTTGTTTTAATATGTTAAACGTCACGAATTACTTTGTACAACAGAATGTGCCTTTTGGCAAATTTTGTTTTCCTCTTTGCCAAATAAATTGTTATATGCTCAACTAACAAACTGCTGTTATATATCTATATCCATATATTTGAAGGCCCTATGTGGCATCAGTAAACAGTGTGCAGGGGACGGGAGGGCCCCACTTTTTGGGTCCTCTTCTATTTTCTCTTCGCCGATAGTGTGGTGACACCCTGCTGGGGTCTTAACCTGGGGATCCAGAGTAGGCCCAAACGCAGGAGAGCCCGAGATCCAGGGATGGAGCTGGGCATTTGTTGGGGTTGGGGTAGGGTGAGGAGGGGGGAGGGAAGGGGTTGTGTGCAGTGGTGTGTTGTAGTTGGGAGGGAGTTATGGGGTGAGCCTACACCCCAGGGAAAAAAAGACGAACCATGGGAGACATTAGGATAGTCACTTGGAACGTCAGGGGCCTCAACAGTTACTTGAAACAGAACAAGATTATGATGTACCTGCGCAGACAGAAAGTGGATATAGCCCTGCTACAAGAAACTCATTTAACGCAAGATAAACTGGAAGTGATACAGAAAAAGTGAAGAGGGACAGTAGTAGGGGCAGTATACTCTACCTATGCCAGACGGGGAATTACATGGGTGGCCCCACATTTCCCCACTTCCAGTTGCTGAGCTTGGTGGCAGAGGGAGATGGCAGGATGGTGGTTATGAAAGGCCTGGTGGAAAATAGAGAGATATGTATTGTAAACACTTATGCCCCGAACCAGGACACAGCAGTGTATTTTAGGACTCTATATGGTAAACTCAGTGGTAGCGCAGGGGGGGCGGTACTGTGGGGGGGTGACTTCAGTTGCGTTTTGAACCCCAAGCTTGATAGATCAGACACTAAAGTAGACAGACCCACCCCGGCCGCAAAGGCACTGCATGTACTGTTGGCGGATTTTGGGCTGATAGATGCATGGAGGTCACGCCACCCGCAGGATAGACAATATTCACATTATGCAGCCCCACAAGGCTTATATACTAGATTAGACTATGTGTTTGTCACGCAGGAAATAATGACTGAAATACCGCAGGCGGAATATAAAGCCAGAGTCCTCTCAGACCACTCGCCACTGATGCTAATGTGGCAATATCGACGACCAAGGGGAAGGATACCCACATGTCGATTGCGTGCAGAAGCGCTCAAAGATAGTATATTTAGGGAAGATATGCGAGAGAAAATAATAAGTTACTTTGAGATAAACACTGGCAGTGTTAAGACAGCAGCCACGCTATGGGAAGCCTTTAAAATAGTAGTGAGGGGAATTGCCATAGCTAAATCTAAAGGGCTGCAGAATGGGATCCTGGCCGAATTGCAGGACTCTGAAAAGGAACTAGAAAGGGTTCTGGAACGGGGCAGTAGCGCTAAGGAAGATGTAGACAGGGCACAGGGCCTGCAGCGGAAATGTGCAGGATACTGGGAGAGGTTATGTAATCTCAATTATAAAAAGTACATAGAGAGACAACATGGTGAAGGAGACAAACCGGGAAGAGTCCTGGCGTGGCTCTACAAAAATGAGACTCCTAGGCCCCCAATCAGAACAATAGTGAAAGACAATGGTAACATAGTGGATATGCAAGAGGGGGTTAATCAGGAATTCGCAGAATATTATAAACGTTTGTATGAAGATGAGACAGAGAGCGACGGAGGGGAAATAGGGGACATGCTGGAAGATATTAGATTACCTCAGATTAGCGCAGTGGAGAAGGAGGAGCTAGATGCCCCAATCACCCTGGAGGAACTAGAAGTAGTAATGAGGCAGCTGCCCACGTGCAAAACCCGGGAACCGATGGACTCCCCAGCGAATTTTATAAGGCATATAAAACAGAGGTACTCCCCCCCCCCCCGCTACTGGAGATGCTGAATGAAGCATATGAAACGGGGCGACTACCGGAATCTTTACGTGAAGCGGTTATCATACCACTTCCCAAGCCCAATAAGCCTGGTAGTGACTGCGGATCCTATAGGCTTTTGTCGATGTTGAACCAAGATAGTAAGATTCTGACAGCGGTCCTGGAAAATAGACTAAAGAAGGTCATAAATAAGTTAATACATCCTGATCAGACAGGATATGTCCCGAATAGGAACATCTCGAATAATTTGAGGCGACTCCACCGGGTGGTTGAACATACGGAAGGGGATACAGGCGAGATGCCGATAGTATCACTGGATGCGATCAAGGCATTTGACTCGGTCAGGTGGCCCTAGCTAAAGGCGACCCTAGCCAGTTACGGTATGGGGCCAGGATATCTTCATTGGGTAGAACTATTATATAGTGCACCGCTAGCGAGAGTGAAGACAGGAACTGTGGTCTCTGAAAGGTGGCAACTGGGTAGAGGCACCAGACAGGGATGCCCATGGTCCCCCATGTTGTATATCCTAGCGTTGGAACCTCTGGCGATCCACTTAAGGCAGCAATATGATCCAATAGGCATTGTTGTCGGGAAGACATCACATTTAATTTCATTATATGCAGATGACATGTTGCTGTATTTGCGTTATCCAGAAGAGAACCTTCAGTATATACTGGAAGTGATGAAGAGGTTTGCAGAACTATCAGGTATAGCTGTGAACCCTAGTAAGTCCTGTGTGTTTCCGCTGGGTAGATATAGGGGGCTCTCGGTGGAGAATCTGCCGGTTTTACAGATACCATGGGAGGTCACAACCTTCAGGCATCTTGGGGTAGACATATACCATACGGTAGAAGCCGAACATAGGCATAACACGGTAGGAACGGTGGAGAAACTGGAGAATAGCATGAAGTTCTAGGCGAAACTCCCTCTGGCAATGATGGGGCGAGGGGCGATGCACAAGATGGTGGCATTGCCCAGATTGTTACATTGCTTCGCGAATATCCCATACTCCATACCTCGGAAATTCTTCTCTGGGTTGGATAGTATAAGTAGGGAATTTTTATGGCACGGGATGAGGAACAGGGTAGCCCTGTGGAAATTACAAAATCTGCATGAACAAGGAGGCATTAAATTACCAAACTGGGAAGTTTATTATGTAGCGGGCCAATTACAATATGTGGCCAAATGGCTCTCCGAGGAACCTACCGTGGAACATGGGCTGCATCAGGGGGACTGTGCCCCATATTTCCTGAAAGAGATGATATGGTTGCCCAATCGGGAGCTGGGAGGTCGTCCAAGGATGTTGCGTCTTGGGTGGGGGATGTGGCAAAGGGCATGCCGGATAATGGACAAGCCATCCTTGTGCTCCCCGCAGATCCCGCTGGTTACAGTGGTGGGAGCAGATAAGCAACTCAGGTTAATGATTAGGAAGCACTGGGAACCGGTGGGAATAGCAACAATGGGGGATGTGTGGCAAGAGGGGAAGATACTGGAATTTGAGGAGCTGGTGGAACAAACAGGGTTGAGTGCCGGGCAATATATTAGGTATCATGGGTTGGTGCAACGAATTAAAGCGGCCTGGCCCGAGGTGGAACTAGCAGAGGAAACGGACACCACACTGGATATGATATATGATATAGCGGAAGGAGGGCATGAAATGTCCAGAGTGTATGAGATGATAATGACTCGAGTGGGTAAGGAGGTGGTGCAACTTAGACTGGACTGGGAAGAAGAAGTAGGGGACCCGATGAGTGATGGGATGTGGGAGAGAGCACAAGGGTATCATAAAAAAGTATCGAGAAATGCTAGACTGCAACAAATACAGCTGTATCTAACTCACAGGGCATACCTGGCGCCACTACAGATAGCAATGGACTGGAAAGCATGTCATAGGCCCAATGTGGAAATGTGGTGGAGGGACCTGCAGAAGTGGGCGGAGGCGGAAACAGCAGCATGGCAGGAAGCGTGTAAAGGGGACATGGAAGGAGAAGCAGGGACCCCATTGGGTTCGAGACAATTGATAGCGAAGCTATTTGGGCCCTCATATGATGGAACAAGTGATGATGATTCAATGAGCGCGGCAAAAAGGACTCCCCACTGCAAGAGTTGGAGACTAATAAAGTGGGAAAGTAGGCTCGGGAGGGGGGAGGGACGGGAAAAGACAGTGGACGAGAATTATAAATGTATGTGTATCTATTAGCAAATGGTGTACCCACAGTAAGTTTGGTTTGGTTTGTTTTTTTGTTGTTTGAATAAAATCAATAAAATATAAAAAGAAAAAACTATGAGTACACACACAACATATCAAACCAAGGATGCTGCTTGCCAAACTGATCTCACCATGGATCAACTATTATTTGAGGCGCAGCGTGTTCCAGTCAATAAGCAGACTAGCGATGCTTATGCCCAATGGCCAGAAAATGAATGGAATGTGACCGGGGAAGCAACCAAAGTGTTGTTGGACCATTGCTACAATGTGAAAACTGGACAAGATGAAGATGACACTGAATATAGGGAAGATGCTCTTGAATTACTCATTGACCCCATTACACAAACTACACCCGCAAAAAAAGGGCCACCCAATAAACCATCGACATTGGTGGTTTCTCCAATTCGTGAACAATTAACACAAGTTGAAATAACAGAGACTGAAGCCTCAACAGAATTTGGCAAAAAAGGGGTCTGAAAATATTTTGCAGTGGTCCCAGTCTTTCAGCACCCATCTTTGATGGAGCTCCAAAACTTGTGATGGATCGGTATAAATTCTAATCGAAAAATGGCGCTCATTGATGTACCACTGCTCCAACGTTCACTCATGGACAGAAAACCAACATTTTCACGATTGTGAACATGGATCTTTAACGGAGGAGCAGGAACGCAAGAAGAAGTGGTTGGTTCCATCTTCACCTGCACACAAAGCTCTTGAGAAGATCGTGTTTGATAAAGCTCTATCAAGAGATCTGAAGGGACTCACAGAATTCTGTCACACAGGAGATTTGGAGGTGTTCCACAACATGTGCCTAAAGTACCGGCGCAAGAGATTGCATTTCGGTATACAGGATATGCAATCTCGCACAATACTTTCATTATTAGCGCATAACGATAACATAGGCAGACAACAATCTAGAACTACTGGCAAATTTTGGATGCTTCGATACGAAATGGCCTTTGGAAAAAGAACCAAAAAGTGGGTGGTCCAGCCAATATACCAGGAAATGGAATTCGATTTCATGAAAGATCTGATTTTGACTGTGTTGGACATGCATACTCATGGAATCGTTCATGGTTTGGTTCCTAGGACACATACATTGCCACAAAACATTGCAAATGTGCCCTGTCCACCGAAAGCAGAACTCGTGGAACAGTTTGCATCCCGATACAAATGATTATCAGCTATTTGTATGTTCAACAATTTTGATACATTGTACATGACAATGGAAAACATACGCAACTTGAATTTAAAAACTATCAGAAGTATGCATTCATCCTGGAAAGTTTCCAAGGTTGGGTAATGTCTGGCAAAATGACTGACCCGCTACAAGCAGGTTTTGTAAAAAACTTAGGAACGACTGTCAACATCTTAACCATAAGTACTTTGAAGGCCAAAGTCATCGAGGGCCATCCAAAAATCTATATGGCTTTCATTGACTTAACAAAGGCATCCGATTGTGTGGACAGAACCCTTTTGTGGGAAAAATTTGAAAATGATAACTGCCCACCAGAAAT